>NC_090437.1:1243104762-1243727367 GCF_031143425.1 Pleurodeles waltl
GCAAGAACCAACCAAGTCTGCAAACAACAAACAGTGGATTCCTGGAGCTGAAGACTTGCAAAGGAAGGAGACCAAGTCCAGAAGTCGAAAGAAGTTCCAGGAAGGACAGGAGCCCCTGCCAACCCAGAAGAGGGTGCCAAAGAAGAGTCCCTGGTTGGAGGAAGTCTGCAAAATGCACCCTAGGGAGATGCCAGCAGGTTCCTGCATAATACAAAGGATGTCCCACGTCGTGAAGTTGGATGCAGGCAAGTTGAGCGTCACAGGATAGAGTGCTGGAGACCTGGGCCAGGCTGTGAATGAAGGAATTTAGCAAATAGTGCACAGAGGCCTCAGGAGGTGAAGAAGACGCGGTGCACAGGGGTACCGTCATTCTGGGGGAAGACCCAATCTTACCTCCTCCAAATTGCAACAGCAGGACCTCAGGATAGTCTGTGTCGATGGGGTCCACCCCCTGTGTTCCAAGGAGCACGCTTGTTGCCAGGAGAGGAGTACAAGAGAACCGATTGTCGACTTAGAAGGTGCTTGCGTGAGTAGGGGAGTGACTCCATCACCCCAAGTGATATTTCTTCGGCCCTCCGGGTGCAGGGTGAAGACAGGGAGTCCTCAGAGCGTGTACACCATGGAAACTTGCAGTTGCTGGCTGGAGCTGAAGTTGCAGAAGAAAAGGATACCTTGTGGAATCTTTGTTGCTGTTACAGCGGTTCCTGGAGCAGGCTGCGGTTGATCCGAGGTCAGAAGATGAAGTAGTAGTTGCAGAGGATTCCTGCTGGAAACTTGCAAGTAGAATCTGAAGAGAACCCACAGGAGAGACCCTAACCTGAGAAGGGGATTGGATACCTACCCAGGAATGCACCTATCAGGAGGGGTCTCTGACATCACCTGATAGCACTGGCCACTCAGATGCTCCCAGAGAATCCCCACACCTTGGAATCCAAGATGGCTAATGCCAGGGAGACTCTGGACGAGCTCTGGGCACTACCCCTAGGGTGGTGATGGACAGGGGAGTGGTCACGCCCCTTTCCCTTGTCAAGTTTCATGCCAGAGCAGGGGATTAGGGGTCCCTGAACTGGTGTGCTCTGGCTTATGCAAGGAGGGCACCATCTGTGCCCTTCAAAGCATTTCCAGAGGCTGGGGGAGGCTATCCCTCCCCTGCCTGTATCACCTATTTCCAAAGGAAGAGGGTGTAACACCCTGCTCCCAAAGGAAATGCTTTGTTCTGCCTTCCTGGGACTGAGCTGCTCAGACCCCAGGAGGGCAGAACCCTGTTTGTGAGGTGGCACCAGCTGTAGCTGCAGTACAAGCCTCAGAGAGCTGGTTTGGCAGTACTGGGGGTCCATAGTGCAGCCCCCAGGATGCATGGAATTGGCTCCCCAATACCATATTTGGAATGGGGGGACAATTTCATGTTCTTAGATACCTTACATGGCCATATTCGGGGTTACCATTGTGAAGCTACATATAGGTATTGACCTATATGTAGTGCACACGTGTAATGGCGTCCCGCAGTCACAAAGTCCCGGGAAATGAACTACGTGAACTATGTGGGGGCAAATTTGCTAGTGCAAGGGTGCCCTCACACTTAGTAACTTTGCACCTAACCTTCAGCAAGTGAAGGTTAGACACATACGTGACTTATAAGTTACTTAAGTGCAGTGAAAATGGCTGTGAAATGGTGTTTGCACTATTTCACTCAGGCTGCAATGGCAGTCCTGAAGGAGTGTTTGTATGAGCTCCTTATGGGTGGCAAAATAAATGCTGCAGCCCATAAGGATCTCCTGGAACCCCAATGCCCTGGGTACCCAGGTACCATATACTAGGGACTTATAAAGGGGGGTCCAGTGTGCCAATCACAATTGGAACATGGAGGCACTAAACTATAGTGACAAATTTGGTACACAGAGAGAGCATGAGCATTGGAGTTCTGGTAAGTAGAACTTCAGTGACACAGTCAAGCATACTGACAACACATATAGGCCACAAACTATGAGCACTGGGGTCCTGACTAGCAGGATCCCAGTGAGACAGTAAAACACACTGACAAAGAGGCAGAAACTGGGGGTACGTGCCAAGAAAGATGGTACTTTCCTACACTGTCCTTGAACCTCTTTCTGTACTTCTCTGGAGTTAAACAAAACTTCTTGATTAGGGCTTAATACTTCATCCTATCACTCCTCTCTAGGGCCAGCAGAATGTCTCTCTCCTCACTAGGGATATGCCTCCACAGACTTGTTCCCTAACCCTCCTCAGGATCCTTGTGCATTTGTAAAGCAATGTCATAGTCCTTAAGCCATCTGTCTATGTAGTATCCCACCAGAAATTCAGGCACCAGACCTTTGGGGATATGGACCCTCCTATCAAACAGCACTAAAAAATTGCTGCCATCATCTCAGCTCAACTGGCCTTAATATCCAGCTCTTTCTGACTCAGCACATGAGCCAACATGAGTTTCCTATCCTCTAACTTTCTCTCCGCTTTCACTTTCTCCAGTTAGCGCTTAGCTCCATATTACATTTTCTCTCCTCCCTCCTACCTTCTAGCTCCACTGGGAAAAAGACATTTAGATGAAATGCTGCTCCCTGCCCTGAAGGGAACCTGCACCCCCTGCCCCATAGGCCGTTCCAGATTCTACAGTGAATCCTAGTCCAGCTCCACATCATCCTCTTTTATCTCATCCTCCTCCTTTGGGGTCACAGGTGCATCTCAGGCTTCTAACCATGACAACAGCGCCTTTTGCAGCTCTACCTTCCTGGTAAAGTCTTTTGTAAAAGGCCCAAACCGCTTGCAGAAATCCTTGATCTGGGATACAGTGTTACTCTACAGCTTGGCCAGATCACTGTCCATTTTTGTAGGTGCAGAACCTCCAGGCAGAGACATGATAGAAAAATTAAAAATGCCAATCAGAGAGAGTAGAAAAAAATGCAAATGAGGATCAGAGACAATTGATTCAAATTAGTCTTATGTATGGTGTTGTAGTGTACACCAAATTGCTTTTAAGGCACGTCACTAATACAAGTCCTATCATCACTGCTGATCACCAATGTTAGAAATAGGGTGTCTGGTTGGCAGAGGTATGCACTCTGTCCAAGTAGGGACCACAATCCTAGGCAGAGTAAGTAAGTTACACATCATAAATTAGGCTGTGCTTACCCTCTGGTAGCGTGAGACAGAGCAGACAGGTTTAACCTGGGAGGGAATGTGTGAAGTATTTGTGCAACACTGAAGACAGTAACACAGTGTTAGAAAAATATATCATATTTTTATAAATATAACAAGACCAAAATGACAAAAATCCAATCAGTAGAAGTTGAGGTATGAATTTTAGTAAAATAAATGGAAAAATAGAGCTCAGAAGCAAAAAAGGCCTATTGGTGCATCTGGGCTTGCTGGGCCAGGACAAAGTCAAGAGTTCTGGCCACCCGCAATGGAGTGCAGGCCGCGATGGCGCAAGACAAGACATGGGGTGCTGTTGAGGTGATGCGTTGAGTTTCTCCATGCAATGATGGCTATGCATCGGATCAAAAGATGAAGTGCCGGGTTGGAGATTCTTCAGTTCCGAAGCCAATGTGCCTGGTTTCCCCATGCAGTCGAGGGGATGCGTCATTCATCTCCCTTCATTGGCGGCGATGAGAGGGGGATGCATTGGCACTAATGGTGATGCAAAGGTTCGGGTCGGTGCAATAGGGTTGATTCACAGGTTCTGGCAGTTGTAGCACTTCACACCCACTTCCAAGGGCCCAGGACTGGATTGGTGCCACTTGGCAGAGTAAGACTTGTAGCAAGCAAAGTCCAGGTGCTGTTTGTAGGTTGAAACGAATTCCTTGATGTCCCTGATACTACAGAACAGGAGGCAAGCTCTTGGAGTCACTTTGGTTCTGGAGATGCAGAGATGCAGGTCCATTCCTTAACAAGCCCAAGCATGGAGGACTGCAGGCAGCAGGGTAGGCACAGTAAAGCATTCCAGCACAGCCCAGAAGAGTTAAGGTTCTCTCAGCAGCACAGCAGCCCTTCCTGGCAGAATGTCCTCAGGTCCAAAGTGTACTGACCTGGTGGTGTATGAGGTCCAGTACTTATACTCAATTGTGCCTTTAAAGTGGGGGAGACTAGGGGTGGACGGCGAGCTCCCCTCCTTTGGTGGAGCTAATGCGGAGTCTGACCAAAAACTCCACTAGCCCCACCAGCAGAGCGGAGCTCGCTGCATGTGCCCTGCAGCCCAGTTATGGGCCACACAGCACAAACGCAGACAGTCTGTGCTTGCGCTTTGTGGTCCACAACTGGTATTGTAGTGCACACTCATTCACCTGACATCGGCAGAGCTGCTCACCGCAGCTCCAGATTCCAGGCCTCCCTCCAACCATGGCAGCCAGCACCAGTCCAGGCCCAAGGGGCAAAGGGTTGCAGAGAGCCATGCCGCTGGAAACGAGGACCCCCTGGGAGAAACCAGGTAAGTCCTTGTTTTTTTCTTTCTAAATAATGTGCACATTGGTGCACAAGAGGCCTGAAACAGCAACTTTCGCTGTCTACGGCCCTGGCTCTTGTTCACCAGTCTGCCCAGGCCTCTTGTGCACCAGGATTGCCCTTTGTGTACTCACTGCACACGGGGCAGGCTGGTGCACAGAAGGCCTGAAAATGGCAGCTTTTGCTGCCACCTGCCCTGGCCTGAATGCGTCCAATCTTGGAAGAGCTTAGCGGGGCCGACCCTGCTTATCGTTTTTGAGATCAGGCACATTAAGACCAGGGCGGGCTGCACTCCGTCACTTGTGGAACTCTGTTAAATTTCACAGGGTTGTTCATCAACTCTGTGGAATTTCACGAAGTAGAGATTCGCAAGCTCTGCCCACCCCTAGGGAAGACTTCAAAAAGAGGCCTTTGAAGTGCACAGGGTCCCTTTCGATCCTGCCCTGACTCTAGACTCAGTAAGCTGCAATTCAACACTTTATGTGGGGACAGGACTTAGGGCCACATGTAGGAAACTCCGAGATTGCGACGAGGAAATTGCGAGGTGGGTCACATTTTGCGACCCCATAGCGAGTCCCTGCACTCACAGGGAGGGTGGCCTGCTGAAGCCAGCAGACCTCCATGTCTGTGACTGTTTTTTAAATAAAGCAGTTTTTTTTTTTCATTTTGCAGCCCGTTTTCCTTAAAGGAAAACAAGTTGCGAAATGAAAAAAATACTGAAACTATTTGCCGCGTCAGAATAGGCATGCCCTCGTGGAAGAGACGCGGCGAGAATACGGCTGTTTAGTTTTGTCAACTGGTATTCCAGCCGCTTATTCGGTAGAGAAGCGCTTAGTCAGAAGTCTTCAGTGACCAGACAAACTATGCGAGTCAACCCTCCCTGGCCAGAAGCTTGTCTGGCACAGGCAAACTTTCAAGGAGGGAGTGCCGTAGACTCAAAGATACACACCTGTTAGTGATTCACACGGGGCGTCCTGAAACAGAATTTGGACATTCCCATTTACAGAGGCAACGTTGCCCTTTGATAGTCCTGATGAGTCCCCGAGTAAAAAGGGCGAAACGCGTTGACATTTAGAGTGGCGAGATTGGGTTCTGTAATTGGAGTCAGCTTTACAAAAATTATTAAATACGCACTGCAAAATACCCCAAAAAATATATAGGTATTTGACAGCTGCCTGTATGTGAATTTCCAATCATCGCAACAGAGTGGATTACAACCAGAATGTTGAAAAGTTTACCACCAATATCTCATAAAGAAAGGTTGTTGGGCACAACCCTCTATTGATGGTATGGTTAAGCATAAGACTTTGAGAAGCTAGATGTTGGCCTTAACTGAATCAAGAAGAAAAATGCGAATTTAATTGTATATGTTTGAATTAATTTTAAGTGTATAATATTTTGTTTTGTTATGTAAATATTCTGGAGTTCATATTTATTCACCAATGATTTATTGTCTGCCTTGCACATAAATAACTGTAATAAATTCTGGAAAATAATTAATCCATAAAGACAGTATTGATCACTGTGTTTGTAAATAATGATATAATTTATCCCGACCTATAGACCATTTTTCTTGTTTATAGGATGGATACTCAGTCACACATAAGCTCCCTTTGTGTCAGTGATTGTCTGGAGGGAATGCACAAGAACCCAGCTATCACCCATTCAGAGACGGGCAGAAGGCACAGAATGGTTAAAGAAAGAAAACGGTAATGTTCTAAAAGTGGCATTTTCAGGATTACAATTTAAAATCTAACTTCACCATCAGTTAGGAATTTAAATTGTGACTCCAGAAACACCAAACTTGAGGGTAATATCTCTTCCTAACTGGAAATTACACTTATAAAATGTAATAAGGTAATCCCAGTGTTAATGTATGGGGGAGACAGGCCTTGTAGTAGTGAAAAACAAATTAAAGAGTGGGTCACTTATATGTATTAAAAAGGAAGGTCTAGGCCTGGCAAGAGGGTTAACTTGCCAGGCCGACAAGGCAGTTAAAAACTTCACACCTACCACTGCTAACCAGCACTAAAGTGCCTGTGCTGTTTCCCCAAAACATGGTGACATTGGCTTATTCCCAACTGGCATATTTAGTTTAATTTACTTTAATTTACTTCTAAATCCATAGTAAAGTGTACTACAGTTCACTGTTTTACTATCTGAAGTGTTGCACATTTACTTTACACATTGCTTTCTAAGTTAAGCCTGACTGCTCTGTGCAAAACTACTGGAGGGTGACACAGGCTAATTTAAGGTATGTTTGTTACTTACCCTGACTAGGTTTGTGGTTCCTACTTGCTCAGGGTCCATACCTTTGTGAACCAGAAGCCCAATTTCTGACACTGGCTACTAGTACAACCCTAGTGGTATCAACTGCACTGTGAATACTCTAATGCCCGTACATCAGAATGTTCAATAGGTTGACTATGCAGTAAATGGAAAATCCACATGCCTTATTTATACTAGCCCAGGCAACTCTTCTCTCAAATCTGTGAATTCTCATCAATTCCTCTCCTAAGTGTGTCCATCGATGCGGTCAGCATCTCAAATCAATGGGTCCTTCATCCCGTCTTGTATGCCAACTCCATAACCCTTGGTCCCATCATGGTTAAACATGCCTTTCACCTGAGCCCATTATCACCTGCCAATGTATTGGGTAATTCTTCAATATTACATATGGAGAAGGCAGGAAGAACAATCTGTACAGATTTGTGCATTATTAACAATTTGATCATCCCTATCTTTCTTCTAATGCCTAATCCTGCTATCATACTGTCTTGCATCCCCATCCCTCCCTCTCTAACCTGCCCGGTGGTTTATGGTGGTAGACTCATTTGCTATCTTGTTCTTCATTACCATAGAGGAAGAAAGTCAGATTCTCTTATCTTTCTCATTTGATTGATCTCATCTAATCTGAAAGAGGCTCCATATTTTGCCAAGCTTTTAAGAAGAATTTGGACAGCTTGGTATTTCCTGACAACTTTACAGTAGTACAATGTGTTTATGATCTGCTTTTGGGTCTGACACTCTAGCATAACAAACACCACCCATTTCAGAGAATCTGTTTAAGGAATACAAAAGCAGTAGTGATACAGAATGTCCTACATAGAAAGTAAGAGTCCTGATTAGGAAATCCCAAATCAATAACCCAGACAAATGTAAAGTTTTCCTAGGACATCTCGTTCATGTTGAAGAATGTTTCACTGTGAGAGTCTGTTTTAAAATTAGCTGGGGTAAAAGACCCCCAATCCATTGGAATCTTACTGACTAGCATGAAGAAGAATTGTTAAGGTCCTCTTATAATAATTAGCATTGATTCTTTCTGCTCCAACTTTACTTAAGGATACCAGTGTAAGAGAGCCAACTTATCAAACTGAAAAACTATCTAATTTAAAAAAAGAAGCAAACCAACACCACAATTCATGGTGCTGTAATGACATAACTTGTGGGAAATGCCACTCTGGCATTTTTAGTGGCCAGGATAGAACCCAGAATGTTTCTGAATGATATTTTATCCAGGAAGTACCTGAGTTATATTCTTAACAAGTGTACCAGAGACCAGATCATCTTGATTATGAACACAACAAAGACATTAAGTGAAAAATTATTGAAAGAAATATATGATCTGGAAGAGACTGTGAAGACCAAAGCTATAATAAAATAATTAAAAAAAAAAGATTTCAGGAGGGCAGCTCAGAAATAACTGAGTATTAAAAGCATATGGTCACATTGAAGATACAAACCTTAAAGAAAAGATCTGATAAATTCTCACATGAATGGGCATTCCTCTACATCAATGATGATTATTAACAAAAGGAATCTAAATTAGAAGGATAAAGTCAAGGGCTTGATTTTGGGAAGAAATGGCAGAAAATATATATTGCACAAAATTGGCCACTTAATCCTAAAAGCGAAGATAAATCCGTAAATCCTGTTGGTCAACGATTATCTACCAGAAACTCAAAAGTTTGATTACACCTTAATGCGGATGTCCACAGCTCAACCTTATTTCATGATCTACCGCAATACCTTATTTAGGATGAAGTACGTGGAATGAAGGATTCATAGTGGAGGAAGGGGCCATATGTAAATGTGACAGACACAGACTCACTGATTGTCAATGTATCTAAACATGTCCTCTCAGAAGCAGTAGAAGAGGTCTTGAATAAACGCATTAGCTTGATCCTCACTCCTTTATATGATGGCTTCCAGTTCACATTAGATTTTACAGAGGAATTGCATAAAAAAAAATTGAAAAGGTTTTTTGATTCCCACAACCTACCAACCTTAGTCTTAATCAGCATGTATGACAGGGTTCAAGAAGCACTCTTCCTTTACCTCATCCATCCATCTCTGTAATAGGCTCTAAAGTTGACACTTTAAGCAGCCTGTTCTCAAAGATGTGGCAGCTCAAGAACTGATACTAAGGCCCTCATTACAACCCTGGCGGTCGGTGTTAAAGCGGCGGTAATACCGCAAACAGGCCGGCGGTAAAAAAAATGGAATCACGACCACGGCGGAAACCGCCAACACATACAGCCACTTTAACACTCCGACTGCCACGGCAGTAGCAACAAACACTGCGGCGGTAACCGGCAACAGCCAGGCGGAAGACAATGTACCGCCCACCCCATTACAACCTACCCATCCGCCAGATTTTCTGGGGCCGTACAAACGCCATCGAAAGCACGGCAGAAACAGTACTTGGAAGGGAAACCACTTACCTCTCGACACTCAAGGAAGAACCAGGGTCCATGTACCCGAGCTGCATGTCCTGCCCATGCTGGTGTATCTTCTCATACATCAGGAGTACCAACGGTGGCGACGACGACCACGGTGAGTACAGCACCTATCACACATGGGAGGGGGAGAGGAAAAAGTGAGTGACACACACATGCAACATCCCCACCCCCACCCTCACCCCCAACACCATACACATAAACACATGCAACAACATTACACCCCGTAACCCTCTGGAAGAACACAAGGACAAAAGGAATTTAGTCAAATTAGTGTAATATTAGAATTGAAGAGAAATACGTTCATAAATAAATAAACAGTATGTACAATATATACAATATATACAAAATGAGGGACAATGTCCATACAAAAATAATCCGTGGCCCACTGGGCAAAAACACATAGGCCAAGGCCACACTTGACCCCGCCTCAAAACGGAGAGACTACTGCAGGGGCATCAGGTCGAAAACACACAGGCACCTCAGGGGGACAGGGAAGGGGGAGGCACCTCAGCCGGAAGATGGTACAATGCCACTGCTCCTGGAGGGGGCTCCATGGCCACAGCGATGTCCTGGGGAGTGCAAAGCCACAGTCTCTCAAGTCTCTCCAGTGGGTGGGTTGCCCACTGCTTGGTCCTGGGGAGTACAAACCCACAGTCTCTCAAGTGGGTGGTTTGCCCACTGCCTGGTCCTGGGGAGTGCAAAGCCACAGTCTCTCAAGTGGGTGGTTTGCCCACTGCCTGGTCCTGGGGAGTGCAAGGCCACAGTCTCTCAAGTGGGTGGTTTGCCCACTGCCTGGCCTTGGGGAGTGCAAAGCCACAGTATCTCAAGTGGATGGGTTGCCCACTGCTTGGTCCTGGGGAGTGCAAGGCCACAGTCTATCAAGTGGATGGCTTCTTCCACTGGTTCTGGAGGGGCCTTTATGCCCAGTGTGCTTCATCCTGCCAAGGATAGGCTGAGTGGATGCCTTTCTCCACTGGTTCTGGAGGGGGCTTTGTGCCCAGAGTGCTTCATCTGCCAAGAATAGGGTGAGTGGATGCCTTTCTCCACTGGTTCTGGAGGGGGCTTTGTGCCCAGTGTGCTTCATCCTGCCAAGGATAGGGTGAGTGGATGCCTTTCTCCACTGGTTCTGGAGGGGGCTGTGTGCCCAGTGTGCTTCATCCTGCCAAGGATAGGCTGAGTGGATGCCTTTCTCCACTGGTTCTGGAAGGGGCTTTGTGCCCAGTGTGCTTCATCCTGCAAGGATAGGGTGAGTGGATGCCTTTCTCCACTGGTTCTGGAGGGGGCTGTGTGCCCAGTGATGCAGCAATTGGGGGGTGCCAGGTCACAGTCCCTCACCTGGGTGTCAGAGCCACATGATTTGCAATGGTCAGGATGCATAATAGTCCATGGAGGCAGGGCTACAGTCCATCCGGCGGCGGCTACGGCTGCACAGTGTTGGTAGTGCCTGTGGCGGTGGGGGTGCTGCCAATGGTGGGGGGAGGCTCCAGCCCTTCTCCTGAGGCCTTGGACGGCTGCCCACTTGGGCTGCTGCTGCTGGCAGTGGTGCTATTGTCAGCGGTGCAGGTGGCGGTGATGGCCGCGGTGGAGATGCTAGTACTGCCAGTGGTGGGGGGAGGCTCCAGCCCTTCCTCTGCAGTGTCGGACGGCTTCCCATTGGGGCTGCTGCTGCTGACAGTAGTGGTGCTTGCAGCGGTGCAGGTGGCAGTGCTTGCAACGGTGCCGGTGGTGGTGCTGGCCGTGGTGCAGGTGGCGGTGCTGGCAGTTGGGCTGGTAGCCACCAAGCCTTCACCTGCAGGCTTGGACGGCTGAAGTGCCTTGGCTGGTGTTTTCTTCCCCTTCCTGCCCTTGGCAGATGGTGGTGTCACTTTGGGTCTGGCAGCTGGAGTCTTTGACGTGGCCTTGCTGGGTGGTTGTGGCTCCTTCCCCTTACTAGATGCTGTCCCCTTTTTCACCTTGCCAGGTGGCGTAATGTTCTTTGCCTTGGCAGAGGCTGGTGGCACACTGGCTGGGCTGACGGGTGCCCCCTTTGAGCCTGTGAAAGCTGCAGGAACCACAGCGGACATGGATTTGGTGGCTGAGGTTCTGGGCTGGGTTTTGGCCACCCTGGCCAGAGGGGAAGGACAGGGGGGGAGGGGTAGGGAACAGGTCAATGTTGGCTATGAAAATCTTCTTAGGGACATTGGGGTGGGAAGAGGGTGAAGGTTTGGGAGTGGAGGGAGAGGGAGTGGTTGTAAGAGGTGTCCGTCTGCTGTGTTTGGGTGCATGGGCATGAGGTGGATGCTGTTGTGAGGTGGTTCGCTGTTGGGTGGGTGTGTGCTTGCATTTGTGTACTTTGGGAGGAGGGGTCACAGACACAGTGGGAGATGACACAGGGGACGTGTGCATTGGTGGTGACTGCCAGTGAGGGGTGTGTAGTGATGGGCGTGCTGGTGATGGGGGTGGTGGATGAGGATGTTGTGCATGCAGTTGTGAGTGGAGACTCTACTGGGAGCGAGGTGGACGAGGAGGAGGAGGGGGACACATTGGAGGCAGTGGATGTTGGTGTGTCTGCATGGGAATGGTGCCTGTGTGAGTGCCTGTGAGATGAAGTGTAGTGCTTGTGTTTGCCTGAGCCACTTTTGTGTGTTGATTTGGGTGCATGCTGGTCTGAAGGTGTGCTTGGAATAAAATGGGGTTGAGGGGATTGGGACTGGGTAGAGGAAGTTGGAGGGGGGAGGCTAGAGACAGGGACAATGGCTGCCATCAGTGCAGAGGCCAGAGCCTGAAATACTCTCTGTTGAGCCGCCACGACAGAGTGAATGCCCTCCAAGTATGCATTTGTTTGTTGCAAATGCCTCTTGACACCCTGGATGGCATTCAGAATGGTTGACTGCCCAACAGTGAGGGATCTCAGGAGGTCAATAGCCTCCTCACTGAGGGCAGCAGGACTGACTGGGGCAGGGCCTGAGGTGCCTGGGGCGAAGAAGATGCCCACTCTAATGGGTGAGCGGGCACGGGAAACACATTGAGGGGCTGCTGGGAGGGCGGTGCTGGTAGGGGAGCTTCCATCGGAGAAGGAGTCGCTGTCTGCAGTGCCCCCTCCTGTCTCCGTCATGGTGCTTCCCTCACCCTCCGTCCCACTGGTACCCTCACCCTCGGTGGATTCGGCCATTGTGGGATGCATCTCACTCTGTCGCCGGTGCCTCTGCTCCTCTGCCAGATGATGCTAATGCACACAAGGACAGTGTGACAAAACAAAAAAGGGGGGGAGACAGAGGATACACTTGGTCAATGCCAGCAACACCACTACCGTTGGCGTACACAACACACTGGGAGCTGCCCTATGCCATGCACTACCACTTACAATGCTGGTCACCAGCCCATGGGGGACATGGCATGACACCATCAGCTGCACACCTGAAACCCACAGGATCCTGCCCAGTAGTAGATGCCCACTAACACCTTTGGGTTTGGAGTGCTTCAGAGCCTACCCAACACAGGACCTACCCTGCCATGTTTGCCCTGGCCTAGGGTCACCCACAGTCCACATCCCCCACCCAGGTAAAACCTTAACGCACGCCAAATCATGAATCTGAATTTGTACTCACCCCCTGGTGGCTGCTGTGATGCCCTCAAGTGCCCATCCAACTCTGGATAGGCCACCGCCAGGATGCGGAACATCTGGGGGGTCAGGGTACGACGGGCACCCCTTCCTCGTTCGGAGGCCAGCCCCAGCTGGGCCTCCGCCGTCTTCCTTGCCTAGCGGCTCAGGTCCTCACACCGTTTGTGGCAGTGGGTGCTCCACCTGTCAAAGACCCCCAGAGTCCGCACATCCTTGGCGATGGCACGCCAAATACCCTTTTTCTGATGGGCGCTGACCTGCAGAAAAAATACAGCAGAAAAGGGATTAGTAATACTGTCTGGACCATCGCACTCATGGCCCACCATATCCATCCCATCCATTAACGCACATACATTGACCACCATACATGCAGCACTCTGGCCAGGACCCCTTAGACCCACCCCTACACAGGTCTTACACACACAGCAATCCATACATTCATGGCCCACACATCATGCTCACAGTGTACTCACCTGTTTGTCTGGAGGACCATAGAGTAAAGTGTACTGGGGTAGGATCCCCATCCACAAGTCTCTCCAACTCCTCCACAGTGAAGACAGGGGCCCTTTCCCCAGACACATGAGCCATTGTCGCTTCCAGACACAGGTCAAAGCAGCACTTGCAGTGTAGGTCCTCTCCTGTTGAAGGTCAGGTAGCAAGTGAGTGAATAGATAGAAAATTGCGGTCACGTCCACGGCGGTGCGTACCTTCACCGCCGGCGTACATCGCCATTGCTTCCTGGAACCCAAAGGGCCCAATGATAACCAATGCGAAGTTGCGCGGCGGTCATCGACCGCCAACTGCAATGGCGCACAATGCCAGCGGATTTACCTCATTTCCACTTGTCCCTCCTCACAGGTCAGGCAGCCGCCATTTCAGGGGGGCACAGGCGATAGCACCTAACTGCATCACAGCAGACATTGGCACATCAACTGACTCTCAGATTCACATACTGGTTCTGTAAATGAAGAGCTGCATCATTATTGCAATAGATATGTGAATATTACCCTCTGCTCACCGTTTTCCTCCCTAGGCTTTGACCGCTGAGGATGAATATGAGATGTAGACATCCTTCAGTGTACAGACCCCTGGTGGACCTTGCGACAATGGAGGACAGGCACATTATCCTAACCTACAGACTTGATCGGGCCACAATCCAAGAACTGTGTGCCCAATTGGAGCCAGACCTGATGTCAGCTATCCGCCAGCCCACAGGTATTCCCCCTCTAGTGCAGGTCCTGTCAGTGATCCATTTCCTGGCAAGTGGTTCCTTCCAAACAACAGTTGCCCTGGCATCAGGGATGTCTCGGCCAATGTTCTCAAACATGTTGACCAGAGTGTTGTCTGCCCTGTATATGCGCAGCTACATCGTATTCCCACAGGTGGAGGATTTGGCCACAGTGAAAGCTGACTTTTATGCCCTGGGACAGATCCCTAACATCATTAGTGCCATTGATGGTACACATGTACCATTTGCCCCCCCCCCCCCGGGAAATGAACAGGTGTTCAGGAATAGAAAAAGCTATCACTGTATGAATGTGCAGATGGTGTGTTTGGCTGACCAGTACATCTCCCATGTGAATGCTAAGTATCCTGGCTATGTGCATGACACCTTTATCTTGAGGAATAGCAGCATCCCATATGTGATGGCTCAACTCCAGAGGCACTGGGTGTGGCTAATAGGTGAGCCCAAGGTCCCCACCCAGTATATGTTAGTGTCTGAGTATGGGGTTGTCCCTAAGGGTTACTGTGTGTCTTACAGTTGTCCCTCGATGTTTGCAGGTGACTCTGGTTACCCCATCCCTCATGGCTACTGACCCCAGTGAGGAATGCCAGGACAAGGGCACAGGAACGTTACAATGAGGCACATGGGCGAACAAGGAGGATTATTGAGCGAACCTTCGGCCTCCTGAAGGCCAGGTTCCAGTGCCTCCATCTGACAGGTGGATCCCTGTACTACTCACCCAAGAAGGTGTGTCAGATCATCGTTGCATATTGCATGTGCACAACCTTGCCTGGAGACGCAAGGTGCCTTTTCTTGCAGGAGGATAAGCATGGAGATGTTCTTGTGCCATTGGCGGAGCCTGTGGACAGTGAGGAAGAGGAGGCAGAGGAAGAAGATGTGGACAACAGAAGTAATATCATACAGCAGTACTTCCAGTGATACACAGGTAAGACACCGTAACTTCACTTTACTTTTCAGTTTTCTGTTGGACGTTGTACATGGCAGCATGATTTCCCTATGTCTATGGCCACTTACTGTAACCTTTGTCATCTCTATTTTCAGATCTCTGTAGCCCACTCTGGCTCCTGGTATGTTTACTGCTGCCCACTAAAGGTCATACCAATGTATAAATTACTGTACATATGAATTGCAATGTTTTCAGAATGTTGTACTAATACATATTTTAGTCAATTGGCAGACTCCAGATTTGTATTTTTTCCAAGAGTGTTTATTTAAGTGCTAATAAGTAGAGGGGAAGGTGCAATGGGCTGGGGTGATGGTTGAGGAATGTCCAGTTAGAGTCCAGTCTTTTGGTATCACAGGTGCATTGTCCAATGGGGCATAGGAAGGGGAGTAATGGCAGTTTAAGGTGGACAGGGTGACAGAGTGGGACACAAGGGTTACAATCAGGAGAGTCTTATTTCCTGGCAGGGATCTTGGCAATGTTCTCTGGCTTCTGCCTGGATCGCAGGGACCATTTGCGGGGTGGTTCTCCTTATGCAGGGGGTGGGGTGCTGGTGGCCTGTTGTTCCAGTGGCGGGGCCTCCTGTCCACTAGCACTAGCGGAGGTGGAGGGCTATTCATCGGTGTGGCTAGTGTCAGGGCCCGTTGGTGTGCCACTGACTCCGTCATAGTGTTGGCCATGTCAGCCAGCACCCCTGCAGTGGTGACCAGGATGGTGTAGATGTGTTTGAGGTCCTCCCCAATCCCAGGTACTGTCCCTCCTGCAGCCGCTGAGTCTCCTGCAACTTGGCCAGTATCTGGCCCATTGTCTCCTGGGAATGGTGGTATGTTTCCAGTATGTTGGTGAGTGCCTCGTGGAGAGTGGGTTCCCTGGGCCTGTCCTCCCCCTGTCGCACAGCAGTCCTCCCAGCTTCCCTGTTGTCCTGTGCCTCTGTCCCCTGAACCGTGTGCCCACTGCCACTGACCCCAGGTCCCTGATTGTCTTGGGTTTGTGGGGTTGCCTGGGGTCCCTGTAGTGGTGGACACACTGCTGATTGACTTGTCCTGGGGACATTGGCATGGGCCCACTGGGGGAGGCTTTGTGGTGGGTTGGGACTGGGGCAGGGTAACCAACTTTCCATAGGTCCCTGATGGGCCAGGTTGGTCATCGTGATCCAGGCGTGAAGAGCTGCTGTCATCACTGTGGGGGGGAGGGGGCTGGATGCTGCTGGCAACTCCTCTCCTGTGACGTTGAGTAGGGTTCCTGTGGGGATGCAAATGCAGTGTTATTGTATCTGCATGTGCCATCTTGTGCATGGGTGTGTTTCCCAGTATGCTTGTGATTGCCCTGTCAGCTTTGCCTTGTGTGAGTGGTGATTTTGTGGGCTAGGTGATTCTCTCTAATGGGCATGCTGTGGTGATGGGTGTCCATGCAGGTCTGTGATGGAGGTCCATGGATTGGTGTGGCATGCAGGGCTTGGTATTGTGATGGGTGGGTTGTCATAGTGGGGTATTTTTGAGGTGGTTGAGTGATGGGGTGAGTGTAGGGGAATTAATTTGTGATGGCATGCAGGTTGGGCGGGGGATATAATAGTAAAGATTTGCCTTACCAGAGTCAAGTCCTCCTGCTACTCCAGCGAGGCCCTCAGGATGCACGATCGCCAAGACTTGCACCTCCCATGTTGTTAGTTGTGGGGGAGGAGGTGGGGGTCCACCGCCAGTCCTCTGTATAGCTACCTGGTGTCTTGCAACCACGGAACGCACCTTCCCCTTAGGTCGTTCCACCTCTTCCTGGTGTCATCCCTTGTTCTGGGGTGCTGTCCCATGGGCGTTGACCCTGTCCACGATTCTCCGCCATAGCTCCATCTTCCTTGCAATAGACGTCTGCTGCACCTGTGATCCAAATAGCTGTGGCTCTACCCAGATGATTTCCTTCACCATGACCCTTAGCTCCTCCACTGAAAACCTGGGGTGTCTTTGGGGTGCCATGGATGTGGTGTGAGTGATATGTGTGAGGATGTGTGGGGTGATGTGTGGGGTGATGTGTTGTGGAGTATGCTGTGAGGTGTGTGGATGGTGTATGGGTGATGGTGTTCTGTGGCTCAGATTGAGTGGGTGCTCCTGGCTTGTCTCTCTCTCTGTTGGCAATCTTTTTTTTCGTTGAAAGGGTTGTGGGTAATGTGGGTGTGTGTTTTATAGTGGTCTGAGTGTGTGGGTGTGAAATGTGTGTGTCAGGTGTGTGTAGTTTGAATTGTCCAATGTGGTGTAGTTTTGTTAGTGTGTGTGTATTTTGAGCGCGGCGGTCTGTACCGCCAATGGTTTACCGCGGTTGAAAGACCGCTGCGGTGATTCGTGGGTCCTGATACTGTGGGCGTATTTCTGTTGGCCTAACGGTGTGGGTTTTGGTACCGCCAGTTTATCACTGACCTTTGGTCTGGCGGACTTGTGTGCATGTCTATATAGTGACGGATTCCTCTGAGTTGGTCATAATACCCGTAGCGGTATACCGCCGCGGACATGGTATGTTGGCGGCCGTCAGCACGGCGGTAGGCAGCATTTACTGCCAGGGTTGTAATGAGGGCCTAAATTTTGTTTTATTTTCACTAAAGAAATAAAAATAACTTTATAGGACCTCAGATCTAACTCCTGGCTTATCATTAAACCAACCAAAAACAGAAGTGCCATCATTACTATGGAAAATTAATTGTATAGATCTGAAGTGTATAAATTGTTCAATGGAAGGAAGAATTATTTCCCATTTGTAGTGTCATGTGAGTTATGAATGACGAAACCCTTCGGCTCCTGATGCACTCCGTAAAACTGTGATGTAAGCGTTGGAGCGTAATGAAGTGAATGGTGTAGAATGTTGAGTTTGCGGTTACACGCAGATGAATGAAGACGTTTAAAACATAGCTTCTTGTGTGGCATAGTCATTGGCAGATACCCAGGCTGGGGAAGATGCTGCAACTGGCAACAAGATAGGGGTTAAGTAAGATAAGTAACCCAAAGATTGACAGTGCTCCCCCAGATGGTTTGTCGTGGTCCAATCAAACTGCTTGTGCAAGCCACGTGTGCCTTCATCGGAGTGCAGAATCCACGTTTTGCATATATGGAGTCAAAGTGCAACTCCAGAGGTGTGAAGCACTTGAAGATAACAAAAGGATCAGTGAGAAGTCTATACATTTTTGGACAAGAACCTGTTGGCAAGATCGTAAAGAGAGACACTGCCCTACTAGGCAACATAAAACTATGCATCATACGGAGTGATAACGCTAAAGGCGGACTCAAACAGATACAGAAAAGAAGCACTGAAAACTAACATAGCCAGATACTGGCAGAATGCTCACAGTCACTAGCTGACAGAATAAATGACATTAAAGCATAATGTCATTGAACTTACTAGAGCCTTGACAAGAACAGCTTAACGACTTCAGCACCGGGAAGGTACACCCAAGAAACACAGGGGTTGTGCTTACTGAGCTGTCCAATACCTGATGCAGCACATTATCAAAGCTGAAGGTTGGTGGCTCAGAACAACTCCAGAGGTCTCCAGAAAGTAAAGGACTCCAGTGGAGACCAAGAACAGAGCTCACCATTCCACTGACTGTCCAAGATGATCCAGAGGCCACCATGATGCAAGGTCTTAGAGATGGTATGGATGAAACAGATCATAGTTGTCAGCAGACATTTTCGGAGAGAACGCCAGTCTCAGTGTCAGCCAGTCCTGAAAACAGTCATAATGCTGTTGCCTTCCTGAAACCACCACTATTATTCGATACCACCAAGAAGCAAAATATTGGCAATATATGAACTGGTAAGATAGAGACATTTGATCAATTCATTGATGCTCTGGAATAAACAGATAACAGGAAGATTATCAAGTACTTTAAGAATCTTGCTGGTGATGTTGTAAAGACAGTTATAAATTAAATATGTGAACTACTGAAGTTACATACCATCAAATCAAAGAAGTGTTGAATCACAAGTTCAATCCAATGCCGAAAGTAGATTAGAAAAGGTACATTTTCAGACAAGAATGACAGAATGTTGGTGAAACCAAAGATGAATTTGTTAAAAGACTGGATACACTCATCAAACTCTGTAAGTTCAATGCATTTAATGATGAGGAACTAATGTATCTCATGGTTGTTAACGTACGCCTGTCAGATTCCTTTAGATGGTAAATGTTGAGAGAAACTCTTAGCCTATAGTGTGTTCTCATGGTTGTTTTAGCTGAACAGAGAGCCGATTGACAAGCTGCTGATATGAAGGCCTGGAGGTGCCCAAAGTGTCAGTCATGAACATGAGAAGTAAGCAAAAGCATAAGGTTGAAGCATACAAAGTGATGTCATCATGTAAAAAGAAGTTGTGTTTCAGGTGTGGATTTCCATTTCCACATGAAGGTAAATATCCTGCCATTGGACAGATATGTAAAGGCTGTGGAAAGGAGAACCATTTAGTCAATCAATCAATCAATCAATCATAGTATTTGTAGAGTGCGCTACTCACCCGTGAGGGTCTCAAGGCGCTTTTGAGGGGGGGAGCTGCTACTGCTTGAACAGCCAGGTCTTGAGGAGTCTCCTGAAGGTCAGTATGTCCTTGGTCTGTCATAGGTGGATGGGGAGGGTGTTCCAGGTCTTTGCCCGAAGGTAGGAGAAGTATCTGCTGCCGGATGTTGTCCTGTGGATGCGTGGGATGCGTGATCGGTGGAGCGGAGATGACGGTTCGGGCTGTAGAAGGTGAGACGATTGTTGAAGTATGCTGGTCCGGCGTTGTGGAGTGCTTTGTGGGCATGGGTTAGGAGTTTGAATGTGATCCTTCTGTTGATGGGTAGCTAGTGTAGGTTTCTCAGGTGGGCTGTGATGTGGCTGTGGTGGGGGATGTTGAGGATGAGGCGTGCGGAGGCGTTCTGTATCCGTTGCAGTCTTTTCTGGAGAGCTGCCTTGGTTCCTGCGTACAGGGTGTTGCCGTAGTCCAGTCTGCTGCTGACGAGGGCCTGGGTAACCGTCCTTCTGGTTTCGGTGGGGATCCACCTGTAGATTTTGCGGAGCATGCAAAGGGTGTTGAAGGAGGAGGACGAAACGGCATTGACTTGCTGGGTCATGGAGAGCGATGAGTCAAGGATGAAACCTAGGTTGCGCGTGTGGCTGGTTGGCGTTGGTGCGGCTCACAGTGACGGTGGCCACCAGGAGGCATCCCATGCAGAGGGGGAGGGGCTGAAGATGAGGACCTCCGTCTTATCTGAGTTAAGTTTCAGTCGACTGTTCTTCATCCAGTTGGCTACGGCCTTCATTCCCTCGTGGAAGTTAATTTCAGGCGGGGTCCTTGGTGAGGGAGAGGATCAGCTGGGTGTCATTGGCGTAAGAGATGATGTTGAGTTTGTGAGATCGGACGATTTTGGCGAGCGGTGCCATGTAGACGTTGAAGAGTGTTGGGCTGAGGGAGGAACCCCGTGGTACGCCACAGATGGTCTTGGTGGCTTCAGATAGGAATAGTGGGAGTCCAGGGCCTTGTCGCGGATCCCTGCGTCGTGGAGGCATGTGCGGAGGGTATGGTGGCAGACGGTGTCAAAGGCGGCCGAGAGGTCCAGGAGGATGAGGGCTGCTGTTTCGTCTTTGTCCAGGAGGGTTCGGAGGTCGTCGGTTGCAGCGATGAGGGCGGTCTCGGTGCTGTGATTGCTGCGAAAGCCTGATTGAGACGGGTCCAAAGTGTTGTTTTCCTCCAGGTGGTGGGACAGGTGCCTGTTGACGATCTTCTTGAGTACCTTTGCCGGGAATGGGAGCAGGGAGATGGGCCGGTAGTTTTTGAGCTCCTTGGGGTCCGCCTGGGGTTTCTTGAGTAAGGCGTTGATCCCAGCGTGCTTCCAGTTTTCTGGGAAGGTGGCTGTCTCGAAGGAGCGATTGATGATCAAACGGAGTTGGGTGGCAATGATGGAGCTAGCTCTGTTGTAGATGTAGTGCGGGCAGGGGTCGGACGGAGAGACGGAATGATTGGTGTTCATTACTTAGATGGTGTCAGCGTCGTTGACGTGTGTCTAGGAGAGCACAAGGTTCATGTGGTTGGGGGGCAATGAGTCAGAGGTGTTGGTGGCTGCTGGTGATGTCATGTTGTTGAAGCTGTCGTGTATGTTGGTGAACTTGCGGTGAAAGAAGGTAGCGAGGGAGTCGCAGAGGTCTTGCGAAGGTGGGATGTCGTTGGTGCTGAAGCTGGGGTTGGCGAGTACCGTTACGATGTTGAAGAGCTCTTTGCTGTTGTGTGCATTGTTATCAATGCTTTCCTTGAATGAGGATCTCTTGGTGGCTTGGATGAGCTGGTGGTGCTTGGGGATGGCGTTCTTGAGGGCTGTGTGGGTGGCTGGAGACTTTTCCTGGCGCCACTTCCTCTCGAGTTTTCGGCAGGTCTGTTTGGAGGTCCGGAGGTCAGTGGTGAATCAGGTGGCTTTACTGATGGTGTGGTTGTAAGCGGGTCTTTTGAGCGGGGCGAGCGTGTTGGTGCAGTCTTCGATCCATTGCCTGAGGTTGCGGGAGGCTGTGTTGGCGCCGGGGGAGGCCGCTGGTGGGGCTTGGGTGAGGGCGGAGATCAGCCGGTCATTGGTGATCTTATTCCAACTGCGGCAAGGGGTCAGTTGTGGGAGGTAGTGGGTGGTTGGTTTATTGAAGGTGAAGTGGATGCAGCGGTGATCGGTCCAGTGGAGTTCGGTGGTGTGGCTGAAGGTGATGTGTCTGCTGGCAGAGAAGATGGTGTTGAGCGTGTGTCCGGCAGAATGGGTGGGAGATGTGATGAGTTGTTTGAGTCCAAGGTTGGTGAGGTTGTTGAGCAGGGAGATCGAGTTGCTGTTATTGGTGTTTTCAAGGTGGAAGTTCAGGTCTCTAAGGAGAATGTAATCTGTGGAAGCTAGGGCTTGAGCACTGGCGATGTCGGCGATGGACTCACTGAACTGAGGCCAGGGTCCGGGGGGGTCTGTAAATGAGGGTGCCCCTGAGGGTGGTCTTGGGGTCGATGTGGATTTGAAAGTGCATGTGTTTGGCGCTGCTGAGGGTGTCTTCGGTATTGGTTGAGATTCTGATGGTGTTCCTGTGAACGATGGCGATCCCTCCTCCCGATCTGTTGGTGCGGTCTCTGCGGGTGATCTTGTATCTGTCAGGGATGGCTATGGCAATGTCAGGGGCTGAGAATGGGTTCAGCCAGGTCTCTGTCAGGAATCCGACATCTAGGGAGGAGGAAACGAGAAGGTCCCAGAGCTCGATGGCATGCTTGTGGATGGAGCGGGTGTTGAGAAGGATGCACCTGATGTAATGGTTTGCAAGGCAAAGGAAAAAGTAAGTGCATCATGGTGGGAAGACGAAATGCCCACACAAATATTCCAGAAGCGACATTCAATACATTCCAACAAGGCCAAGCAACAACAAGTTTTGAGACAAACTGACACCAAACGAAGTTGATCATCATCTAAATCATCATCAAAAAGTCCTTCATTATCAATTACAGGTAAAAATGAAGGAGACTGTGCAATGTTGATGTTTACCTCAGAAAAATGTGCGCATGTTGGACTGGCGGCAAGTGAAGAAAAATGCTGGTCAAAGAAAAGTCGACATGAAAAACTACCCAAGTCATTTAAACAATGTCTGAAGATTACACTGAAAATAAACAGTTGTTCAATACCTTATCTTATCATTATTGGTGCGTCAATGAACAATATACCAGAGGAGAAATACAATGAACTATCTAAACAGCCAAGATTGACGCAATCAAAAACTAAAGTTTATACATGGGCTGCTTCAACACCATTGAAAAGTCAAGGGTCATTTTTAGAGACAATAAAACGCAAGAAGACAAAAGTGCAAGTGCACATCCATGTGCTTCAAGGTGCAGCGTCAAGTGCATGTTTACTCAGTTTCAGCACAGCTGCTGACATGGAACTGAGCTCAGTGAACTACAGTATGAATGCTCATCACAAAATAGTAAGTCTGTTCCCTTCAATATATAACGGTTTGGAAAGACTTAAGACTATAAAAGTACATTTGCATATAAATGAGAACATCAATCCTATTTCTCAGAGACACAGACGAGTTGCATATCACTTACAAGAACCTATTGAAAAGGAACTGAAATCATTACTTAAACATGATATAACTGAGTGTTCTACTGGTCCAATGCCTTGGGTTTCTCTATTAGTAGTAGTACCCCAAAAAGACAGTAAAGGAGCTGTATGAATCCGTGTGGATATGTGTCAAGTCAGCAAGGCAATTGGAAGCGAACAGCTAGATCCACACATTGCTGACATGATAAAACAATTGAATGGTGCAAAGGTCTTCTCTCGCCTTGACCTAAATAAAAAATCTAATCAGTTGGAACATGAGGAGAATTTGCAGGTACATTACAACTTTTTGTCACATACTGGTCTGTTTAGATATAAAAGACTAATGGTCTGATTTAGATATTACAGGTTACTCCGTCACAGCGGTGATGGATATCTCATATGCAACATCTAAATTCCATAGGAAATACTAGGATTTTGAATTTGGCAGACTGAACATTTGTCACGGAGTAACATATCCGCCAATATCTAAATCAGGCCCTAGGTTTCGGTGTGTCATAAGCTGCAGAGCTTTTTCAAGATGTCATTTGACATACTATACATTCTGTCATGAATGCATTCAACTATAGTGATGACATATTAGATTTTGGAGCTACACAGGAGCACGACAAAGCTCTCAAGCAAGTGTGTTGTTTACCTATGGATGGAGGATTATCTTTAAATGCTGAGAAATGTGAATTCAATAAGATAAAGCTGAAATTAATTGCCCATATCTTTTCTAATGGGGCTATGTCACACAATCCAGCTAAACTGCAAGTATTGTCAACTGACACTACCACAGTATACCTTGGCTTGGCCAGCTACCCAAAAAAACAATATTTTGCTACTTCAGTGCTCCATTGAGAGACTTGATGAAAAGAATAAGTTACTTACCTTCGGTAACACTTTTTCTGGTGGATACAGTAACTACCTGTGGATTCCTCACCAAAAGAATTCTCCCCTCGCGCCAGCCTTCGACGGAAATTTCTTCTAGCTCTGCACGTCGATGATGACGTCACAATCGCCCGACTCCACGCGACGCCACATGACGTCATCTAGGCAATAAGAAGCCGTCATGGACGTGCAGACGTCAGTTATCACCATTTTTTACGTGCCATAGAGGCGAACAGGTTAAACCTAAAGAGCACACACTAATCCAGAATAGACGAAAATAAAACATTTAATATAATAAAATATATATCACAGTTATGAATGCTCAATTCGAGATAGAAATAAATAAATATATATGTACAATTCCAATCCAAAATGTCCTTTTCACTATCTCAGATTGCAAAGGAAAAGTATATACAATGAATACAACCATATGCATGTGAAAGCTATATACATATATATACAAGTCCAAGGATGCGCAAAGAGATCCTGGTTTGACCAGTCAGGCAATGGGGAGGTGGGTGGGACCGTGAGGAATCCACAGGTGGTTACTGTATCCACCAGAAAAAGCATTACCAAAGGTAAGTAACTTATTCTTCTGATGGATACACCTACCTGTGGATTCCTCATCAAAAGAATGGAGTCCCCAAGCAGTATAACCTCCGGTGGTGGGTGCCCGAATGGTCAAACCATGAAATCTTGCAGCACTGAGCGAGCAAAATGGCCATCCTTCCTGACTTCAGAGTCCAAACAGTAATGCTTGGCAAAAGTATGGAGGGATGCCCAGGTCGCTGCCCTGCAGATGTCAGCCACAGGAACACCTCTAGCCAAAGCCGATGAAGCTGCTTTGGCCCTGGTGGAATGGGCACGAAGCCCCACAGGTGGATCTCTCTTCGTCAAAGAATAGCAGATCTTAATACATAGAATGACCCACCTGGATATCGTTCTCTTGTGGACCGCTCTACCTTTCCTCTTCCCCACGTATCCAACGAAGAGCTGTTCATCCTGTCTGAACTCTTTCGTCCTGGCGACGTAGAAGCTCATTGCTCTTTGCGGATCCAGCCGGTGGAGCCTCTCTTC
Organism: Pleurodeles waltl; assembly: GCF_031143425.1. Classification (NCBI taxonomy): domain Eukaryota; kingdom Metazoa; phylum Chordata; class Amphibia; order Caudata; family Salamandridae; genus Pleurodeles; species Pleurodeles waltl. Next base: position 1,243,129,776 of record NC_090437.1, read on the forward strand.
CTCCTTGGATGGGTGAGGTGGAGGGTAAAAGGAAGAGAGAGTAATTGACTGCCCCAGGTGAAAGGGTGTAACAACCTTCGGTAGGAAAGCCGCCTTGGTCCTCAACACCACTTTGTCCTTGAAGAAGGAAAGGAATGGGGTTTCTACAGTTAGAGCCTGAAGCTCACTAACCCTTCTGACAGATGTTATTGCCACCAGGAAAACAGTCTTAAATACTAGGAACAAGAGTGCATGGGTTCAAACGGGGCCCCCATAAGAAAAGTTAAAACCAAGTTAAGGTCCCACTGAGGCATAACGAATGGCGTGGGCGGATACTTATTAGTGAGTCCCTTTAGAAACTTTAAAACAATTGGTGATTTAAAGAAGGATTGTTAATCAGGAAGGCACAGAAAAGCAGATAGTGCAGACAGATAACCCTTAACAGTGGCAACTGAAAAACCTTTCTGTGCCAAATAGAGCGCAAATGACAAAATGTCAGATAAACTAGCTCTTAAAGGATCTAAACTATTCTCTTCACACCAGCTTGTAAACTTAGCCCAATGATTTGCATAGATTGACTTGGTGGAGTGTCACCTGGCCGATAGAATAACTTCCACCACATCTGGATGGAGAGAAAAGGAACTCAGATCGCCCCGTTCAATCTCCATGCATGAAGATGCAGGCTCTGGAGGTGGGGGTGTAGAATCTGCCCCTGCAACTGCGAGAGGAGGTCTACCCTGCAAGGGAGACGGAGCGGAGGGCACTGAGAGAGTTGGAGTAGGTCCGAATACCACACCCTTCTCTGCCAATCCGGAGCTATTAAGATGACTTGAGGTCGGTTTCCTGAGAACTCGAGGAATCAAGGGTATGGGGGGAAACGCGTAAAGGACATCTGAAACGCGTCCCCCAGAGCTCCTTGCACCGGATACTGGAAGCTGCAAAACAGTGGGCACTGCGCATTCTCTCGAGTTGCAAACAGATCTATTTGTGGATATCCCCACATCTGGAAGATATACAGAACTAGATCTGGATGAAGACGCCACTCGTGGTTGACCGAGATGCGTCGACTGAGAATGTCTGCACGCACATTCAGGACTCCGGCCAAATGATGTGCAATCAAGCAGATCTTGTGGTCCTGAAGCCAGGACCAGAGTCGAAGAGCTTCTCTGCAGAGAAGATACGACCCCACTCCTCCCTGTTTGTTTATATACCACATCGCGGTCGTGTTGTCCATTAGAACCTGGACTGACTGACCGCGAATGGAAGGGAGGAAGGCCTTGAGTGCCAGCCGTACTGCCCGCAATTCTAACAGATTGATGTGTAATTTCTGTTCCACTGGAGACCAAAGGCCTTTGATCTCCAGGTCCCCCAGATGAGCTCCCCACCTTAGAGTGGAAGCATCCGTTACCACTGAGGCCACTGGAGGGGGTAGCGAAAACGGCTTTCCTTGAGACAGGTTGTCGACCGCTGCCCACCGTTGAAGATCCACTGCAGTGTCTCTGGAGATCTTTATCGAGTCCTCAAGATCCCCATTGTGCTGAAACCACTGCCTGCAGACGCACCACTGGAGAGCCCTCATGTGCCAGCGTGCATGAGTGACCAACAGTATGCAAGAAGCAAACAGACCGAGCAGACGAAGGACTTTGAGGATTGGAACTACCGCTCCATTTCGAAACATTGGAACCAAAGCCTGTATGTCCTGAACCCGCTGAGGAAAGGCCCAATTCAATGTGGTGTCCAATACTGCCCCTATGAACAGGAGGCGTTGAGAGGGCTCCAGGTGAGACTTGGGTACATTGACTGAAAACCCCAGGTCGTACAACAATTGAGTCATCGACTGGAGATGGCACCGCACGAGCTCTGGAGTACTGGCTTTGATCAACCAATCGTCCAGATAGGGAAACACAGCGATCCCTTTTCTTCTGAGCTCTGCTGCTACCACCGCCATCACCTTCGTGAAGACTCGAGGTGCTGAAGTAAGACCAAACGGGAGGACCGCAAACTGATAATGTTGTGATCCCACCACAAAAAGGAGATACTTCCTGTGCGATCTGAGGATCGGAATATAAAAATACGCGTCCTGCAAATCGACCGACACAATCCAGTCTCCTTCGTTCAATGCCAAAAGAACCTGTGAGAGGGTCAGCATTTTGAACTTTTCCTGTTTGAGGAACCAATTCAAAATCCTCAAGTCCAAAATCGGTCTCAGTCGACCATCCTTCTTGGGAATCAGAAAGTATCTTGAATAGCACCCCTGACCCCTCTCTTGCTCGGGAACCAACTCTATTGCACCTTTTTGTAATAGGGATAATACCTCCTGCTCTAACAGGAGAAAATGGTCTTCCGAACAGAAGGATGGGTGGGGAGGGAGGGTGGGATGAAATTCCCGAAAGGGAAGAGCGCACCCTCTCTTCACAATGTCGATGACCCAGGAGTCTGATGTTATGACCTCCCACATTGGAAGAAAAAGGGTTATTCTCCCCCCTACTGGAGACGAATGGACAGGGAATGGTGGAGGACTACGGCTGCTTTCCTTGCTGCACCCCTCCAGAGGAAGAGGAAGAGGCAGAGTGCTGCAAGGTGGCTCCTCTCGTACGGACTCTGCCCCTGCCCCTGAAGGATCTGCAAGGCAGGGTAGAAGCAGTTTGTTGTGGTCCTTGCAGTCTTCCTCGAAAGGAACCACGACCAAATCCTTTAAATCTCCGAAAGCCTCTAAAGGTGGATGAGGCCGACGACTGGAGTCCCAAAGATCTAGCTGTCGCTCTGCTCTCTTTAAAACGTTCTAAGGCTGAGTCAGCCATAGAACCGAAGAGCTTTTCCCCATCAAACGGAAGATCAAGGAGCGTAGCCTGCACGTCCGTCGAGAAGCCCGATGATCTAAGCCAAGACTGCCTCCTAGAGACTATGGTCGTGCCCATAGCCCTAGACACCGAGTCCGAAGTGTCCAAACCAGACTGGATTACTTTCGTCGTAGCCGCTTGAGCATCCAAAAAGAGTTGCAGCATCTCCTGTGACACATTAGGATGGCCCTTTGCCGCTTCCATAAGGGCATGTATTTAACGTTCCAGTATGCATGTGGCATTGGAAGATTTCAGGGCCATACTGCACGATGAAAATGTCTTTTTAGCAGTATGGTCCATCTTTTTCGACTCTCTATCAGCAGGAACCCCAGAAAATGAGCCAGGCGAGGATCTGGAGGAACATGAAGCTTGGACCACAAGGCTCTCCGGAGTTGGTTGCCTGGAAAGAAACACCGGATCCCCAGGCGCTGTCCTGTAACGCCGAGCCACCGCTCTGTTGACCGCAGCGGTGGATACAGGTTTCATCCAAATATCCTTAATAGGGTCCAGCAGAGCCTCATTGAATGGAAGAAGAGGCTCAGCAGAAGCAGATGTCGGATGGAGAACCTCTGTCAATAAATTTCTCTTAACCTCCGCAGTAGGAAGAGTAATATCCAAAGAGTCAGCAGCCTTACGAATGACCTTATGGAAAGAAGCTGCTTCCTCTGTGATCTCTCCAGGAGAAGCTAGATCCCATTCCGGGGTAGTGTCAAAGCCACTAGCCGAGTCCAGACCCTGGAAGTCACCTGAGGGCTCTACAACTTCTCCTTCCTCCAGGTGTTGCCTCGTGTACTCCTCCTCTTCCAAGAGACGAAGGGCCAGGCGCCTTGATCTAAGTCTGGACTCCAAGCCTGGAGTCGACAAGGCGTCAGCCGACGCCGAAGATCTCCGTCGGTGCCGAACCTCGGATTCGTCCGAAGCTGGATGCTCCAGCTCTACAGCGTTCTTGGACATCGATGGGATCCGAGGCGAATCCGACGCAGCAGGCATAAACGGGGTGAACGGCGCCGACTTGAAAGACGCCGGAACACCCAAGTCATAGGCCAAAGGACCAGACGGACCTGCATGACATCCACCCGGCGCCAAGGAAGCAAAGATGTTAAACATAGCGTTCAAAAACGCTGCAGGATCCGGTCCCGGAGTCAGGAAAGCCGGGTACTGTTGCTGCTGCGCCGGCAAAGCTGCCGAAGAGGGTCCAGGTAACTCCTGGCCAGGAGAACCTTCAGGCCTCTGGGGAGGCTCGACCTCAAAGACCGACCCAGGTGACGACGGGGTCGCCGGAGGTGGAGGGGTGACGGTCGGGCTTATCTCCCACGTCAGACGACGCCGAGTCGACGGAGAAGCCGATCTAGACCTGGACCATCCTTTGCTCGATCGGCGCTGAGATCCATGACGGCGCCGAGAGCCACTATGGTGATGACGAGACCTAGAGGATCTCGATGAAGACTCCCTCCTATGATGCCTCTCTTTCTTCTTCTTGGACCGGGCCAAGAATAACTTTGCCTCTCTTTCTTTGAGTGCCTTAAGGTTCATGCGCTGGCACGAACCGCATGCCTCGACCTCATGACCGGAACTAAGGCACCAGAGGCAGTTTTCGTGGGGGTCGGTAACCGACATCCGACCCCCGCATTGGTTACAAGGTTTAAAGCCGGATTTTCTAGGCTGCAACATCGTAACCGTCTGTTGGTAACAGTAGCTCCCTGTGAGCCTCGAAGAAACAACCGTTATTCGGGCACGGAAAAAAGGAAACTGACGTCTGCACGTCGACGACGGCTTCTTATTGCCTAGATGACGTCATGTTGCGTCGCGTAGAGTCGGGCGATTGTGACGTCATCGTCGACGTGCAGAGCTAGAAGAAATTTCCGTTGAAGGCTGGCGCGAGGGGAGAATTCTTATGGTGAGGAATCCACAGGTAGGTGTATCCATCAGAAAGAATGTTTCAACTCAGTGGTCACATGAAAGCGAGCAAAGCTTTAGGAGAATCAAACAAGCTATCAATAAAGCTACTAAAATGACATATTTTAATTCAAAGCTCCATACAGGAGTTGTTGATGATGCTAGCCCAGTAGGGTTAGGTGCAATCCTTGCACAGTGCAGCAGACATCCAAATGCTCCAAGACATATTGTGGCATAACTGCAACCTGAGAAAGAAAGTTTAACATTAGTGTGTGCTTATGAACATTTCCATGCGTTCTTATACGGAAAGCTATCTAGCATTATTGACCATCTTTGGCAATCCAAAGGACAAGATGCCTCCTCACACTGAATGCTGGGGTCTGCAAAAGAACACAACTGCACAATTGTGCACTGACCAGGATCAAAAACCTGCTGGCTATTTCTCCAGAGTACCTATACAGTGTTAAAGTACCCCGTCCAAGACAGCGGAAGCCTACATGAACTTTGTTGTGCAATCAAACACACCAACTGCCATTTGCTTGGATTAACTTGCCATTGCCACGTGTCAAGACAATGACATGTTAAAACGGAAAGACATTATTACACATCATTCTTGAAACCAGCACAGTTGATTCCTTGCCAATGACAGTGAATGCTTATAAATAAAAAATGTCAAAGATGAACTGTACATGACTCAAGCAGGCATTATCCTGAGAGGTTTGTGAATTGTTATTTTGGAAAGCCTGCAACAACAGATAATCAAAGTGGCCCATAAAGGACATTGTGGGATTGTTGACAGAAAACAAGCTCTTTGAAACAGTCTGGTTTCCTCAACTCCATGAACAAGTTGAGAGAGAGTTGAAGGCCTGTCATCTATGCATCTGCATGTCATTAAAAATCCCTCAGCTCACCCCAAGTATGGTGATTATTGATGAATACTCCCATATTCCATTGATAAAAGAGCTCTCGTTTATCATTCATGAGAGAGTCTTTGAGAGATTAGATGGCATCTTTGCAATTTGGTGTGTTCTTGCAATCTTAAAATCCAACAATGGCCAACCTTTTAACGGCCAAGAATTCAAAGGTTTTCTCAATCACCTTAATGTGAAGCATCAGAAGAGCACACCTCTTTTGCTACAAGCCAATAGCTTTGTTGAGCGTTTCATGAGTACTTCGAGTAAGGTGTTCAGTGTGCTGTATTAGAAAAGCTCAACCTTAAACGTGCCCTTAACTCTCACCTGCAAGTATACCATTCGACTCCTTAAATGACCACAGGTGAAAGCCCTGCAACTTTGATTTTCAGGAGAGCCATGATGACCAAGTTACCTCAATGGACCAACAAAAGATCACATACTGAGGAAGAAAATCCCTATTATGGACTTGGATCATAAGAGGAAGATGAATGCCTTTGCGGACAAGCAACAACATTCACAAGACATTGATTGATCGAGTACTTGTCTGTCAGTCAGGATGCTGAGCCATTCCACATCATGAACAGCAAGGAACACAAGGTGACTGCCCAATATGCAGAGAAATCCATTACGTGAGATTCCTTGCACTGCCAACATGTAGCTCACCACTAGTCAAATGCTGATTGTCAAAGTAGAGACTGGTTCTGAAATGACAAGGGAAAAACCCCTGACTGCTATTGCTACTGCTCCACAAATGTAGATTGTAAGGAAATGCCTCCTTGGCATGGTTACTCCCTGACTTTTTGCCTTTGCTGATGCTAAGTAATGATTTGAAAGTGTGCTGGGACCCTGCTAACCAGGCCCCAGCACCAGTGTTCTTTCCCTAAACTGTACCTTTGTCTCCACAATTGGCACAACCCTGGCACTCAGGTAAGTCCTGTGTAACTGGTACCCCTGGTACCAAGGGCTCTGACGCCAGGGAAGGTCTCCAAGGGCTGCAGCATGTCTTATGCCACCCTAGGTACCCCTCACTCAGCACATGCACACTGCCTCACAGCTTGTGTGTGCTGGTGGGGAGAAAATGACTAAGTCTACATGGCACTCCCCTCAGAGTGCCAAGCCAACCTCACACTGCCTGTGGCATAGGTAAGTCACCCCTCTAGCAGGCCTTACAGCCCTAAGGCAGGGTGCACTATACCACAGTTGAGGGCATAGGTGCATGAGCACTATGCCCCTACAGTGTCTAAGCAAAACCTTAGACATTGTAAGTGCAGGGTAGCCATAAGAGTATATGGTCTGGAAGTTTGTTAAACACGAACTCCACAGTTCCATAATGGCTACACTGAAAACTGGGAAGTTTGGTCTCAAACTTCTCAGCAAAATAAATGCACACTGATGCCAATGTGCAATTTATAGTAAAATACACCCAGGGGGCATCTTGGAGATTCCCCCTGAAAACATACCCAACTTCCAGTGTAGGCTGACTAGGTTCTGCCAGCCTGCCACACACCAGACATGTTTCTGGCCACATGGGGAGAGTACCTTTGTCACTCTGTGGCCAGGAACAAAGCCTGTACTGGGTGGAGGTGCTGCTCACCTCCCCCTGCAGGAACTGTAACACCTGGGGGTGAGCCTCAAAAGCTCACCCCTTTTGTTACAGCATCACAGGGCAACCCAGTTAGTGGAGATGCCCGCCCCTCCGGCCACCTCCCCCACTTTTGGCGGCAAGGCTGGAGGAGATAATTAGAAAAACAAGGAGGAGCCACCCACCAGTCAGGACAGCCCCTAAGGTGTCCTGAGCTGAGGTGACTCCTGCTTTTAGAAATCCTCCATCTTGTGAGTGGAGGATTCCCCCAATAGGATTAGGGATGTGCCCCCCTCCCCACAGGGAGGAGGCACAAAGAGGGTGTAGCCACCCTCCAGGACAGTAGCTGTTTGCTACTGCCCTCCCAGACCTAAACACACCCCTAAATCTAGTATTTAGGGGCAACCAAGAACCTAGGAAACTAGATTCCTGCAACCTTAACAAGAAGAAGGATTGCTGACCTGAAGCCCTGCAGAGAAGATGGAGACAACAATTGCTTTGGCCCCAGCCCTACCGGCCTGTCTCCCTACTTTGAAGAAAACTGCAACAGCGACCTCTGAAGCCTCAGAGGACTGCCCTGCACCCAAGGACCAAGAAACTCCTGTGAACAGCGGCCCAGTTCAACAACTTTAAAGACTTCACGTTTCCTGCCTGAAGCGTGAGACTTTCCACTCTGCACCCGATGCCCCCGGCTCAACCTGCAGAAAACCAACACTTCATGGAGGACTCCCCGGTGACTGCGAGCCCGTGAGTACCCAGAGACAACCCCCCTGATCCCCCACAGCGATGCCTGTAGAGGAAATGCAGAGGCTCCCCCTGACCGCGACTGCCTGTAACAAGGAACCCAACGCCTGAAACCAACACTGCACTCGCAGCCCCCAGGACCTGAAGGAACCGAACTCCAGTGCAGGAGCGACTCCCAGGCGACCCTCTGCCTAGCCCAGGTGGTGGCTGCCCCAAGGAGCCCCCCTGTGCCTGCCTGCATCGTTGAAGAGACCCCCGGGTCTCCCCATTACTTCCTATACAGAACCCGACGCCTGTTTGCACACTGCACCCGGCCGCCCCGTGCCACTGAGGGTGTGCTTTCTGTGCTTTCTTGTGTCCCCCCCGGTGCCCTACAAAACCCCCCTGGTCTGCCCCCCGAGGACGCGGGTACTTACCTGCTGGCAGACTGGAACCAGAGCACCCCTGTCCTCCGTGGAAGCCTATGTGTTTTGGGCACCTCTTTGACCTCTGCACCTGACCGGCCCTGAGCTGCTGGTGTGGTGACTTTGGGGTTGCCTTGAACCTCCAACGGTGGGCTATCTATGCCCCAACTTTGAGACTTGTAAGTGTTTTACTTACCTCCAAAACTAACCTTTACTTACCTCCCCCAGGAACTGTTGATTTATGCAGTGTGTCCACTTTTGAAATAGCTCATTGCCATTTTTACAAAGACTGTACATGATATTGTGTTCATTCAAAGTTCCTATAGTATTTAAGTGAAGTACCTTTCATTTAAAGTATTACTTGTAAATCTTGAACCTGTGGTTCTTAAAATAAACCAAGAAAAGATATCTTTCAATATAAAAACCTATTGGCCTGGAGTAAGTCTTTGAGTGTGTGTTCCTCATTTATTGCCTGTGTGTGTACAACAAATGCTTAACACTACCCTCTGATAAGCCTACTGCTCGACCACACTACCACAAAATAGAGCATTAGAATTATCTATTTTTGCCACTATCTTACCTCTAAGGGGAACCCTTGGGCTCTGTGCACACTACTTCTCACTTTGAAATAGTGTATACAAAGCCAACTTCCTACATAGATCATGGACAATTCGATTGCCAGTTCCCAGTTTCCCTTGACAAGATTGGGATCAGGAATCCAAGTGCTGAGAAGGCTCATTGAAGAACTATAATTGTACATATGTTTGTAAAGAATTGTAATATTTTATTTAACAGAATTGGAGATGTTGTGTTGTGTGAGTTGTGAATGAGAAAACCCTTTTGGCTCTTAATGGACTCTGTAAAACTGTGACGTAAGGGTTAGAGCGTAATGAAGTGAATGCAGGTTTAGAATGTTGAGTTTGAGGTTACACACAGGTGAATAAAGATGTGTGAACACTGCTCCGTGTGTAGTGTAGTCGTTGGCGGGTAACTAGGCTGGGGAAGAAGCTACAACAGATCAATAAATCAATGATTAAGGTTGAAGAAGCGGCTGGCTGCATTGACCAGAAGGAAGTTGACTTCCTATTTGAAAGGAATCCAAAAATATTGACAATTTTTATCTTGCCCTGGATTCACAGGAACATCACTCCTTACCAGGTCACAAAAAAGCTTTGGGAACAGAATCCATTCTAGAACCTTCATCTAAATACACAGATTTTTCATGAGAGTTGATGTCCAGAACCAGATATTGTGTGTAACACTCTATGGATATTTTGAACACTCTTAGACTTACTGAATTCAACTCAAAAGAGGAATTCTTTGTAGCCTTTAATAGTGAAGCATGGGATTTGAGCATACCACATATGCTCTATTCATGATAGAATAAGCTCTAGAGAAAAGGAAGTGTTTTTATAACGCTACTTGAACCTTTCTTCTGCACTATTTACAACCCCCTTATGAGTGCCCTTTTCACATTTAAAGGTAAACTATTTCAACAAATCTCTTGATCTTTTATGGGAACCATGGTCGCAGCAAGGGTAGCTAATACATGTGTAGGCCAGTTTGAAGATACAAACCTTTATGCAGAGCATAACCCTTTCAAATCCCATATTCAAATGTGAAAATGATTCAAAGATGATATCTTCTTCATTTAGCTCAGTCCTGAATAAACATTCCATTCATTCTTGAACACTGACCTGCCTTAAGGCCAGGTACCACTCTGCACGCAAGCAGTTCCACCAGACTGCCCTCGTGTCCCCGACCCCGCCCTCGCTGCTGTTGTGAGTTTGGAGCCCTCCACCACCCTCAGGCAGCCGCCTGCGCCTCATCCCTGGTGTCTAGTGGTTTGCTGTAAGTAATATTGTGTGTGTCTTGTTCTCAGTATTGTGCTTTCTGTGCCGTTTTTCTGTGCCTTTTTGGTTTATTGCCTTTTCTCGTTGTTCTGCCCGTTTTGCTGTTGACTGATTTTTTGTCTGCTCTTGCTTGTTTTTTCCAGTTTTTGTGCCGCTCCATTCTTCCCAGTCCCGCCGCTACGTCCCCTGCAGCCCCGCCCCCCCTCGCGCCCTCATTTGCCACCGCCTCCCGCTTCCCAGCTGCTCCTCCCTTCCATCTCCCCTTCTTAATGGCGGCCAATGCGCGTGGCGGAGAATGACTCCTGACCTGCCTTAAGGCCAGGCACCACTCTGCACGCCGAGCAACTCCACCAGACTGCCCTCGTGTCCCTGACCCTGCCCTCGCTGCTGCCGTGAGTTCGAAGCCCTCCACCGCCCCCAGGCACCCGCCTGCGCCTCATCCCTGGTGTCTTGTGGTTTGCTGTATTATTGTGTGTGTTATGTTCTCTGTATTGTGCTTTCTGTGCCGTTTTTATGTGCCTTTTTGGTTTATTGCCTTTTCTTGTTGTTCTACCCGTTTTACTGTTTACTGTCTTTTTTGTCTGCTCTTTGCCTGTTTTTTCCAGTTTTTGTGCTGCTCCATTCTTCCTAGTCCTGCCGCTGCGTCCCCTGCGGCCCGCCCCACTTGCTCCCCCATTCGCCACTGCCTCCCGCCTCCCAGCTGCTCCTCCCTCCCACCTCCCCTTCTTATTGGTGGCCGCTGTGCATCCGCGCCGCTGGTGCACCGGAGGCACACCAGAGGCAAGCCTGTCTGCCCCTGTCCTCATCTGGACCGTGCTCAGCACCTGTCCCCCTGCCCCTTGTACCTCCCACGCCGCCAGATGCCACTACATCAATTCAGAACTCCTCGCGCTCAACCCTGGTCGCCCCACCGCCTGCATCCAGACCTCGCCTAGGCGCACCCATGGACCTTTTTCCTGCCGCTCATGCCACTTCACTTGCGCTCAAGCCACCAAGCACCACAACAACGCCACCCACCTCAACCACCTCAGCTGCATCCTCCTCAACACCCGCTCCGTCTACAAGCACGCCATTGAACTCTGGCACCTGCTCACATCAACCTCCCCAGACATCGCCTTCCTCACTGAAACCTGGATGAACCTCTCATCAGAACCAGACATCGCCAAAGCCATCCCTGAGGGCTACAAGATCACCCGAAGAGACCGTACCAACAAACCAGGAGGAGGATTCGCCATTGTCCACAGAAGCTCCATCAGGATCTCAACTGACACCCACGATGCCCTAGGCGCCGCAGAACACCTGCACTTCCAGATATACGTCAACGCCAACACCCCCCTGAGAGGAACCCTCATCTACAGACCCCTAGGCCCCCACCCACAATTCTGGGACGCCATCGCCGACACTATCAGCACCGATGCCCTCGCCTCCACAGACTACATGCTCCTCGGTGACCTGAATTTCCACCTGGAGAACACCGGCGACAGCAACTCATCAGCCCTACTGGACAACCTTGCCAAACTCGGCCTCAAGCAACTGGTCACCTCGCCCAGCCACTCAGCCGGTCACACACTCAACACCATCTTCTCCTCCAGCAGCCACGTCACCTTCCTTCACACCACCGAACTCCATTGGACCGACCACCGTTGTGTTCACTTTTCCTTCCAGAAACCCACCACCTACCACCAACAGCATCAGATCCCTCATCGCAAGTGGAACAAGATTTCCCCCAAACCAATGACCCCAACACCGCCGCCCTCAACCTCAAACAAGGGCTCGACTGTGCCAACACCCTCGCCCCACTCAAGAAAACCACCAACACCAGCGTCAACAAGAAAGCTCCCTGGTTCACAGCAGACCTTCAGGCCTCCAAACGTGACTGCCGGAAAGCCGAGAAGATCTGGCGCCAAGAACAATCAGAAATCAACCACGCCGGCTTCAAATCAGCCATGCGCAAACATCATCAGCTCATCCGAGCCACCAAAAGATTTTTCTACAAAGAACGAATTGACAACAACGCACACAATAGCAAGGAGCTCTTCAGCATCATCAAGGAACTCACCAACCCCAAGACCTGCTCCGCCGACCCTCCCCACTCGCAAGACCTCTGCTACTCCCTCGCCACCTTCTTTCACAGCAAGATCACAGACATCCATGGAAGCTTCTCACCGCTGTCCCCCACAACCACCACTGCCAAGGTAGACCCCAACACACCTTGCCACACCAACGTCCTGAACACCTGGACCCCCACCAACGATGAAGAAACCACCAAGACCATGAGCACCATCCACTCCGGCTCTCCCGTTGACCCCTGCCCTCACCACGTCTTCAATAAAGCCAGCCAAATCTTCGCCCCCCTGCTCCGGACCATCATCAACAGCTCCTTCGAGATGCCGTCTTCCCAGAGAGCTGGAAACACACTGAAGTAAACGCCCTGCTCAAAAAGCCCAAAGCCGACCCCGAAGACCTCAAAAACTACCAACCCATCTCCCTCCTCTCGTTCCCTGCAAAGGTCATCGAGAAGATAGTCAACAACCAACTATCCCGCTTCTTGGAGGACAACAGCCTACTCGATGTCTCCCAGTCCAGATTCCACAAGAACCACAGCACCAAGAACGTCGTAATCGCTTGCACTGACGACATCAGGAGCAGGCTCGAAAAGGGGAAACCGCCACCCTCATCCCCCTTGAACTTTCCACAGCCTTCAACACCATCTGTCACCACACCCTCCGCTCACGCCTCTCCGATGCTGGAATTCGCCACAGAGCCCTGGACTGGCTCACTTCCTTCCTCTCTGGATGAACCCAGAGAGTCCGCCTCTCCCTGTTCCTGTCCAAGGTCACCAAGACCATCGGTGGAGTTTCCCAGGGATCCTCACTCAGGCCCACTCTCTTCAATGTCTACATGGCTCCGCTCGACAACATCTTCCGATCCCACGGCCTCAACATCGTCTCCTACGCAGACGACACTCAGCTCATCCTCTCTCTCGCGAAGGACCCCGCAACCGCTAAGAACAACCTCCACACTGGACTTCACGCCATCGCCAACTGGATGAAAGAAAGCCGCCTCAAGCTGAACTCGGAGAAGACTGAGATCATCATCTTCGGCCCCAACAGATCAGCATGGGATGACTCCTGGTGGCCTGCCACCCTGGGGTTGGCTCCAAAGCCCACCACGCAACCACGGCTTCATACTGGACTCTTCGCTCTCCATGACCCAGCAAGTCAACGCCATCTCATCCTCATGCTACAACACTCTTCACATGCTCTGCAAGACCTTCAAATGGATCCCCGTGGAAACCAGAAGAATGGTCACCCACACCCTTGTCAGCAGCAGACTGGATTAAGGCAACGCCCTCTACACAGGAACAACGGCCAACATGCAGAAGGAACTCCAGCGCATTCAGAACACCTCAGCACGACTAATCCTCAACCTCCCTCGCCACGAACACATCTCAGCCCACCTCAGAGAGTTCCACTGGCACCATGTGAACAAAAGGATTGTCTTCAAGCTCCTGATCCACGCTTACAAAGCTCTCCACAACGCCGGACCGGCCTACCTCAACGAGCGTCTCAACTTCCACATCCCTACACGCTAGCTCTGCTCCGCCAACCTCAACCTTGCAACCGTCCCCCACATTCACTGTACCACATCCGGCGGTAGATCCTTCTCCCACCTTGCCACCAAAACCTGGAACTCCCTCCCCATCAACCTACATCTGACCCAGGACCTCCTGACCTTCAGGGAGCACCTCAAGACCTGGCTCTTCGAGCAGTAGCACCCCCACAGCGCCTTGAGAACCAACTGGGTGAGAAGCGCGCTTAACAAATCACTGATTGATTGATTGATTGATTGATTCTTGAATCAGTTAAATACCCAAAATGCCAATCTGTTCTTTACCAGAACATATAGTAAAACAGGCATAGTATTCTTGGACTTAAAAATAACATCTTTTAGCAATGGTTTGAGGACTACTGTACATCATAAAAAGACATATATGTACCCTCTGTTGCATCGTTTTTCATTCTATCCTAAAGCTTTACATGAGAAGATGCATGTGATGCAGCCAGACTGTTGAGTTTATTCTACAATGGGAACAAATCAATAAAATGTTGTGGCATTGGCAATATCCTAGGAGAGTATTAAAACCTCAAATGAAAGTCCTCCTGGAGCAATTACTATATACAGAGAAGAAAGTATCTTTTCATTTTCTACATTTCACCCTGTTGCTAACCATGTAAAAACAGCCTTGTAATTTGATATTAGTATCCCTCCCGCTCAGTTTGAAATCAATTGGGCAAAGACTTTGAGAGACACATTAGTTCATACCATGACAATGGTGGATCGTTCATCAACGCTTTGGGGATTATCATGGGTCACAGGTCATTTCCCTTTGTGGAAGATGCAATATGTGTGATGACACGGAATCCTGAAAGAAAGGTTATCCTAAAAAATAGGAACAAAGGAAGCACACTAATTGTAATTAAATTAATGTGTTTCATCATCTGTTCTATTGTAAAAAATAACATGTTGATATGACAAGCCGCAAAGTTAAAATTAGAATGCAAGAGTACGCTATCACTCTAGGACAACAGATTTTGATGATTAAGGGCCAGATGCTCGTACGTTTTATATTGAGAGTTCCTAATTGCGATTAAATGCGAATCACAATCAGGAAATCACAATTCCAAATGTTAGAAACTCCATTGAATTTCTTTAGCAATTCTCAGTGGGTCGCAAATAGATTTACCCCATGAATATTCATGAGGTAGGTCTTGCTTTGGGACCCACTGGGAATCACCAAAAATCACAGGGATAGTTGCCTGCTGGGGTCAGCAGACCACCATGTCTGTCTGTGACTTCTTTTAAATGAAGCAATCATTTTTGTTTTATAAACGAAGCACGTTTTCCTAAAAGGAAAATGGGATGTGTTTGAAAAAACGAAAATGAAAAGATTTCCTTTTGTTTCTTAAGAGCAGGTAGTGGTCTGTGGGACCACTGCCTGCTCTTAAAAAATACTTCTACAGACATTCACAAAGAGGAAGGGGTCCCTGATAATCTGTAAAACTTTTGCCACCGCATTTCGGTTGCAAAACATTCAATCATACCACTGGGATTCAGTTTTAGGAAGGGACGTCCTAAACACATCCTTTCCTAATACCGAATCACAGTGCCAAAGTGTGATTCGCTATTAGGTTACCAAATCACAATTTGGCATTTGGAACATGCCAGACAGCTTTTTAGCAATAGCAATTGGCCCGATTCAGTGAACTGGACTGTTTGTGACCACTAAATAGCTTTGATCCTCTGGTCCTAAGTGGTCATCCAATATAAAGAGCACCAACATACCAAACCCCAAGATTCAATGGACTGTCCTTGAAAATATGTTTGTTTTAAAAGATCATATTGATAAATCATTATTATGTAAAGAACAAAGCTGATTTTCTCTCAAAACTGACTTGAATGAGAAAAAATAATTTATGTTGTAATATTTACCATACAATGGGGTTTTCATCTACCTCATGTAATAATCTCTAATTAAAATGTCAAATAGATTTGTCTGTATTATTTCTAATTGGTTCATAGCACAGTATTCAAGCTATGGTATCTAGAGCTGGAGAGTCAAATATGATATTTTTTTACTAGATTGTGATGACTGTTTTGTCTCAGTATATGTAATTCCCTCATCCAAATACAGTCATTCTGCTCTTTTTTTTTTAAACTACTGTTTTCTTTATAGCTTCCTTCGAGTGAAGCAAAGTAACACTGGCATTTGTGTAGTTGCAGTTACTTTGTGTAAAATCAGTAACATCATATGGGATCAAAATATTACGTTACAACATTGTCAAAATTGCAAATATTCCTTGGGACTAGGCGTATACTTGCTGCATCACACCCACCCCTTTTTTTAGGCGTAGTCTTCCCTCACTATTCATGAGGTTAGGCACGCATTATGAAGATGCCTATTGAAATCATCTAACTACTTTAGGGAATCTATGATCCTGGTGGCATGTCTATAACTTTGTAGTTCCTTTCTAGGATCAGTGACCTTCATAATGGTAACTCTGGTGGTAACTCTGGTGTGCTGGTGGTAACTCTGCCATGCCACTGGCTTTCCTGTCCAAGTTATGAAGGAGCAGTGAAAGGCATGTTAGTTACTGTAATACCATTGGCACTTCCTTGTGAGTCATTAGAGAACTTCATCAATGCATTAGTAACGCCTCCTGCTTTTTTCCATGTCTTCTGACATGGTAAATACTGATAGCTGTTGAAAATTGGCTTTACCAATTCAGCCTTTCATGGTGCTGTCATGCACGCTGTATTTACCTGTCCTCTATACCGAATTCGAGAGAATAGTATATTTACCCTTATGGATCTGCCACATGGCCTCAATGTTTCTCCTCTTTTTGTGCATATGAGAGTGGGGCCCCTACCCGACGAGGTATGTACTCTTTAAGGTTGTCAGTGAAATGTATTGTTATATTTATGAGCAACCTCCTTAGTTTTGCATCAAGTATCTGATGCTCAGCAGTGAATTGATAGGCATTGTATTTGAGGTCTTCACTTGGAGATCAGAGAGAGTAATTAAGGTTTGATATTTATTGTGGGATAGTAACAAGCAATTTAATGTATTTTTTTTATAGCTTAGTCTTTTGGCTTGTAGGCCATTGCCCCCGTCACCTAGTGACTTTTAACCAACTTAGCTTGCTATGTTTTAACCAGTTTATTTGATTATTTCTTTTAAGATGGCTGCCATTGTTTGTAGTTAGAGAAATGTTTGGATTTGCGTTATCAGTGACACTCAGTGAAGGTGTCACTATCAGAGTCATAATCAAGTGATGTATGCAGGTATTCACATCATGTCCCCTTCTCACTTATGGGTGACAGGAACATAATATCCACTTTTCGGGATTGTGTACTTAAATGCCGCCACAAGTAAGCCTCCTTATCTATTGTTTGAGAACATAGCTGCATCAGGGGTCCTACATGATCTGTATAAATACATCTCACACAGGCAAGGTTATCAAGGTTATCAGAGGGATTCCTACCAGATGACATCTATGCCATCTATGCTGCAAGTCACCTTCTGCAGAACTCATCCTTCGCGTCACCACTGAGTCTGACCTAGAGGCCTCATTCCAAGGTAACAAGGGTTGGGGGGGCGCTTCTCATGGACATTGTACTGGCAGATTAACTTTATCAAACCTAGCTCTCATTAGGTTAGAAATTAGGTTCTCTATGCTAGGGATTTCCCACTTCATGTTTATTACAAGATGGTGGAGTCTTTGTATTCACGACTCTCATCTTCGTAATTTTGCTTCTTTCATTGTTCAGTAGCCTAATTATTGCAGCTCATGAATTTTTCAGTAGATCGCAGTAATTTCAATAAATATGTTGAAAACTTTCCTGCCTCTCCTTCATTACCTGTGTGTGAATTGTTGCTAACGAAGGAAAAGGGTAATTTCCATTCCACCACAACTCCCCTGAGATGTTGCATTCTGGAGTCTTTGTGTAAAGGCTGCTAGAAATCACCTTTTTACTGTTTGGGTTTCGGTGAGGTACCGCTTGTAAGCCAGGAGGGTTGGGCCGACAGTTGTGACTTGTTGTGGGATTGGCTTAGTCGCCTACAAACAAAAGTATTGTCTCCCCTTAACCAGCAGTCTCGCATAGGAGCGAAAGTCCAACTATGACATGGCACCACTAGCGATTTTTTTTGGCACTAATTTAAGGATATCCTGAGTATCTCTGTCTCACACACAGAAGGTACCCTAAGTACCATTAAATGGAGACGTCCCTGGTCTTGGGAATAACCCTCCTCATGGGACCCCTTCACCTTTGTGAATGCCGAAAAAAAAATATTTTCAGAGCAGGCAGTGGTCCTATGGACCACTGCCTACTCTGAAAAAAACGAAACCAAATGGTTTCGGAAGTTTTTTCTTTTTGCAACTCGTTTTCCTTTAAGGAAAACGGGCTGCAAAAAGAAAAAAAAAACTGCTTTATTTATAAAGCAGTCACAGACATGGAGGTCTGCTGACTACAGCAGGCCACCATCCCTGTGAGTGCAGGGACTCGCTATGGGGTCGCAAACTGCGACCCACCTCATTAATATTAATGAGGTGGGTCTTTGCGACCCCATAGCGAGTCGCAGAAGGTGTCTGAGACACTTTTCTGCATCCCATTTTGCGAGTTGCAATTTGCGAGTCGGTCAGACTCGCAATTTGCAAGTCTCAAAAGTTTCCTTTCCTACATCTGGCCCTAGATCCCTTAAGTAATGACAGGCCAACTTGGCCTATGTTTGCCATACACACCACATCCTGGTGTACAGACTATGCAAGTAACTGATTTGTGTATACTTTATAATGAGCTAGTACAACTATACAGACAATTAGTCCAATTTGCTATGTGAACCTTAAGCACCGCCCCAGCATGGACTGCACTAGCTGGTCACCAATTGGCCGTTACTGGGATTAACCCACAGACAATACATTCTATCATAGTCAAAGAGCCCACAGAACATGAAAAGATCCAATTCTGGATGGCACAAAAGACTAAGGGGGTGATTCTAACCCCGGCGGTCTTAGACCGCCGGGGCCAGGGTCGGCGGGAGCACCGCCGACAGACCGCCGGTGCCCCGCAGGGCATTCTGACCGCGGCGCTTTGGCCGCGGTCAGTGCAGGAAAACCGGCGGTCTCCCGCCGGTTTTCCGCTGCCCCTTGGAATCCTCCAAGGCGGCGCAGCTTGCTGCGTCGCCAAGGGGATTCCGACCCCCCCTACCGCCATCCAGTTCCCGGCGGTCCGCCCGCCGGGAACCGGATGGCGGTAGGGGGGGTCGCGGGGCCCCTGGGGGCCCCTGCAGTGCCCATGCCACTGGCATGGGCACTGCAGGGGCCCCCGTAAGAGGGCCCCTAAATGTATTTCACTGTCTGCTGCGCAGACAGTGAAATACGCGACGGGTGCAACTGCACCCGTCGCACAGCTTCCACTCCGCCGGCTCGATTCCGAGCCGGCTTCATCGTGGAAGCCTCTTTCCCGCTGGGCTGGCGGGCCGCCTGAAGGCGGCCGCCCGCCAGCCCAGCGGGAATGTCAGAATTACTGCCGCGGTCTTTCGACCGCGGAACGGTAACCTGACGGCGGGACTTTGGCAGGCGGCCTCCGCCGCCCGCCAAGGTCAGGATGAGGGCCTAACTAGCTGGAAGCAGTGTTTCCCCATATGGGTCCCCAAGACAAACATAGAATTCCCTCAATGTGCTCGCCATTTGGAATGATTCCCTCACTGAATGACAGCACCACATGGAGTAGGGCCTTCGCTGCAATTTATGCTACCACGCATGGTACCCCAACACCTACCAAATTACCACAAGTGTTAAAACAAATTAAAAATGAGCACTGGGTGGCTCCAGCCCTGGGTTTGGGGATGAAACTGATGTACAACTTCGACACAGTCTCCTCAATAATACTCAGTAATTTTAAAGTGGAAGCTGTAGCGTTGGCTATATGTCAGCCGGGAGAATCCACGGTTGGAACAGGAATGCCAACTACGGAAAATTATTTACATCTATACCAACAGGCTGGTGGTGCTTCCAGGGTCATTACGACCGCGGCGGAAGCGCAGCGGTCGCACCGCCAGTGCCGGCGGTTTCCCGCCACAATGGCCCCAGCGGTGGTAATCCACCAGGGCAGCGCTGCTAGCAGCGCTGCCCAGGAGATTACGAGTCCCCCTACCGCCAGCCTTTTCCTGGTGGTTTGAACCGCCAGGAAAAGGCTGGCAGTATGGGGAGTTGCGAGGCCCCTGGGGGCCCCTGCACTGCCCATGCCACTGCCCATGGCATGGGCAGTGCAGGGGCCCCATGCGGCTTTTCACTGTCTGCTCTGCTTTTTTTCTGCCAAAACTTAGAGCATGAAAGTCAGGACCTGAGTGCATTCTCATTTGGCTCAAAAAAATGCTTCTGTTATTTGCCGCAGGGCTACAAGAACAGCCCAGGGCTATTCTCAGCCATTGTAACATCAATATTGCACTATATTGATCCTGAGGCATTGTCTTATGTAGATGACATCTATTTCACAGATGACGACCTCAACATACATCTTACCAGGGTCGATTGGGTCTTTCTAGGATTTGCAGCACTTGGCTACAATTCGATTTCTGAAAAACTAAAATGGCCATTCTCAGTGTATTGTTCCTGGGACACGAGCTATCAAATGAGGGTAAGAGCCTAGCCTCGCACTTTTTAGAAAAATTTGCTCAATTACAACCACCAAACACTATCAAGAAACTGCAGTCTTGACTGGGTTTCGTCAAATTTGGCAGAACTTACATTCCAGACTATGCACAATGCATCAAGCCACTCTATGATCTAATTTGCCCATATTTCTCAAGCAGACACTGAACAGTTGAACACACATGCATCCTTACAGGATTGCAGCAAGACATGGTAGAAGCAAAACACACATATGACAACAAAAAGAATTTGGTCAGCAAAATAATTGCTTGTGCCAATGAGTTTACCTATGACACCTGTAATGAGGGTGACACGGTGCCCATATCATATACATCACATTTAAATTCCAATGCAGAACCATGCTTTGCACTCACAGAAACTCTGACTGGTGTACAGATGGCTATTATGAAGGAGAGACCACTTGCACAGGGGAAACACATTTTTGTGGTTAACCAGGTGCCAGCCTTAGAGGCCGTCACCAAAGCAAGCGTTTTCAAAGCTAAAGCATTATATCCGCGTTGGATTCAATGGGCAACCTCCCTGACTGCCACTGATGTTGTTTACATTTTTGACCCAAAACATCAAACACAAAAATTCCTCTATATGAACAGGATTTCCCCACACCTCTTATCATCTTGCCACTTGACAGATACCACTCTGTCATTTACACTGATGGTTCAGCACAACCAGCTGTAGGTACAAAACATCAATACTCGGCTACCTGCACAGCTGTGAGCGGAGTGATGAAGGATGGTGTATTACACCCTCAAAATACCTATGCACAGAAAATAGGGGACTACACAGCACAATTGGCTGAGCCAGGACACCTCACATTGATTTGTGTGATTTGCACTACTGTGTCCAGTCCTACAATGATTACCTTAATCATCAGTGGTTGAATCGGTTCAGAGACTCAAGGGGAACACCATCAAGCACAGAACTTGGTGGGGGAGGGTGGTTGAACTTAAGGATAAGCTGGCAGATGCTCATGAGGTACATACATTGGGTCACCAAAGTGAAGCAGTACACGCTATTGGAAGCCCTTTGGCTGATGAAGCGGCCAAATCCACAGTAGCTATGGCTTCTGTTGCTGCAGGTACTCATTCTCACACAAGATTGGATAATGAAATTCAGGCTGCTGTGAAAGCTTTAGCTGAAGGCAAGTCTCTTCCAAAAGCATACCCAACTAAGGCCCTCATTACAACATTGGAGGTAGTGACCGCCCACCGCTACGGCGACGGCTGTCAACATACCGCCGCTGTGGCTACCAGCCATCTACGTGTATCATGACCACCAACGGTAATCCACCAGAATGCTGGCGGAACACCGCCGACGGTCATGGCGGCAGACGGCGGTAAGGTGGCGCTGCTGACAGTAGCACCACCACGCCAGCAAAACACCACCGACTGTATCATGAGCAATGATACCGTGTCATGAGCAATGATACGGCCTGCGGGTGTTTTGCTGTCAGACGCTGCTGCTGACAGCAGTGCCGCAGACCGTCTCCAGTCGGAGGACCCCCTGCAAGCAGGTAAGTCAGGTTCTCCAACCAGAGAGGGGTATGGGGAGTGTTGTGTGTATGTGGGGGGGATGGGTGTGTATGTTTTGGTATGCGTGCATGCGGGTGTGAGTCACGTAGGATGCATACGTGAATGAGTGATTGTGAGTGTTGTGTGTTGTGAATGCATGTGTATGACAAGGTATGTTGGTGTGTGTTGCGGTGTGTGGGTATGTATGTGTGCATGTGTGGGTGGTGGTGGGTATGCATGTGTGCATGTGTGTATATGGGTTTGCGTGTGGGTGTGTATATGTGCGGGGGGAGGGGGTGGGGGTGGGGAAGACCCCCATCAGTGCCAGGGAAGGGATTTCCTGGCACTGATAGTGCCTACCGCCATGGTTTTCGTGGCTGTAAGTTTGGCACGAAAACCATGGCGGTAGGCCGGGTCGTAATCCTGAGGGTGGGATTGTGATGGCTGCCGGGCTAGAGACCGAAGTCTCCAGCCCAGCGGCCGTTACCACCCTGTCGTTCGGTGTGTTAAAGTGGCGGTCTTGGATGGCGGTAACCGCCATGGTCAAAATCCCATTTTTTGTACCGCCAGCCTGATGGCGGTATTACTGCCGCTTTAACACCGACCGCCAGGGTTGTAATGAGGGCCTAAATATTTCTACCATATCAGTACACACAATGATGCCTTTTGAGTGATCCCCAACCAAGACCAGAGATTAGATCTCATCAAAGCAGAGCATGAGGGTGTTACATCTGCTCATGCTAGTGTTGGGGCCACAATAGCACTCTTGCAGAAACACTTCTGGTGGCCGGGTCTATACAAGCAGACCAAGCAATATGTCCTTTGCTATGATATTTGCCAGCAAATTAAGGTCTCAAACATCAAACACTCAACTGCAGACATCCCTCTTAGTGTCCAACAGGCCACTACAATGTGTGTACTTGAACTATTATGGTCCCTTACAACCTGATGGTGCATACAAATACATCTTAGTCGATGTTGATTCTTGTTCTAAATACCTGTGGGCTGACGCTCAAACAGTTATAAAAGACTTGCTGGTCTTTATTGTTTCATATGCGGTTGCAGCATTCCACTCAGACCAGGGCTCTGCTTTTGTCTCTAGGGCATATATGGACACCATGAGGATGATGGTTTCTGAACTTCATTACTCTTCTCTGTATCATCCTGAGGGTATTAGTGTTGTGGTGAGGAAGAATTGTGACCTAAAGCAGTCCTTAACTGCTAGTGCATTAGGTTCAGGCAACAGTTGTCTTCATTAGTCCCTGGGGGGACGCTCTCCTTATGAGGTCCTCTTTGAGATACCTATGTATGTTCCAGATCTATATGGCCCTGGTGAGGTGGCAGAAGACACACATTTTGATATAAATGAACGTCTCACTGTCTTACAGGAGCTTCAGCAATTATGTGATTCATCCGCCAGTACTGCCACTAGAGGAATATGGGATTGCCAACAATGTCTACAGGCTGGATTCCTAAAGTTGGGGATCTGATCCCTAAGAAGATTGCTGTGAAGAAGGAATTTGGTCCTTCTTACAGAGCACCGGTTCCAGTCCTGGGAATACAAGGCACCAGAACTGTCATTCTACTACTGCTGCCAGGCTCCAAAGCAAATAGATTTGTCTCAATTGACATCAATTTACACCATGTGGCTAATCCTGTACAGTAGTCCCAGACGTCCCTTGGTTAGTCCCAGGTTCCCTCTCACTACCCAACAGGACATACATCTTCAAAGAGGAAGCAGCAACACTTCTGAATATAAATGCCTGGGGGGGTGGAAAATTAGCTTTTGCTAATTCCTGTTCCCACTTCACCAAAAAGAACTGTCCAAGCTGTGGCTGTCTTCTACTCCAATTCAACATAAACTGATGACACTGTCTACTATGAGTTTCAAAGGCATTTAAGCTGTAGCAATGACTCTAAGGTAACTATTTGGTTTATCCATGGTATTACCTGTAGATATTTCTGGCATTGCTTGCCTTTCTGTTATAGATTGGTGTTGTAACTGTCTTCTTTCCCTTGATCAAGGGTCATTATCTTCCTGAAAGCTCTCTGTTAAGCCAGTGGATGAAGTTTTAACACCTTATCTTTTCTTTATTGTGAACATTTCAGCAGTACCAGTTCCAGATGGGATTCTTTGGGATAAAGTTCCATTTGATATATACGGGCCTACTGAGGTTTCCCAAATTCCATATGTGTTCAGAATTTCAATGACTGATGTAATTACACCTGGTGTTGTTTCTGATGACTGAGATGTTCAAACAGTTGAATAAATGCTTGCTGAGCTGCAGGAGTATACTGTATTTGAAAGTGATGATGTGTATATTAACACAAATTATGGGGAAATGTTCTGTTATAATCATTGGGAACATTACTGTCTGCACAGGGCAACTAGACATAGATCAGTATTGAACACTGTTCAACACCTCCAGTGGGGATCCACAAAATATATAAAGACAAATTTGCATACTTTCTGACCCACACTCAGAAATCCTCCACAATACAGACACCCATACAAGTCCGCCACACCAAAGGTCAGTGATAAAATGGCGATAGCAAAACCCACACCGTCACGCCAACAGAATTACGCCCACACTATCACGACCCACGAATCAACCGGTGGTCATTCAACCACGGTAATCTATTGGCGGTACACACCGCCGCACTCAAAATACACACACATTTACAAAACAACACCACATTGGACAATTCAAAATACACACACCTGACACACATACACACACCACACCCACACACTCACAACACTATAAAACACCCACCCACATTACCCACAACCCCTCACAATGACAATTTTGGAAGAAGCAGAGAGACAGAAAAGCAAAGACAACACCAGCATCCAGAGGCACACAACACCATCACTCATACACCATCCACGCACCTCAAAGAACACACCCCAACACATCACCCCACACATCACATCAACCATCACCTCAAACATCACCCACACCACACCATGGCACCTCAACGACACCCCAGGTTCTCTGAGGAGGAGCTCAGGGTCATGGTGGAGGAAATCATCCGGGTAGAGCCACAGCTATTTGGATCACAGGTGCAGCACACCTCCATTGCAAGGAAGATGGAGCTATGGCAGAGAATTGTCAACAGGGTCAACGCAGTGGGACAGCATCCAAGAACACAGGATGACATCAGGAAGAAGTGAAACAACCTACGGGGGAAGGTACGTTCTGTGGTATCCAGACACCAGGTAGCCGTACAGAGGACTGGCGGTGGACCCCCACCTCCTCCCCCATAACTAACAACATGGGAGGAGCAAGTCTTGGCGATCATGCATCCTGAGGGCCTCCCAGGAGTAGCAGGAGGACTGGACTCTGGTAAGTCAAAGCTTTACTATTATATCCCCCACCCTACCTGCATACCATCACAAACCCCAACCCCTACCCTCTCACCCATCACCCCAACACCACACAGATACCCCACTAGCACAACCCACACATCCCAATACCAAGCCCTGCATGTGACAACAATGCATGGACACCCGTCACAGACCTGCAGGGACACCAATCACCACAGCATGCCCAATAGAGAGACTCACCAAACCCACACAGTCACCACTCACACAAGGGCCAAAGCGATAATGCAAGCACAGTAATAGAGGGAAACACACCCCTTGCACAAGATGGCACACACAGATACAATAACAATGCATTTACACCCCAACAGGACCCCTACACAATGTTTCCGGACAGTAGGTGCCAGCCATATCCAGTCCACCCACAGAAGAGGCCCACAGTGATGACAGCAGCTCTGCACGCCAGGATCAAGATGACCAGCCCGGCCGATCAGGGACCTCTGGACAGTTGGTTCCCCTGCCACAGTCCCAACCCACCACTGAACCTCCCCCCTCAGGAAAAACCAGCACAGCACCCACCCGGCGGGCCCATGCCACTGTCCCCAGGACACATCAATCAGCAGTGTGTCATCCACTTCAGGGACCCCAGGCAAACCCACTAACACAGTACGATCAGGGACCTGGGGTCAGTGGCAGTGGGCATACGGTTCAGGGGACAGAGGCACAGGACAACAGGGAAGCTGGGAGGACTGCTGTGCGACAGGGGGAGGACAGGCCCAGGGAACCCACTCTCCAGGAGGCACTCTCCGAGATCCTGGGAGCCTACCAACATTCTCAGGACACGATGGGCCAGATCCTAGACAACGTGCAGGAGAACAGGCGGCTGCAGGAGGGACAGTATCAGGGGATCAGGGAGGACTTGCAGGCCATCAACAACATCCTGATCTCCAGAGCAGGGATGCTGGCAGACATGGCCAACATCACGAGGGAGGCAACAACACACCAGCAGGCCCCTACCACTAGCCAGTCCATCAACCAGCCCTCCACTTCCACTGTGGGCAGGAGGCCCTGCCACAGGACCCACAGGCCACCAGCATCCCTCCCCCTGCAGAAGGTGAAACACCACCACAAACGTTCCCTGTGAACCAGACAGAAGCCAGAGACACTTGCCCAGACCACAACCAAGAAATGAGACTCTCCTGATTGTCCCCCTTGTGTCCCACTCTGTCACCTTGTCCACCTTAAACTGAAATTGCTCCCCTTCATATGTCCCCCTTAGACACTGCATCTGTGCTACAAACAGACTGGAACAATATCCTGGACTTTCCTCCATCATAACCCTATCCCATTGCACGTTCCCCTCAATTTCTATAATACTACCATAAACGCCCTTGGACAAACTTCGACTACTAGTATTTCATGTATTGCAAATTTGTATTGATTGAAACAGCTACATCCATTGCAAATTGACTGAACATAGTGAGACCATAGAATGAATGACCT
Source organism: Pleurodeles waltl (assembly GCF_031143425.1). Taxonomy (NCBI): domain Eukaryota; kingdom Metazoa; phylum Chordata; class Amphibia; order Caudata; family Salamandridae; genus Pleurodeles; species Pleurodeles waltl. Next base: position 1,243,156,565 of record NC_090437.1, read on the forward strand.
GTTGCAGGTTGTTGTGATCACATCAGGATATTGTTGTCATGTCACCAACATCTGTAAAATGACAATCCATAGGTAACATTAGGTAGGGGAAACAAGTGGGTAATGCCAGCATGCCAATGCCACACAGAATACAATAGTCATGGAAATGTGAAGTTGCACTGTCTTACCTGTGTGTCATTGGAAGTACTGACGGATTACTAATGTTCTGTTGTCCACATCCTCATCCTTTGCCTCCTCACCCTCACTGTCCTCAGGGTCCACTGCTGCCACAGGGGCATCTCCAGTCTCCTCCTCCTGCAGAAAAGGTATAAGGCGTCTGAGGCCCAGGTTGTGCAACATGTAGCATGCCACTACTATCTGGCAGACCTTCTTGGGTGAGTAGCACAGGGATCCTGAACCTGGCCTTCAGGAGGCTGAAGGTTCTCTCAATTAATATTCTGGTTCACCCATGTTTCTCAATGTTATGTTCTTCTGCCTTTGTCCTGGCACTCCTCACAGGAGTAAGCAGCCACGATAGGTTTGGGTAACCAGAGTCACCTGCAAATATTGAGGGACAACATTTAGCCACACACTATCCTATTTGGCCAACAGCATAGGCATACACCAACATGCACTGGGTGGGGACCAAGGCTCACCTATAAGCCACACATGTACTTCTGTAGTTGGGCCATCACATTTGGGATGCTGCTATTCCTCAGGACAAAGGCATCATGCACCAACCCGGGATACTTAGCATTGATGCAGGAGATGTACTGGTCCGCCAGACACACCATCTGCACATTCATGGAGTGGAAACTCTTATGATTCCTGTACACCTGTTCATGTTGCCGGGGTGGGGACAAATGCAATATGTGTACCGTCAATTGCCCCAATTATATTTCAGATATGTCCCATTGTATTAAACCCGGCCTTCACAGTGGCCAAATCTTACACCTGGAGAAAGCAATGTAGCTGCACATGTGTTTTATGAGGGCGGTCAAGACTCTTGTCAGCACTATTGAGAACATTGGTTGTGACATTCCTATTTCCAAGCCCACTGTCACTTGGAAAGAACCAGTTGCCAGGAAATGGAGCACTGATAGAGCTTGCACAAGAGGGGGGATCCCAGTGGGATGACAGATAGCTGAGATTAAGCCAGGCTTCAACTGGGCATACCGTTCTGTGATTGTGGCCCTGTCCAGTCTATAGGTGAGTATTATATGCCTGTCCTCTACTGTAGCTAAGTCCACCAGGGGTCTGTACGCAGGGGTATGTCTCCACCTCATATTCATCCACAGCGGTAGGACACAAGAGTGAGTAGGCTGTCACAATTCGAACATCTCTATCACAACAGCAGTCCACATCGTGCAATCATGTTTTGGGACAGTGGAATTTCATAGTATGTGCTTTTTATCCTGTGATGCAGCAATTATCGATAGGCCTGTTCACACCCCCTGAAATGGCGACTGCCTGTCTTATGTGGGGGGACTGGTGGAAGTAAGGTAATTCCGCCGACGTTTTGTGCCATGGTGATAGGCGTCGTGAACCGCTGTGCAATTCTTCATTGGATAATATTGGGCCCTATGGGTTACATTGGCCAATGGGGATGTACGTCACAGTGTACACCGCCACGGACGTGGCTGCCATTTTATTTCTCAATCATTACTTGTTTCCTGACCTTCCACAGGAGAAGACCTACACTGCATGTGCTGCTGTGACCTGTGTCTGGAACCTACCATGGCCCGTGTGACCAGGGAAAGGGCCCCAGCCTTCACTTCTAAGGAGTTGGTGCAACTGGTGGATGAGGTCCTAATCCAGAACAGACTGCTGTATGGGCCTCCAGACCAACAGGTGAGTTTACTGTAGGCACGATGCACGTGGCATGAATTCATGGAGTTGTGTGTGAAGGCATCGTGTAAGGGTGGGTAGGGGTTGGTTTTTTTTCTCTTGACAGTGTAAATGTTGTGAGCTGGCCTATGTTTTGCAATGATGATGGGATCAGGTATGGTGGGCCATGTGTGTGACAGGCTGGATTGTTCGTTTAATGGAGTTCTCCTGCATGCATTACATCTGTAGGTCAGTGCCTATCAAAAGAAGGGACAATGGTGTGCCATCACCAAGGAGGTGCGGCCCCTGGGGGTCTATGCAGGCGGAGCACCCACTGTCGCAAACGGTGGGAGGACCTCAGATGCTGGGCACGGAAGGCTGCTGAAACCCAGCTGGGGATGGCCTCCCAATGAGGAAAGGGTGCCTTTCGGACCCTGACCCCCCTGATGGCCTGCATACTGGTGGTGGCCTACCCTGAGCTGGATGCGCACTTGAGGGCCTCACAACAGCCACAAGGGTGTGAGTACAGTGGGTATCATTACAACGTATGGCTGGTGGGGTGGTTTCCGGGTGATGGTTGTGTGTTAGTGGGTGCCCCTAAGGCCAGGCCAGACATAGCAGCGTAGGTCCTCTGAAGGGTGAGAGTTGTATGGCAAATACAGGTAACCTAGCTTGTTAGTATTCACTTCTAGGCAGGGCTGCCTGGGTCCCAGGTGTGCTGCAGTTGTGGTGTATGCTTCTCCTCATGCCTTGGTGACTAGCCATATGACTGGTAGTGCAATGCATAGTGCGTAGGTGTGTTCCCTGTGTGTGAGAGTGCTGTGTACGCCAACGGTAGTGTTGGTGCTGACATTGACCCAGTGTATCCTTTGTTTCTCTCCCCACTTTCTTGTTTTGTCATCCTGTCCTTATGTGCATTAGCATCATCTGGCAGAGGAGCAGAGGCAATGGTGACAGAGGGAGCTGCATCCCACAGGACCCTGGAGGCAGAGTCCACCGACGCTGAGGGAACCAGTGGGATGGAGGGCAAGTGGAGCACCACGGCAGAGACTGGAGGGGACAACACAGACTCAGATACCTCCTCCGATGGGAGCTCCCTGGTGGTGGCAGACACCTCTGTGACCACCCCAGCTGCAGGTGCAGCCACCACCCCCGTACCAGCAACCTCTCCCAGTAGGCCTTCAGCAAGTTTCCCGTGCCCGCTCACCCAGGAGGGTGGGCATCTCCTTCGCCCCATGCACTTCAGGCCCTGCCCCAGGGAGCCCTGCTGCCCTGAGTGAGGAGGCTATTGACCTCCTGAGATCCATCTCTGTAGGGCAGTCAACCAATGGGAATGCCATCCATGGGTTGGCATCCCAGATGCAGCAATGCAATGCATTCCTGGAGGGCATTCACAGTGGATTGGTGGCCCAACAGAGATCGATTGAGGCTCTGGCCTCCTCTCTGATGCTAGCCTTTGTCCCAGTTTCTACAGTCCCCCCTCCAACTACCACTTCCCAGTCCCATTCTCCTCAAGCCCAACCCATCCCTAGCACACAAACAGATGAGCATGCACACAAGGCAACACCCAAGAGTGGCACAGGCAAATACAAGCACCACACTTCATCCCACAGGCACTCACACAAACACCATACCGTTGCAGACATGAGAACATCCACAGCCTGCACTGTCCCCCCTCCACTTCCTCCCCCTCTTCCACCTTTCTCCCAGTTACGTCCACACTCGCACCTGCATGCACTACATCAACATCCACTACCAACATCACCACCCCAAGCAGAACACACACCTCACTGGCAGACACCTCCACAACATCCAAGCAGGCGTCCCCTGTGTCCTCTCCCACAGTGTCTGTCCCCCCTTCTATAGGACACAAACGCAAGCACTTAGACACTCAACAGCCATCCACCTCACATCAGCATACAGCCCATGCACCTGCACCCAAATCCAGCAGACACACACCTCCGCTAACCACTTCCTCATCCTCCACTCCCATTACTCCTCCCGCCCCAACGTCCCTAAAAGGCTTTTGCTTGCCCAACTTGACCTCTTCCCTATCCCTCCCCCCGTCCTGCACGTATGGGCAGGGTACCCAGGACACAGCCCAGCATCTCAGCCCAACAGCCCACGGGATCAGTGGTAGCACCACCTACTCGTGGTGGTAAGGTTACAAGATCTACGACACTGAAGGGGAAGGAGCCAGCACCACCAGGGATGAAAGGGAAGATTCCTACACCAGCTGTGAGGAAGGGGAAGGGGCCTGCACCAGCTGCGAGGAAGGGGAAGGAGCCCGCACCCACTGTGAAGAAGGGGAAGGAGCCTGTGGCCTTGCACTCCCCAGAACAAAGCAATGGGCATGTTGCCCCCTCCAGAACCAGTGGGCTTGATCCCGCATCCAGCTGAGGTGCCCAGCTCTTTCCCCCTGAGGTGCCTTCCTATTTGCAAACTGATGCTCCTGCAGTGTTCTATCCGGATGTACTCAGGATTCGAGTTGGGCCTTTAGACTGTGCCCTATGGCCATGTGGTCCCTTTGAACTTTGGACTGGGCAGAGTCCCTTTTTTCTACATGTGTACATATCTGTTTCATTGCCAAATTGAAATATTAATTTTGATGTTGATCTGATTACAATCACTTTAGTCAATTCCTGTTGTCCTTTCATTATTCTGCTGTTTTTCTGGGACAAATTGATTTTCTTGTGCAGCTGGTTGTGTGCATAGTGTGTCGGGTGTGTGTTGTTCGTGTGTGTGTGTGTGTGTGTGTCATTCTTGTTTTCCTCCCACCCTCCTTTGTGTATTAGGCGGCTGTACTCATGTCATCTTCGTCGCCGTTGGTGTTCCAGGTGGAGCATAACGTAGAAGATCATCTGGAAGACTTGCAGTTCAGGTTCCATGGCAGCGTGGTTCTTCCCTGTGACTCCAATGGTGAGCCCTTTCACTTCTAAGCTCTGTTTCCCCCGGCTTTTGTTGGCATTGGTACCATCCCGGAAAAGGTGCCTGTTTCCTGTTTCCAAATATGGTGGGCAGTACTTTGTCTTCCGCCTGGCTGTTGGCGGCTACTGCCGTGGTGGCTGTTGTTTCCACCCTGGCGGATGGTGTGGCACATTGGCTGTCTATGGGAGATGTCACTATCATGGTCATAATTTGGCTGTAAATTCCGCCAGCCTGTTGCCAGTATTACCACCACTTTATCACCCACCGCCAGGGTCGTAATGAGGGCCATAGTGTCTTCTGCAATTGACATCATTCAGAATGACATGTCCCTTTTACAACATGGACAAAGTCAGCTGCGCTCCATCATGCAGTTACGTTGAACATTACAGATTCTGAAAAATGGCCACGTCCCATGGAAATACATCAACAGTAGTAACTGTTTGCTGCTCTTAATTTATATAGGGAACAACAGGTAATGGCTAAAAGAAAGCAAGTTACACCATGCTCAACACTGAAATGATAGAAAAGCTGCCTTTCACCATAGCAGACATACCATAAACAGTATGGCTCGTACATGTCGTTATAAACCTGCCAATTTCCACTTTTTGTTTCACAAAATGTTTGAAACATTGTGCTGTGGGCAGATACTAGTGGCTAGAAGATAGCTATATTAAAGAAGAGTGGGAGTTGCCTTTTGAGTGTAAATGTCTCAACGGCGAAACAGAGGTCTTTCTGAGTGGAAGCAAATGTGAGACTACTGTTAGTCATTCAATGATCTGCAACAAGTGTCACTTCACTGCCTTTGCAATGCGGAGGTTGTGAACATGGCCTGCTTTTTGAAGGGTATTCTGTCCCTTTGATTCATCTGGTATTTCACATACTTTTGAATGGAAGTTATGTGACCCTAAACGAACAGAGCTGTTGCGGAATGAGAGCAGGAATTGCCCACACAATTTCAGTCTCTCAAATTGTAACTTGTTGTGGACATGTTCTATTTCCCCTAACAAGAGATAAGAGTAGCAGTATTGTGGCCTCAGATTGATACTACTAATGTAAATTATGACAAGCTGAACAGATTAAAGGCTCTACTGTTCCAAAAACAAGTGGCGTTGACATTGGCTGGAGAGACATATGCTCTCCAGACAGCGAGATCATCAGCCGAGATACAAACCCTATTAAATACCATCTTCCCCAACCACTTTGGAGGGATGGTTTTCAGAATATTCAATGCCTCGAGCACTACTGGAATTGTGCACTTCTTTAAGGCTATTAGGTCTGCATTTGTTTCCATCTTCCAGATTGTCTTTGGAGTCATTTCATCAGCTATCTATTCACTCTTTTCAAGTGTGTTTGGTGGCTTTCCTGCGACTTAGGCACTGATTGCAGGATACTGCTGCTGCCATTTATAATATGTAGTGATTATGCCTCCTCAGCTAAACGGACTGATGGAGCTACTACTACCAGCCCAGCTGTGCCGTGATCGCATGGTGCAGTTCTTTGGTGCTCCTTTGCTGGAAGAATTGGAGATGATTGGTCACTGTCATTCTGACCAGTCCTGTGGTTCATGCAACCTGTCTTTCATTGCACCTGGTGTCTCTTTGAGTGTCTACCATCAGTGTGTCTTGCTATTCCACCATTTCGGATGTTCTTGATGAGGGTTCATTCACAGTCGTGACCCATGAGACTAAGACTGATTTGTGACTTATGAGTCACCTCTGGTGAACCATTTGTCTCCACCAGGCTCTATGAATGATGCTTCCTTCGCGGGTCATCCTGCACATGAGGCTTCTACTCCATGGATCTGTCTGCCTGACATCAATCTGACAATGTCTAGTCATTCCTGGATACTCTTCCTTTCGATGACTTTAGAGACATTCTTCAAGATCACGATTATTGCTAAATAATTTGATCATTGGCCTTATTCAAAAGTTTTAAAGTTTATGCCAAATTGCCTTATTAGTTCAATTCGATTCACATTTGGCCTGCTATGCTTGTCATGGTTGACATTTGATCTCTTTGTATGTTTTGAGCTAGTTCTTAATTAGATCTTAGCATGTTTTTAGTCCAGAGCATTTTAGCTTGGACTAATGCACCTTCAATGGCGTCATCCTTATTCTGGCAATTGGGAGAGTGTAGTGGATCCTATTTAGTTTTATTGGGACTCAGGAGGTTAGCTTAGCCTTTTGGCCTGCAGGCCTGTGACCCCGTCACCTAGCGACTTCTAACCTAGTTAGCTTGCTCTGTTTTAGCCCACTTATTTTATTATTTCTTTTAAGATGGGTGCCTTTGTTTATAGTTAGAGAAAAGTTTTGATTTGTGTTATAACTGCCACTCTGTAAATCTCATGTCCCCTTCTCACTTACGTGTGACAAGAACATACTGTACACTTGTCGGGGATTGTTTATATAATTGCCGGCACAAGTATGCCTCCTTAGCGATTGTTTGGGAACATACCTGCGTCAGGGATCCTCATGATCTCTATAAACACATCTCACACAACAAGGTTATCAGAGGGATACCTACCAGATGCCATTGACGCCATCTATGCTGCACGTCAACTTGCCACAGAATTCAACCTTCGTGCCACCACGGAGTCTGACCTAGAGACCTTATTCCAAGGTAACAAGGGTTGGAGAGTACTTCTCCTGGACATGGTACTGGCAGATTAGGTTTATCACACCTAGCTCTATTAAGTTAGAGTTTAGGTTTGCCATGCTAGGGATTTCACACTTCGGGGGTCATTCTGACCCTGGCGGTCGGCGGTGAAGCGGCGGTAAGACCGCCAACAGGCTGGCGGTCTTTTTTCATGTATTCTGACCATGGCGGTTACCGCCATGGTCAGCCGCCGCTTTACCGTTCCGACCGCCACGGCGGTAACGACCGCCGGGCTGGAGACCTGGGTCTCCAGCCCGGCGGTCGTCACATACCGCCGGCGGTATTCCAACCCACCTGACCCCGGCTTACCGCCATGGATTTCATGCGGTTGGGGACCGCCATTCAATCCATGGCGGTAAGCACTATCAGTGCCAGGGAATCCCTTCCCTGGCACTGATAGGGGTCTCCCCCACCCCCAACCCCCACCCCGACTCCCTCCCCTACCCCCCCACCACCCCTGCCACCCCCAAAAGGTTGCAGGACCCCCGTCCCCCACCCCGATCCCCACCATATACACACACATACACACATACAGGCACGCATTCATGCACATACACACACCCCCCCGCATTCATGCACGCATTCATCATGCACATACACACACCCCCCGCATTCATGCACGCATTCATCATGCACATACACACCCCCCGCATTTATGCACACATTCATCATGCACATACACACACCCCCCTGCATTTATGCACGCATTCACACGCCCCCTCAATATACACACACGCACACCCCCATGCACGCACACAACTCACAACACCCCCCACCCCCCTTCCCTAGCGGACGATCACCTTACCTGTTCCTGGTGATCCTCCGGGAGGGAACGGGCAGCTCCGCCGACACCGCAACGCCAACAGAACACCGCCACAGCGAATCACAGGTCGTGATTCGCTGGGCGGTGTTCTGTTGGCGTGGCGGTGGAGGTGGAGCTACCTCCACTTCCCCGCCTGCCGCAAGTATGCATGTTGGCGGCTCTTCGTCCGGAAACGGGCGGAGCGCTGCCACCAGTCAGAATGGCCCATGCGGAAGACCGCCAGCACTGGCGGTCTTCCGTACGGCTGTCCCTCGGCGGTCTATTGAAAAGACCGCCGAGGTCGGAATGACCCCCTTCATGTTTATTGCAAGATGGTGGGGTCTTTGTATTCATGACTCTCATCTTCTCAATTATGCTTCTTTTATTGTTTGTTATCCTAATCATGCTGCTCATGCATTTTACAGTAGATTGCAGTAATTTCAATGTATTGAAAACTTTCCTGCATCTCCTTCATTGCCTTTATGTGACTCAGACTTGTTGCTAATGAGAGAAAAGGGTAATCTCTGTTTAACCACGACTCCCCTGAGATGTCATGTTCTGGGGTCCATGCATAAAGGCTGCCAGAAATCACTTTTTACTGTTTGGGTTTTTGGTGAGGTACTGCTTGTGAGCCGGCAGTTGGGCCAAAAGTTGCAACTTGTTGTAGTATTGGCTTAGTCACCCACCAACAAAAGTGCTGTCTCCCCAAACTAGCAGTCTTGCATAGTAGAGGGAGTCCAATTACAGCACCCTAAACCCACCCCGTCAGTCCCCAGAGTCCAGATCATAATAGGATAACCATTTGTCCCAAGTGCTGTCATGCTTTTGTTGGCAGCCCCTGGCAAGGTATATTGGCTTTACCATCTAGGCACATCAGTCCATTCCCAATGTCACACTTTCCCACCATTGTGGCTACTCCCACCATTATCTGCTCACCACAGGGGTCACCCAGGTCCTCCAAAGTCCTGAGCAAACCCATCTTCAGAGTTAAATCCATCGTCCTGTCCAGAAAACGGGTCAGCGCTCGCCCTACACCTTGTCAGAAGCCCAGTACTTGGGGACAGGTCTATGTCATATGATAAAAGTCTGTGTCTGTTTGGGAACATCGTAAACAAGCAGGTTGAGACAACATCTCTGCCTTCCATAAATATTGTAAACTAGGTAGTGTGGAAATATTGAATTTGGATCAATTGCATCTTGGACGAGATAGATAACTTGCAAATGTGCTATCTGGACATCTTGCCACCCTCATCCTCCAGCAGACCCAGCCACCCCTCCCACCACTACCGGAGAGATGCCAGCATATCTGCAGCATTAATAACCAGTGTGTGGTATACCGAAGGTTCGTCACTTTATGGCAGTGGCCCATCAGAAACTTGGCCTCAGGTGGGCTATAGTCCGGCAGGGTGGTCTGGACTCGTTTGTGATAGGATAGGGCATGGCGAAGTTGTACAAATTTGTGAAACTGTATATGGAATAACAAGAACTGATGTTGCAGTCCCTGAAAGGAATCTAGGTGGTTCACTTACCCAACATCCCCCCATTGTGGTGGCCCCAGTATCTTCCCAATGCCCAAAGCCTCAGAGGTGCATGGTGTAGTGGAACCATTCTCCTTACTATAGCCGAGTAATTCACACAAGTTTCTTATCTCATCCCATGAAGCGTAGGGCCATGTACCAAGTCCTAACAGGTGTTGCCATCAGCTTTGGAAGACAGCTAGGGTTGTGAATCTGTGGAGCAGACCCAGGACAACACTGTGGCCCATATGGGAAAGCTTCAACTGGTAGGCAGAATCATCCCACGCTCCAGTTAGCCATTTGGTGATCACCATCTTGTGGGGTGCCCAGTAGTAAAGTTTGATATCCGCAATTTCCAATCTCCCATCATAGATTTGTCTAGATCTATACGCTGCGGTTGGCGTACCCACAGGAATGACCGGACCAAGGTGTTTTTCTTCTGAAACCTACTGTTAGGAATGGCAAACAGGAAGTGTTGAAGGATGTAGAGAAGCCTTGTAATTTTGAAAAGGTTGATCCTTCCCAAAAGCTGAGAGTGAGAAGCTCCCATCTCTGGAAGTCTTGTCTCATCTTGGTAATAAGGGGGAGAGATTGAGAGCCCAGTCCAGCTTTGGATCCCTGCAAATATGAAACCCAGCATAAAAAGCTTAGCCTCGGAATGAGAATGGATGATTGCCAGTCTTTTGTGCTTCAGTCCCCTGGAAAAGGGATGAAGAGGAATTTGGGATGAGGAGGAATTTGTGCCATTTTACAGGATGACCAGAAGCAGCCCCAAGCGGGGTGAGTACTTTCAGGGGGAATTGGCCTGAAATGGTGGGGGTTAGTAACAAGGAGGATGATGTCATAGGGATATAAAGCAATGTTGTCCTCTGTCTGCCCAGAACAGTGTCATCTTTGGACCCAGGCATTGCATCGAAAAAAAGTTGTGCTAAAGGCTTGATGGCAAACATAAAGAGATGTGGGAACTAGAGACACCCATGCTTAGTGCTCTTTCAGATGGGGAAGGTGTCCGACATCGCGCCATTAACTCACATTTGAGCAGAGGGGCAGTTTTGCAGCAGTCGTATGTAGGTTGTGAATTTGGGACCAAATACCATCTGGTCTAGCACCCTGAACAGGAAAGACTTCTCAAAGACTTTTAAAAGGAGTGCACTTTGGTCTTGCAAGGACTGGGCATAGGCTAGGACCGCTTGTACTCAATGCATACATTGTCCAATACTTCTGGTAGGCATGAGGCCACATTGGTCGTGGTGAATAAGGCTGGGTATGACTCACTGAAGCTGATTGGTCAATATCTTAGCAAAAGATCTTAACTTTCATGTTAATCAGTGAGATTGGAAAGTAAGAGGAGCACTGAGTCCACCCTTTGGCAGGACCACTATGGTGGCTACGTCAAGGCCAGTGGGAAACTGGTTGGTGCCTGTTAGAAATGGGGTCTTTTGTTGGCAGTCAGGTCACTCCCTGTCCAAACAAAGACCCTCAGTCAGGGTAAAGGAGAATCACCCTCAGTTAACCCCCGCTGACCCCCTTGGTAGCTTGGAATGAGCAGGCAGGCTTATCTTCAGAAGCAATGTGTAAAGTATTTGTACCAACACACACAGTAATACAGTGCACACACTACAAAATGGACACCACACCAGTTTAGAAAAATAGGCAATATTTATCTAAATCAAAAAAGACCAAAATAACAAAACTCCAACATGCACAAGTCAAGATATGAATTTTAAAAAGAAGAAGAGTCTTCATGCTTGAAAAACAGTGAGAATGCTGTTGTTCTACAAAGTACCTGGTTAGTGTCATAAACAAAGCTGCATGGGTGAGCGTCCATCGAAAAAGGGTAGAATGTGTTGATTCCTTACTCGCAAGTGAGTTCGTGCGTTGTTTCCTTCTCCGGTCGGGTCAGTGTGTTGTTTTTCTCCCTCTCAAGAGAGCGATGTGTCGATTTCCGGATGGTGCACATCAGATCAGCGAAGAGTCGGGTTGACTTTGACGCCCAGGAAAGATGGGTGTAAAATCCGATCACATGGTATCAGAAAACGCGTTGCGTGGGGTTTGTGTCATTATCAGCCTCTGTAAGAGGGTGTTGCATGTCGTTTCTCCAGCCGCGATGTGTCAATCTCCCAGCCCCGATGCAGGTGGAACATTGCTTTCAGCCGTGAAGCCGGCGGCGTGTCATTTATCAGCCACGTTGCAGAAGGTGCATCAAGAATTTCCACGCACTGCGTTCCGTGCATGGATTTTCAGTTCTTGTCGGCCAACTTCACCTTTGAAGGGCCCACGGACTGGATGGAGTACCACTTGGCAGGGCAAGAGTCTCAGGAGAGAGTGCACGTGCTGGCAGGGGAAGTCTTTGATGGCCCTGAGACTTCAACAACATATGGCAAGCTCAGTTCAAGCCATTGGAGATTCTTCTCAAGCAGGAATCCACAACAAAGTCCAGTCTTTGCCCCCTTTCACAGGCCGAAGCAGAAACTGCAGGATAGCTCAACAAAGCACAGTCACAGGCAGGGGCAGCACTTATCCTCAGCTCTTCAGCTCTTCTCCTTGGCAGAGGTTCCACTTGATTCTAATTTTTTAGGGGTTTTAGGTCCACTACTTATACCCCTTTCTGCCTTTGAAGTAGGCAAACTTCAAAGGAAAGTCTCTGTTGTTCACAAGATCCTGCCTTGCCCATGCCAGGCTCCAGACTCACACCGGGGAGTTGGAGACTGCATTGTGAGAGGGCAGGCACCGCCAATTTAGGTGTAAGTGACCACTCCTCCACCCACTGTAGCACAGATGTCCCATCAGGATATGCAGGCCACTTCCCAGCTCCATTTGTCTCACTGTCTAGAGGGAATTCACACCAGCTGAACTATCAGTCTGACCCAGACAGGGAATCCACAAACAGGCAGAGTCACAGAATGGTTTAAGCAAGAAAATGCTCACTTTCTAAAAGTGGCATTTTCAAACTGACAATTTAAAAAACAACATTACCAAAAGATGTATTTTTAAATTGTGAGTTTAGAGACACCAAACTCCACATTTCCACCTGCTCCCAAAGGGAATCTGCACTTAAATATTGTTTAAAGACAGACCCAATTTTTTAAATGAGAGAGATAGGACTTGCAACAGTGAAAGCTGGGTTTAGCAGTATTTCACAGTTAGGACATGTGAAGCACACCAGTACATGTCCCACCTTTAACATACACTGCACCCTACCCATGGGGCTACCTAGGGCCTACCTTAGGGGTACCTGTAGGAGGCTGGTCTGGCTTATAGTGGGTACCTGATGGTACTTACACCTTGTGCCAGGTCCAGTTATTCCTTATTAGTAGATTAGTAGTGTTCTAGCATCTTAGGCTGATAGAGGTAGCTATAGCAGAGCAGCTTTGGCTGAACTAGGAGACATGCAAAGCTCCTACTAGACCACTTATATCATATAGGTACTATATCATAAGAAACACAATACTCAGGGTTACTAAAAATAAAGGTACTTTATTTTAGTGGCAATGTGGCAAAAATATCTCAGAGGATATACTCCCTTAGGAGGTAAGTAAAATACACAAAATATACACACAAACCAAAATCAGGTAAGTAAACAGTTCGAAAATAGTGCAAACACTGTAGAATATAATAGGATGCAATAGGCCTAGGGGCAACACAAACCATGTACTATGAAAGTGGAATGCGAACCACGAATGGACCCCTAGGCTAGTGTAGTGTGTAGAGGGTCGCTGGGAGTGTAAGAAAACACTAGGGGTGTCCAGGATACCTCACCCCAAGACCCTGGAAAGTAGGAGTAAAGTACTATTTCCCCAGAAATACACTAAACTCGTGATAGAGGATTTTGCAAAGACTACAACAGACTACAACACACTGAAGACGGATTCCAGGACCTGAGGACCTGCAGAGGAAGGGGACCAAGTCCAAGAGTCGTGAAAGTGTCCAGAGGGGGCGGGTGCCCACTAAACCCCGGATGAAGGTACAAAATGGCTGCCTCAGGCTAGAAGAAGCTGAAGATTCTCCACAAACGAAAGGGGCTAGGAACATCTCCTTCATGCAGAAGATGTCCCACGGAGTGCTGGAGGATGCAGAGTTGTTTCTTTGGCAAAAGACAACAAACAACCTTGCTAGCTGCAAGAGTTGTGGTTGAAGAAAGGGTGCTGTCCGGGCCAAGGAAGGACCAGGATGTCGCCACTTGGGAGAGCAGACAGAGGGGGCCCTCAGTAACGTGGAGAGCCCATGCACAAGAAGGTAGCCCCCACAGAAGCACTTGAACAAGCGTTCAAGAAGTCTGAATACAGCAGTCGTCTCAACACTGCAAAAGAGGGTCCCAAGAAGCCAGAGGTCAACTCAGGGGTTTGAACAATACAGGACAGAGTGCTGGGGACCTGTGCTTGGCTGTGCATGAATGATTCCATGGAAATGTGTACAGGAGCCCTAGCAGCTGCAGTTCATGTGGTGCACAGGATTACTGTCTGAAGAGGGGAGGCAAGGACTTACCTCCTACAAATTTGGACAGTTGGACCACTGGACAGTCTGGGTGACTTGGGTCCACCACCTGTGTTCCAGGGGCTCGTCAGGATGAGAGGGGCCTCAGAGTACTGGTGACAATGAAGTTTGGTGCCTGCTGAAGCAGGGGGAAGATTCTGTCTACCCATGGGTGATTTCTTCGTGGCTTCCAGTGCAGGATGAAGGCAGGCAGCCCCCAAAGCATGCACCACCATGAAAGAGTCGAGAAACCCGGCAGGATTAGGCGCTACAATGTCACTGGTAGTCTTCTTGCTACTTTATTGCAGTTTTGCCGGCATCCTGGAGCAGTCAGCAGTCGATCCTTGGCAGAAGTCAAAGAGAGAGGTGCAGAAGAACTCTGGTGAATTCTTGCAAGTCGTTATCTGAGGAAAAGCCCACAGAAGAGACCCTAAATACCCCTCAGAGGAGGATTGGCCACCTAGTCAGGTAAGCACCTATCGGGAGGGGTCTCTGATGTCACCCACTGGCACTGGCCACTCAGAGGCCTCCATAGTGCCCTCACAAGTCTAGATCCAAGATGGCAGATGTCTGTGGGGTGGCAGCAGCGGTAGCTGCAGAGAAAACCCCAGAGAGCTGGTTTGGCAGTACCCGGGGTCCATAGTGGAGCCCCGGGGATGCTTGGGGTTGGCACCCCAATACCAGATTTGGCATGGGGGGACAATTCCATGATCTTAAACATGTTACATGGCCATATTCGGAGTTACCATTGTGAAGCTACATATAGGTATTGACCTACATGTAGTGCACGCGTGTAATGGTGTCCCCGCACACACAAAGTCCAGGGAAATGACCCTGAACGATGTGGGGACACCTTTGCTAGTGCAACGGTGCCCTCTCACTTAGTAACTTTGCACCTAACCTTCAGCAAGTGAAGGTTAGACATATAGGTGACTTATAAGTTACTTAAGTGCAGTAAAAATGGCTGTGAAATAACTTGTGCGTTATTTCACTCAGGCTGCAGTGGCAGTCCTGTGTAAAAGTTTGTCTGAGCTCCCTATGGGTGGCAAAAGAAATGCTGCAGCCCCAGGGATCTCCTGGAACCCCAATACCCTGGGTACCTAGGTTCCATATACTAGGGAATTATAAGGGTGTTCCAGTGTTCCAATTGAAATTGGTAAAAGTGGTCACTAGCCTATAGTGACAAATATAAAGGCAGAGAGAGCATAAGCACTGAGGTTCTGATTAGCAGAGCCTCAGTGACACAGTTAGGCACTACACAGGTATACACATTCAGGCCACAAACTATGAGCACTGGGGTCCTGGCTAGCAGGGTCCCAGTGAGACAGTAAAAACACACTGATATATACTCACAAACAGGCTACAAGTGGGGGTAACCATGCTAGAAAGAGGCTACCTTCTCACAGTACCTTAGATGTAGAAAAAGGGAATGTTTAGGCCTGGCAAGTGGGTATACTTGCCAGGTCGAATTGGCAGCTTAAAACTGCACATACAAACACTGCAGTGGAAGTTCTGAGCCATGTTTACAGGGCTACTCATGCGGTTGGCACAACCAGTGCAGCAGGCCCACTAGTAGCATTTGATTTACAGGCCCTGGGCATCTCTAGTGCACTTTACTTGGGACTTACTAGAAAATCAAATGTGCCATTCATGGAAAATCCAATCACCAATACAATTTACCCAGAGACCATATGTACTTTAGCACTGATTAGCAGTAGTAAAGTGCGCAGAGTACTTAAGCCAACAAAAACTGGTCAGAACAAATAGGAGGAAGGAGGCAAATAAATTGGGGATGACCCTGCAAAAAAGGGCCAAGTCTAATAGTGTCTATTTCCTCAGAGTATAGATCTAAAAGGGGGGAACAAGCAGGTCCTAGAATTTCCAGTAGAGTTCTATGAGGAACCCATCTGGCCCTGGCATTTTCCCATCCGGGGTGAAAATAGCATCATTCATTTATTCAAGGTGTAGGGGCTCTTCAGGTTGCTGTTGTTAGCATTGGGAGGTGACTTACTTTGAGAACAGGGCGATCTTGCTCTTGTTGTGGCCGAGGGTGGCAAGCATAAAGATCTCCTTTTGTGAATGCGCTATGTAGAGGCCCTCCAGCACTGTCTGACCACTTCAAGGATGATTTGATGAAAAGTAATCTTAAAGATTTAGGGTTGATGTTTAAAAACTGTGAGTGTTGAAGGCTGCACGTTCTGGTTGGCGTAGGCGAGGCCCTAGCCAAGCAAAGCCTACCACTCCCATTAGGGGTGGGTGATTACACTCACTGCATAACCTGCCCTCACCCTTGGGTAGCTTGAAACAGAACAGTCAGGTTTATCACTGGGGCTAAGGTGTAAGTCTATGGCACAACACTTCCACACAATGATTACTCTGAGCGGCACAAAAGATACTTCACACAAGGTGAATGTAAATACAATTTGTGTTCAACATAAACAGTACTAACACGGCATGATCAACATGTGAATCTGGGCATAAATCATATTTGGTTGGTTGAGGGGGGCAGGAATGGGTGATTACACTCACTGTGCAACCTGTGCTCATCCTGGGTTAGCTTGGGACAGAGCAGTCAGGCTTATCACAGGGGCAATGTGTAAAGCAATGGCGCAGCACTTCCACACCACAATTACACTGACCATCACAAAAGAGGCTTCACATGAGGTGTATGTAAATAAAATTTGTATTCAACATACACATTATTAACACAGCATGATAATTTTGGGAATCTGGGCATAACTTACGTTTAGAAATATTATTCGCAGTACTAGGCCCAACTGTGTTAAATAACATGAACAGTATGTACACATAAGAAAAATAATACTTTCCCTCCCAGCACCCTCATGAATGTATATATGTGTGTATTGAAACTTGTAAAGTGCAAACTGTCATTATAATTGTATCCTGATGCTAATAACAGAAGAGACTGACACACATGCTGCTAGCCTTGAGGCACTGTTGTGGACACTTATTAAGGAAAGAGCCAGGTCTTTAAGGGCTTTCTGAATCTCAGCAGATACGTAGATGATCTGAGAGAGAGGGCTATCTTGTTCCACAGGAAGACAGCTTGGACTATGAGAGCACGTCCCCCCGCCATTTCCTGTGACATTTATTCAAGTTAGCAAGTTTGCTGAACTCAAGCCGAGGGCTCTCTGGGGATATAAGCTTTATTCATACATTGCAACAGTACCTGACCTTTGCCCTGGAATGCCTTATGCATGGTGCACATGACTTTAAATGTGATCCTCCACCTAATTGGCAGCTAGTGCAGTTCTCTCTAAGCACTGGAAGCCAAGGATCTGCAAGGTCTATTAAGAGCAAGTTTGTCAGTCACCACTTGGACTCTTTGCAGCCTGTTCATTAAATATTCTGGTGCTCCTAGTAGCAAGGTGTTACAGTAGTCCAGTCTACTGACTATAATTTTATGAACAATAAGTGATCTGGTTTGATATGGTAGAAAGGTAAACACTTTCTTAAGACCCCGTAATAATGCAAAACTGGTGCCACCCACTTTTGAAACATGGTTCTCCTTGGATAACTTATGGTCAAAAGTGACTTCAAGATTACAGATGGCACCAGCTGGGCTAATTTCCTCTTCTGTAGGGAGATGCCAGAAGTTTGCGGGAACTTCCATGTGAGTTTTTGTGGCTGAGCAACACAAGAATTCAGTTTTGTCCTCGTTTATCTTTAGGGAGTTCAGTTGCATTCAGTTAACAATGTCTACCATAAATTTCTGAAGGGCCACTACTTCGTCATTTTAACCACCCTTGATAGATAGAATCAACTGTCATTTGCATAGTTGATCAGCAAGACACAAAACACCTTTATCAGAGAAATCAGTGGACCCATGTAGACGCTGAATATTATAGGACAAAGGGCAGAGCTCTGAGGAACTCCCTGCCCTGCGTTTTTAATTTCTGAGCAATACGGAGGCAGTGCTACTGCCTGACATCTGTCAGACAGATAGGATTCCAGCCACTTTAGCACTGTAACCTTCACTCTAATTGAGGCTAATCTGGTTAGGAGGATCTTATGACTGACCATGTCAAAGGCTGTCAACGTGTCAAGCATGACTAAGACAGTCCACTGACCATTATCCACCCTCATCCATATCTCCTCTGTGGCAACAAGTAGAGCTGATTCGGTCCCTTCCCTAGTCTGAACACAAATTGTTCATCTTCCAGGAGAAAGCGATCCTCCAGGTATTGGGCCAGGTTCCCACTCAAGCAATGCTCCAGTACCTTCACTGGAAAGAAAAGGAGAGATATTGGCCAGTTTTTTCTCAGAATTGAAGGGTCAGCAGTAGGCTTTTTCATTAAAGGGGTGACAATCACCTTTTTTCACACTTGTGATACAGCACCACTCTCCAGGGATTGAATACAAAGCAGTAGAGGGCCAGGAATGAGTTCCTCTTTCATATTTGTCCACATCCTCAAGGGAAGAGGATCAAGTGGGGAGCCTAATGAGATTCATCCCACAAGCATGCAGAAGCATTCTTCTGTAATAGGTCGAAGATGTTCCAACAACTGTGCTGATTGTCAATCTAGTATTTCCCAGCCTTCCACTCCCTGTTTGAAATGTTCTCACCTGAAGAATACAGAGTTTGGGAGGTGACATGAGGGAAGGCCATCCAATGTCACCTAAAATTTTAATGATCTTTCCATTGAAGAACTCCGAGAGACTATCACATAGCTCTTGTGAGGAAGTTATCTCCTGTTTGCCACAAGATGGGTTTGAGAGGTCCAAACATTGTCAGCATAAGGCCCACCCTAGCAATTACCCCAACTCAATAGCACACTATTGCAGGGTGCACCGCAGTTCACAACTCTAGCAGCAATATGTATATACAGAGATGTACAGCATTTTTAGTTAGCTCCATGGCCTGGAACACACAGGTAAAACTCAATGTCAACCGTAAGAGGCCCCTGTCAAGAAATATTGTGTATGGCAACACTATTGTGTTTCTTCATCAAACACCTGCACTCAATCCCTTACATTCACTCCTCATTGCTACGCAGTGCCACAGGCACTTACATGCACTTGCTTCTAGCACCCTAATATGTTGCCCTGATATCCAGCTGGTTAATATCAGTGTGTTCACAGACAACCTCAGCCCCAAACTACCCTCCAACCCTCAACCAGTTCATCCTACCCCACCTCCCCCCATAAGCTGGAGATGAAAGCATTTTTTCCCCCGAAACTAGGCTGCTCGTGGTGGAAGTTACACTTTTCAGAATCTTGGAGACAAGGTGTAGGAAAGTACCATCTTTCTTCGCATGTTACCCCCAATTTTACATGTATGTCAGTATGTTTTTTCCTGTCTCACTGGGATCCTGCTAGTCAGGACCCGAGTGCTCATAGTTTGTGGCCTAAATGTGTATGCCTGTGTAGTAGCTAACTGTGTCACTGAGGTTCTGCTAATCAGAACCTCAGTGCTCATGCTCTCTCTGCCTTTAAATTTGTCACTATAGGATAGTGACTACAGTTACCAATTCCAATTGGCATACTGGCCCCCCTTATAAGTCCCTAGTATATGGTACCTAGGTACCCAGGGCATTGGGTTCCAGGAGATCCATATCGGCTGCAACATTTCTTTTACCACCCATAGGGAGCTCAGACAAACCCTTACACAGGACTGCCACTGCAGCCTGTGTGAAATAACGCACACGTTATTTCACAGCCATTTTCACTGCACTTAAGTAACTTATAAGTCACCTATATGTCTAACCTTCACTTGCTGAATGTTAGGTGCAAAGCAGAGCGGTTGGGCACCGGCATGTAGGTACTCCCACCGGGTATTCCCTTTGGAGTGAGTGTGACTACAAGGGAACCCCCCCCCCCCCCCGGCATGACCCAGACCAGAGGCTAATCACCTCTATCCCTAGGACCTACCCAAATAATGAACCAACTGTTCAGGTAGGCCCTCAGACCTCCTTTATTTCACTTAGCGAGCACACCCATTAGCAGCTGTGCTCTGGGGATCCTAGACCCTGACGAATGCCCCTGACCTTCCAGCACATAGAGAGGGCAGAAACATGTTGGTCATGATTATCTGTTAGACTCTAAGAGACATAATACTCTATTGAGTCTCTCCCCCATTTTCTATCCTTACCTGCATGCACCTCTATTAAATTTAATCAATTGAAATAGGTGACACGTATGGTAATTTTATTCTAACCCTATCTGGATCCCTGATATTTATCCAGTAAGATTTATTTCAACACTCCCTCTTGCTCCTTTAACAAAGAGGTTGAGTCCGCCCAGGTAGTACCATCTTACCTGGGGGGGGCTAGGTGGTCAAATGATGAAGCAGGACACTATTATGTGTGTGAGACCACCTAATCCGTAAAAGGAACTCCCCCTTGTTTAATACAGCTACCCTTATAGAGACACTCAATACACATTTCCCATAGCACAAACCCCCACCTAGCCGGTATCAACAACTGAGGGTACACTGATCAAGTCTCACCCTCAGCTTTTACTACCCCACACCTTTAGTGGTTTACAGGTGCAAAGTTACTAACTGTGAGGACACCCTTGCACTAGCAAAGGTGCCCACACATAATTCAGGGCTATTTCCCCGGACTTTGTGAGGTTGGGGACACCATTACATGTGTGCACAACATATAGGTCAATACCTATATGTAGCTTCACAATGGTAACTCCGAATATGGCCATGTAACATGTCTAAGATCAGGGAATTGTATCCCCATACCAAATCTGTTATTGGGGAACCGATTCCATGCATCCTGGGGGCTCCACTATGGACCCCCAGTACTGCCAAACCAGCTCTCTGGGGTTTTCTCTGCAGCTACAGTTGCTGCCACCCCACAGACAGGGTTCTGCCCTCCTGGGGTCTGGGCAGCCCAGTCCCAGGAAGGCAGAACAAAGGATTTCCTCTGAGAGCATGGTGTTACAGTCTCTCCTTTTGGAAATAGGTGTCAAAGGCTGGGAAGGGGTAGCCTTTCCCAGCCACTGGAAATGCTTTGAAGGGCACAGATGGTGCCCTCCTTGCATAAGCCAGTCTACGCTGGTTTAGGGAACCCCCAGTCCCTGCTCTGGCGTGAAACTGGACAAAGGAAAGGGGAGTGACCACTCCCCTGTTCATCACCACTCCTGGGGTGGTGCCCAGAGCTCCTCCAGTGTGTCTCAGACCTCTGCCACCTTGTTTTCAGAGGTGTCGGGCCACTCTGGAGGCCTCTGAGTGGTCATTGCCAGCAGGTGATGTCAGAGACCTGACTAGAGAGCCAATCCTCCTCTGAGGGCTAATTAGGGTCTCTCCTGTGGGCTTTTCCTCAGGTTACGACTTGCAAGAATCCAGCAGGACTCCTCTGCACTTCTCTCTTCGACTTCTGCCAAGGATCAACCACTGACTGCTCCAGGACGCCTGCAAAACTGCAACAAAGTAGCCAGAAGACTACCAGAAACATTGTAGGGCCTAATCCTACCAGCTTTCTCAACTGTTTCCTGGTGGTGCATGCTCTGGGGGCTGCCTGCCTTCACCCTGCACTGGAAGCCACAAAGAAATCTCCTATGGGTTGACAGAATCTTCTCCCTGCTTCAGCAGGCACCTAACTTCAGCTTCATCGGTACTCTGGGTCCCCTCTCATCCTGACGAGCCTGGCCCCTGGAACACAGGTGGTGGGCTCAAGTGACCCAGACTGCCCAGAGGACCAACTGTCCGAATTTGGAGGAGGTAACCCCTTGCCTCCCCTCCCCAGACAGTAATCAAGTGCACTGTGTGATCTGCAGCTACAAGGGCTTCTGTGCACATTTCCAAGAAATCCTGTATGCATAGCCGAGCCTAGGTCCCCAGCACTCCGTCGTGCAATACTCAGCTCCCTGAGTTGACCTTCAGTGTTGTGGGACCTCTCTTCGCATTGTTGAGGTGACTGCCGTGTTCAGTCTTCTTGAACCTGTGTTCAAGAACTTCTGCGGGTGCTTCCTTCCTGTCCGTGGGCTCTCTAAGTTGCTGAGGGCCCCCTCTGTCTCCTTTCACAAGTGGCAACATCCTGGTCCTTCCTGGGCCCGGGCAGCACCCTTTTTCTCCAACCACGACTCTTGCAGCAGCAATACTGGTCTGCAGTATTTTGCCAAGGAAACAATGCTGCATCTTCCAGCACGCCTTGGGACATCTTAGGCACAAAGAAGAACCTCCTACCTCCTTTTGTTGGTGCAAAAGCAACATCTTCTTCCAACCAGAGGCAGCCATTTTGCTCCTTGATCCAGGGTTTAGTGGGCTCCTGCCCTCCCCGGACACTTTAGCGACTCTTGAACTTGGTCCCCTTCCTCTGCAGGTCTCCAGGTCCAGGAATCCATCTTCAGTGCTTTGCAGTCTGTTGTGGTCCTTGCAAAATCCTTTCTCACGACTTCAGTGTGTTTTGGGGGAAATAGTAGTACTTTACTCCTACTTTCCAGGGTCCTGGGGTGGGGTGTCCTTTACACCCTTAGTGTTTTCTCACACTCCCAGCGACCCTCTACACACTACACTTGCCCAGGGGTGCATTCGTGGTTCGCATTCCACTTTCTTAGTATATCGTTTGTGTTGCCCCTAGGCCTATTGCATCCTATTGTGTTTTACAGTGTTTGCACTACTTTCTGAATGTTTTACTTTCCTGAGTTGGTTAGTTGTGTATATTTTGTGTATGTTACTTACCTCCTAAGGGAGTATATCCTCTGAGATATTTTTGGCACATTGGCCCTCATTACAACCCTGGCGGTCGGTGCTAAAGCGGCAGTAATACCGCAAACAGGCCGGCCCAAAAAAAATGGGATTACGACCGTGGCGGAAACCGCCAACATAGACAGCCACTTTAACACTCCGACCGCCATGGCGGTACAAACAAACAGTGCAGCGGACACCGCCAACAGACATGCGTAACACAATGTACCGCCCACCCTATCACAACACGGCTATCCGCCACCTTTTCTGGGGCGGAACCAACGCGAATAAAAACACGGCGGAAACAGTACACAGAAGGAAAAACAGTCACCTCTCTACACCCCACGAGGGACCAGGATGCCATGGAGCCCCAACTGCAGATCCTGCCGGCGATAGTCTTCCTGCTCCTCTATCAGGAGCTCCAACGATGGCGGCGACGACCATGGTGAGTACTGCACCTACAAAACAGGGGAGGGAAAAGAGAGTGACAAACACACGCAACACGCAACACCCCCACCCCCACCCTCACCCACAACACCATACACACAAACACATGCTGCAGCATTACACATACACACCCCCACCCCACCTTGAATAACGCAAGGACAAAAGGAAATTATTTGAACAATTGTAATAAACAAAAATCCATCAGTCAGAACTCAAAATCCAGTATATACAATTATGTACACCAACTACACAAGTCCGGATAGTGCACCAATCATTGTCCGTGGACCACTGGGCCCAAAATGCATGGGCGAGGCCCACACTAGATACCTGACTACAAACGGAGAGAACACTGGGGGGGCATCACATAGAAAATATACAGGCACCTCAGGGGGAGAGGAAGGGGGGCACCTCAGCTTGATGAACGCACAACGCCACTGCTCAACGAGGGGGCTCCATGCCCATTGATGTATCTTGGGGAGTGCAAAACCACAGTCTCTCAAGTCTCTCCAGTGGGTGGTTTGCCCACTGATTTATCCTGGGGAGTGCAAAGCCACAGTCTCTCAAGTCTCTCCAGTGGATGGGTTGACCACTACTTTATCCTGGGGAGTGCAAAGCCACAGTCTCTCAAGTCTCTCCAGTGGGTGGGTTGCCCACTGCTTTATCCTGGGGAGTGCAAAGCCACAGTCTCTCAAGTGGATAACAGTCTCCACTGGTTCTGGAGGGGGCTGGTGCCCATAGTGCTTCATCCTGCCAAGGACTGAGGTAGTGGATCTGAATCTCCACTGGTTCTGGAGGGGGCTTTGTGCCCAGAGTGCTTCATCCTGCCAAAGACTGAGGTAGTGGATGCCTTTCTTCACTGGTTTTGGAGGGGGCATTGTGCCCAGAGTGCTTTATCCTGCCAAGGACTGAGGTAGTGGATGTGAATCTCCACTGGTTCTGGAGGGGGCTTTGTGCCCAGAGTGCTTCATCCTGCCAAGGACTGAGGTAGTAGATGCCTTTCTCCACTGGTTCTGGAGGGGGCTTTGTGCCCAGAGTGCTTCATCCTGCCAAGAACTGAGGTAGTGGATGTGAATCTCCACTGGTTCTGGAGGGGGCTTTGTGCCCAGAGTGCTTCATCCTGCCAAGGACTGAGGTAGTGGATGTGAATCTCCACTGGTTCTGGAGGGGGCTTTGTGCCCAGAGTGCTTCATCCTGCCAAGGACTGAGGTGGTGGATGTGAATCTCCACTGGTTCTGGAGTGAGGTTTGTGTCCAGAGTGTTCCACGTGCATTGTGGCCACAACAATACACTTGCCTGGGTGTTTGTGCTACGAGATTGCCGAGGTACAGGTAGGTTGATACGCCATGGAGGCAGAGACATACCCCACACTGCTGCGGCTTCGCATTCCATATGCAGGTGACAACTGTGATGACAGTGATGCTTCATGGAAGCTGCCCAGGCTCCTGGAACTCACCACCATCCTCGCACGACTGACCACTGGGGATGGCAGCCATGTCTGAGGTGGTGCCACTGGCTCAGGATGTCGCAGGGCTGCTGGCGGTGCTTGCGGCGGTGTCAGTCGCGGCGGGCTCTGTGGCGGCGGTGCTCGTGGCGGGCTCTCTGGCGGTAGTGATGGCGGCAGGGTCTGTGGCGGCTGTGCTGGTGGCGGGGTCTGTGGCAGCGGTGCTGGAGGCGGCCTCTGTGGCTGCGGTTGTTGCTGCGGGCTCTGTGGCGGCGGGCTTTGTGGCGGCGGTCCTGGCGGCGGGCTCTGTGGCGGCTGTGCTGGCGGCGGGGTCTGTGGCAGCGGTGCTGGCGGCAGGCTCTGTGGTGGCGGTGCTGGCTGCAGGGTCTGTGGCAGCGGTACTGGCGGCGTGCTCTGTGGCGGTGGTGCTGGCTGCGGGGTCTGTGTCGGTGCAGGTGGTGGTGCAGGTGGCGGTGCAGGTGGCGGTCTTCTCCGCTGTACAAGTTGGAGTCGATGTGGACAGAAGGTGTGACACTGGTCCCGAAGTCGGTGTCACCATGCCCTCTGCTGACCTGCCCTTCAGTTTCTGGCCCTTCCCCACCTTTGATGGTGGCGCAGCTGTCTTGCAACTATCCCCTTTCATTTTCCTTGACCCCTTGGTGGCAGGTGTTTTCGGCTTTTCCCTCTGGGATGTGGGCACCATTTTCACCTTGGCAGGTGGCGGAATGTCCTTGCCCTCGCTCCGTGGCACACTGGCAGCCCTGATGATTGGCGCACTCCATGACCCCGCAGATGCTAGCACCACTGTGCCTGGGGATGTGGTGGCTGAGGTGCTGGGCTAGGGCTTGGAAAGCCTGGCCCTAGGGGAAGGAGGGGGGAAGAGTTGTAGGGAAGAGGTCAATATTAGCCAGGAAAAGATTTTTAGACACACTGGGACGGGTAGATGGAGGGGGTTTGGGAGTAGAGGTAGAGGTAGTGGTTGTAGGAGGTGTACGTTTGCTGAATTTG
The DNA here is from genome assembly GCF_031143425.1 of Pleurodeles waltl. Classification (NCBI taxonomy): domain Eukaryota; kingdom Metazoa; phylum Chordata; class Amphibia; order Caudata; family Salamandridae; genus Pleurodeles; species Pleurodeles waltl. The sequence continues at coordinate 1,243,182,304 of NC_090437.1, forward strand.
GGTGAAGGTGCATGGGCTGGAGGCTGTTGTGAGGTGGATGGCTGTTGGGTGGGTGTGTGCCTGCGTTTGTGTACTTTGGGAGGAGGGCTCACAGACACACCGGTAGAGGACACTGGGGATGTGTGAATGGTAGTGGGGGTGGTGAGTGCACGTGAGCGGTGTGTGGTGATGGGCGTGCTGGTGATGGAGTTAGTGGCTGAGGATGTAGTACATGCAGGTGTGAGTGGAAACAAGACTGGGAGAGAGGAAGGAGACGTGGAGGAGGGGGACACAGTGGAGGCAGTCGATGTTGGTATGTGTGCATGGGTATGGTGCTTGTGTGAGTGCCTGTGGGATGTGCAGTGCTTGTGTTTGCCTGAGCCACCCGTGTGTGTTGAGGTGTGTGCATGCTGGTCTGATGGTGTGCTTGGGATAGGCTGAGGTACAGGGGATTGGGTCTGGGTGGAGGAAGTTGGAGGGGGGAGGCTGGACACAGGGCTGCCATCAGTGCAGAAGCCAGAGCCTGAAATGCTCTCTGTTGGGCTGCCTGGCCAGAATGAATGCCCTCCAGGTATGCATTTGTTTATTGCAAATGCCTCTCAACACCCTGAATGGTGTTCAGAATGGTAGACTGCCCAACAGTGAAGGATCTCAGGAGGTCAATAGCCTCCTCATTGAGGGCAGCAGGGCTGACTGGGGCTGGGCCTGAGGTGCTGGGCGAAGGAGATGCCCACCCTCCTGGGTGAGCGGGCATGGGACACATGCTGAGTGGCTGCTGGGAGGGCGGTGCTGGTACAGGGGGTGGCGGCTGTACCTGTTGATGCGGGGGGCACAGAGGGGCCCACCACCGCAAGGAAGTTCCCATCAGAGGAGGAGTCGCTGTCACTGCTGTCTGCTCCTGTACCCACTTTGGAGCTCCCCTCGCCCTCCGTCCCACTGGTGGCTTCAGACTCAGTTGTTTCGCCCTCCAGGGCCAAGTGGGATGCAGCTCCCTCCTGTCCGGTGCCACTGCTCCTCTGCCTGATGATGCTATTGCACACAAGAACAGGGAGACCACAAAAAGGGGGGGGGGGGGAAGACAGAAGAAAGACATGTTCAGTGCATGCAACACCACTACAGTTGGCGGACACAACAGACACAGCAGCCCTCTGCACTACGCCATGCACTTATAGTACCTAGCTGTATCACATGCCCATGGGTACAAGGCCTAAGCCCGATTGCTGCAAACCTGGAAGTCACAGGAGCCTGACTATGTGCACGCCAAATATCCTACTTCTGGTGGGTGCTGACCTAGAGGAATAGTACAGGGGAAAAGGAAAATCTTTACCCGTTCGGACCGTCATCCTCTTTGGCCCATGTTCCCACCCATGCCCTGACGCACCAACACTCACCGTCCGCACATGCAGGCCTCAGCCCCCCCCCCATTTTTCTTCCATCCACACCACTCCAAACAGGCATTGCCCATGCAGCATTCTCACAGTGTACTCACCTGTTTGTCTGGAGGGCCGTACAGTTCTGTGTACTGGGGGAGGACCCCATCCACTAGTTTCTCCAAGTCCTCTGAAGTGAAGGTAGGGGCCTTTTCTCCAGACACATGAGGCACTTCACCTGTGGACAGTAAAGAAGAGGAGGCAGAAGAAGAGGATATCGACAACAGAAACAACATTATCCAGCAATACTTCCAGTGAGACACAGGTAAGAAGATGTCATTGCCTCACACATCTCATACTATTGTTGGAGCTATCATAAGTCTGTCATTTTCACTCAGTGTATGGACCCTGACTTGTCACTTTGCCTTTCCATTTAACAGATGTGGGTCCCACTTTGTGCCCTCTGCTATATTTCCCCCAGCCCTACAGCTGTGTTTCATCGGTATGTGAACAATTACATTGACATTGCTATATTCCATAGTTATTGCAATTACACATTTGTGAAAGCACAGACTGACTCCAGATTGTTTTGTGATTGAAGTGTGTTTACTTCTGTGCAAATAAGTGGAGGGGGTTGTAAAATGGTCAGGGGTGATGGTGGAGGAATGTCCATGGCAGAGTCCAGTCTATTTGTTTCACAAGTGCATTGTCAAAAGGGGCATAGGAAGTGGAGCAAGGGCAGTTGATGGATGGACAGGGTGACAAAGTGGGACAGAAGGGTGACGTTCTGGGGGTCTCATTTACTGGCAGGGGTCTTGGCAATGTTCTCTGTCTTGTTCCTGGATCTCAGGGACCGTTTGCGGGGTGGCTCTCCATCTGCAGGTGGTGGGGTGCTGGTGTCGTGTTCCTGTGGCGGTGCCTCCTGTCCACTAGCGCCGGCGGAGGTGAAGGGCTGTTCATCGTCCAGGCCAGTGTCAGGGGCCCCTTGTGGTGCCACAGTGTCCCTCCTGGTGTTGATAAGGTCTTGCAGCACCCCTGCAATGGTGACCAGGGTGGTGTTAATGGACTTCAGTTCCTCCCTGATCCCCAGATAGTGTTCCTCCTGTAGCCGCTGGGTCTTCTGATACTTGGCCAGTACCGTTGCCATCGTCTCCTGGGAATGATGGTACGCTACCATGATGTTGGAGAGGGCCTCAGGGGAGGCCTGTCCTCCCCCTGTCGCACAGCAGTCCGCCCAGTTCCCCTGTTTTCCTGTTCCTCTGTCCCCTGAACCGTGTGCCCACTGCCACTGCCCCCAGGTCTCTGATTGTCTTGGGTTGGTGGGTTTGCCTGGGTTCCCTGTAGTGGTGGACACACTGCTGATTGATGTGCCCTAGGGACAAAGGGATGGGCCCGCTGGGTGGATGCTGTGCTGGTGTTTCCTGAGGAGGGAGGCTCTGTGGTGGCTTGTGCCAGTGTTAGGGGAACCAACTGTCCAGAGGTCCCTGATGGGCCGGGCTGGTCATCTTGATCCAGTTGTGCAGAGCTGCTGTCATCACTGTGGGTCTTTTCTGTGGGGGGACTGGATATGTCTGGTACCTCCTGTCCGGTGACTTGGTAGGGGTCCTGCAGGGGTGTAAAGGCATGATTATTGCATCTGTGTGTGCCATCATGTGCAATGGGTGACCCTGTACTCCAGTGCTTGCATTCTTGTCTAGGTCCTTGTGTGATAATTGGTTTGGGGTCTGTGTGGGTATCTGTAGTGGACATGCTTGAGTGATGGCTGTCCATGCATTGGTGTTACATGCAGGGCTTGGTTTTGGGATTTGTGGGTTGTGTTGGTGGGGTATCTGTGGGTTGTTGGGGTGATGGGTGTGAGGGTAAGGGTGGGAGTATGTGATGGCATGCAGGTGGGGTTGGGGGATAAGGTAGTAAAGATTTGCCTTACCAGAATCCAATCCTCCTCCTACTCCTGCGAGGCCCTCAGGATGCAGTATTGCCAAGACTTGCTCCTCCCATGTTATTAGTTGTGGGAGAGGAGGTGGGGGTCCACCGCTAGTCCTCTGTACAGCAATCTGGTGTCTGGAGACCACGGAACGCACCTTCCCCCGTAGGTCGTTCCACCTCTTCCGGATGTCATCCCTAGATCTTGGTTGCTGTCCCACTGCGTTGACCCTGTCCACGATTCTGCGCCATAGCTCCATCTTCCTAGCAATGGAGGTGTGCTGCACCTGTGATCCGAATAGCTGTGGCTCTACCCGGACGATTTCCTCCACCATGACCCTGAGTTCCTACTCAGAGAACCTGGGGTGTCGTTGAGGTGCCATGATGTGGTGTGGGTGATGTGTGAGGTGGTGTGTGTTGTGATGTGTGAGGGGATGTGTTGTTGTGTGTTGTTTGAGGTGCGTGGATGTTGTGTGAGTGATGATGTTGTGTGTCTGTGGATGCTGGTGTTGTTTCTGGTGGTGTCTCTCTGGCGTGGTATCAGAATTCTGGTAGTAAAGGTTTGTGGGTGATGTGGGTGTGTGTTTTATATTGGATTGGGTGTGGTGTGTGTATGTGTATCAGGTGTGTGTATTTTGATTTGTCCAATGTGGTGGTGTTTTGCAAATGTGTGTGTATTTTGAACGCGGCGGTGTGTACCGCCAATGGAATTCCGCGGTTGAAAGATCGCCACGTGGATTCGTGGGTCGTGATAGTGTGGGCGTATTCCTGTTGGCATGACGGTGTTGGTTTTGTTGTCGCCAGTTTATCACTGACCTTTGGTGTGGCGGACTTGTGTGGGTGTCTGGATAATGGCGGATTCTGAGCTGTGGGTCGTAATAGCTGTAGCAGAATTCCACCGCCGCAGCGGTGTGTTGGCGGTCTTCTGCTCGCGGTAAGGGAGATTTACCACCAGGGTTGTAATGAGGGCCATTGTCATTAAAATAAAGTACCTTTATTTTTTAGTAACTATGAGTATTGTCTTTCTTAGGATATAGTACCTATATGATATAAGTGGTATTGCATGAGCTTTGCATGTCTCCTAGTTCAGCCTTGGCTTCTCTGCTATAGCTACCTCTATCAGCCTAAGCTGCTAGAACACTACTACATTCTACTAATAAGGGATAACTGGACCTAGCATAAGGTGTAAGTACCATTGGTACCCACTACAAGCCAGGCCAGCCTCTTACACAAGGTGAAGGAGAAGAAAGAGATAGCGGCTGATCAGGCAACAGTTAACACATGGAGGCTTGGGAAAAACTCAGGAGGTTCACTCAGAGGTTTTTAAAGCACGAGTGGAAGGTCTCTAGGGCCACAAACTAGTCACAGCAGCACCCAGCCAGCACTCCAATACACTAGTAGTTACCAATTCTGCACTTCCTAGGAACAAGGCACAACGTCTGGCACATAGCTGACTTCATAGCTAGCTTGAGCTGCCCTGACAACTCCGCTTGCACACAAAGAGTTACCAGGTCTGTACCTACTGGGAAGGAGGAACAACTTCTGCTGCCCAATGACTTGAGTCACATCAGATTATTCCGATCCCAAGCACAAAGTGTTCTACACTATATCTCCCTGCAATGAGGCACAATGTCTGAAGCGTGATGAGTTTAGTCACCCCAGACAATTCAATCACACAAAAAAAATTCCAATGCAGTAACTCTCCGGAGTGAGGCACTAGTTTGGTGCTTGATGACTTGAGTCGCACCAGACAAGTCCGGACATTCACATGAAGAACTCCTATGCAGTACCTCCCTGGAATGAGGCACAACATCTAGTGCGTGATGATTTGAGTCACACCAGACAATCCGGTCACACACAAAGTACTCCAATGCCATACCTCCCTGGAATGAGGCACAATATCTGGTGCTCGAAGACTTGAGTCCCACTAGACAACGTGATCACACATAAAGATGCAGGTTCTAGAGTGCCACATGAAGTAGAATGCGGTGTTGCATAGGTTCTCATTATTCTAATGAGACTACAGGATTCGGGCGGAAAAATCACTTGCACTGTGGGGGACTGAGTCTGAACCCACTACAGGTGACACAAATCACCCCTCAGGGAAATCGTGGTCACTCAGATCTCATCCGTTTCTCTCGGTTACATTAGTCTCACGTATGCAAGGACAATCAGTGGCAGAGTATAGTTCAATAAGGTTTTATTGAAGTAACTGCATCTTAGATAATAAAGCATGAATTGCATTAACTAGGATGATGAAGCATGACAGGATTACAATTGTGACAAGGAGAGTGAATCATAAAAATAACGCTATCATAGTGTCACGAAGATCGTGAAGAATAGCTCCTACCTAGGCTATGTTAGAGCACAGCATTTAAGCTCTAATTCTGCCCTTCAGGTTCCCCTGGAAAGACATCATTCCTCATACCTGAGCAAGAGGCCTGTAGTCTACATAAGCAGCTGCAGCGAAGCACTAAGCATTCAGCATACAGTCGTGGTCATCTGGCTGGAATCTCCCTCTAACGACCATGGGTCAAAGTAGTATTTTTATAATAAAACAGCTGATGTTCCAAGAAAGGATCCCCACATAAGAGTGTGTATGTTTCTGTGAACATTAGAGAGAAAGCGTACCACTTTTGCCGGCAACCTATCTTACTGCAGCCTTGAGAAAAGCACAGATTGAAAGAAATGTCTTGTTTAAGAATGCTGTGCTGGCATAGGCAAAGAACAGCTAGAGAGAGAAAATAAAACAAGACCGCAAATGAGGCTATTGTTAAAATAATGAAACAAAGCTGATGAAATTTATTTAGGTTAAAGTGCACAGCAGTAGGCTTACTTTGCTAAAATAACGTATATGAAGCTATCATTAAAAGGGCTACACAACACCCTCCCATTGCCGGTTCAAAGGTGGTTCAAAGCCTAATTATGTATAAAAACAACTAAAATTCAACCTAACCCATCCATTTGAGAAAGTCAATAATGACAAGTTAACAACACTTGACAATTTAAAATATTAATTGTGGTGTAAGGAAAATCCAAATTCCAAAAGTCAGAGTCATTTCTAAAATCGCCAATTGAATCCGGGACAATTGAAGACAGGAACTCTTCCACTTCGGCAGGTGGTAAATTAGGAAGTTCTTCGCCAAGGAAAACTAAGGAGCATTCGTGTTTCAAAGCCTGAGCTCCAGCCAAGGAAGCAGCATTCCGTGGTGTGCCACACAGTAAGTTTAGAGCTGCATGATCCACAAAGGGCAACTCATAAATAGCTTCCCGTAGCAAACGCACCCTCAACGTGCATGTCTGGTAATGAACCCTCAGCGAGAACATCAACAAATCAGCGTTCAATGAAAGCAAGCGCTGCGTAGAAAGACAAACTTTTAGTGCATGTTCAAACAAGCACCAGAGGCACCAAAACACAGGCTGCACACAACGCAAAACCGGTCTGAATGACAAAGACCAGTCACACTCCAATTGCTCCAGGATTGATGCTCCAAAGTACTGCATCATGCATTCACAACACAGCTTCGCTGGTGGAAGTGCTTTCAGTCCTCTTTGTTGTGATGGGACAGCCATTGCAGAGAAAAAGTAGCAATAGCAAAATTCCACCTATTATAGCCAAAGTTATTGGAAATCCCCCAAAATTACTGGAGAATATTCGGTGGATGGCTGAAGGTATTAAGCCAAATATAGAGGAGAAGGTGTGAACAAAACCAGAACCAACAGCCTACAAGACATTTGCGATTTCAACAGTACCGGACGCAGTAAATATTCATCCCACGAGCTCACCAAAGTGTCTCGGAAAGTTAGTGCTTAAAAGGGACTGTATCTCTGCTGATAACCTCACAACCTGGGCATTGGTCTCACATGCAGATGTGAGTGCCACATGTTTTTTAAACAATAAAGCCTTGAGTCTGCTCAACTTGTCAAAATTCACATTTGAAGTAGCGACATGGGGACAAATCTCAGCTACTTTCCTCTGTCGTGTAGGAGGAAAAAGTACGTTCCCGCAGCATGTAACAATGTTAGAGACCAAAACGACATAAACTATTCTGGCTCGCATCCCACAACAGTTTTCACAATTGAGGAGGCATAACTGCCATTCGAGAGCACCTGGAATGCAGGTCTAATCAAGGGGACTGGGACTCCCTTCAGATAACAAGCCAAGTTTGCTGCCGAAGCATTACATGCCCTGTGCAAGGACTGCTGTTTACAAACCATTGAATGGCTGACAGTCTTGCACTCGCTACCACTAAGAAAGACCTCTTTCATGCCACTGAGACATTTGTACGAGAAGGGTAGCTCCCACACCTCATGTATTTATCTATCTATTAGCCTTTCATACCTGCCCACTGGAATGTGTTTTAAGCAGGACGTGAATTGAAGTGTTGAAATAGGCAGATTAATAACTCTGTGTATTAACCACTCAGCAGATGGTATTTCAGCCACAGTAAAAGGCAACTTTTCTAGTTTCTCAGTATTTAACATGACATAAGTTGCTTCTTTCTTAGCCATTAGTTGTTGTTGTTGCATTAAATGAAATGTGAAAAATATGTCCCTTGCGCTAACGTGTTGCCAGGGAAGGCGACACGCCTTCAGTGTGTGTAGTGTCCAACCTAAATGTATAATGGACCTCAGTTGACTCTGTCCATGGTGTAAAGAGGACATATCACTTTGTATTATGTCTATTGCAAAAGAAACAATGTTGTTTAATGTTGTTTAATGTGTATATCTGGTCAGACCGGGTATTGATCCCATTATCTACAGCTAATGTTTTCTGTAACTTTTCCTGATCTATTTGCCTTAACCGGGCAGCAGCTTCTTGTTGAGAAAGCTTCCAAATGTCATTATAGATAGCATGTAAAAAAGCACGTTCTGCGTTGTTTTCTGGGGCCTAACAGGAAATCCTGTAAGTCAGTACTATTAGACAGGAGACTGAGGTGTTCTCTAACAGCATTTGGTGAGGAACTCTTCAACCATTGCTGGCATAGTTTCCCTACACTGTATGCTGTTACTATATCCGCATGTCCAGATACCACATAGAGAGGGTCTGGCCTACTTGTTCTAAAACCCCATGTGGCGTTTACAAAACATTTATGACACCAATTGATATCTATTGGCCACAATAACCACTCACCAGGATGTGAACGTGAAGCATTAAACATGCCATTTTGGACCCATTCATCGAGCTGATTTTCAGTTGCATTTATATACTTTTGTAAAATTTTGCATGGGCAGGAATACTTGGCGCATTCAAATCCTTAATTTTTGCTTAGCCTAAACAACTTGCCTGTTGTACAGTTTCATTTAAACAGTTATCAGGCATGCTCTAAATAAAGCTTCCTTTCCCCTTATTTGCCAATTTTTTCTTCCCCACATACTTTTTAAGTCAATCAACAACAAATATTCATAGCCTTCTATAGACAACCGGGAAACAAAAGAATCCGAATAAATGAATTTTGTAGTTGTCAATAATATATGTACATTTTCCATCAATGGCAATTTGAAATAATATGACTCAGCATTTTTAACATTGTGCCCAGAAAAATATGCACATTTTTCAGAATATGTTTTAGAACTCCCTTGTGGTGCATAATTTTCTTTAGATTGATAAACATCCTCGCTTTCAAATAAAGTAAAATACTGCAATTCAGTCATCATAGAATCAACTGTTTTCACATCCCAGTCATCAGAAACAACTCTGGGTATTATTACATCATTCATAGAAAGTTTAAACACATATGGTATTTGAATGACCTCTGTCCTGCCGTATATATCAAATGCGACTTTATCCCACACAGTCCCATCAGGGAAATGTTCATGAAAGACAAGTCTCTGCGGACCTTCTGAGAAGAAAAATTGGGTTTTAGGCCCTCATCCACCAGTTCATCTGTTGATTTTTCAGGAAGGTAGTGACCATGTATTAATAGAAAGAAAGTAATAACAAAGCCAATCTAAAAGAGGAAAGCTAATATAGTCAAGGAAAGCCACAGATAGTTACATGGGAAAATAAAGTAATTTGTTCTAAGGCAAACAATCAGCTGACATGATTTTGGCAGTTCAGATGTAGAAGAGGCAAATGAGTCCGAAAATGTGTCATTGATGTCGGCAAAGTATTCAGAAGCAGTTTGTGCAAAAACTGTAGCCGTATGTGGTTCACTGTAAATGACGCCATTCGTCTGTGTAGAAGTTGAATCAAATCTATCAGCAATTTCTGTGCTGTTTGTCATAATAGATGTTAGTGGAACTAATGCAAGATCATTTTACACCATCCCCAAGCTCGGAGAGGTGTCAGCGTTGCTGATCAAAACTTGTAAAGGGACATCTAGACCAGTAGTGATAGGGATTGGAGAACTACTGTTTGCTCCACTTGGTCTGCTGTGTAGGATCGGTCACATGGTGTAACTTGACATTGTCGATTGAGACAAAGCGGTTATCTTTAGCACCAGGCAACGGTGGTAGAATGACAGATCTGGTACTGTGTATTCCCAGGACTGGGAACTGTGCAGGATAAGAAGGACCAAACTCATTTTTCACAGCAACTTTTTAACGTACTAGATCCCCAACCTTTAGAATCCAGCCAGTAGGTGTTATTGGTACATCCTCAATTCCTATGGAGGCAGCATTGGCAGAAGCGTTCCTTTATGTTAAAAGCTGTTTCTGCCAGCTCCACGCCAGGAACCAAGATCTGGAACATACATTCAAGTTCCAAACAGGCACTCGTATGAAGTACGACTCCCCAGGGACCATCTAGGCAGATTATTAAGTGCTCTCTGCAATCCATACAGGTGATTAAGCCATCTAAGACCCGTACCTAATACTCTGGCTGTTAAGGATTGCTTTAAATCTCAGTTTTGTCACTCCACTCCACTATTTCCCTCGGGATGAAATGGAGACGAGTAATGGAGTTGGACCCCTAATGAAGCCAGGGCGTCCCTGAATGCCCTTGAGGCGAAAGTAGGGCCCTGGTAAAAGTGGAAAGCCGCAACTGCACATGTGCCAATAAAGACTTACAAATCCTTAATAACAGTCCGGGTGACAGCCTAGCATTGTGGCCACACCCATAGAAATCTGGAGCAGGCCACACCCATAGAAATCTGGAGCAGGAGGACATTTGTATACACTGTCCGGTGTTAGGGGACCGCAATAGTCCACGAACACACATTGTAATGGTTTGTTTGAAATTAGGAGGGGTGTCTGAAGTGGGCGTTTGACGGTGGACCCCTTAATTTGTTGGCAGATATCACAACAAAGGACATAATGCTTGGTCTGTTTGTATAGACCAGGCCACCATTAACAAGCTTGCAATAATGATATTGTAGCCACCACACCAGCATGGGCAGAGGCAAAGCCCTCATGCACTGCTTTGATCAACGTTGGTCTTTGGTCTTGATTGGGAATTAATCGAACTCCCACGCCAGGTATTTTTACTTCTGTGTCTAAGAAGCCTCAAATTCGGTAGGAATATTTAGCAGGAATTGCTTTTGGAAAGGGCGTGCCTTCAGCCATGGCTTTCATAGCAGCCCATATGTCATTGTCCGGTTTCGTTCTAGAATGAGTTACTGCAGCAACAGAAGCCGTAGCTACTACTGATTTGGCTGCTTCTTCAGCCAGTGTATTCCCAGCAATGTGTATTCCAACACACTGGTGTACAAGTGTATGTACAACATGGACATTTGGTAGAGTTTCCTTCAGATCTGCTACTTTCCCCACAGAAGTCTGTGTTTGATGGTGTTTCCTTTAGAGTCTCTGAACCCATTCTGGTGCCAGTAATGCAGATATTCATTGAAGGACTGGACACAATAGTACAAATCACAGACAATCAGCGTTAGCTGTGCAGGATCTGTATGTTCCATTGCCATCACCAGAGCCTTTAGCTCTGCAATTTGTGCAGTGCAATCCCCTAGGGTTTGTGTGAAGGTATGTTGTGGATAAAACATATTACCCTCTATGTAGCCACTTACGACTGCTCCAGCAGCGGAGTTTTGATGTTTTGTGCCTATTGCAGGTTGTGCTGAGACATCTGTGTACATGACTCTTTGCTATTGATCAGTAGGCAATGTATTTGCCAGAAGTGGGTATTCTAGTTCATATTGCAAAAATTCTTGAGTTTGTAATTTTGGATCAAGAATATAGTCAACATCCCTGGCTGTCAGAGACGTTGCCCATTGGATCCAACATGGATGTAATGCTTTAGCGTTTGGAACACTGGCTTTGGTAACAGCCTCAAGGGCTGGGATTGGAGATACGACAATAATGCGTTTCCCCTGGGCTAGTGGTCTTTCTTTCATGACAGCCATCTGAACAGCAGTGAGAATTTTCTCAGTGGGAGCAAAATGTTGTTCTGCTGTTGAATATAGGAGTGATTTGTATGCAATCGGGACTGTCTCACCTTCATTGAATGTTACATAGGTGAAACCAATAGCACCAGCAATTACTCTGATGACCAGATGTTTTTTATTGTACCTTGTGTATAAATGTTGTGCTGCAAGCATCTCTGTTTGCAAAGCTCTGAGAATGCGTGTGTTCGACTGTCCAAAATTTACTGGAAAAGTCAGGATGTATTAAGTCATGTAAGGGTTTTATGGGTGATGCGTGATTTGGAATGTAAGTTCTGCCAAAATTTAGGAAACCCAATAGGGATTGGAGTTTTTTAATGGTATTTGGAAGTTGCAACTGCGCATTTTTTAAAGAATTGTGGCGCTAGGGTCTTTCCTTCACTTGATAGCTCGTATCCCAGAAACAGGACAACAAGGAAGGCTATTTTTGTTTTTTTTAAGTTGAATTTATGACCGAATTTGGCAGATCCCACAACAATGCAGGCTACCCATCATAGATGTTGCAGTAATTCATTGTCCGTGAGGTAGATATCATCTACAGAGGACAATGCTTCAGGGTCTATGTCTTGCAATATTGAAGTCACACAAGCCGCGAACAGTCCTGGACTGTTCTTCTACCCTTGTGGTAAACAACAGAATTTATTCTGGGAGCCCACTGAGCTGAAACCTGTGAGGTCTCTACTCTCTGGCGCTATATTTAGACAGAAAAAAAACATTGGAAATATCCAGTGTTGTTTGGTATTTTTTGCGCACTATGGCCCTCATTCTGACCTTGGCGGGCGGCGGAGGCCGCCCGCCAAAGTCCCGCCGTCAAGTTACCGTTCCGCGGTCGAAAGACCGCGGCGGTAATTCTGACTTTCCCGCTGGGCTGGCTGGCGGTCGCCTTCAGACCGCCAGCCAGCCCAGCGGGAAAGAGGCTTCCACGATGAAGCCGGCTCGGAATCGAGCCGGCGGAGTGGAAGCTGTGCGACGGGTGCAGTTGCACCCGTCGCGTATTTCACTGTCTGCGCAGCAGACAGTGAAATACATTTAGGGGCCCTCTTACGGGGGCCCCTGCAATGCCCATGCCAGTGGCATGGGCACTGCAGGGGCCCCCAGGGGCCCCGCGACCCCCCCTACCGCCATCCGGATCTCGGCGGTCCGACCGCCGGGATCTGGATGGCGGTAGGGGGGGTCAGAATCCCCGCGGCGGTGCAGCAAGCTGCGCCGCCGCGGAGGATTCAATGGGGCCGCGGTACACTGGCGGGACCCCGCCAGTGGTGCCGGTCCGACCGCGGCTTTACCGCCGCGGTCGGAATCCCCATTGAAGCACCGCCGGCTTGTCGGCGGTGCTCCCGCGGTCCTCCGCCCTGGCGGTCAAAGACCGCCAGGGTCAGAATGAGGGCCTATGTTGTTTATAAGTGCTATGCTGTGAGAGTTTTGTAAAGCATATGTACGTGTTTGACTGTTTAAGTGTCTGTAATCTAAGACTATTCTGTACGAATGGTCCAGTTTGGCTACAGAGAATAAAGTATTATTCATAGGGGAGACACAAGGTTCGATTACGCCCTGGTAATCCAGTTGTGTGAGGATTTCCTTCATGGGTGCTTTAGCATCATATTTTATTGGTTATTGGGGTTGAGGTTGGGGTTGATTTTTAATCCAAATTACATGATAGGGGAATCTTTATCCCACCCTGCGTGGTTGCGATATAACGCGGGTGCCTGCGCCAATGCCCAATGAATGGCATAGGATTCTGCAAGCTCATCTGAAACAAGGGGCGAGAAAGAAAGCTTGATAACCTCTTCCCCATATGGGAAAGTATGGACAAATTCAGGTGGCCAATCCCCTTTGGCCAGTAGAATATCATAAATGTTTACGACGCGGCCCCAAATGATTGAGTTGATTATACGTTCAATGTCTCCTTCAAATTTTAACGTTACTTTGTACACCCTATCAGGTGTGGAGACACGCCTGCCTACAGTTTCAACTTGTAAGAAGTCATCAGTTGCTTTCACCTCAAGATGCTTTTAAAGATTCTGGCGAACTATTGTGACCTCTGCTGCCCTGTCTAGCAGCGCTATTGCCCACTTCGTGTTCTTCAATAGAGCCCTCTTCTTGAGTGGCATGACGAATCGCAACTGCTGCCACTTTCTTTTTGAATTGGGGTTTTTGTTGGGTAAGTTTCTCTTCTTTTTTAACAGAAACTTCTGTAGAGCATTGTGATTCCAGTCTCGGTTTCACATACTCTGTTCTACGCTCTGACCGCCCCCCTCTCTCACTGTGTTTTTCCAATGAGTCCTGAAATGAACGAGATTGTCGCGTATCAGTATATTGATATCTGCCAGGCGTTTTTATATTAACTCTATTTCTGAGATTATATCTACTCTGTGGCATCTCCATATGCGGAGATTCTCCCCTTTCTTTTTTAAGTGTTTGTTGTTTCTTATCCCAGCATTTCTTAGAACCCTCAGGAGCTTGCTTGGTAGAATCTTTATTAGATTTACCCTGAAACTGTGGTTTTGTGGGTCTGGCCCCAGACTATCTTGACCAATACTAGAGTATGTCTGTGCGATAATCTTTGGCAGCTCACATTCTTGATCCTGTGGAGGAACATCCCGGTGCTGCATGCGCACTGCTAGTGCACCTGCTTCCCCTTATAGGTTACTTAATATGATTGAAGATACAGTGGCAAAATTGCCCATGAGTTGCATCCCCAAGTCTAGGGCCGGGGCAGCACCATATTCATCTTGAATTTGTTTTAACACCTCCGGTAAATTGGCAAGTGTAGGTGTACCGTGTGGGGTAGTATAGAGCGTGGCAAATACCATGCCCGAGTATTGCAGTTATCTACTGTGGGAACAATGTCAAACGGCAAGCACATAGGTAATATTCAATGCTTATCCTGAGGTCCCTTATGGGGAATTACTGCTTCCAGTGCATTTATTTTTGGAGCTCACCAAAACGGAATTGCTTCTCGTTTGGTGGGTACCTTACTCATGATCGAATGTACAGTCGCAGGACTAATGCCTAACATTTCTGCATGTGGTTGTGCCCGGGAAGCACGTGCTGGGTTTGTATTTATGTTTGCATTACAAACTGTAGGAATCGTCTGTATATTTCCATAAACTCAGCATGTAAGCGATGGATTTCAGCTACCATCAAGGTTGCTGCATCAGGGTGCTGTGTAAATGTAGCCATTAAAGGCCAGGTAGGACCATCATTACTTAGAGGACCTAACCTAACATGTAAAATTGTATGTGGTAGAGTGACATCAAGCCAATTATTATGTTCTTGATAGGACAGAGGTATTTCTAGATATGCCTATGCTCTATATTGTGCAGGTATGTTTGCAGGTGTATAGTGGTGAAATGTATTTGTGTTCCCATCAGCTGCTGGAAATGTGACACAAGAATAAAAGAATTCTGTTCTATAGGCTGGATTAGCCTCAACAACAAATGTAACAGAACCCCCTGGGCCGTTAGGCCATGTGCCAATAAATGTGCATTAAGGGGTGGTGGCATATTGACTGCAATTGCCACCTGTTGCGGGTTCGCCAGGATGAATGGTTAATTTTGTTCAGAGATAAGCACACCAAATGGGGATTATTCTTTTAGGGTTCAAGCTTGAACAACCTACAGCGTTAGTTGGGTACTCCCTACTTAGCTGAGGAGGAAAATATTCAATACCACAGACGTCTCCTTATATAGTGCTAAGGTGTCTTTGCATGTAGTGAGACAGAGATACTCAGGAGGACCCAAAAATTAGTGCCTGACCAAACGTTGGCAGCGCCATGTCACGTAGGCTTTCATTAAATTAATGAGACTACTGGATTCGGGTGGCAGAATAACTTGAACTGTGGGGGACTGAGTCTGAACCCATTACAGGTGAAACCTGTTTGCATAATCTGGGTTTTGTTGCGGCTAAGTAGCAGTGCCTCATCTCCACCCAAGAGCAGGGATGATTAGTCAACAGAGCGCATGACACAAATGACTTCTCAGGAAAATTGTGGTCACTCAGATCTCATTTGTTTCTCTCAGTTACATTCGTCTCACGTATGCAAGGACAATCAGAGGTGGAATATAGTTCAATAAGGTTTTATTGAAGTAACTGCATCTTAGGTAGTAAAGCATGAATTGCAATAACTAGGATGATGAAGCATGACAGGATTAAAATTGTGACAAAGAGAGTGAAACATAAAACTAACGCTATCATATTGTCACTAAGATCGTTAAGATTAGCTCCTACCTAATCTATGTTAGGGCATAGCATGTTAGGCTCTAATTCTGCCCTTCAGGTTCTCCTGGGAAGACATCATCCCTCATACCTGAGCAAGAGGCCTGTATTCTACATAAACAGTTGCAGCGAAGCAATCAGCAATCAGCATGCAGTCGTGGTCATCTGGCTGGAATCTCCCTCTAATGTACATTGGTGAAAGTAGTGTTTTTGTAATAAAACAGCGGATGTTCCAAGAAAGGATCCCCACATAAGAGTATATATGTTTCTGTGAACATTAGATACAAAGCGTACAACCTTTGCCGACAACCTATCTTACTGCAGCCTTGAGAAAGGCAAATAGTGAAAGAAATGTCTTGTTTAAGAACGCAATTCTGACCCAGGCAAAGAATAGCTAGATAGAGAAAATAAAACAAGACTGCAAATGTGGCTATTGTTAAAATAATAAATGAAGCTGAATAAAATATAACTAGGTTAAAGTGCACAGCAGCAGGCTTAGTTTACTAAAATAACGTGTATGAAGCTATAACTAAAATGGCTACACAACAACGGCACTGCTCTAGATGTACCCCACCTCCAAGGGTCATAAACTATGATTCAGACAGCGCACACAATTAGCATACAGTCGGACGTTGCACAAGAGAAATGTGATGTGCTCGACAAAAGCAGGCCATGTTGGGTCAAGCGAATGGTAAATTCACTCACAATAAACAAGGCGCTTATGCATGCAGTGGCCCCACAATGACGGGCCACACTCCTTATGTGCAGACAGAACTTTGAAGTCTCCGCACCAGACAATTCCAGCCACCAGGCACAATACTTGTTCTAAACTCATACTGCTGCTACCAGGTGGAGTCCACCAGACAATGTAGGTGCAGAGGACGGCATCGCTCTTCAGATGTCACTGGTAAATGGTGTGGGTCACTCCCAGGAGGTCTTTGATGTCTCTGAGTCTTCCAGAAAGTACAGGGGGTAAGCCAACAAGCCACAAGAGAGCACACTTCAGAGTGCCACACAGCAGAAGGCAGTCTGCCCAGGCCAGACATGATGTAGGAAAGGTGCACAGGACCCTTCCAAGGACAGTAAACACTCCTGTGCCCAACGGGTTCTGCTGGCAGTGTGCACCATGCAGCCCAGCATTACTGGTCCTATGTCCCTGCTAGTGTATCTCTAAGTTGATGATTTGTGGTACTCGTAGTTTTACTGAGGTGTGCCATTGATGTGGGGGGTGGTTCATAGAGTTCCCCTTTGACTCACAGGTGTCTCCTCTAAATTTCAGTCCTGCCTGCCATAGGTCTGTGGGATGCAGGTCTTTCCTTGAGTGGTGCCATGATCTGTCTCTGAGGGGCGAAGTGTCAAAACCTCTTCCTCCAGTCTATCCAGCCGGGCCCTCAAATGGCAGAGGTCTGTCGTTACAGTTGCCTAGGTTTTGTAGCTGTTGCTGGGGAATGCTCAGATGTGCTTTTCCTCCACCTCCAGTTGAATGAATCTGAATTAAAAGACACATAAAAAGAGTTTGTAGAACACAGAAATGACCACTTACTAGAAGTGGCATTATTAGGGTATTATTTACAGAACCACCTTCACCATGAGAAGGAGTTTGTCATTGTGAATCCATAGATAAGAAACATCATGAGGCTGCTCAACTGCAATCCACTATTGCAGCCAGGATTAATTAAACATTTCCCCTATGTTAACCTATGGCAGAGCAGCTCTCTTACGCAGTGAGAACACACATGGGTATACCACACTCCCTGGCCCATAGGCCACTCAAGAGAATCAGCAAATCCTCCTAGGAAATATAAAAAAAAATGTTTGGGGAGCTACTACCTCAGAGTGACAGATCTAACAGTGATTAGAACCTGTTCTTCCAACTCTAATATTTGGCACTCCAGTATTGCAAGTTGGAAAAGCTAATGCTTCTCTTGGCGCTTAAGATACCCCAGCATGAAATCCTGGACCCTGACTTTCTGACGATAGGGTTAGAGCTTGGTGATAAATGTCTTTGGTGGCAGCAATGACCACTTTTTGCTGGATTGAGATGATTTTTTGTAGTCTCATAGTTTTTAGAAATTATGGAATTGGCTTTGAGGACTATTAATCATAATTTCATTTGGTGACAGGAGGAAATCTATAAAGTAAAATGGATGATGGTGTTCATATTAGTATCTTTCATAACTCTAATTCCAGTTCTGAAATAGTCTTCAGTACTGGAGAATCTGTGAAATGTGTCTTGGCACACACGTTGATTGAGTTATCTATTTTTTTGATTGAATTTATTTTTTGTGAAGAATCATCAAGAAGAAATGTTCTAGGTGGAAATATCTAACACAGGTTTTAAAATGAAAGAATATTTTCTCAGACTAGGGGAACCTTTAAATCACCTCACCTAGACAAATAATGAGGAAAGCACAGGTCAGAGATTCCACACCACTGGTTAGAGCCTATAGAATAAGGTGTGTAGGAGGCTGGCCTGGTTTGTAGTGGGTACCAAAGGTACTTACACCTTATACCAGTTCCACTTATCCCTTATTAGTGAAATGTAGTCAGTGTATACAAGCCAGGCTGTCTGGGGATAGTTGTAGCTGAGCAGCCAAGGCTTATCTAGGAGAGATGCAAAGCTCTTGCAATACCACTTAAGTCACACAGTACTCACTCACATGAAAGAAAATACTCAGTGTTACAAAAATAAAGGCACTTCACTTTTAGTGGCACAATGCCAAAAATATCTTAGAGACTATGGGCCAGATGTAGGAACGAAAAAATGTGCAAGTCGGAAATAGCGACTCCATGGGAATCGCTATTTCCCACTCGCAAAACGATATTCTAGTAAAAATCGCTATTCCAAATAGCGAGTAGCAGCGGAGTCGCACCGCATTTTGCGACCTCGCTTTTAGCGAGGTCGCAATTTGCACAAAGGGTGTGGTCCTGTGTTGCAAATTGCGACTGACTCGCAAATTGCATGCAGGTGGAATTAAACTTTTGAAATACCCACTTCCTGGTTCTGAGTGATGACATCAGAACCAGGAAGTTACCACATGGAACAGGGAGGAGGGAGGAGCCCCCCCAGCCCAAACTGCAGAGCCACACCAAGGTGAGAGGAGCTGCAGCAACAATCGCTACACAGGAGAAGGAGACACCCAGTGGAGGCAGAAAACGCAAAATCAAGTTTTCTGACAAGGAGTTGGAGGTGCTGACCGAGGAGTGCTGCCTGCACCATGAAGAATTATTTGGCAAGGTAGCAATGAGTGTCCCCGAAACCCAAAAAAAGAAGATCTGGCAGGACATCCAGAACAAGATCAATGCCATTGGTGTAAGCACCCGCACGCTGGATGAAATACGCAAAAGGTGGTATGGCCTTCGCTCCAGGACCAAGGCAAGGGTGGCGGAGCGCATGAGGGAGATGCATGGCATTGGAGGAGGGCCATCTACTGTTCCACCCCCTACAGCAATTGAAAGCATGGTGGAGACAACTCTGGAGCCGGAGCCTATACTGGGCATGGGAGACGTAGACAGTTCTGCACCAGTAACATCAAAAAGTAAGTACCAAAATATATGCATTCACACCCACATATGCACTATGCACACAATCCCAATACACATCAGCAGACACCTCCAGAGTAGCTCCATTCACAGTTTTGAAACCTATAGAATAGTGCATTATGGGCAATGTAGTACAGTAGTCAAAATATAGGCAAATGTTTATTTTGAGGCATCAAACATATGTGCGAGACTGACAGTGTATCCCCTATGTCCCACAGGTCTCGCACAAGGCCCCCCCCCATCAGCGCCACTGTGCAGGGAGAGGAACATGGCACAGACACACAGGAGGAGGCTGCCACAGACACCGCAGGGTAGGGCAGGACAACACCACCCGTGGAATTGGCACAGAAGACCATGGACGATCCTGCGCTGGATATGGAGGCAGCCATTGGAACACCAGGGCCAATGCCTATGGAAAGGCAAACACATGGATCATCAGGCGCAGTGCGTAGACAATGCCGCACAATGCAGTCTGTGCGCAGTGAGGATATGCCCGATGTAGATTTTGTGGGAATTGAGGCATCCTTGTTGCAGAGTCAGCGCCTGCAAAATAGACAAATGAGGTTAATGAACCGTAGCCTCTAAAGACTGCAGACCACTATCACACATGGGCTGGCAAATGTGGACAACCAGTTCACAACAATGAACACTCACTTAGGTAACCTGACTACCTCCATAGACAATTTGGTCAGGGAACTGGTGGCTGACAGGGCACAGGCACAGCGCAGGGAGCACAACACTGCTGCCCTTTTAGACAGGCTAGGTGTGTCCATAGGGCTCCTGGCAACCAATACAACCTGCCTGTCAAGGCGCACTGTCAGCCTGCAAGTGGAACTAGGGCATTTTGCAGGAGATGTGGCACATGGACTTGGCAGCATCAGCCATGTGGTGGATCTGCTGGAGACCAGACAGGCTGCAAGGGCCATTGGGGATACCCCACAGGATAGTGTGTCTGCCACTGATGCACGTGTGTTGCGGAGTAGCAGTGCACCGAGCTGGAGTGAGCCATGGTGGCCGCAGTCGTAGGAGGCTGTGAGCTACTGACACGTACTGTTGCAGAGGCACATAGACATAATGTGTCCGATTGGACTGTTTTTTTGCCACACTGTAGCATAGTTCACAATGATTTCAACATTATGGTCCTGCAATTAAAGGGTTAGTTTGTTTGACTACACAACTGGGCTATGTGTGTCTTACATTAGTGAGTGTTGTCATGGTTGCTACGTACCTGCGAAAGTAGTGGGTTGCAATGTGGTTCCGTCTCTGTCTGCCCTCCATTGCGATGCTTCTATCCCCAGGCTGTCGGTGTGGTAGCTCTTGCTCCTCATCCTCCGTATCTGTGTCTTCAGGGGTGAGATATAGCCCACGTCTGGTGGCAATGTTGTGTAGGATGGCACAGGTGGCAACTATCTTGCATACTGTTTCTGGGGAATACTGAAGTGCTCCTCCACTTCTCTGGAGGCATGGGAATCTTGACTTCAACAAGCCAAATGTTCTCTCGACTACAGTTCTGGTCCGGCGATGGGCAATGTTGTATCGCCTCTCATTCTGATTGCCAGGTGCTAGGTATGGGGTGAGTATCCATGGTCTCAGGGTATATGCACTGTCACCTGTTTGACAAAAGAGGCAAATTTAGCAGGGCATCACAGGGTTACACAGTGACCTATATGTAAGGCTTCAGAGTGTACTCGCCAATACCTAATAAATATCCTTCTCCAAACTCCCCACGTTCTAGGCGTTGGTTTATCTCACTGTGCCTGAATATGTATGCATCATGTGTACTCCCTGGATATTTAGCCACGATGTCAGTAATGACATTATGGGCATCACATACCACCTGGATGTTTAGTGAGTGGGTACATTTCCTATTGCGGAACACATATTCCAGATTTGCTGGTGGGCAAATTGGTATATGTGTTCCGTCCACACACTCTATTACATGGGGAAAGTTGGCAATTCTGTAGAAATCCAACTTGGTGCTGTTCATTTCCGCCTCATTTCTGGGAAGGTATATATATCTGGACATGTGTGCGAGTATGGCATCTAGGAAACATCTGAAGAATCGTGAGAGTGCACTTTGGGATACCCCACCTGCCACAGCAATCACCCCCTGATAGCTACCTGAGGCCAAGAGGTTCAGTGAGCATAGCACTTGCACATGTTTGGGGATGGCGCTGCCGCGCATTGTCTGGCGTTCAAGCTGAGGTTTCAGCAGTTCAATTATCTCTAAGATAACAGCGCTGCTCAGTCTGTATTTATCATATATCTCCTCCTCAGTTTGTTGAAATAGTGTCTGTCTGGTTCGATATATCCTCTCTGCCTCCTCCTCCTCTGCTGGGCAGCCTGGACTCTCCTCCTCCATGCAATCACGTATAGTGCAGCAATTTTGAGTAGCCCAGATGGCTTCTGGGTCTCGTTTTATACTTTGGTTCTGGTTACCACCTGCTCTGAATCAGTGGTAATCTGGGTGTGCAAAACGGGCTTTTTGCGACTAGTTGAAATTTGCGACTGGCTTTTGCATACGGTTTGCGACTCGCAATTTGCGACTTCCTAATTGCGGGAGTCGGTAATGGGTCGCATCGCTATTTGGTACTCCGAAATGGGATTTGAACATCCCATTTTGAATTTTGCAGGGTCGCAAATAGCGCTGCAAGCCTTTTGCGACTCGCAAACATTTGCTACATCTGGCCCTATACTCCCTTAGGAGGTAAGTAATATACTCAGTATGTACACTAGAATTCAGAAACAGCTGCAAAAACAGTTGGAAAACAGTGCAAATAGTGAAAATCACTATAGGTTGCAATGGACCTAGGGGGAACACAAACCATATACAAAACTATAGAATGTGAAAGTCGGTCTCCCACCTAGGCAAGTGTAGTGTTTAGAGGGGCACTGGGAGTGTAGGAAAACACCAAAGGTAAGTAATAGAACCCACCCCAGAACCCAGTAAAACAGGAATAAATCACAGTAAGTTTCCTAAAACACACAAGAAGCAGTGATAGAAGGTTATGCAAGAACCAGAAAAGACCGCAAGACACCAATGATGGATTCCTGGACCTGAAGACCTGCGAAAGAAGAGGACCAAGTCCAAGAAGCACTGAAGAGTCCAGGGAGAACAGGAGCCCCTGCTAACCTGGATGAAGGTGCAAAAGAAGAACCACAGCTGAGAAGACAAAGTCAGTTTATGCACCCAGGAAGACAGATGTGGGTTCCTGATTGGTGCAGAGGATATCTCACGCCAGATGGATGATTGCAGTCTGGTTTGCGTCGCTGTATTCTGCCAACAAGCCTTGGCCCATGCAAATCTCTCAGTTAGCAGAAAATGGTGCTGCCCGAGACCAGGAGGGACCTGGTGGCCTCTACCCAGGAAGAGGAGACAGAGGGGGCTATCAGCAACCCAGAGAGCCCTCAGAAGACCAGGCAGCACATGCAGGAGACCCACAGCACAGGGACAAAGAAGGTGCAAATGGAGGCAGAGAGGTGCCTGCTGAAGCAGGGAAGTGACTCCATCACTCTAATGGAGATTCCTTCAGGTCTTCTGGTGCAGGCTGAAGACAGGCAGTCCTCCGAGGATGCACGACCTGGAAAAAGTTGCAGTTGCTGGCAGGAGCTGAAGATACAATGTTGCAGAAGTTGTCTTTGCTTCTTTGTTGCAGTTGTGAGAGTTCCTGGAGGGTTCAGCTGTGGTTCCGTCGGTAGAAGATGAAGTAAAGGATGCAGAGGATTCCTGCTGGAGTCCTGCAATCCAAATCTGAAGAAACACCCAGGAGGAGAGACCCTAAATAGCCCTGAAAATGGTATTGGTCAGATAGACAGGTAAGCATCTATCAGGGGAGGGCTTTGACATCACCTGCTGGCACTGGCCACTCAGATGCTCCCAGAGTGCCCCACCACCTTGGAATCCAAGATGGCAAAACCGAGAGATACTCTGAAGGAGCTCTCAACACTACCCCTGGAGTGGTGATGGACAGGGGAGTGGTCACTCCCCTTTCCTTTGTCCAGTTTCACACCAGAGCAGGGACTGGGGATCCCTGAACTGGTGTAGACTGGATTATGCAAGCATGTGACCTTCAAAGCATTTCCAGAGGCTCTGGGAGGCTACCCCTCCCATGCCTGTAACACCTATTTCCAAAGGGAGAGGGTTTAGCACCCCTCTCCCAGATAAAATCCTTTGTTCTGCCTTCCTGGGCTTGAGCTGCTCAAGCAACAGGAGGGCAGATACTAGTCTGTAAAGTGGCAGAAGCTATGGCTGCCTGGAAGACCTCAGAAGGCTGATATGGCAGTACTGGGGGTCCACTGTGTAGCCCTCAGAGTGCATAGAATTGTAATATCAATACTAGAATCAGTATTGGGGGTACAATTTCCAGATGGTAGACACCTTACATGGCCATATTCGGAGTTACCATTGTGAAGCTGGACATAGGTATTGACCTATGTCCAGTGCACACGTAAAATGGCTTCCCTGCACTCACGAAGTCCGGGAAAATGGTCCTGGATGATGTGGGGGCACCTCTGCTAGTGCAGGGGTACCCTCACTCACAGATACTTTGCACCCAGCCTTCAGGGGTAGAAGTCCTGTCATATAGGTGACTTTTGATTGACCTGGTGCAGTGTAAATGGCTGTGAAATGCTGCAAGCACCATTTCACACAGGCTGCAATGGCAGTCCTGTAGAAGCCTTTGCATGGGTTCCCTATGGGAGGCAAAAGTAATGCTGCCGCCCATAGAGATCCCCTGGAACCACAATGCCCTGTTTACCTAAAAACCATATACTATTAACTTATAAGGGGGGTTCAGGTATGGCAATTTCAGATGAAATACTGGGTTACCAGTATGTAGTGACAAATTTGAGAGGAGAGAGAGCATAAGCACTAGGGTCCTGGTTAGCAGGATTCCAGTGACACAGTCAAACACACTGACATCAGGTAGGAGTTGGGGGTAACATGCCAAAAAGAGGATACTTTCCTACAATGTGGCAACACCATCTTATACTGGTTAGACATCACAGTCAGGAGGCAATGTGTAGGCGGAGAGTGGTAAGACTACAGCTTAGTGAGGGCTGTACAATTGTGCCTTATCTCTCTTGCCTTCCTAAACTATGTAGGCCTGTGAGGATCAACTGACTTATACTTGAATGGTGGTGCTCTTACCAGGTATCTATAGTTTTATTTCTTAACTCATCTCGGGTTTTCACTATTCTGCAACATTTATGCCTCTTTTTTCTAATTTGCTTCTTTTAAAATTTGTTTCATGGGCAAGTATATCAGATATAAGAATCAAGATTTCTCATTTAGTATACTCATAGGCAGTATGTGTACCTTCTGCCTATGTACTGCAGTGGGTAGTGTTTTCTTATACTTATGAATATGAGTGTAACCCAGACAGCTGTAAAATGTCCCCAGGACTACTCATTGTTTTTACACTCTGCCACCTTAAAACAATGCAAGAGAAATTAAATTTATCACCTTACTGATTTAGCCAAACAGGGGCACAAGGCTTCAAAAAAATGCTGTCTTCCCTGTGTTTGATATTTTGGTCAAGAAATGTCAGGAGGTAGGCACTATCTGGCAGAAGGCCACACTGAAGGCATTTGTAAGTTAGCAAGCCCTGTGACAGTTTCTCAGTATGCATCATCTTGTGAATAGCGGAATATTAATGGCAGTGGATCTTTGGGCTTGTTGTTCTGATACAACACCTTTAAAACTATACCAAAAAACACACTCCCAAATTCTTGCAATGGGGTGAGGAGGCAAAGAATGTGTTTGTGTGGATGAAGCATGCATTGGCCTCTACACCCATCCACCTTTGGGATCCCAGACTAAAGCAAGCCCTTCACTTTGTATTGACATGAACTAAGCGGTTTCATCCTTGGGGTGCTGTTTCCAGATGACAAACATCAGAATCAACCTATTGATTGTTCTCCTTCTACCCTCGCTCCTGCAGAGGCCCTGTTCTTGCCATGTCTGTGCCTAGTTGCTTCTGCAACCTGACTCATTGAGGTTTCTGAAACCATTGTGCTCTGCTTCACTTTGATTGTTGCAGGCAAGGATGTGGTAACTTCAATCTGATCTGCTGACAGATGTTGCAGTACCACTCTTATGATCAACTTTTTCCCATGATTAAACCACACCACCACTCCTCTGCACAACTGATATGAGATGTTGTTATTGTCAGCCTCTCAAATTACACTGGTCCATTGCCCTGCTCTGAGTCCTGCCTTATTAATCCCGACCAGCCTAGAAGGAAAGCCACATGATTGTCTGGTAACCATCACTACCCATGTGTATTGACCTTATATTTATCTCACTAATGAAACAATATCCAACTTGAGATGGCTTTTGTCTTAGAAATGATAAGGAAATCGGTTCAAGAATATGTTGTTTGTGGTTGTAATGCTATATTTACTTCACCACTGACTTAATCTTCACCATTGACTCAATTTTGTGCTTAGCGTTGGGCGCTGTCACAGTGGCGGCACAGGGTGTTTCCACACAGAGCTTGTTTTCCACACTGAACACATTTTCACTCTTCTCACTAGAGCAGGGTCACACTGTGCTAGAAAGTAATATGGGGGATGTGGAACATAGACATGATAAGAGAGTCTCAGACAGGGAATGTTTTCATCAAGGAAAATTACAGCTCTGTATCTGGAATATGCATTGGGGCAGGGCCCGTTCCTTTGCATGTTTTTGACACAGACGGAGCACAGCCAGCATTTAAATTTCATAACCGAAGGGAGGGGGTTTTCTAGAATCTTCCTCTTGAGTCAGGTCAAGGTATATAAGACGGGGAAATTTAACCCTATGGTGATGCATTTTAATTCTTAACTATTTAGCTAGACTATATATATATATATATATATACATATATATATATATATATTTATATATATATATTCACTCTTGATGTATTGCGCACTTTTTCTGTCTGTCATTGTTTAACTACTGTGCATATTTTGGCATATGCATGTGCTTCACTGCATTTTAGTTAAATGCTTATGTTCATATATTTGTGTGCTTTTAAGGAAGTGCCTTTATAAGTTTATAACTAAGACTGCTGCATTCTTTGGCATAGTTTCCTCTTAGTTTAAAGTAGAGAGGCACAATAGTATATATCAAATTGTTGAGATAAAACCTGCCCCATGTCTCCTCTGCTCTAGTTGCTGAACTTGTTGCTCTTACTCCTGCCTCGGCTGCGAAAAAGAGAACCATGTTCTTAGACTCCAAGTACATATTTGTAGTTGCCTGTGTGTTTTGAGCTTTTGTAGATACTGTGGTGTTTCTTCACTTCTGCTGGAAAACCACTATAATGTTTTATATATAAAATTGTTTAATGTAATGCTTCAGCCCCTCTGAGATTCTATCATTAAGTCTTCACAAGATGAAGTATCTCAAAGAAATGCTCTTGCAGATTTAGCGACAAAGAGAGATGCATTGTCTCTCACCTGTGAGATTATTATGGTATTATTCACACGGATGTATTTCCTGTACCAGCACTGAGTGATTTGTCACCATTGCCTGGGAAGTCATCTGATGCTGAGAAGCAGAATTGGATCAGACAAACTGTTAAAGGGACCTGAAAGGATTGTGAAGGGACAGCACTGGCAGATTGTGGCCCAAAAGACTCACTCCCTACCCTGGTAAGGTTGTACCACAGTGTTGTCCATGTCAGAAGGATGGTATAAATTATGCCACAGTGATTGTTTGGTGTGTGCTTTTCTTCCAGTCTGTCAACCTGAACAATTGCTCTTCTTGTGTCACCTGCCAAGCCCATAATGGAAAAGGGAGCAAGGCCATTTCTACTCCCAACCAACCTCTTAGGAGACTATTTGTCCACCCTCAGGTGTACTTTATTAAACATCTTGTTGCTGCTTCTGTTCTTACATTCTTGTGATTATATGCATATTTTCAGGATGAGTGAAGGTTTAATGATTGTGCCGTGCTGATACTATTACTGTAGCCAAGAATCTATTGAGAGACTTAAATCTCCCTTCCAGAGTGCCCCTTCACATTTTTAGTGATCGTGGAACTTGCTTCCTGTGACGTGTATGAAGTGTGTAAAGCTCTAAGTATAAGGCAGCATTTTCAATGTATTTATCTCCGACAGTCAATAGTTAAGGTAGTCAAATTTGTGATCTCCTTAAGAACAAAGTAAATTTGTTCAGACACTGTTGAAGGGCCCAGATGACCTGTCCGTGGCACTGTGGTCACTTTGAACCATTCATTCCCTAAAAAAAACTGAAATTATAATGGAATAACTCACGACCCACCAGTTCCAATTACTGCTCTGAATTGAATGATGGTGTGATCTGGAATACTGCAGGCAGTTGATTCAATATCTCTGCTGTTTCCCTTCACCAATGCCAGCCCCCTTTCTTGGCTATCCCACAGAAACCTGCCAGAACCTGAAGTCCAGGACCAGGTGTGCATACAGTTCTGTAAGAAAATAGAGTATTCATTAATGAGGGTAAGAACCCACTTAAACTAAAAATCACAATCCCTTTGAGAATAAGTCACCAAAGTCACTAAATAAACCTTTGCTTAATCATCTGTTATCTTGGCACTAAGGAATTAGACTTAATTTAGTGGCAATGTGTAAAATGTTTATGCAGTGATAAAGTGAATAAATTACAAAACCAATCCCGAACCAATTTAGGAAAATATGGAATATTTTAACAAATTGCACAAAACAAACACCCAGTAAGGAGAACCAGGTATATTATTTTTTAAGTGTGAATACAAATATGACCAAAAGCACAAAGTGCCAAACTTGTTTATCTGGTTGTGTTAGACTGGGTCAACATCAAAAGTTAAGGCTGACCAAGGGTTGGATGCAGAGACCAGGTTTGTCCCAGTGGACGTTTTACCTTCTGATTTAGAAATATTTATGGAGCAAAAGTGGTCAATGAGTCATCAGAGGGGCAAGCTGGATCCGAAGCAGGGCTCAACAATGGTGGATTCCTTAAGAGTGGGATCCTGGTTCGGTTGTAAATGAAGGCAGGAAATCTCTGAGTAGGCAAAGTATGATGACCATGCCCAGGAAGGCCTAAACATTGATCGTAAGCTGCTTGACATAAGTTTACATGAAAGCTTCTATGTTCAGACTTGGAAACCTTTCTGAAAGTCATATCTTCTTCAGTTGGACACACAGCAATTTATTTAAAGTCGATGTGGCTTTGACAGCGATCCTGCTTCACAGTTGATTTTTGAGATGTCTGACTTGTTGCATTTTGGGCACAAGAGGAGTATATTCTAAAATCAGCCAGGATTACAGGACACCACTTGAGGGTTAGGGCCCACTCCAATAGTGGCCGGGGCAGGTACAGGTAGAACTGGTCAGCTGGGTATTTGCAGGTGGGGAGGCTTCTGGAAACTTGTTGTGTCCCTGTAGCTCAAACAGGAGGTGAGCCAAGTGTCTCTTGGAGTCACTGTGGGGGTCCAGGCCTCAAGGCTAGAAGACTAAGCCTTCCTTTAAGCTCTCAGACAGCAGGACAGTCCGTCTTCTGATAGTTCATATGTCCAGATGTATTCTGAGGAGAGGTCAGAGAGATCCACATTTATACCCAGGGACCACTCCCTCAACCATTTCTGATCAGTTACACACCTCCCACTGCCTACTAATACAAAAGGAAGACAGCCTTGGTGTGAGCTTCATCAGGCAGTTACAAGGTAGATATAAGTTGAAGCTCGGAACAGGATAGTTATAGCCCATAGCTTATCCTGTCAAAGGAATAGACCCCCATCTCCACATCCAGAGCTGTTTGTCCACTGGCTGGGAACAATATACATTTCACCACTGGGGAGTCAGCAGGTGTCAGGTAACACCTGGACACTGGCAGGAAAGCCTTTTGGTTTTAGGCAGGAAAATTACAGCTTTCTAAAAGTGTGATTTCCAAAATAGTAATATAAAAGCAAACTTGACCATTGAAATTGATTTCAACTTCTATTAAAATGAGTTCTTGAAACTATGTTTTAGCTATTCTCCAACTGAATTAGCCCTTGTTACATGTAATAGTGTAAACCAGTGTTCACCTTTTGGAGAGCCAGCCATGGCACAGTAACAAAAAGATTTTGGAATTTTTCTACTGCCAGAACATATAAAACATTAAGGCCCTCACAACGACCTTGGCGGGCGGCTGAAGCCGCCCTCCAAGTCTGACCGCTGGGCGGCCCACAATGCGGCTGCACTCCTGCCGCAGCCATTAGGAGATCCCCGCTGGGCTGGCCGGCGGAAACCTGGTTTCCGTCCGCCGGCCCAGCGGGGATCTCGGCCGCAACACATGAGCAGGCTCCAAATGGAGCTGGCGGTGTTGCAGCCGTGCGACGGGTATAGTTGCACCCGTCGCACTTTTCACTGTCAGCATAGCAGACAGTGAAAAGCTGCACGGGGCCGTGGCAGGGGGCCCGCGACTCCCCATACCGCCAGCCTTTTCCTGGCGGTTCAAACCGCCAGGAAAAGGCTGGCGGTAGGGGGACTCGTAATCCCCTGGGCAGCGCTGCAAGCACCGCTGCCCTGGCAGATTAAAACCGCTGGGACCACTGTGGCGGGAAACTGCCGGTCCCGGCGGTGCGACCGCGGCGCTTCCGCCGTGGTCGTAATGCCCTGTGAAGCACCGCCAGCCTGTTGGCGGTGCTTCCTCCGAAACAGCCCTCGGGGTCTTGGACCACCAGGGTTGTAATGACCCCCTAAATGTACATGTCCTACTTTTAAATAGCATGTACCCTGTCCTGTGGGCTTTTAGGACCTACTTTAGGGATGATAAAAATTAAGGTTTAGATCTGGCAAAAAGTTGTATTCTGTCTGGTCAAAATGGCACACACCCACACTGCAGTGGTCAGCCTGGAGATATGTTTTACAACAAGTATCCTTTCATTTGCAGTGGTGTGGAAGCCGTTTTGCATGACGTTTTCACTTTATTACTATTTGACGTGTTGCACAAATACAAGACTGATTTGGATATAACTGGGTCCAAACTGGGGTGGCATAGTGAGCAAAAGAACGATGGATTACACCCAGATCTGTGACTGGGGGTGAGTGTTGCTAAAGCTGCCCTAAGTGGGAAGGGTATGCCCAGACATGGGTCCCTTGCTCACTGTGTCAAGCTAGCATAGCCGATGAAGGGTGATACCCTGAAACAGGTCCTAAGATGCTTGTTTCCGTCCAGGGAGGACCTGGCCTGGCAGTTCGGGCTGGACTGTTCCCATGGGGAACCGGGTCAAGACTGATTTGCATATGGCTAAGTCCAAACTGGGGTGGCATAGTGAGCAAAAGAACGATGGATTAAACACAGATCTGTGGCTGGGGTGAGTGTTTGAAAAGTTTCAACACTCCGTCCATCATCCTTTTGTGTTGCCAAATACAAGTGGTACCATATACTAACATGTTTGAAAGGGAGGACACAAGCACTTTATCACTGATTGTCATAGATAAAGTGCATAAAGTCCTGTGGCAACAAAAAACGGTTAAACAACAGAAGGAAAAGAATATGGGGGAATATCATGCAAAAGATGGTCATTTTCAGCAAGGCCCATCAGTGAAAGTCCACCGAGCAGCCCCGCAAGAATTGTGGGAGACTGAGGACAAGTCTGGCTTGCTTAGTTCTAGATTGTTTGTAGTAGTGAGTTGCTTGGTGTTCTAGGCATAGAGGGTGTTTCCGTGGTCCATCTTGCTGGTGGCTGGGATATGACTGAACCGTTTTCTAGTGTTGCTTGGGAGCCATTTGAGTACCTTCAAGGTGTGAAAATAGGATGCAGTGATGGCATTGGATTGTGCGGTCGTGTCCAGTTTGTTGTTGATTATTCTGAGGTTCCTGGCAGCAGACAGTGTTGGTGTGGATCTGAGGTTAACTAGCCACCAGTTGGAGTCTCATGGGGAGGTGTTCTTGCCAAAAGATCCCTACTTCTGTCTTGTTAGTGTTGAGCTTGAGACAGTTGGCTTTCATCTAGTTTGCGTCTTCGACCATGAAGGCAGTGAAGTTGTTTGTTGTGTTGTGTATCCTGTCCAAAAAGAAGAATACCTCTTTCAAAATGCTCCTGTCTTTGTTTTTTTACTACTGCCTTTACTTCAACCCCCATTCACTGTAACTGGATTTTTGTGTGGTATCAGAATCCACTATGGGTCTGGCATCCTTTCTTTTCTTCACAGTTGACCATCTGGCTTTTCTATGGTGCCTGGTTGAAGTAGGGTGCACCCTTTTGTTGACTTAATTTTATTGGCCTTAGAAAAGTTGTCATTTTCTTTTGCTTTAGCCATTTGGTGCCCTAGCCTGGCTCTTGGTCACAAGACTGGGAGTGGCTGACAGCTGGGCTTTGTGTATGCCTCCCAGACAGCCACACACAATGGGGAGCGTAGGTGTGGCTGGATGTGCCGTTACTGGCAGGATGGAGGGGGGAACTGGACCCAGCCCCACTCACACTTGAATAGGTTGTATCTTGTCCCCAGACAAAGGGCTGCATCACCCCTGTAGTTAGTCTGGAGCCAGAGTTAGCGAAGGCTGAGCACCTGCACACTTCAAAGTTATGCCTTTAGAAGATTCTCACCACTTGAAAGGTACAACTGTGTATAAATGCTGGACCTCAGGCACCACCACTTCAGCACACGTCTGGGCCTGTGACCTTGGATACTCTGCCAGAAAGAAGGAATGTTGTATTGCTAAAAGGCACTGTGCTGAACTGCTGCTCTGCTGCTCTACTGTGTTGACATGCTGCTTGCTGCCCTCTTGCCTGTGTGAAAAGGACTGGACCTGCATTGCTTGAACTCAGAAAGTAAAGTGACTCTAAGAACTAGTTGACTGCCCTCCAGATGTGAAGCCTCAGGGGCACAACAGGCTCCCCACAACCTTGTGTCTTCTCCTTGACGCTCCCACCTGTGTATCTACCCCGCCAAGTTTTGCCACCCCAATCCTGGACCCTTGGAAGTAGGCTTAGGCTGTTCTGGCAGCCTCTGTGGATCAAGCGAAACCTATGCATCTCCTCTACTGCGTGACGCAAACCTGAGTAGAACTGACTCTCTGCTGCTGCATGGATTCAACTCATCACAAAGTCCTGCACCATCGCCACAGCCCATCGGAACCACCAATGCACAGTGCATCTTGGATAACTCTGGACTCTGTATCACAGACTCGCAGCTCTTTGGAACTGACGCATCTCCCCGACTGTGTGCCACATGTAGGTGTCAGACTTCACACTGGAAGCCCCGTCGACAAGAGCCTCGATGATGAGGCAGGCCCTCACATTGAAGCCTTGGCACATGTTGAAACTGACACATCTCGTCAGTTGCATGACGCATCTTCAACATGGATCATCTCAATAGTTTACAAACCTGGATTTTAGGTGCTTTGTTGAGTGGGTTTAACCAAAACTAGAAAAGTATTGTGAACCTCAGTCTCTCTTATTCTTGGATTTAACCAATAATTGGTCAAACCTCTGATTACTGTGCCCTCTATCAGAGAAGCAACACATTTACACTGTCATGGACACTGCTTGGCTGAGTCCTGTGATGTCCTTTTCAACTGCCCATGATTACTGTTGAATTTATGGGAATGTCTAAGCACAACTTTTTACCTTAGCCCATCCATATGGCATGAGTGTCTTACAGAGGACTAGAAATAGCAGTATTTATGTGGGCTAAAGTAAGTTTGACATTGTACTAAATGTTCTACCATACTATGGTGAATCTTTCAAATATTGCGTTACCAATGGAATTCTGTTTTACCAACTTTATGAGGAATATGCATGTATGTTGCCTATGGCAAGAAAGCCTGTCCTGCCTATGTAGTGCCTACCATTCACCATAACTCATTGACAAATGTGACCTTGTGAAATACTGCATGCATTGAAAAGTAGCCTTTGCTATGCAGATGCCTTTGCCACCTTATTACAGATGTCTGTATCGTTCAAGGTAAGTATAACCCCTACACACATACACACACACACACACACACACACATATATGTAGTAGCAGTCTCCATTGGGTAGCTATAGTTAGGACCCCGTTTGCATAGGAAATTGACTTCTTGGTTTTCTAATAACTAGGCCTGTGTGGAATTCAGTGGAGTTACATAAACACTCAACAAGATTTTGTGAAGTCTGCAAGCATCAGAATTCAGGAATGTTGTACTGTTCGTGCTGATTTTGAGTGCCGGGAACTTTTCCGTGCTGTAAAATAGCACAAACTGCACCACACGGCACACCAGAGGGTGCTGCTTCTTTTTCCTGCTTGAGTTGAATTTCTACTCAAGCTGCAGCTTATTCAATACAAACAGTCACATTCTGCAGTGACCGCCCACATTGAGAAATCTCCCCAGGAGGCTTTATGGTGTGTGAAAATCATGCTAGGATGCAAAATTCCACGATTCCTGCCGGTGGAGCAGAATTGTTCTCCAACCTCTAATAATAATTTTGGCACAATTTGATGAATCCTCAAAAAATATTCCATATAAAGTCTTATCCACCACAAGGTCTTCCTAGAAACGTTTGAGGTGATCTGCCAACAGTGGGCAGGTAAAAAGGGGGGTTCCAAAACATGTTATTCCCATGCAATTCTTCTTAGGAACTTTAGACACAACTACAGCCAAAACGGCTAAATGGAATTACATCAAATTTGGCAGAAAGCTAGACATTGAGCCAGAAGGAATTCTTTTGGTGTAAATATGATAACAGGACAAGAAAAAAATGTCTACCCATTAAAAAAAAGTTTTAATCAATCTACAGTCATTTATATTGATACCAACAGCATTCAATGCAGAGTCTGTAATATATTTAAGAAAAATACAGATTTATTTATTCATACAATAATTTTATTGTTTGTACATTTTTCTCTGTGTTCATCTTTACTCTGATAAACCTGCATCCTATTCAACCCATATCTCTGTTTAACCTCCCCAGTTCCTCACCAATATATCCATATGTAAGAGGAAAATCTTCATCTGTCACTCTCAAACTCCATGTGTACCATATTATTACTCCACCTAAAATATTTAGGTCCTCATTTCAACCCTGGCGGTCGGTGTTAAACCGGCGGTAAGACCGCCAACAGCCCGGCAGAAAAAAATGGAATAACGACTGTGGCAGAAACCGCCAACATAGACAGCCACTTTAACACGCCGACCGCCACGGCGGTACAAACAAACAGCACAGCAGTCACCGCCAACAGACAGGCGGAAGACAATGTACCACCCACACTATTATGAGAGGCCAATCCGCCACCTTTTCCGGGGCGGAACCAACGCGAACAAAAACACGGCGGAAACAGGACTTGGAAGGGAAAACATTCACCTCTCCACAACCCACGAGGAACCAGGACGCCATGGAGCCAGAACTCCAAATACTCTCTGCGATGGTATTCCTGCTCCTCTATTAGGAGCAACAAAGACGCGGCAAGGACCACGGTGAGTACTGCACCTACAACACAGGGGAGGAGGGAGGGAAAAGAGAGTGACACACACACGCAACACGCAACACCCCCACCCCCACCCTCACCCACAACAACATACACACAAATACATGCTGCAACATTACATTTACACCCACCACCCCCCTTCAACAACGCAAGGACAAAAGGAAATGAGTTGAACGATTGTAATCATGAAAAAAACAGTAGTCAAATCTCGAAATACAGTATATACAATTATGTACACCAACTACACAAGTCCGGATAGTGCACCAATTATTGCCTGTGGACCACTGGGCCCAAAATGCATGGGCGAGGCCCACACTCGATACCGGACATCTAACGGAGAGAACACTGCAGGGGCATCAGATTGAAATGAAACAGGCACCTCAGGGGGACAGGAAGGGGGGGCACCTTAGCCGGATGAACGCACGACGCCACTGCTCCACGAGGGGGCTCCCTGCCCACTGCCGTATCCTGGGGAGTGCAAAGCCACAGTCTCTCAAGTCTTTCCAGTGGGTGGTTTGCCCACTGCTTTATCCTGGGGAGTGCAAAGCCACAGTCTCTCAAGTCTCTCCAGTGGGTGGTTTGCCCAATGCTATATCCTGGGGAGTGCAATGCCACAGTCTCTCTAGTGGATAACAGTCTCCACTGGTTCTGGAGGGGAATTTGTGCCCAGAGTGCTTCATCCTGCCAAGGACAGAGGTTGTGGATGTGATACTCCACTGGTTCGGGAGGGGGCTTTGTGCCCAGAGTGCTTCATCCTGCCTCGGACTGAGGTAGTGGATGCCTTTCTCCACTGAAGGTGATGTATCATGGAAGCTGCCCAGGCTACTGGAACTGACCACCAGGCTCGGACGACTGACCACTGCGGATGGCACCCCATGTCTGCGGTGGTGACACTGGCTCAGGATGTCGCGGGGCCGCTGGCAGTGCTTGCGGCGGTGTCAGTAGTGGCGGTGCTGGTGGCAGCCTCTGTGGCATTGGTGCTGGTGGCAGGCTCTGTGGCGGCGGTTCTGGTGGAGGACTCTGTGGCGACGGTGCTGGTGGTGGGCTCAGTGACTGAGGTGCTGGTGGCGAGCTCAGTGACTGCGGTGCTGGTGGCGGGCTCAGTGACTTACGGTGCTGGTGGCAGTGCATGTGGCGGTGCATGTGGCGGTGTAGGTGGCGGTGCAGGTGGTGGTCTTCTCCGCCGTACAGGTTGGCGTTGACATGGACAAAAGGTGTGACACTGGTCCCATTGTCGGTGCCACCATGCCCTCTCCTGACCTGCCCTTGATTTTCTGGCCCTTTCCCACCTTGGATAGTGGTGCAGCTGTCTTGCCACTATCCCAGGTTGTTTTCCCTGAGCCCTTGGTGGCAGGGGTTTTCGCATTCTCCCTCCGGGATGTGGGCAACATTTTTACTTTCGCAGGTGGCAGAATGTCCTTGCCCTCGCTCTGTGGAAAACTGTCTGCCCTGATGCTTGGTGCACTCCAAAAGCCCGCAGTTGCTGGCACCACTGTGCCCGGTGATGTGGTGGCTGAGGTGCTGGGTTGGGACCTGGAAAGCCTGGCCCTAGGGGACGGACGGGGGGGGAGGTGTAGGGAAGAGGTCAATATTAGCCAGGAAAAGTTTTTTCGACACACTGGGACGGGTAGATGGAGTGGGTTTGGGAGTTGAGGAAGAGGTAGTGATTCTAGGAGGTGTACGTTTGCTGAATTTGGGTGAAGGTACATGGGCTGGAGGCTGTTGTGAGGAGGATGGGTGTTGGGTGGGTGTGTTCCTGCGTTTGTGTACTTTGGGAGGAGGGCTCACAGACACACTGGTAGAGGACACAGCGGATGTGTGAATGGTAGTGGGGGTGGTGAGTGCACGTGAGCAGTGTGTGGTGATGGGCGTGCTGGTGATGGAGGTAGTGGCTGAAGATGTAGTGCATGCAGGTGTGAGTGGCGACGAGACAGGGAGGGAGGAGGACGACGTGGAATAGGGGGACACAGTGGAGGCAGTGGATGTTGGTATGTGTGCATGGGTATGATGCTTGTGGGAGTTGCTGTGGGATGTGTGGTGCTTATGTTTGCCTGAGCCACCCTTTTCTGTTCAGGTGTGTGCATGCTGGTCTTATGGTGTGCTTGGGATAGGCTAAGGTACAGGGGATTGGGTCTGAGTGGAGGAAGTTGGAGGGGGGAGGCTGGACACAGGGACAATGGCTGCCATCAGTGCTGAGGCCAGAGCCTGAAATGCTCTCTGTTGGGCTGCCTGGCCAGAATGAATGCCCTCCAGGTATGCATTTGTTTGTTGCAACTGCCTCTCGACACCCTGGATGGCATTCACAATGGTAGATTGCCCAACAGTGAGGGATCTCAGGAGGTCAATAGCCTCCTCACCGAGGGCAGCAGGGCTGACTGGGGCAGGGCCTGAGGTGCCTGGGGCGAAGGAGATGCCCACCCACCCGGGTGAGCGGCCACGGGACACGCGCTGAGGGGCTGCTGGGAGGGCAGTGCTGGTAGAGGGGGTGGCGGCTGTACCTGTTGATGCGGGGGCATAGAGGGGCCTGCCACCGCAAGGGAGCTCCCATCAGAGGAGAAGTCGCTGTCACTGATGTCACCTCCTGTCCCCGCCATGGAGCTCCCCTCGCCCTCCGTCCCACTGGTGGCTTCAGACTCCGTTGTCTTGCCCTCCAGGGCCAAGTGGGATGCAGCTCTCTCCTGCTCCGGTGCCACTGCTCCTCCACCTGATGATGCTATTGCACACAAGAACAGGGAGACCACAAAAAGGGGGGGGGAAGACAGAAGAAAGACATGTTCAGTGCATGCAATACCACTACCGTTGGCGGACACTACAGACACAGCAGCCCTCTGCACTACGCCATGCACTTATAGTTCCTAGATTAATCACATGCCCATGGGGTACAAGGCCTACGCCCGATTGCTGCACACATGGAAGTCACAGGAGCCTGACTAGGTGTAGATGGCTCTAACCATTGGTGGGGTTGGGGTGCCACATCGCCTGCCTCACAAATTGTCCTTGCCTACAAAGTCCGCCCTGGTATAGGGTAACCCACTGCCCACCTCCCCCACCCAGACACCTCGTAATGTGCGCAGAGCGAGATGGATGTGACGGTACTCACCCCCTAGTGGCTGCTGTGGTGCCCTCAAGCGCCCATCCAACTCCGGATACGCCACCGCCAGGATCCGGAACATCAGGGGGTCATGGTGCGACCGTCACCCCTCCCACGTTGGGAGGCCATCCCCAGCTGGGCCTCCGCCG
This sequence comes from Pleurodeles waltl, assembly GCF_031143425.1. NCBI lineage: Eukaryota > Metazoa > Chordata > Amphibia > Caudata > Salamandridae > Pleurodeles > Pleurodeles waltl. The sequence continues at coordinate 1,243,220,308 of NC_090437.1, forward strand.
TCTTCTTGCTCCAGTGGCGAATGTCCTCCCATCTTTTCCGGCAGTGGGTGCTCCGTCTGTGGTGGACCCCTAGGGTCCGGACGTCCTTGGCGATGGCACGCCAAATATCCTTCTTCTGGTGGGCGCTGACCTAGAGGAATAGTGCAGGGGAAAAGGAAAAACTGTAACCTTCCGGATCGTCACAGTCATTGGCCCACGTTCCCACCCTTGCCCTGGTGCACATATACTCACCATCTGCTCATGCAGGCCTCAGTCCCCCCCTCCCCATGTGTCTTCCATCCACACCACTCCAGACAGGCATTGCCCATGCAGCATGCTCACAGTGTACTCACCTGTTTGTCTGGAGGACCGTAGAGTAGCGTGTACTGGGGGAGGACCCCATCCACTAACTTCTCCAACTCCTCCGAAGTGAAGGCAGGGGCCCTTTCCACAGACACATGAGCCATTGTCGCTTCCAGACTGAGGTCACAGCAGCACTTGCAGTGTAGGTCCTCTCCTGTCGAAGGTCAGGTATCAAGTGAGTGAACAGACAGAAAATGGCGGTCACGTCCACGGCGGTGCGTACCGTCACCGCCGGCATACATTGTCATTGGCTCCTGGGACCCACAGGGTCCAATGTTAACCGATGCAGGATTGCGCTGCGGTCTTCGACCGCCTACCACAACGGTGTAGAACGCCAGCGCAGTTACCTCATTTCCCCTTGTCCCACCTTACAGGTCAGCCGCCATTTCAGGGGGCCACATGGCATTATTAATAACTGTGTCACACCTATCTAGGGCTTGCATACACACAGTAACAGGCACATTGCGGATTCAGAAATGTGTGCAAATTACATTTTGTAATACCTCAGTGTTGGCTGACTCTCTGCTCGCTGTTCTCCTCAATAGGGCACGTCCGCTGGGGCAGGTCGTGAGATGGCGGCATCCTCTGTTGTACAGACCGCTGGTGGACCTGTCGACAATGGAAGAGAGACACGTAATAGTCACCTACAGGCTTGATCGTGCAACAATCCATGAACTGTGTGCCCAGTTGGAGCCAGACCTGATGGCCATCATCTCCTGGGAATGATGGTACGCTCCCATGATGTTGGAGAGGGCCTCGTGGAGAGTGTGTTCACAGCAGTCCTCCCATTTCCCCGGTTTTCCTGTGCCTCTGTCCCCTGAACAGTGTGCCCACTGCTACTGCCCCCAGGTCCCTGATTTTCTTGGGGTGGAGGGTTTGCCTGGGTTCCCTGTAGTGGTGGACACACTGCTTCTTGATGTGTCCTGGGGACAGAGGTATGGGCCTACTGGGTGGGTGCTGTGGTGGTGTTTCCTGAGGGGGGAGGCTCTAAAGTGGCATGTGCCAGTGTGAGGGGAACCGAATGTCCGGAGGTCCCAGATGGGCTGGGCTGGTCATCTTGATCAAGTTGGACAGAGCTGCTGTCATCACTGTGGGGCTCTTCTGTGGGGGGAGTGGACATGTCTGGAACCTCCTGTCTGGGGACGTTGGGTAGGGGTCCTGCAGGGGTGTAAAGGCATGATTATTGCATCTGTGTGTGCCATTGTGTGCAATGGGTGGGTGACCCTGTACTCCAGTGCTTGCATTCTTGTCTAGGACCTTGTGTGATAATTGGTTTGGGGTCTGTGTGGGTATCTGTAGTGGACATGCTTTGGTGATGGGTGTCCCTGCTTTGGTGTTGCATGCAGGGCTTGGTGTTGGGATGGGTGGATTGTGATAGTGGGACATTTGTGAGGTGTTGGAGTGATGAGGGTGAGGGTGAAGGTGGGGGTATGTGTTAGCATGCAGGTAGGGTGGGGGATATAATAGTTAAGATTTGACTTACCAGAGTCCATTCCTCCTGCTACTCCTGCGAGGCCCTCAGGATGCAATATAGCCAAGACTTGCTCCTCTCATGTTGTAAGTTGTGGGGGAGGTGGTGGGGGTCCGCCGCCAGTCCTCTGTACTGCAATCTGGTGTCTTGAGACCACTGAACGCACCTTCCCCCGTAGGTCGTTCCACCTCTTCCTGATGTCATCCCGTGTTCTTGGATGCTGTCCCACTGCATTGACCCTGTCTACAATTATGTGCCATAGCTCCATCTTCCTTGCAATGGAGGCGTGCTGCACCTATGATCCAAATAGCTGTGGCTTTACCCGGACGATTTCCTCCACCATGACCCTGAGCTCCTCCTCAGACAACCTGGGGTGTCTTTGCGGTGCCATGATGTGGTGTGGGTGATGTGTGAGGTGGTGTGTTGTGATGTGTGAGGGGATGTGTTTGTGTGGGTTTTTTGAGGTGCTTGGATGTTGTGTGAGTGATGGTGTTGTGTGCCTGTGGATGCTAGTGTTGTTTTTGGTGGTGTCTCTCTCTGGGCTTCTTTCTCAATTTTTGTCATAGGGGTTTGTGGGTTATGTGGGTGTGTGTTTTATATTGGATTGGGTGTGTGGGAGTGGTGTGTGTATGTGTATCAGGTGTGTGTATTTCGAATTGTCCAATGTGGTTGTGCTTTGTAAATGTGTGTGTATTCGTGGGTCGTGATAGTGTGGGTGTATTCCTGTTGGTGTGACGGTGGAGGTTTTGTTATCGCCAGTTTATCACTGACCTTTGGTGTGGCGGACTTGTGTGGGTGTCTGGATTTTGGCGGATTCCGAGGTGTGGGTCGTAATAGCTGTAGCGGAATTCCGCCGCCGCATTGGTGTGTTGGCGGTCTTTTGCACGGTAATAAGCGTGATTTACCACCAATGTTGTAATGAGGGCCATGGTCTCTGTGCTCAGCAAATCAAAACTTTTTAGAGCTTTTTTGACAATTCATTGTTCATAGTTTCCCTTTCTTTGTGATTTATTTAATGCTATTTTGTTACATTGACATAGCAACATCACATAACTTCTTTCAATATCCTTTTTTGAGTTGATCTTCCTAGGTTTTATTTTATTTAGGTCTGCCAGACCTCCAATGCTATGACAATGTGTGTTTCAGAGTGAGACTACTCTTCAGCCACACACCTAACTCAGGGCATAATACTAATATTGAATAGCTAAAAATTCACAAAGGGGGGCTTCAGAGAGGACATGGAACCACCTAAGTTAGTAAGAAAGCAAATGCATTAAAGTAACAATTATAGGTCTCCAGAAACCGTTTAAAATTGCTTTTATAATAAGAAAAATATATATATATATCACTACCTCATTTCATATGTGTACTTAGCACAAGTTAATCCTAGGTATAGATAGGCCTTCACCATAAAATTGCTTAGTGCAACACATCCATTACTCACCACCACCACAGTCACTCACAGTGTAGTCAATCAGGTTTAATAGCCATGCGGAGGTGATAAACCCACCTCCCTTCCGATCAACCTGTAGTTGTAACAAAGCCTATATAAGGGACATATGGGCACGTTAAATATGCCAATCAGGGATTAGTCAATTCTAAATGTTTTAGAGGTTGGAACAAATGCATTGGTCGCTCGACATCAGTGCCCCACTTTGCAGAGTCCTTACAACAGCTATAAAATCCTTCAAAATGTGGAATAAGGTGATCAAGCAAATAGAGCATTTCCTTACACCTACTACCAAGGTTCTTCTGGAATTGACTGTAAAATAGTATTTGTTACACATGTGAATCAGTCATTTCTTGCTAGGTCTAATATGTTATTTTCGGAAAACCATAGTTATTAAAAACTATGCATACTTAGGGTTCTCTTCGAAGCACATAGTAGCTATTTGTAATATGTTAATTAAAACTGTCCACATTTAAGCTCCTATCTGTAAAACACGAAAGCCCCATACCAATTTATATACATTGCTTACTGGAAAGGAAGAGTTGTTTGTGGCATAAAATAGCTAACCATTCCTATTTTCAGTGTTTTAGTGCCTCACATGTTTCTAATTTCGCAGTTTCTTCCAATGCAACGTATGTCACAAAATCACTTCAAAAGAGCTGTGGGTTCTATGTGTTCAGGCAGCCATCTTTTAGTGAGGTTTGACAAAAACAAAAAAAAACTTTGACAAAGCCAAAAGTTGTATGTGATACCTATTTGCCTTGTTAATGCTTGCTTATTTTGTTAGTCATGCTTCTGCATTTAAACTATGTTTGCAGGTAACAGTAATTTAAAGACAAATGTTATTTGCCCCATTAAGAATCTTATTTTCTTGTGTTGTACATTACACATAAATAAGGGTGTCTATGGTTTCTATATCTGTTTCACTTATACCTGCTCCTAGAAGACATTCATTCTAGTCTTTTAAAATTATATTTAATGCAATACTTTTTTCATTGATTTCAATATTTATTGCCAAGGCCCAACCTACTGGCTTTGCCCATCCAAGTTATAGTCTGGCTTGACAGCTCAGCTGTTGCCACACAATCATGTCAGGATCACCAGGAGACGTGCTTTGACTCTGGCTACATGTTGTGATCCAGGAGTACATGAAGTTGTGTACTTCCACAACAAAAGTGCTTGACCTCCCCCAGCTGGAATCATTTTGTTTATTTATCCAGCTACCTCAGCCTGAACTTTCAGGGGCACGCACATCACATTGTAACACTAATAAAGTGTCTTAGGTAATTTACAGTGTTTTTCTCTGACAGTATCACATATTGGAAGAGGTCAGTCATCAAACAACATGGATTTTTAGGTCTGACATGTCTTTATGTGATCAACAAACAAGAGCTGTCAGACTCCTTCTGAGAGAGGGTCTTAGGCTCCACCCACATGTTGGTTTCCCTGAGTACAGGAATTGACTGGGCTGAATGTGTAATATTCCAATTACAATATTAGAGTTATTGCACTTTTTACTATTTGACAAAGTTCACACTCAGTGCTGCAGAACTGATTTGGTTATTGTGAGAAGCCAAAGATCATTGCTAATATTACTGATCTGTTTATTATGAAATGTTATTATTAAGGCATTAGACCTGCACATTTGTTGTGAAAAGCATATATTAGACATTTAGATGTGCATTTCCTTTACTTTATATTAAGGCCTACAAATAGGCATTTTGCTGCATGAGATCTCACAGATTACTGTAGTAAGCAAGTGTTTTTGTCATTCGAGGTTTCTCACACTCACAACGAGGATGGGATAAAGCTGCAAGACACCCCAACACACTGTGTCATGGGCTGTAGTGAGCCTCTGAGTGGTAGTGAGCTAAAGTGACTTTAACTTTATTTGATTTTGTGGTGAACTGCGAAGGAACATATAAAAGAACTGTGTTGGCTGGCACTCTGCCTGATCCGAATGTATGCCACGTTTCAAGCGATTTCACATGTTGCTGCCCGTTTGAAGAAAGCGCTATAGCATCATGGAGTGAGGTGACTGGAGTCTGGCTGACCAGCACCACTAGCAAGCTCAAAGTTGGGCAGTGAGACCAGCACTGATAGAGCGACAGTGCTGAGTATGCCATATGCCACAAGTCAGCAGTTCCTTTGCTATTCTGTAAGGCACTGTTAAAGTGTCTGTGACGACTATTCCACACAAGTCCATTCTGTCAAGCCAATTCAGCGCAGAATGAGGTAACCGGAGTCTGGCTGACTGGTGCTGCTAGTGTGATCGTGCGAGCTGTGCCACCCTTAGAACTTAGCACAGCTCCTCATCAAAGAAGGGAAGCAGCTGAGCGACACACGTTGGTGAGGATTGTTCTTGACGCTCACCTGTTTAACATTACTAGTTTTCTCCTCCTTCTAACATATTTCTAGTGAGACTCACCTTCTCCCTGTTCTCAGTTGCGTCTTCTATACTCTGTTTCCTGGTTCTGTCAAGAGACAATGGAACTCTATGGAAGAGTATCTCTTTGAAGGCATTGTGGACTGCACCATCTACAGGGACTTTTACCTAAAGGCATTTTTGTATATTTTTTCCTTTGAAGAATTTTCATCAGATTTAAAGCTTCTATACAAACCAGATACATGATTTAACACCAAACAGTGATCCACACACTTAAAGTGGATCACCAGTATCAGACAGTGATCTGCACACTTGAAGTGGAATACCTGTATGTGAAACTTTACTGTTGTGCACACAGTAATTTCCTTCCTTTGGGAAATTTGTACTGTATCTCATATTTTTAATTGTATTTCTAGGTTATGCAAGCATAATGCAGATTATCACTCCACCACCCTTTTTTATGGTAAACCCCTAGTGACCCGCCAATGATTTCAAGTTAATGGAAGAAAGTGTTTAACATCTATGTCATTGTCTCTGGCCTGCATTTAGGTATTATGAGAAAAGTAGCGCTCCTGCTACATTTTTGAGAGCTGAAGGGCAGGAGATTTTTTTAAACATTTACCACAATTAAGTTATGATGACTCAAGGGATCTAAATGTTTTTGTAATTTGTAAAAATAAATTAGCTTACCATTTTTACTGCAAATAAGTATCATTGTTTGGAGAGATACCATGCTGGTAAAAGAGTTCTGAAGTATGGGGAGACTGCTGAGGAATTTATTTCAGCCATAAGGAAATTAGCTGTCAAATCCGGTGCATCATTAGACTAACACTTTTTTGACCAATTTTTATTAACATGCAACATTGATAGAAATAGAGAGGAACTAGGAACTATAGCTCAAAGATGACCCCCCTTTAAATGAGATTCTCATTGTATCCAAGCAAGTGGAGCACATATTAATGTGTGTGAAAGAACTGAAAGTTGAAGCAAAGAGCAATATGAATGAGGAAAAGGGCAAAGTGAATACAATAATGGATAAAAAAAGATCCCCATAAATCAAGTGAGCAGACACTCAAACATCAATGCTATACGTGTGGTCTGACAGGCTTCAAGGCCAATAGGAAAGGATGACCTGCATGGAGTGCCTCTTATAATCGGTGTGGTAAAAACACAATTTTGTAGCATGCTGTAAAAGCTAGAGAACTCTGAAAAGGAACAAAGGTCGAAAATTATACAGGTATATGATGAGATAATACTACAGGTGAGCAATTGACAGGATGGAAATCCCAACGACATGGTGAAAATCGATGAAGTGAATGCTGAAAAATGTTTGATTCATGGTCTAGGTTGATCACCAATTCTGAGAAAATCATTAACAAACATTTTAGGAAAAGGTCTCATTATTTGAAATTGATATACAACCTGGAGGGTATGGGGGACAGTCTGTCAGCATGAGTGGCCATTGCCAGGGGAGAATTAAGTGCAGAGGCAGAGAAGTTCAAACAAAAGTCTATGTCTCTAGAAAAGAGGACAATATTCTAAGCTGACCCGTCCAAAAGATTTTAGGTATCTATTTGCACCCTAATGCATGCCCTCAGATTCAAGTACAAACTTTTCAGATTATGTAAGAAATGTCCTTGATGTTTTTGTGAGAAACTAGGCTGCCTCCATATATATATTATCACAAGGTAAAATTTAAAGGGGATGTAATCCCAGTAGTTTCCACAGTATACAGTGCAGAAGGCTTCGTAAGAGAAGGCTTGCCCTCAAAAGTCCTGCCGGGCAATGCGGTCCAATTGTGTTCCAAGGAAATGCCTGCCTTTCTAAAATACAATCGTTTTAAATATCTTCATTCAGCACTGTACTACCCTGAGACTAATGGGACCATGGAATGGTTTAACACAACTCCAACTTGTTAACACAAACAGGTGGGTTGGAAGGAAGAAGTGTTTAAAATGTTTAAAATGGTGGGAGCTTTCCGACTTACACTGCATCAAATCACATATAGAATTACTTTTTGGTTCTATATAACTGCCACTGACCTTAAGCCCTACGTATGTAATTTTATCACCTGCAAATTTTCATTTTTCAACCACTAAAGTCAATCAATATTCTCTATATTTTCTAAGTGTCCCATGAACGCTTTCATTGTGTTCTACATTGTTGATGCCACTTACTAGTACATTCTCATTAGCTGTTCAAATTCCAACTGTCAACACTTCATACAGTGTGTGGTATCTCCCTATGGTAGTCCCTTCTGCTTAAAATGTAATTGAATATTCTGAATGAGGAAACTGTAGAATGTTATGATGTTTTGACAGCTGGAATACAAACAGCTGATAACTGTCACTGGCTGGGCTGTGTCTGGGGAGTCTCCAATGAAGCCTGTGCTAATCTCATATAAATTCTTCGGTAATTTCAGCTTTCTTACAAAAAGTCAATAGGCATTTAAGGTTGACCCGCTATTACTTTGAATTAAAGCCCCCAGGGTTTTTGTTACTGTAGGAGGCTGGCCTGGTTTGTAGTGGGTACCTATGGTATTTACACCTTATAACAGGTCCAGTTATCCCTTATTAATGAAATGTAGTCAGTGTCTATAAGCCAGGCTCTATAGGGGTAGTGTGGATGAGCAGCCAAGGCCTAACTAGGAGACATGCAAAGCTCATGCAATACCACAGTACTCACAAGCATGAAAGAAAATACTCAGTGTTACAAAAATGAAGGTACTTTATTTTGGTGACACAAATGCCAAAAAATACCTTAGAGCAGTGGTTCCCAACCTTTTGATTTCTGTGGACCCCCACTTTAACATTAATGGAACCCAGGGACCCCCACTGAATCATCATGGGAATCCGGGGACCCCCGCCTGAGTCATTACTGGAAGCTGGGGACCTAATTTGTCAATATTTGTAAATATTTTTTAATTGTCTTGGCTGTCGCGGATCCCTTGAGAAAGCTTCGTGGACCCCCAGGGGTCCCCGAACCACAGGTTGGGAACCACTGCCTTAGAGACTATACTCCCTTAGGAGGTAAGTAATATATACAGTATGTACACTAGAATACAGAAATAGCTGTAACAACAGTTGGAAAACAGTGCATATAGTTAAAATCACAATAGTTAGAAATGGGCCTAGGGGGAACACAAACCATATACTGAAATAGTGGAAAGTGAAAGTCGGTTTCCCACCTAGGCAAGAGTGGAGAGTAGAGGGGCAATGGGAACGTAAGAATACACCAAAGGTAAGTAATAGAACCCACCCCAGAGCCCAAGAAAGCAGGAGTAAATCACAGTCACTTTCCTAGAACACACAAGAACATGTGATAGAAGATTTTGCAAGAACCAGAAGAGACTTCAAAACACCAACGATGGATTCCTGGACCTGAAGACCTGTGGAAGAAGGGTACCAAGTCAAGAAGCATTGAAGAGTGCAGGGAGTACAGGAGCCCCTGCTAAAACGGATGAAGGTGCAAAAGAAGAACCACTGGTGAAGAAGAACAGTCAGTACTGCACCAAGAAAACAGATGCGGGTTCCTGGTTTGTGCAAATGATGTCCCTCACCGGATGGATGATTGCAGTTTGGTTTGCATCGCTGGATTCCGCCAACAAGCTTTGGCACATACAAAGCACGCGGTTTGCAGAAAATGGTGCTGCCTGGGACCAAGAGGGACCTGGTGGCCTCTACCCAGGAGGGAGAGACAGAGGAGGCTCTCAGCAACTCAGAGAGCCCTCAGAAGACCAGGTAATGCACACAGGAGTCACACAGCATGGGGACAAAGAAGGTGCAAAAGGAGGCCCATGCAGAACTACACAAAGGGATCCCACGCCGCTGGAGAACCACTCAGGAAACTGTGGGTCACAGGATAGAATGCTGGGGGCCGGAGCTGCACAGTGCACAAAGAACTTTGTGGAAGGATGCCAGCAAGACTTGGAAACTGCAGAACACACGGTACACGGGGGTACTGTCTTGCGTTGAGAGGGAAGCTCTTACCTCCACCAAAGTTGGATAGTCAGGACCATCAGGACCACTTCAGTTTTTCACCTGTGATGCTGGATCCACGCACTTCTTCAGGAGAGGGGACCCAAGCCACTGGTCATCCCTGCAGAGGGGTGCCTGCTGAGGGAGGGAAGTGACTCCTTCACTTCAAGGGAGATTCCTTTGTTCTTCTGGTGCAGGCTGAAGACAGGCAGTCCTTGGAGGATGCACAATCCAGAAACAGTTGCAGTTGCTGGCAGGAAGTCGTCTTTGCTTATTTGTTTGAGTTTGTAGAGTTCCTGGAGGGTCCAGATGCAGTTTCGTCAGTGGAAGGTGAAGTAAAGGATGCAGAGGATTCCTGCTAGAGGCTTACAATCCGAATCTGAGGAAACACCCAGAGGAGAGACCCTAAGTAGCCCTGAAAGGTGGATTGGTCAGCTACACAGGTAAGCACCTATCAGGTGAGGGCTCTGACATCACCTGCTGGCCCTGGCCAATCAGAGGCTCCCAGAGTGCCCCACCACCTTGGAATCCAAGATGGCAAAACCCAGGGACACCCCGAAGGAGCTCTGGGCACCACCACTGGGGTGGTGTTGGACAGGGGAATAGTCACTTCCCTTTCCTTTGTCCAGTTTTGTGCCAGAGCAGGGACTGAGGGTCCCTGAACCGGTGTAGACTGGATTATGCAAGGAGGATACCATCTGTGCCGTTCAAAGATTTTCCAGAGGCTCGGGGAGGCTACCCCTCCTATGCATGTAACAACTATTTCCAAAGGCAGAGGGTGTACACCCCTCTCCCAAAGGAAAATCATTTGTTCTGCTTTCCTGGGTTCGAGCTGCTTGAGCAACAGGAGGGCAGAAACCTGTTTGTGATGTGGCAGCAGCTGGGGCTGCCTGGAAAACCTCAGAAGGCTGGTATGGCAGTACTGGGTGTCCACTGTGGAGCCCCCAGAGTGTATAGAATTATACAACCCATGCTAGAATCAGCATTAGGGTATAATTCCAGGATGTTAGACACCTTACATGGCCATATTCGGAGTTACCATTGTGAAGCTGGACATAGGTATTGAACTATGTCCAGTGCACGCATAAAATGGCCTCCCTGCACTTACGAAGTGAAGGAAAATGGTCCTGGATGACGTTGGGCACCTCTGCTAGTGCATGGTTCCCTCACACACAGGTACTCTGCACCCAGCTTTCAAGGTTGGAAGGCCTGGTGTATGGGTGACTTATAAGTGACTTGGTGCATTGTAAATGGCTGTGAAAGGGTGCATACACCATTTCACACAGGCTGCAATGGCAGTCCTGTAGAAACCTTTGCATGGACTCCCAATGGGTGGCTAAAGTAATGCTGCAGCCCATAGGTATCCCCTGGAACCCCAATGCCCTGGGTACCTCAGTACAATATACTAGGGACTTATAAGGGGTGACCGGTATGCCAATTTGGGATGAAATACTAGGTTACCAGTATGCAGTGACAAAATTTAGAGGAGGGAGAGCATAAGCACTGGGCTCCTGGTTAGCAGGATCCCAGTGACACAGTCAAACACACTGACATCAGGCAGAAATTGGGGGTAACATACCAAAAAGAGGGTACTTGCCTACGGTTACCTGGAATCCTGGAGATTACCGTAGCATTTAAGGGTGCTGGTGTTGGGTATGCCCTCTGACAAACCATGAGTATAGAAGATGTGTACTGTGAAAATCCTTTTCAAGCCCTGTAAAGCGTGATACTAATTTCCGTTGCCAAATGGAATTTTGTAAACATTTTTACTGTTATGATGGAATGCTTGATAGTTTCCTTGTGGGAAAGCTTATTCTCAGTACAGTAGGCCTCAAATTGGTTATGGTGACGAGCCATTCTTAAAAGCTGCAGACCTTTTTATTTAACTAGAAACAATATTTATGTTGCCATCAGACTTGTCTGTTTATTATGAAAAATTATGATAGACACTTTAGGCTTGACCCATTGATTGTGAAAAGCATATGTTAATTAAAGCCTACGGTAAGTATTTTGTTACACAGAATGTCAACTTACCTTTTTTAGGGAATGGTTTTGGTGTTGTTTACTCCCTTTGACAAATCCTAGGGAAGAAAATTAGCACTATAATAATTGTTGTTAGTATCTTCCTCGATGTCTGCCATGAAAATAATATATATGTGCATCCATATATAAATATTTATCCATTCAGATAAATAGAGGTCCTTTGAGTCCACTCTGTTCTTCCAGTTATCTCAGTTATCTGGGTGAGTGTAATTTACAGTCTGCTTCCATGCAGGACAGCGAATTGCATCAGTCATAGGCTCCTTGGTCCAGTGATTGATGGCATTTTCTGATTCTGTGTGTACCTCCACCTGAAAATGAGTGTGTTTCAGTTTCAGCGCTAGTTGGCCAGTACTTTACTTTTCAATTTCTTCCTTTTATAAATCATCTTTCATTTCTTTGCTTCTCCTCTTTTTATTTTAGTGTGTTGTAAGATGATACCATAGCCGAGCAGTGCTTCTGTCTTGCTTGCTTGCTGCTCATTTTATACATTGTACGTCACGTTCTCCTTGGCCATTTCCTCTAAATCATTATGTAATGGTGTAGCCTATACTCTGCCATAGTTTTACCATTCCAAAATGGCCAACACACTAGTTCTAAATGTGGCAGCAATGCTTGATCTTTAAACAATTATTGAATATTTACAATACGTTTGCAAGACAGACATTCACTGCCTTGTTTAGTTTTGTTATTGCAAATATATGTCTGGCATGTTTAGAAGGCCATTTCTTTTTTCTATGTCTTTTCTTTTATTGTGGTTGTATCATAGGGTGAATGGAAGTATGAGTCATTGGATTGATAAATGGATGCATGAGTCCAAAGATGAGTGACAGAATGTGTGTATGATGACTTACTGACTGTCTACACCAATAGTGTCACAAAAGCCACTTTCATTCATAATCAGGGGCTGCTGGCATTGATGAGTGTTCAGGGCATCAACCTACCACTCTGGAGGATTAACAAGAGGATGAACATAACTCTAAGTAGCTGCAAACAATTAATACATTGCAGGTGCTGCTTGGAGACAAAGGAGGTTGAATCTGTTTTCTTTGGGAGGTGGGAGAGAGGGATGGGTTGGAAGGATGGCCACCTGCACTGCCACTGGCAGGGTGATGTAGGAAAGAACCATCTTTCTTTGCATGTTACCCCCAAATTCTGCCTGATTGTCAGTGTGTTTTGACTGTGTCACTGGGATCCTGCTAGTCAGGACCCCAGTGCTTATGGCTTGTGGCCTGCTTGCCAGTGCATTTGCACTATTTTCTAAATTGTCACTGGAGTGCTGCTAATCACAACTCCACTGCTCATGATCTCTCTCTTTCGAAATGTTTCACTATAGACTAGTGACTCCATATTTCACTGCAAATTGGCATACTGGACCCCTCTTATAACTCCCTAGTATATGGTACCTAGGTACCTAGGGCATTGGGGTTCCAGGAGATCCTTATGGGCTGCAGTATTTATTTTGCCACCCAGAAGCAGCTCATACAAACACTTTGGCTGGACTGCTATTGCAGCCTGAGAGAAATAGTGTAAGCACTATTTCAAAGCCATTTTCACTGCACTAAGTTACTTATATATCACCTATCTATCTAACCTTCAGACCCCAAAGGCTAGGTGCATACTGCCTGTGTGTGAGGGAACCCCCTGCACTAGCAGAGGTGCCCTCACATCATCCAGGCCCAATTTTACGGACTTCGTGAGTGCGGGGACGCCATTATAAATGTGCACTACATATAGGTCAATACATATATGTAGCTTCACAATGGTAACCCCGTATATGGTCATGTCAGGTGTCTAACAACTGGGAATTGTACCCCAATACTGATTACAGTATTGGTGGCACAATCCCATGCACTCTGGGGGCTCCACGATGGACCCCAGTACTGCCATGACAGCCTTCCGAGGTTTCCACTGCAACCCCAGCTGCTGCCACCTCACAGACAGGCTTCTGCCCTCCTGGGGCTTGAGGAGCTCAATACCAGAAAGGCAGAACAATGCATTTCCTTCAGGAAAGGGGTGTTACAACCTCTCCCTTTGGAAATAGGTATTACAGGCATGGGAGGGGTATCCTCCCATAGCCTCTGGAAATGCTTTGAAGGGCACAGATGGTGCCCTCCTTGCATAATCCAGTCTACACCGGTTCAGGGACCCCCAGTCCCTGTTCTGGCATGAAACTGGACAAAGGAAAGGGGAGTGACTACTACCCTGTCCATCACCACCCCAGTGGTGGTGCCCGGAGCGCCTCCAGAGTGTCATTGGGTTCTGCCATCTTGTTTTCAGGATGGTCAGGAAACTCTGGGAGCATCAGAGTGCCCAGTGACAGCAGGTGATGTCAGAGACCCGACCTGATAGGTGCTTATCTGGATAGGTGACCAATCCCCCTCTCATGGCTATTTAGGGTCTCTCCACTGGGTGTTTCCTCAAATTCGGATTGCAAGACTCAAGCAGGACTCCTCTTCATCCTTTGCTTCACCTTCTACCATCGGATCAACCACAGAACTGCTCCAGGAACTCTACAACTTGCAACAAAGTATCCAAGACAGCTACTGCAACTCTGTAACTCCAGCTCCTGTCAGCAACTGCATCCGAGGACTGCCTGCCTTCCTCCTGCACCAGAAGAATTGAAGGAATCTGCTGTGGAGTGACGGAGTCACTTCCCTGCTTCAGCAGGCACCTCTCTGCAGCGATGACCAGTACTCTGGGTCCCCTCTCCTGATGGCAAGCTTGGATCCTGGAACACAGGTGGTAGACTAAAGCTACCCTGACTGTCCGAATGTCCAACTGTCCAAATTTGGTGGAGGTAAGAGCTTGCCTCCCTGTACCAGACAGTACCCTTGTGCTCCACGTATTTTGCAGCCCCTAGGGCTTCTGTGTGCACAGTCTAGCCCGGGTCCCCAGCACTCTATCCTGTGATGCTCAGCTCCCTGAGTTGTTCTCCTGTGGCATGGGATCCCTTTTTGTAGTGTTGTGACAACCAACATTTGCAACCTCTTTGTTCCCGTGTTCTGGGACTCCTGTGGGTGCAGCCTGGTCTTCTGAGGGCTCTCCGAAGTGCTGAGAGCCCCCTCTGTCTCCTCAGTCTGAGTTGAGACTTCCAGGTCTGTCCTGGGCCCGGGCAGCGCCTTTTCCTGCCAAACGCATCTCTTGCGTGAGCCAAGGCTTGTTGGTGGAATCCAACAACAAAAATCAGGCTGCATCGATCTACTCGATGTGGGATATCTCCTGCATCAAGCAGGAACCTGCAGCTGTCTTCTTTGGTGCATCTCTGATTTTTTCTTTCAACTGGAGGTTTCACTTTTGCACCTTCATCCAGGCTAGCAGGGGCTCCTGTTCTCCCTGGACTCTTCAGCTGTCATGGACTTGGCCTTCTCTCTCCGAGGTCTTCAGGTCCAGGAATCCATCATTGGTGTCTTGCAGTCTTGCTTGGTTTTTGCATAATTCTTTATCACAACTTCTAGTGTGTTCTGAGGAAACTTGCTGTACTTTACTCCTGCTTTCCTGGGCACTGAGTCGGGTATTTAACTTACCTTTGGTGTTTTCTTACAAGCCCAGCGCCCCTCTACTCACTACCCTTGCCTAGGTGGTAAACTGACTTTCGCATTCCACTATTTTAGTATATGGTTTGTGTTCCCCCTAGGCCTATTGCAACCAATAGTGTTTTTCTCTTTTTGCACTATTTTCCTACTGTGTACTTACCTGTTTCTGGTGTATATATTGTGTTATTTACTTACCTCCTAAGGGAGTATAGCCTACAAAGTATTTTTGGCATTGTGTGACTAAAATAAAGTACCTTTCATGTGTATTTTATGTGTGTCAGTACTGTGTGACTACAGTGGTATTGCAAGAGCTTTGCATGTATCCTAGTTCAGCCTTGACTGCTCTGCCCACAGCTACCTCTAGACAGCCTGGCTTCTAGACACTGACTACATTTTACTGATAAGGGATAACTGGACCTGTTATAAGGTGTAAGTACCTTAGGTATCCACTAAAAACCAAGCCAGCCTCCTACAGGTGAGATCTCCCTCACCCAGAAATAATAAGCTACAGCAGTGATGCCATAGTAGTGGGTGTGGCAGATTTCATTGTAAAGCATCGGTTTTAATTTTGGGCGTTAGCATCAATGGCCCAATATAAGATTTCACCACTGCATTAAACAAAAGGCCGAGGATGGAGCAGCTCGAGAAGTAGAGTATTAGAGCGGGTGTGGTGTCAGTGACCTCTGCTCTGCCTTTTTTTCAGGCAAACCAGCAACTGCTGTTGTTGGTTATTAATAGGTGGACTGGAGCCTGGAGGGAGGAGACCACGTGGTTCAAAGAGAAAGTTACTGCATGTTTTTCAGGGCACACCGTTGAGTTGACGTTTTCCAGACCTCAACGGACTGAACATGTGAAGGAAAGGGCAGAGTTGATGCCTCTGAGTCTCTGTCAGTTTCAGCACCTCAAAGGTGGGGCTGTGGATAACCGACTGAGCAGGCTCTTGCTGGGCCTGGGTCGTGAGAGTTACAAAGGGATGGGATTCTGGGAGTGGTGCCCTCTGGAATTTGCGATTTGTCATCTGCAGTTGTAACAAGAGTATTTGTGGAGGCCAGGTAAAAGGATTTGTTGGGAATTTTGCAGAGGGTTTAGAGATACCAATGTGGGTAAGTGCACTCAACATTCCCAGAGATTGGATGTAGGGTTTTCCCATACTGCAAGTTGTGTTAATTGCCATTATGCACTCTGTAGAATCTGATTATTCTGGGTAATGATGTGGACCCCTCAAACCCCTAGGGCCTAGGCACGAGTGCCACTGCATCTGATGCACACACCTCGGGCTCGCCTCCTAAAACTGCATATAATTCAAGGAAAACAGGACAGCACATATTTTTCAACTCTTTATCCCTTTATTATTGGTACACAATACAGTTTATGTTTCTGTAACTAATAGCAACAGCATATCTATTTACCAGACAATGAGTCAGTATTCAATCACTTATTTCAGATTACACATTTAAGGTCGGACTTGGACGGAAATTTGGTCCAGCACTAAATTAAAACTATCCTTAATTTGCAACAATCAGATTGCTTAATAAAGCACTGCAGCCCAAGAAGTGAACCTGCTCGTCACCTGGCTGATTGCAAGTCAGGTATATGTGCCCCTGTGCCGACCAGTCAAAGCCTAGAGTGAAATCTCTTTAAGAGGGTAGAAGATGTAATGTAACAGCCAGAGCTGCTACCTTTGGAACTGGGGGACCAGGTTAGAGTCTTGGCATTGCCTAAACATCCTGTGATTCTGGACAAATCCTTTTATCTCCCTGTGGCTAAAATACAACAAAAATAGATGTTTCCTTGTGTAATGTTACTAGTGCTCATGTAAACTGCTCTAATACCTTGGGGTCGGGTTTGTGCTATACAAAACTGCAAAAAAGTGAAAAAAGAGCCTGGCAGCCTCTAAAAACTTTATTTTCGCCCCTCGGAACCCGGCAGCTAGAGGAGGGAAGGTGGACTGGCATGTTTTTGACAAACACGAGCATGATGGCTCCAAGATTCCTAAAACTTAGTACCTACACAGAATATCAACAAGACAAGAATAAAGGATCGTGCAGCCTATCAGATCGTGCACTGTAGTGTAATTTGACTGCCTTTCTAGTCAGAGGCACACACTACAAGTGCAGCAGGTACAACTGCACCATTTATCCACACTTCACCAGGGCAATGTTGGGATATTTTGTGGGTATCAGACTACAACTCGCTTCTGGCTTAATAGTAGCTCTTTGAACCTGATGGTTCATACTCTCTTCCAGCACTGCTTGTTGAGCCTCAGCATAATTGGTATTTGTTCTCCAGAACAGTAGGGAACATATGCAGATCTACCTTTGGAACTGTTTGACTTTTCCTACCTGCTTTTAAGAGCTATAAAATGTTGAGACAGGGAGAGAAACTTGAGAATACTTGGGAGCTTGATATTTGAGAGATTCAATCTCTGTGCACATGAAGAGCCTAAATTACATTTGTCCTGCTCATCTCACTAACACATGTGAAGTGGAACTGGAAGTTGATCTTCTTGCAAAATAAGTGATGGAGTGTGTGAACTGGAGCAAGTGACCTCTTTTGCTATTTTAATTTTTCTTGCAGAAATAGAATTTGCACATTAAAGCCATATCTAAAATTCCCTGCCCCACCACTTTCAAAATTCACCAGTCGCCACTGCTCATAAACCAAACCTGTTGGCATTGTCAATGTTTATTTTGACATTGCTTTGTCATTTGCAAAACATGCTGTTGCTCATTTACTTGAAAAGTGTGCTTATATAAATAAATTATGTAGTGCTACACTTCATGATTTGTTGACTGCAATGTTCAGGACTCATAAAAACAACCTTCTTAACATGTTTTACTAGAGTCCCTTCAGTTTGCAGCATCTATTTTTAAACTTTTATTTTAATCTCAACATGAAGAGAGAAACATTTCCAGATTGTGTTAGCACTGAGAAGGAATAAGACGAATTCTGGTTTCAGCAGCTAGTCATGAGCCGGATACTGTTTACGGGTCTGGCAGAGTTTGCACATTGAGATGCCAATGCACCTTAATTCTAAGGCTTTTGATTATGCTTCTCTTTCTTTACTGAGGACAAACACAGCAGCTAATAACATTCAAGAAAATATTAAACTACATATCCCATGAGCCCAAGCCCCATTTCTCATCCAATCATATAGCTTCCTTGATGTATAAAAGTAGTTGACACAATAGTCCTTCCTCTTTCTTTGATGCTGCAGCAGTTTGAGATAGTTGCCATTCTTTATTTATTTCTGTCCGTTAATCATTTGTTTATTGTGCAGGATCTTTGGCATTGGAGCTCTTCGCTAAAGGGTCTAAGGGGCATATTTATACTCCGTTTGCGCCGAAATTGCGTCGTTTTTTTCGACGCAAATTCGGCGCAAAACTAACGCCATATTTATACTTTGGCGTTAGACGCGTCTAGCGCCAAAGTATGGGCAAATAGCGTCATTTTTTGGCGTGAACGCCTTCCTTGCGTTAATGAGATGCAAGGAAGGCGTTCCCGTCTAAAAACAGACGCACATAGCGGTGCGTGGTATTTATGCTCCAGGGCAAAAATCACTCCCGCGCGGCAGGCGGCGCAAAAAAAAGGCGCAAAGCATGAATAGCGTGAAATTTTAACGCCTGGGTCAGGGCAGGCGTTAAAATGGGGCAAACACATCTGTACTTAATCAGAACACACAGAACAAACAACAGAGCAGCAGAGCAGCAACAGGGAGACATGGAGGTGCTTTTTCTTCAACGTGCACGTAGACGCAGAGCCCTGCAGCAACAACAGCAGCCACAACAACAACAGCAGGGACCCCAAAGACAGCGCAGAAGGCAGGAGAGGATATTCCGCCCAAGAACAACCCTGCATGGCCTCAGGGAACGAGACATCATCCAGAGGTACCGGTTGAACTGGCAGGCCATTCAGCAGCTGCTGACAAATATTGAACAGCAATTGGCCCCCACTTTAGTGACTCCACGCACTATCCCAACAGATACAAAGCTGCTTGCCGTACTTCACCTGCTGGCAAGTGGCTCCTTTCAGACAACTGGTGCCCTGGTTGGTGGAATCTCACAACCATCTTTCTCCGCATTCCTGCCTAAAGTACTGGATGCCATCATTGGACTGACACCCCGCCACATCTGCTTCCCTAACACACTGCAGAAGTAGCAGGAAACAAAACAGGGGTTCTACGCCATCAGTGGCTTTCCGCACGTCCTTGGTGCAATCGACTGCACACACGTACGCCTTGTGCCACCTGCTGCGAGTGAACACCTCTACCGCAACAGGAAGCACACACATTCCATCAACGTGCAGGCCATAGTCGATCACCAAGGACTGATCAGCAACATCGTGGCTAAATATCCTGGGAGTGTACATGATGCATTCATCTTCCGTCACTGCACCATCAACCAACACTTCCAGGATGGACGGTATGGCAATGGACTACTTGTTGGTAAGGACAAAAATCTACTTATATACTCACTGCACAGAAACCCTCTAGGATAAACAACACATACACCACAATAGCAACACCTAGACAGGAACACACTGAGGTACTCACATCACTAGGCATGTGTCACAAGTCACCATTGAACCTCTCACACATTTGAATTTACTCCACAGCTTAGTGTGAAGACATTCATGACTGTGGTTGCCTAAATGTCACCTTGCAAATTGGAAGTCTCACAATAACCTGTACACTAATACAATGCATAACTTTTAAGGGATGGGATGGCCTGGCTATGTTCATATGGACGTTTCTAATACCCTTTCATGTTTCAACTCTGCATGGAACTATCATCACACCCCCAGTGAGGACACACGGACACCTGTGTCACAAGTCACAATGCAAGGGAGGGCACACTGTACTTGAGAAACCAATACATCCTGCTGACAAACAGTTAGACAACAAACACTTGCTCAGCCAAGGAAAATAAACAATGCCAAAGTTTCCACCAACAACCATAGGTTGTCACATTAGTACACAAAATAGTCACAGACAACACAACACAACTACTGCCATCAAAGATACGTACAACAGTGCCTCCTACATCTAATTGATACCATTCTGTGTTTCTCTTTCAGCTGATCAGGGGTATGGCATCCAGCCTTGGATAATGACACCATATGGGAACCCAAATACTGCTGCTGAGCGGGCATACAATGACGCCCACAAGAGGACACGCAGCATTGTGGAGAGGACCTTTGGGATCCTAAAGTCAAGGTTCCGCTGCCTTGACATCACTGGCGGAAGCCTACTATACTCCCCAGAGATGGTATGCAAAATTATACTCACTTGTGCCATATTACACAATATTTGTGTACAAAGGAACATTCCCCTCCTTGAACCGGACCCAGACATGCCTGAGGATGATGATGAGGAGGATGCTGGCCTGCAACAGGAGGGGGAACAACCTAACACCGCAGCAGGAGTGCGTAGGCGCCAACAGCTTGTGAACAATTTTTTTACTTAAGTCATTATAATCACTTGTATTCCACACTTGTAAATAAACACAGATCACAAACACCACATCATGCTTTGGCCTTTACATTTCTGACCACCTTTAGTTTGAAATAGCTGAAGATGAATGTCGTCTCATTGATCAAGAATGCCATTAAAAATCATCACACCAAAAATAAACATCACAACTGTATGCACAGAGGGTAGGATGTGACATGTTACATTACCATACACAGAGCCCAACAAGAGTACAAATGTGACAATTAGACATGCCGGATCCAAACAACTGAAACAGTCTCTCATCCAGCCCAAAATTGGAGATCATTTGAAAGTCACATCACACGGGTTCAGAGACAGGGTGGGACCATCCATGTGTATGTGAACATGTCATCAATGGCTTCTCTCAAGTGTATGATGTGAGCAATACACAATTGCAACAACATCAGCTGCCACTAACTCAGGAGGAGACCTTGAAGTTACAGTGACAACATACACACAGACAGGTCATACTGGATCCACATTCCCACACACATGTACACATATGTCATACAACCAACCTAATATTTGAAAGTAGACCATCACAGTTGTGTCCCAGTTTGAACCTAGCAGGAAGATTGTAACATGACACTAAACCAGTTTATGCAGAAAGGGACACAGACAAGCAAAACAATCTTCGCATTATCACATCGTGAACGCTGAGAGTCTTGCAAACTTAGGGGGTCATTCTGACCCTGGCGGTAATTACCGCCCTGGCGGAGGTCGGCGGTAGCACCGCCAACAGGCTGGCGGTGCACCGATGGGCATTCTGACCGCGGCGGTTCAGCCGCGGCCAGAAACGGACTTCCCGCTGCCCTTGAGAATCCGCCATGGCGGCGGAGCGCGCTCCGCCGCCATGGGGATTCTGACACCCCCTACCGCCATCCTGTTCCTGGTGGGTCTTCCGCCAGGAACAGGATGGCGGTAGGGGGTGCCGCGGGGCCCCTGCAGTGGCCATGCCAATGGCATGGGCACTGCAGGGGCCCCCGTAAGAGGGACCCACAAAGAATTTCAGTGTCTGCTTTGCAGACACAGAAATTCGCAACGGGTGCAACTGCACCCGTCGCACCTTCCCACACCGCCGGCTCCATTCTGAGCCGGCGTCCTCGTGGGAAGGGTGTTTCCCGCTGGGCTGGCGGGCGGACTTTTGGCGGTTGCCCGCCAGCCCAGTGGGAAAGCCAGAATGACCGCCGCGGTCTTTCGGCGGGAACCGCTTGACGGGCGGCGACCGCCGCGGTCAGAATGACCCCCTTAGTCATATGAAAATGGTATGCAACTTAGCTCCAAATCATCATACTGCAAACGTCAAATGGGCTAATGAGATGAATGAATGGTCAACAGTCATTCATACCATATGGCCTTACATTCGCCCGCTGCTGCAGGTTTGCCAGGATATGATAAAAATACTCCATGGATACAGTAGCTATTCTGGATGGTCAAATCCTAGGGTGCTGGGGGCCTAACTCCACCTCTACCACCCCCAAAACATACAGGAATCATGTACTTGTGAACTAAACACATGCATAAGGCACATATGTGGCCTCCATGTCACAAGTCCTACACAAATATGAAACACAAAATCATAATGGGACATGGTCAGCCCCCTAAAAACTGAAAGTGACTCTCCCACTCCCTGTTAGGACTACAGATAAAAGCATCCCCATCATAAAGGTGGGGACATTTTGGAGACGGAATACATAATGGTATCAAAAACCTCATTTCAAAATAGCCATCAGCAATTACCCCAAATATGTTGTCAAATATGGTCAATACATTAGTTAACGTATCCCAAACATCACAGTGTGAAGGCCGTCTATACATAAAAGTACCGACATTTGTCAGATACAAACACAAATGTGTCTCACATCGCACCGTTTTACCATGACAAATCACCTTTCCAAAGCTAAACACATGAAGACATTTGGATCAATTTGCTCCATATTCTACGCATACAGCATGGCCATCATAATTTGTTCATGTACATGAGTGCACACAATGCAGAGTCAGATACAAATGTATCCAAAAGTGTCTTGATATTTCACCTTCAAATTATTATTTACATCCACAATATTTTTGACTCTGCATCATGTGCACTACTGTACGTGTAATAAAAACCACGCACATGAAGTATGCGTGGTCAAAATGACGCTATATGCACAATATATTGCTCATTTCATGTACAGTATTAATTATTAATATTCATAGCATTTTTTTTGACTCCGCATCATGTGCACCACTGTACGTGTAATAAAAACCACGCACATGATGTATGCGTGGTCAAAATGACGCTATATGCACAATATATTGCTCATTTCATGTACAGTATTAATTATTAATATTCATAGCATTTTTTTTGACTCCGCATCATGTGCACCACTGTACGTGTAATAAAAACCACGCACATGATGTATGCGTGGTCAAAATGACGCTACATGGACAATATGTTGGTCATCTCATGTACATTATCAATTATTAATATTCATATCATATTTTTTGACTCCGCATCATGTGCACCACTGTACGTGTAATAAAAACCACGCACATGATGCATGCGTGGTCAAAATTACGCTATATGCACAATATATTGCTCATTTCATGTACAGTATTAATTATTAATATTCATAGCATTTTTTTTGACTCTGCATCATGTGCACCACTGTACGTGTAATAAAAACCACGCACATGATGTATGCGTGGTCAAAATGACGCTACATGGACAATATGTTGGTCATCTCATGTACATTATCAATTATTAATATTCATATCATATTTTTTGACTCCGCATCATGTGCACCACTGTACGTGTAAAAAAAACGACGCCCATGATGTATGCGTGGTGAAATTGACGCTACATGCACAATATGTTGGTCATCTCATGTACAATTTGAAATATTAATATTCATAGCATATTTTTACACTCCGCATCATGTGCACTGTAATGCGTCAAAAAAATATGACGCACATCTGTGTATGCGTGAAAATATGACGCATTACGCGAAAATAAAAACGGCGGCCATTTTATGCAGGAAGTGATGTAATAGGATATCCTGTTTACCAAATCTGTACTGGGAGTTGACTTTCACTTTCACTTTGCAGTCTCAGAGTTATCTAGACTGTGTGGTTGTGTGAAAGGTGTGGTCCTGTGTTTTACTGCTTTAGTGTCCTGTGTGCCTTGTATTTTGTCTTTGTGTCAATCTTTTATTGTTGTCAAACATTGTCTCAGTCTGTTTAGTGTTGTTTTGTCTATACCTGTGATAGTTTGTATTGTCTGTGGGAGTCTGTTGTGGGTAGCATAGTTTGGGGTGTTAGTTGGGCTATTTTTCTCCTTCTTCTTTTTCTTTCACACCTCTACCTTTCCCCATTTCCCACTTTTTCTTTCATTTTTCTTTGGTACTTTTTTACACCTCGCATCATGTCAGGTAGGCCTCGCCTGTCCAGGATGGGTGAGGACGAATTGGGGGGCTTCATATGGCTCGTAAGCCATTTCCTCCCACTGATGCTGGAGGCTGGGGGCCGTGTGATACAGGGGTATCACACGGAGGCGAGGAAAATCCGTTGGGAGAAGGTGCGCCATCACCTGGTCCGGGTCTACGGGAGTCTGAGGAATGTCCATCAACTCAAGCACCGCTGGGCAGATCTGATCAGCAGGGAACAGGACCTGCTGGACCACCTGGGACTCCGGATTGGTGGCTATGTTGGTGAGTAATAATCAATTACATGGGAATAATAGGAATGTGTGCGTGAACATGTGATGATTGGTAGCCAATCTGCAAAATAAGTAGCTGACTGCGTGTTATACTAGGGAAACCTAGGCCCATGGGCATACACATAAATCCCCATTTTTGCTACACATGTACACCCAATAACAGCAGTAAAATGCAACATCTATTTGTATTTTGCTAAGTAGCCCCCTCTCTGCGTCACAAAATGATGCAAATGCTGCGCTACAAAGGTATACATATGTGTCCAAATGTGTATTTGTTGCCGGGTGTGTATGAAGACCTATGCTACCAGGCCGATGCCTTATTTTTGCAACACATACCAGATGGCTGTAGCTGCATGGAAGGTAGTGTTGCATTTGTGTCTGAAAAGCAACACGTGAACTGCTCTATTTGTACTCTAATGGTCATAATGGCCAGTGAGTACGTCATGTAGAAACAACATACCTACATATGTAGACGCCATAGCTAGACCGAAAATTGCAAACACATGATGATGCAACACCTGTGTGTTGCCTTCACGTCACATGAAGTTAGTCATGTTGTCCACACATATGTCACATGTGTGTCTGGTTGCTGTGTGTTGAACCTGTCCACATAGCCTGTTTGATTGTGAGTGGTCATGCAGTCCTCATGGAACCAGTTGTGGAATGTTTCTCTCTGGGATGCACATGCTGAGATGTATGGATCACATGATTGTTCGGGCCTACTAATGGAGGAGTAACTTGGACGACACATGACTGTCCTGGCCACTGCATGAGTGTAGTAGGGTGTGTCACTGGACCAGGAGACTCATCCAATGATAATCTAGAATACAAAGTCAGCCAGGCAGGATGAGCATGTGTGAAAGTGTATCATTACCATGTAATATTCACACACTGTCATTGTAACAGAAATTATTTGTCTGTTCACCCAGTCTGAGTATAATCTTCCTTTCATGCTTTACAGGTGGACCAGCCCTGTACACCGTTGGTGAGGTAGCCCATTTTGACGACCCCGATACCTACAGTGAGTGTTGCCTAAGTGCTATTTACATTGTTTGGAAATGAAGCATGATGGATTACTGTGTGTTCAGGACAATTCATGATATGATGTGCTGGCCGTTCATTGGCTTTGTTGTTTTGGTATGATATCAAATTGGAATAATGTTTCGGTAAAGCAATCCCTAGTCATCTCTCAGATTGAGGGGCAGTAGGTCATTCAATTAGTGCGACTATTGGGAATAGCATGACTCATTTTGAATACACTGGTCAATGTTAGACTTGGTCAGGAACTTGCCATTAACTGAGTCAGCATATCAGACTGACAGTCTCCCAGATAGCTTAGGCACATGGCTTCGATGACAAGTGCTTCTTCCTAGTTGAGGATGGACTGTGTACACTGTAGGTCGGATCTTCCGGGGGCATGTACTTCCACAAGGTGACCTCGAAGTGTGTGTGACTTGAGTGCAATGGCCTAGGTGTTCTGTTGAATCATGTGAATGGGTGTTCTACCTCCTCTGTGTGTGTTGTAAAACATGCCTCACTAATAGTATGTTATGTTTGGCTAAGTCATATCATTTTGACATGTGTGGACCTGGGATGTGACAAGGTTGGGCTGACTCCAACGTGTTGCTAGCCCTTCATAGGTGTTGTGTGTGAAGGCACATGCTTGTTGAACTTTCTGTACACTCCTGGTTGTGCATTGATCATGGGATTGTTGTTTGTTCTTCCCACACCACCCACAAAGACTGGGATGTTACTGTGAAACAGGGTACCTAGGACTGTAGCAAACAGTATGTTACACGTACTTAACACCTTTTGTGACTTGAGTTTGTACCTAGGTCCAGAAGTAGCAAAATGTCTCCACATTGCAAATAGCATAATTTGATGTTAGTGAGTTGCAAACGTCTGTTTCCTAATCCGAAATGATTTTGGTGGTCATGTACATATTCGCAAAATGCTTTTCTAAAGTAAAAAAATAAAGGAGTTTACCAGCCCTACTTGCAAATCACAGTGTTAGGCAATCCCATTTGCTAACGAGTACGTGGTTGCAAAGTGAGTAGCTGTTATCATCCACTTGAAGTGGCTGCTAACCAACTTGCTGACTGGAAGGGGTCCTCATTGTGAACCTTCACCTTTGTGAGTGGACCAAAATACTCCTGCACAAAACAGCCAGTGGTCTAGGGGAGCAATAATTATTGTGTAAATTACGAACAATCAATTGTTGTGAATTTAAACAAATCGCAGCTCATTTTCCTTTCAGATAAAGGGCCTACACTTGGTGAAAAATAACTTGCTTCATTTAAAAGCATTCACGTCTATGGAGTTCTGCTGTTCCCAGCAGGCCTCCATCCCCGTGAGTGCCCATAGTTGCTAAGGTGGTGCAAGTTGGAACCCACATCATTGATGTTCATGAGGTGGGATTTAGGGACCCCATAGTGACTCGCAGACGGTGTCAGAGACACCGTTCAGCTTTGCAATTTGCTAGTTGATTTCCCATCAATTCCTACATCTGGCCCATAGTGTCGACATATGATTCATGGCCAGGGGTTCAATCTTAGCACACAACTATTTCGAAATGCCATTGAGTGAGTGAGGAGTGTGATTCTTATCACATAGAATGACATATGTAGTGAAGTCAGTATGCGGACGAGCTGGTGCCATAATGTATAATGGCTTAGATATGAATTGTAGGAGTAGTTTAGGGTGATGTCATCCATCATGTAGAGACATGGATATGCTATATGTGATATGCCCTTCAGTATGCATGATTCACATGTACTTCCTCTGAGCCTTCCCGTGAAATATGTTGTAACAATTGCTGCAACCAATACATTGCTAGTAATGGTCAAATTACCCATTGTGGTATTCAACCCACTGTAAATTCTATGCTCAATATTTGCCTTTTCCCTTCACAGCTGCAAACCTGAGTGCCGCAGCTCGCAACCAGTTTGAGCGCCGTGCAATGAGGTACAGGCACATCCTGCAGGTGCAGTGTGGGTATCGGAGGATGGCCCGCAGATACAATTCGGAACGGGCCTCCGGGGCGTGGTATGCCACACCACAGGCTCCACCAACGGTGCCACCTACAACCACCAGGTCTGCCCAAGGGGACCCAGCGACGGACCAGCCATCTTCCTCAAGACCTGGACCCAGCCGTGTGTTGGGAGCAGGGCTGTCCCGTGGCCACTCCACTCCAGCGACAATCTCCACCTCCACCGGCACGCAGACCAGCAGTGACCCTCCAATTGACCCTGCAGCCTTCCAGGCATTGTCTAGGAAACTGGGCAGGTTAATTCAAAAGGTTGACAACCTGACGGAGGACATGGCGGAGGTTAAAAAGAAGGTGCGCTCCATCCGGCGCACACTTCAGAGGGCAAATCTTTAGTTATTTTGCCCTCCTGAACTTTTACCCCTCCCCTCTCCCCTCTTTCCTCTTTTCATACTGTTAGTTGGGTTTGGGGGGTTAGTTGTAGGATAAGTATAGGTAATTAGCTTAGTTAGTGTTAGGTAAGAGGGTGGGGGGTCCTTATACTTTCTATCTAATATTTTTGTGTGGGTGGGTGGGTGGGGGGCAATGTTGGGATTCCTGTTTGATAAAAAAAAAAAAAAAAAAAAAAAATTTTTTAAAATACAAAAAAATATATGTTTGTTTAGGATAGTATAGTATGTGTGTAGGTTAGTAAGTGTTGTCCTGCATGTGTCTTGTCTCATAATGGTGGGTGGGGGTTGATGTTTAGATCGTTTCGTTACATGTGTAGAGTAAGTTTAGCTTAGGTTAGTTAGGGACAGTTGTGGGTTAGTAGTAGTCAGGTTAGATTAGTGTAGGTTTATCTTTCCCTTAGTTGCCTCTTTTCTTACTTATTGGAAATAAAAAATTTGTTAACCCTTTACCAGATGCGTTAGGTGCTACCTTTTCATGGCCTTGACATCAGTGTAGCAGAAAGTTTTAGTATGACATTTGTGTCCTATGCTCGCTATCCCCAGGCTATTGAGGTTTAACATGCCAGCTACCCGTGTGCTAACTTGGTAAGTATCCACCGTGTGGGAGAGCCACCATTGGTAGTGTGCATAGATCATCAAGATTTGGGGTTGGTATGTATCCTACTTCACAAAGAGTGCTTCCAGAGTTGATTTTGTAGGTAAAGAGATAGGTCGGACAGCATTGTGAAGTTCAGGGAGAGCTTTGTAGATGAGTATTTGTTCACACTCTTGTCTTGTTGCTGTCATTGCTGACCTACATCATGTGTGTACTGCTTGAGCATGACTTTCCTGGTTGCATGGTAGTATACGCTGTAAGGGTGATTGATGCAGTGTAATTTGGTTATCATTCCTTTCATTTTACAGCATAATGTATTGTGTTAGTATCGCAAGGTGCCTACATTTCTCATCCACCATTAGTTGTCTAGAATAGCTATGGATGGGGCCTCATTCTGTCCAACACAGCATGATTGTGTGTGCTTAGTCCCTACATCAGTTATTTTCCTCAGTCTAGTAAAGCTAAAATGCAATCCTGGCCACTGCACAGATGTTTCAGTATACATGAAATCAGGACAGTAGTCTAGAGAATCAACATGGTTGCCACACAGCCACTTTGGAGTTATGTACTGCACAGTTGAAGTGTGAAATGACACAGAGACACAATAGGTGTGCAAGTGATATTTATTTTTAGGTGGAGTAGTGCAAAAAGTCCATTAACAATGTTAGGTGAGTCCGTTCTGGTGCATTCTTAAATGGTGATCCTATTTACAGGGTGTGGATGATGCTCCTGACATGCTGGGGTGATGTCACAGACGGTGCAGAGGAACAGGAATTGCCAAATGGTAGGAGAGAAACATTTACAGCCAATGTGGACAAGTTAAACAGTAGATTGCCGAACAGTCATTGAGGGTAGTTGGAGTGAGGCTGGCATGTGTCAAAACGTAGGACCTTGGTCAGAGTGGGGCATGGTGCAGGGACTAGGGCTTCCGGGTACTCTTGCGTGTGAATGTTATCTGTTCCATGTCTTCTTCTTCTGATGTGTGTGTTGCCTGGTGTGTCCTTGTTGTTGTTGGTTTTGAAGGGGCAACACACACCTCAGTGTCAGAAGACATGGAGGCAGACATCCCGGGGGCTGATCCCTGTCCAGTTATGAAGGGCAGTACTGCAGCAAGGAGAGCGTGCTGGTTTTTCAGAATGGCAGCCACATCCCGATGGTAGGCAGCCAGGTCTGCCCTGAGGGGTTCGATGTTGCATTCGTGCACACGCTGACTGGCTTGCTGTTGGAGTTGTTTGGTCAACTGGATGACAGCTGTGCAGATTGCCTTCTGTGTTACTAAAAGTTCCTCCAACAGCGATGTTCTGGCTTGCATTGCAGCTGCCTGATCAGCAGTTGACAGCATGCACGAATGCACCCCCTCAAGGCTGGCTGCCATAGTTTGCATCCCCACCCGCACCTCCTTGGCCAGCTCCCGCTGGACCCCAACGACTGTTCGTTCGAAGCTGGTGCCAGTGTCGTCAGAGTCCTCAGCTGTGTTGGAGCTGGCAGGTCTTACAATTGGGGTGGCGGGTGGTTCTACTGTGGTGGCTGCTTCATCTTGGCTCCTCCTTGTTACTGAAGGGGGGGTTTGGAGGCTTTCGAGGACCATGTCAATGGTCTCTTGTGTGAGGTTGATGTTCTCGTCATCCATGTCATCAGGGAACTCATGGACAGGCATATCGGCAGGAGATCCGTGTTCCTCTGCAAAGAAACAGGGTACAATTAGTGTGTCTGTGTTGAGATCATTTAGCACTAAGATACAAGCCTTTGGATGCCTTTACTTTGTACTCTGATTTTGTCTTGGTATCTGCTGTCTGTCATAGGGCATTGTTGTAGGCCTATGGCCCACCTGTGTGTCACATATATGATATGGAGCTATCAGACATGCCTGCCAGGTCATCTCTAGGTGTTGATTTGTAATTATTTTGGAATATGCATTTTTTTGTCCTACTCCTCCCTCGGTGTTTCACTATTGTTATGGAGGGACATTTGTTTGGGTGGGCTCTCATTATCCTACATGTGATTCTTGGCTTTCTAGGCAGCAGGATAGCTAATGGTGTGGGGGACTAAGTTTGACCCACTTGTAAATAACTCTGTCACCCAGATATTGTATTTAGCTCAGACAGACTAGCAGTGCCTCTGGTCTCCCACAACAGAGGAATGTTTAGAAGTCCAAGCCCATGACATCTTTGGGACTTCTCAGGGAAGTGGTGGTCACTCAGGTCCTACACATTTCTATCTTTTCCGGTATGTTCCCATACACAAATGACACAGACAGTATTTGTTTGATATGAAGTTTCATTGTACAACTGACTTGTAGGAATTTAGGTGTGAGCCCCAATAACCAAAACAATACACACAGTTAGAACTGAAATAGTCCGCAGGAGAGTAATACATTGGTACACAGCTATCATGGTGCCTAACAGTTTCTACTCTCCCTCTGCTTGTTCTATATATAGCACTGCATGTTAAGTTTGGAGCTTGGCTGTCTGAATCACAGGGGAGACATCATCCCTCATATCAGAGTAATGGGCTGGGATCTGGTTGTGCATCAGCAGCAAGGCAGGCAGCATCTAGATGTGATTTTCTGTTTGTAAACTCCCCCATGCGTGTCTTGGGACGAGGAAGTGAATTTAAAAGACATATGTCATTGTGATGACAAAGTTTCCCTACGCAGGAATGGCAAACCTTAACCCCTACCACATCTATCATCAACGAACCAGACGGTATCCTTGACTGGGCCACAGAGTGAATATGTTCTGGCAAACTCCAGTGCAGAAGTAGGCAAAACAGGGTGATTTGACTAATTGCCAACACCTTAGGACTGACTATTTGCTACATTAACTGATAGGAAGGGCTATGAGATTCATTTAGTGCAAAGTGCTCTGAGGCACTTAGATGTGAGCAAATGAGTATAAGTACATTCAGGGTAAGATGCACAAAGGCCTCCAGCCTGAGGCTATTGCGCAAAGTATACGTTTCACTTGCCACGCTACACTTTGACTGACTGTGGGTGTTGTGACTGCCCTGCCAGCACACTTGCCTCACAGGCCCTGCACCATACACTTTTTATTCACATTGCATGATCTGTACATGTTAGGTGGCATGACCTATGTATGTCAATGTTAGGATGTGGTATGGATGTAAACATTGTTGATGTTTGTATCTGATGGGGTCTCATGTGTGTCTTACTGGATTGGCCTGTTTATCGTATGAATGTCCTATCTTTTGGTTAGACTGTGCAGATGTGTTTCATTGACCAGTTGCCTGTGTCCCCTCGTCAATGTTGTTGTCTGAGCAGTATGACATTTGTGATGTAGCATTGTTAGGCAGGCACGTGAGGGACCCTGACGTATGCAGCATGTGTGTGTCGTTAGTGCTGTGTGGCTCCTATTGCTGTTTACTTAGGCTTATGTATGTGTCAGTTATGGACATTCGGCATTTAAGTGTACTGGTAGCTTTGTCTTATTTCTAGGAGTAGTTGCAGATGTCATCCTCACCCCCTAATTTAGGAATGTATGTTCCAGGGTGGTGTTCCTGCCATTTGGTACTATAGCTGCCCAGAGATGAGAGGTGTTATTGTCAACTGTGGTGGCAGTTAAGTTGCAGTTGTTGTATTTGCTACTGCATCACAGGTAGGGACCTAGTTGATGGGGAATAGTTTGTGCAAAACAAGTGCCTGGATGTGGATTCAGGGTAGTGTCCTTCCCACCTGTCACTGGTTTCCCTTGGCTCTCTTGTTGTAATTACAGGATGTCCCCATGGGACTGTAGTGGTGGCAGTATTTTGTCGTGCCCCGGCTATGGTCAGTACTGGGCATTCCCCCCTGCCGTGCCCCTTTCCCCATGCCACTTCATATATGTGCTAAGTTACATGCATTGTGTAGTAGGTATCCCCCCCCCTGCTTACAGTCCCCATTATTGCATTGTAATTCCCCATGCGACTTACCCTGCATGTGCGTAGTGTCGTGGTAGTCTGCGCTGTCCAGTCCTTGTATCCCTGTGACGATCTCCTCTGGGATGACGGCTGCGACCATCTCCTCCATGTGGTCCAGAGCCTCCTGTTGTGCTGGACTCCCCCCTCCAGTCTGCATTGCTGCCTTCCTGTTCCTGGCCATTTTCTCTTTGGTCCTACGTTTACAGTCATGCCAGCGTTTCTTACACTCAGTGACTGTCCGGCGTTCTTCAGCCACACTGTTTATCTTGTCCACAATTTCTTTCCAGATGGCCTCTCTCCTACTGAGTGGCAATTTTGAGGATATGAAAAGTTGGTGCTGGTGTTCCGTCATCTCTTTCACCAGGATTTCCTGCTCCTCTGCACTGAAGCGACACTTTCTTTTTTTCTTTAACATGTCCTGGTTCCTGTATGCTTCCTCCTGGCTGGGTCCTGGTCTGCTCTCATCCTCCTGGGGTCTGTTGGGGCATCTGGGATCCATTTTGGGTCTCCTCTCCTGTAAGTGCAGTTTTCGCGCTAATATGTCACGCAATAGCGTGAAAAAAAACGGCGTATTCACGATTGCGCTGTCGTAAATCGACCCACAGTGATTTGTGTCACTTTTACGTCGGTTTCCCTTACGACAGACCAACGCTGTTTGCGTCACGAAATAATGACTCCCACCTGTTGGTTGCGCCGCCGTACGTCAAAGTATAAATTTGACGCCCGAATGGCGCATCCAAATGGCGTTAGACGGCGCAAATTTTTTTGACGCAAAACTGCGATAGCGCAGTTTTGCGTCAAAAAGTATAAATATGGGCCTAAATATTTAAGGGCCAGATGTAGCAAAGGGTTTTTCCCATTCTGTGTCAATGGGAAAATGTGTTCGTACATATGGCCCTAAATCCCTCGGGGTTGCCAGAGTGCAGTGGGAGTGGTACAGGGCTTCTTGCCCATAATGAGGACTGCGTCCTCTTTCAGTTGCGGTCTTTTTACGCACGTACGCACAACCGATCTGGGCATTTGCAGCTCCGATCGTCTTTGCACTCAGAAAAGAGACCATGAGCAACTGCAACAGTCCCTTGGAATGCCGGACAGGGTTGTATAAGCGTAAAAGGGATTTATCCAGGGGATTGAGCAGACGGCTCCCTTCACATTTTATGGTCTAGTTGAGACAGTGATTACTACTTAATGGTAATTGTATCTACCACATTCACAATAGCTTCATTTGGGGCTGTTATTCCCCCCGGGCCTCTTCCACTTCTCGTGCACTGCTACAACTATGGCATACCATGCTGATGAGGAGGATTTCTATCAGGATACGACAGACGTGCCTTATGAACACCAAATGGAAGAAAGGTTGGTAGAAGCACTGGGTAACCACATGCAAGATTCCATGAACAGGGCTCCAATTAAGGTCCTCAAACTTTTTCCTCAGCCACTGGCCAGTTATGGTAAACACAAATTAATAGGTGGTCCCAGCTGCAACACCAAAGATCCTCATTGGGAGTCTCTTCCTCAGCTAAAATTTTAGCTCAAATGGCAGCCTCTTCCATGTACCAGTAACCAGAGAGTTTGATTGCAAGACAATGCAAAGGTACAAAACTCAGACTTCTCTCATGATCTAAGCAACACTTTATTTAGGACGTGGCAGGGGGGAAGAAAGGAATCAGAGTGGAGGGAGACACAGCAAGTGCAAGTGATGGATGGGCTCGCCAAGAATCGCTAAGAGTCCTAAGCAACAATTTTCAATCAGAATCACTGATTGTGGATATATCTATACATCTGTTCTCAGAAACAGAAGAGTAGGTCTTGAATACCAGCCTAAGATTTGTCCTCACTCCATCACATGATGCTTTGAACTTTAGATTGGAGTTTGCTTGCTGTGGCATTCCATTAAATACAATTCAAAACTTTTTTTTATTTCCACAATCCACCAACCTGCAGTCCCAGTCAGTATTTATGACAGGTCTAAAGAAGTGCCTTCCTTTACCTCATTAACCTCTGTAGTAGGCTCTAAGGGTAACACCTTTGAGCGAGCGTACAGAGCCTCAGATCTGACTCCTCCCTTATCATTTAACCTTCTAAAAATAGAAGGGTCACCATTATCATGGATAAAGGAGTGCATGGAAGTGTATAATTTGTCAAGTGAAAGGAAGAGTTATATCTCTTTTATTACAATTTCTACTTCAGAACTGTAAGGAGAACAATAAATCGATGGTTAGCAATGCATTAGCTGCTGGTTGGATTGACCGGAAAGAAGCTAGTTTCCTATTTGAAAGAGAAACACCAACATGTTATATTTCACCACAGATTCATAACAAAATCACTCATCACCGGGTCACAAAAAGCTTTGGCCAAAATGTCCTTATCGAAATAGGTAAGATTTTTTCCTGCGTTCCTATGTGTGTGAATCATTGGATATTTTGAACAGTGTTAAAGATACGGAATTCGACCCCGAAGGTGAATTCTTAGTAGCCTTAGCTAGAAAGGCATTATATGCATGCATATCACAGATGACAGTTTCACTAACTGTAGAATAAACTCTGGAGAAAAGGAAGAGGGTTGATGACACCAGTTGCAGCAATATTTAAAACCGAATTTGAGCAACTTGTTCCCATTCAAAGGTGAACTATTAAAAGGTAAAGAATTTCTCCAAATCTCTGGAATTTCCATGGTAGTCAAGATAGCACCAAGTGTAGCAGGCTTTAAATCAAATAGGATCACTTAAGTGGAGAAATTAATGTGACTGAGAGCCAGCATACTATTTTGGAATCTCTGTGTAATCATCCAGTTGGAGAACTGCACTCATTTTAAAAATGAGTGTCAAATGATCTTCCATATATACTACCCATTGACAAAGGCTGCTAGTGCTGAAGCTTATCTGGCTGATGGTGATATATCAAGTAGCTACCCACCAGTGAATGTTCCATTCCCTTTGCGATTTGTTTGTGAAATTGTTATTTGAGTTGACCACTGCCACGATGGAGGCACCCGTGTAAAAGTGTTCCGCAGACAGTGGTTAATTCAATGTCAAGACCAGAGGCTCAGATTATGCTTCTCTTTCTATGCTTTATTTTCTCATCAGTCAATAAAGTGAAAGTATTTCAACACTACATTTCACAGTAGAACCATTACAGTCACATGACCTGACCAACCACAGGGAGTGTCACTATAAAACCTGTTGACACCAAAACACTTTCTCTTTCTTTGCTGCTCCACAGCCAGTTAAGTACCCCCTTTTTGTTGTATCATATATCTGCGCTAAAGGTTAAAGTTGTAATATTATGTGTGTGAGTATTCTCGTATTACTGGTGGGAGTGTTGGGAACGAGGACTCCATGGCTTTTGGCCGCACAGACCACTTTCTATTTTTAGCCGGCAAGATAAGACACACATGCGCATCTCAGCATACTTCTCTGTTTCGGAAAAACACACTGAGGGTGACAATCAAGCGCTCTTCGACCCCTCCCCTCCCATTGATGCCCTGGTTTGACTGAGTTCTCCAGGGTAGTAAAATGTTTCAGAGGCTTTGCGGAGAGCAATTTTTCTCACAGGTCATCCCTCCACTTTCTAAAGTTTTTTTAATTGACCTGTGCTGGGGTGTGATCCATTGTATCTTAGTCCTCCTGCTCCCGCTTGATACACCTCTTGGGGCTATTATGCTCTTTTATTGGTGGTGACTGAGCCATTTATTTCAATTATATACTGAGTACTTCTTTGAAAACTGCATAATGTTTGATGAATAACAAAAAGGTGAGGGCGGCTATTATTATCATGATAAACAGTCCAGGTCTTTTGAATAGAATTTGGGTCACGCCCTGGACGCAGGGGTATGACATGCAGAAAATGAGGCACTAATAAAAGTGATTGCTCCTCTGAAGCAGCACCTCTATGGTTTTGCCAAACAACAGGGATGATTAACCCCCTCATCAGGCATGAAGATGACAAACCTAAGTGCTCACAGAGTAAGAAGCCACATTCAGAGGCGTTTGAATGTCTGGCTGCTTCCCTGGCTAGTGAATATACCTACACTATCCCTTACGGCTCCCGCACTGACACCATATCTGAATACTCAGATTCTGTAGCCTCTCAGAGTTCTTCTCAGGAAGATATCCAAGGCCCACGCAAACGCAAAGCCAAATCTCACCACACAACCACTCGCAAGTGGCCGAAAGTCCTGACTTTTGAAATGGGTACCATTATGCACCCTAGTTTAGGGGCTCTTCAAGTTCCTTCCAAGACTCCAATACTTCAGGTGAAAGTTATTCCATATTCAGAGGTATCTTTGGGGAGATGGGTCCAGCTGTTTGTACACAATTGACAAAAGATTTCACAGGACCCTTAGATTCTCAAAACCATCCAGGGTTTCATACTGGTGTTTTTTTTTCCCCAACTAGATCAGACTTTCACACTCTTTCACGGAACTTCACACTCCTTTGTTAAAAAGATGTAATAGAGGACTCCAAGCATGTGGTTTTACAAGTTCCATTTTCCTTGTAAAAAAAAAGGCAGTGGCTCAATATTAGTTCTCAAACTCCGATACTTCAACCAATGGATCCTTTCCTGTCATTTCAAGATGGAGGGGATCCACCTGTTGAGGGACATCCTATTTGATGGTTCCTTTAGACCTGACGGATGCCTATTTAACACCCCAATTTTAGTGGAAAGGAAAATACTTCAAGTTCAAAGTCCTTCCTTTCAGTCACTCGCCAGCACCCTGGTCATGCAACCAGTCATGGAATTTCTGAGAGCCTGAGGCATTCACCTCATCATTTATTTAGAAAACATAATCATTATGTCCCAGTGCCCTCAGAGATCCATTCAGCATCTGGAGTGGGCAATTTGTCTTTTGCAAGATCTGGTTTTCGTTGTCCACAGGAGTCTGGTGGTCGGCGACAGAATTGGCTCTACATATCAATTTCCTGGAGCTTCTGGCTGGTTCTTTTGCATTCCGGAGTGTCATGGCAGGGTAAGCAAACTGTTGTATTCTTCTCCTTGTGGACAATGTCTCAGCGGTTTGCTGTGTGAACAAACTTGGGGGGACTCGGTCAAAACTTCTATCGGAAATAGCCAAGGAGTTTTGGTATTTCTGCCATCAGCATCAAATTTCAGTGATGGCGGAATACCTGCAGGGTAAACACATTGTGGTAATGGACCTGCACTCTTGCCACCTAGGGGATGCCAGCGATTGGAGAGTTCATCCTAAGATGTTTAGCTATTTATTGCACAGATGAGGCCCCTGCGACATAGATCTGTTTATGTCGCATCTGAATTCCCTACTGCCAGTGTACTTCAGCTGGCACCCAGATCCAGGGGTGAAAACAACAGATGCATTTCTGCAGGATTGGAATCCTTTCCCTCCGTTTATGATGATACCTAGAGTGCTGGCTCAATTGAGATGGCAGAGAGCGGAGATGATATTAGTAACCGCTCTGTGGATGTTTCAAGCATGGTTCCCCATTATTCTCGAGCCAGCTTGTGCGCCTTGAGTCCTGATACTTTGGCGTTAGAATCTACTTCTGGACCCCTTGGCTCTTCCACATCCATTAATCCAGTTTCCTCATCTATCACTAGTAGCATGGCATCTTTCAGGGAAAGATAGAGTCTCCCAGGCCCTTCAAGAGAGGCTCAGGACTACATTAATCAAGTGTGGGCCTCAGGCACACACAAAAGGTATACTTCAGCCTGGGGATATTGGTGTGCTTGGTGCAGCGCATGGGGTGCATATCCCTTTAATGCAGATTGCACCATGATCCTGAATTATCTTGCCTCTTTGCCAGGGATGGCTTACAGATCAATTAATAATTTCCGCAGGTCATTCCTTTATAGACCGGAGACCAGTTGGCCAATTACCCATTGTGTGTAAGCTGATTGGAGGGATTAGGATGCTTGATTCCCCCCCATTCCCAAGTATTCTGATATGTGGGATGTTAATGTGGTCCTTGGATTTTTAGACGCTTGGCCAAGCAATAAGTATCTATCTAGGAAACAGTTGTCTGCCAAGCTGACTATGCTGTTATGCCTTATTGCATGTAAAAGAATTTTAGATGCGAGGGCCTGGTTCTGGCAGGGTTCTGATTTACTCGGGAAGGCCTTTTGTAGGATCCCAAAGAACAAAGTATAACACATGGTTAATTCCTTACCCATCTTAACCAGACAATCCCAAGCTTTGTGTAGTTCAATGCTTGAAGGCTTATAAGGTAAGTACAGCTGAATTCCGAGTAAATATGCGGGGTCAATTGTTGATTGTGCTGCAAAAACCATATCGGCCTGTTTTCTCTGCTACTTTAGCAAGATGGGTAAGATGGCTTTTATCGGAAGCAGGTATAGACATGTCCAAGTTTGGAGCTCATTCTACTATGGCATCAAAGTCTTTTTCTCTAGGATCGTGCCTAGAGGATATTTTGGAAACTGTTGATTGGTCATCGGAGTCCACTTTTAAAGCCTTTTATTATAAACCTATAATTGATGTATATTCAGTGGTGATGGGACAGCTTTAAACAAGCATAATTGGAGCCTCCGGTCCTGACATAGAATGTAAAATTTTCTAGCATTCGTGTCAAAAACTTTCAATTCTATTAAGGACTTGGAGCGGAGGATTATCCTGCCCATCTTTTACACCATATTGGTATTGTGATCTATATACATATATATTGTATATATGAGTAAAATGTTTTCTCTGTATCGCCCTGTTTTTTTTCACTGATTGTTTCTTGCAGTGATTATTATTTTATAACTTGAGATAAGGTTTATGGCTCGTATTTGTTTGCTGTTCTTAGGGCTAGACAACAAATGTTGATCCTTTCCTTTATCTAGTCTAGTTCGACGGGGAGATTCCCGCTGGTCACTTCTTTCCAGATCCTTGGGATGTATCCTGAGATGACTGTTCTGTGGGACTGAAGTTTTTGTTCTAGTTTGGACTGCTGTTACAGAGG
Organism: Pleurodeles waltl; assembly: GCF_031143425.1. Lineage (NCBI taxonomy): Eukaryota > Metazoa > Chordata > Amphibia > Caudata > Salamandridae > Pleurodeles > Pleurodeles waltl. Next base: position 1,243,259,586 of record NC_090437.1, read on the forward strand.
CAGTATATTAACTGTGTTTAATTTTGCAAAGAAAGAGGAAGTGTTTTGGTGTCAGCAGGTTTTATAGAGACACTGTCTATGGTTGGTTATGTGACTATAATGGTTCTACTGGGAAATGTAATTTTTAAATACTTTAACTTTATTGGCTGCTGAGGAAATAATGTATAGAACAAGAAACATAATCCTCGCCTCTGTGTCCTTAATAGAATTGTAAATTCTAGACGCGAATGCTGGAAAATTTTACATTGTGTTTGATGTTTCAATGACTGCCAGAAAATTGCCCAGGAAATTGTCCACCTAAATGCAACATTACCAAATGGAAAGAGGCAGGCTACAAAGTTGGCGTCTTCAGGTGATTTACACTGAAGGGCAAGGAGGAGCAGCGAGGGGTGTAGTAGGCTTTAAATCAAAGGTCACTTAAGTTGAGGAATTAATGTGACAGAGAACCAGCATAACATGTCTGACTTTCCATGTAATCATCCAATGAGAGATTTGTAGTAACTTTAAAAATGAATGTTATGTTATCTAATATATGTATACTACCGCCATTGAGAAAGACAGCTATTGATGAAACGCGTCTAGCTGATGGTAATAAATCGAGTGCCTGCTTACCTCTGAGGGCTCCATTCCCTTGGGATTTTTTTGTGACATTATTGTGTGATTTGACCACTATCACGACAGAGGCACCCATGTAAAAGTGCTCGGCATTCAGCGGTTGATTGTGTTTGATGTTTGGAGAACTGTCAGAACTGCTGCAGCCCAGGAAATTGCCTGCCTGAATGGGACATTACAAAATGGAAAGACATGGGCTATAAAGTTGGTGTCTTCAGTTAATAAACACTACAGGGAAAGGAGCTGCAACCCGGGGTGTAGAAGGCTTTAAATCACAGAAGAAGACTGAAGTGGAGAAATTACCATGGCTGGGAACCAGCATATTATATCAGACTTTCAGTGTAATCATTCAATGGGAGTGTTGTGGTCACTTTAGAAATTAATGTAATGTCATCCTGTAAATAAACTACCGCCATTGACAAAGGCAGCTATTGCTGAAACATGTCTGGCTGATGGCAATAAATATATATATTGACTCCTTTGAAATTACAGTGAATCATTTATCAGAGTATTCTGATGCTGGCTGAGCAAGTGTGTGTGTGCTTAGCTCTGCCTATGATAGTGTGATTAATTGAAAAACCTGGTCTCAGCTTCTTGATAAATTTAAGAAGAGAAGCAGATGCTCTGATGTGAAGTGGGAGGTTGTTTCATACTTTAGGAGGGATGTAAGAGAATGCTTGTCCTCATGATCTGGTCCTATGTATGCATGAGAAGTGTGCAAGTAGGGGTCCTGTAAAGTAGTGGTGTCTGGATGGTTGGTGGAAGGAGATGCAACTGTTTAGGTAGGTGGGACCTGAGGTGTGTAGTGCCTTGAATGTGTGTGTGAGGAATTTGAATTGAGCACGCTTGTGTATCAAGAATTTTTCCCTGAAGTGTGGTGTGAGGTGAGTTCTGTGTGGGACGTTAAGGTGTAGAAGGAGATGCAGTGACAGCATTGACTTTTGCTGTCATGTCTAGTTTGCTCTCACTGATTATTCCAAGGGTCCTGGTGTGAGTTCTGGGTGTGGGTCCAAGTTTAGCTAGCCAGGATTTGGAGTCCCATAGTGAGATGCTGTTGCCAAAGATCACTACTTCTGTCTTGTTGGTGGTGAGCTTGAGACAGTTGCTTTTCATCCAGTTAGCAAATTTGGTCATGCAGGCCATTAATGTGTCAGGGGTCTTGTTGGAGTGGGAGAGTATGAGTTGTGTGTCATCTGCCTATGAGTGAATATTCCTGTCATGAGCGCAGATGATGTTGGTCAGAGGGATCATTTCTGTGCTGAAGAGAGTGGGCCTGAGCGATGAACTTTGAAGAATTCCACAGAATAATTTGCAGCCCTCTGAGTAGTAAGGTACCAGGCTGACAGCTTGTGTTCTATTCATTAGGAAGGAGCAAATCCAGTGGAAAGCGGGTCCTTGAATGCCATTCTTGTGCAGATACCTGAAGAGGATGTGGTGAGAGACTGTGTCAAATGCTGTAGAGAAGTCGAAGAGAATGACTGCTGTTATATCGCATCTGTCAATGATCATGTGGATGTCAACTATAGCAGAGAGAAGTGCTGTTTCTCTATTGTGGTTTGGCCTGAATCTAGACTGCCTGGCTTTGAGAAGCTGGTGGCTGCAGAGGTGGTCTGTGAGGCATCAGTTGATTAATTTATCTACAAAGTTTCCTTGGTATGGTAGGAGGAAGTATGTCTCGATCAGCTGATGGTTTCTTCAGCAGGGGCATGATGGTAGCATGCTTCTAGGTGTCCAGGAATGTGGCTGGGTCGATGTAGGCATTGAGGGTGGTGCAGTGATTCCTACGTAAAGACTGTTACAGATTCCAGCCTGCTGGTGACGAAGCCTTGAGTGACAGTAGAGTGTGAAAACAAGCAGACGAAACTGCGTTTACCAGTTTCTATCCAATGCACCACACCATGCAGGTGTGGTCTGTTGGGGTGGGGGAAGGGCCAAATCCAGCAGGCCACCAAGTGTCATTACATGGTGAAGTTTTGTTTCCAAAGATGAGGACTTCCATCTTGTCTGTGTTGAGCACGAGACAGTTGTCCTTCATTCAGGTGGCAACATTCAACATGCATCTGTGGAAGTTGTTCTGGTGGTGTAGGAAAGTAGCCTCTTTCTACCTTGCTTACCCCCACTTTTGACCTGTTAGTCAGTGTTTCTGACTGTGATCACTGGGATCCTGCTAACAAGGACCCCAGTGACTATGCTCTCTCTCCCAAAACTCTGTATTTCATCCCACATTTGGCACACTGGTGCCCCATTATAAGTCCCTAGTGTAGGAAAGTAGCCTCGTTTTGGCATGGTGCCCCCAATTTCTGCCTGATCTCAGTGTGTTTGACTGTGTCACTGGAGTCCTGCTAACCAGGACCCCAGTGATTATGCTCTCTCTCCTCTCAATTTTGTCACTGCGCACCAGTATTTAATCCCAAATTGCCATACTGGTCACCCCGTATAAGTCCTTAGTATATGGTATTAAGGAACCCAGGGCATTGGGGTTCCAGGGGATCCTTATGGGTTGCAGCATTACTTTTGCCACCTATAGGGAGCCCATGCAAAGGCTTTTGCTTGACTGCCATTGCAGCCTGCGTGAAATGGTGCATGCACCCTTTCACAGCCATTTTCACTGCACCAGGTCACTTACAAGTCACCTATATGTCAGTCCTTCCCACCCTGAAGGCTGGGTGCAAAGTACCTGTGTGTGAGGGCACCCCTGCACTAGCAGAGGTGCCCCCATGTCACCCAGGATCATTTTCCTGGACTTTGTGAGTGCGGGGAGGCCATTGTACCCGTGCACTGGACATAGGTCAATACCTATGTCCAGCTTCAAAATGGTAACTCTGACTATGGCCATGTAAGGTGTCTAACATCTCGGAATTGCACCCCAATTCTGAATCTAGTCCTGGTTGTACAATTCCATGCACTCTGGGGACTCCACAGTGGACCCTCAGTATTGCAATACCAGCCTTCTGAGGTTTTCCAGGGAGCCCCAGCTGCTGCCACCTCACAGACAGGTTTCTGCCCTCCTGTTGCTTGAGCAGCTCAAGCCCAGAAAGGCAGAACAAAGCATTTCCTTTGGGAGATGGGTGTTACACCCTCTCCCTTTGGAAATAGGTGTTACGGGCATGGGAGGGGTAGCCTCCCCAGGCCACTGGCAATGCTTTGAAGGGCACATTTGGTGTCCTCCTTGCATAAACCAGTCTACACCGGTTCAGGGACCCCAAGGACCTGCTCTGGTGCAGAACTGGACAAAGGAAAGGGGAGTGACCCCTCCCCTGTCCATCAACACAACAGGGGTGGTGCTCAGAGCTCCTCCAGAGGGTCCCTGGGTTTTGCCATCTTAGATTCAAAGGTGGCAGGGAACTCGAGGAGCATCAGAGTGGCCAGTGCCAACAGGTGACGTCAGAGACCCTCCTGATAAAGCTATGACTAAGCTACGTGACCAATCTCCCTTTCCGGGCTATTTAGGGTCTCTCTCTTGGGTGGTTCCTCAGTTTCAGAATGCAAGACTCCAGCAGGATTCCTCTGCAACCTCCACTTAGACTTCCGACTGAAGAAACTGCATCTGGATGCTCCAGGACCTGACAAGCTGCAACAAAGAAGCAATGCATCTCCTGTAACATTGTATCCACGGCTTCTTCCAGCAATTGCAACATTTTGCCATTTGTGCATCCTCTGAAGACAGCCCGTCCTCAGCCTGCATCAGAAGGAAGAAGGAATCTCCCTTGGGGGGAAGGAGTCACTCTCCTGCAGGCACCAACTGCAAAGACGTCCGGCTGCATGGATCCCTTCTCCTGCTGAGCTGCCTGGATCCGGCATCTTGGGTGGTGGACTAAAGTGATCTCGATGGTTCTCTCTTCCAGCTGTCCAACTTGATTGAAGGTAAGGCCTTGCCTGCCCACACAGGACAGTACCCCCATGCACCACGTCCCGTACAGCTGCCAAGGCTTGCTGGCATCTTTTCCATGAGATCTTCGAGCATCTTGAAGCTCCAACCCCCAGCACTCCATCCTGCAACACAGAGCTCCCTGAGTGCTTCTCCTGCAGCATGGGAGCTTTTTGTATAGTGCTGCATGGGTCTCTTCCTCGACTTTTGTGTCCCCATCCTGTCAGACTCGTGTGGGTGCTGCCTGCGCTTCTGTGGGCTCTCTGTGTTGCTGAGGGCCTTCTCTGACTCCCCCTCCTGGGTAGAGTCCACCTGGTCCTTCCTGGTCCCTAGCAGCTCCACCTTCCGCTAACTGCTGTTTTTTTGTGTGCCAAGGCTTGTTGGTGGAATTTGAAGACCCAAACCCAACTGCAATCCTCCTTCCGGCGTGAGACATCACCTGCATCCTCTAGGAACTCGACTTTGTCTTCTTGGGTGCAGTGCTGACTCTCCTTCTTCACCGTTGACTCACCTCTTGGACCTTCAGTCTGGTGGGTAGGGGCCATGATGTCATTGGTGGCTGCCATCAGGGCTGTTTCAGTGCCATGGAAGGCTCAGAATCTAGATTGAAAGGGGTTAAGGAGGATATAGTATTCTAAGTATTTGGTGAGTTGCTGGTTGATTGCTTTTTTGAGAACCTTTGCCGAAAAGGGGAGCAGGGAATGTGTCAGTTGTTCTTCAGATCTGCAGGGTTAGCTGATGGTTTCTTCAGAAGGGGCCATACTTCAGTGTGTTTTTATTCCTCAGGGAAGGAGGCCGTGGTGATGGAAGTGTTCAAGATTTCTTGAGCTTGTCGCCAATCATCTTTTTACCATGGTTGAGGAAGTGGTAGGGACATAGGTCCCTGGGTGCTCCCTAGTCTACGGAGTTCAAAATGGAGATTGTGGCTTGAGCTGAGGGAGGGGTTCACTGTATGAGCATGTGTTTGGAGCTTGTGTTTGTAGGGTGTGAGTAGGCTGATGCTGTCAGCAGCATGGGTTTGGGGTTTGCAGTTCTCATAAATGGCTGAGATCTTGCTTTGCAAGAAATCTGCCAGGGAGTAACACAGTTCTTGGGAGGGGGCCGCGGGGTTGGAGAACTCCTTCTCGATGGTGAAGACCTCCGTGCTGTGGTTTGGGCGGGCTTCCATGCCATCTGCTAGAGTGTTCATTTTTGCTTCTCTCAGGAGGCAGTGGTACTGTTGAGTGGGGTTTTGAAGGTGGTATGGTCGTCTGTCTTTTCCCTAGTACGCCACTTCCTTTGTAGTTGCCAGCAGATGCGTTTGGAGGAATTTATTTCCGTGGTGAACCAGTAGGTTCTTCTAGCCTATACTTTGGGTTTGGCTGGCTTACCGGGGACGATTATATTGCCGCATTGTGTGATCCACTTGGAGAAGTTCTTTGCAGCCTCTTCTGGTTCAGGTGATATGTCTGGGAGATGTGAGTTGAGATCCTTGTTCCACTAGCATTCTGATACGTTTTTCTAGTTCTTGCATGTGGAACTGGGGAGTGTGATGCTAATGTTGGTAGATGGTGAAGTGGACAATGTAATGGTCAGCCCATGTGAGCTGTGAGATGTGACTGTCTTTTTCTCTGTTGCTGGATGTAAAAATTAAAGGGGGTCAAGAATGCCTCCTGTGACGTGGGTGGGGTCGGCGGCAATTTGTTGGAGGCCAATTTTGCTCAAGCATTCCAGGAGGTCGGTTGTGTTGGTGTTGTTTTAGTCGTCGAGCTGGAAGTTGAGGTCTCCTAGGAAGATGCAATGCTTGGAGTCTATGGCAATTGGGGCGAGGAGGTCAGGGGTTGCAGAAGCTGGGGCATGGTGGTCTGTATATGAGGGTGCGTCTGATGGTGCCTTTCCCATCCATGTGAAGTTAGAAATTGAGATGCTCCATTATCGGGGTTGGGTCATCTGTGGAGTTTGTGCATCGGATGGTGTCCTTGTACATAATGGCAATTTCACGTCCGTGTTTCTTGTTTCAGTCCTGGTGTATTAACCTAAAGCCTCCAGGTGTAGCAATGGTGATGTCTGGCAGAGGCAGTGTTCAGCCGGGTCTCTATGAAGAAGATGACCTACGGGGTGAAGGAAGAAATTATGTCCCAGATCTCTGTGGTGCATTTGCCAAGCGATCGGGCATTGAGTAGAATGCATTGGACTTGGGCCATGGCAGTCTTGGTCAGTATGGTGGGTGCAGTTGTGTTTGTGGGTCTCCACCACTGATGGTTGCTTTGGTATTACACATGAAGTGGCAGTGTTGGCAAGAGAATTGTTCTCTGGTTATGCTTGGGGATGTGTGGCAGCAGTTGTTGTTGTCGATATACCAGGGGTCCACAGTTTGGAGGTCTGCAGTGGTGTAGCTGCTCAAGGTGGAAGAACTGGTGTTCCTGCCTCTGGCCACGGTCCAGGTGCAGATGGGCGCAGACAGGCTTGGCTTTGGCGCACCGGTGGCAGATCCACTGCACGTCTGTACTGCACTGTCCATTAGGTGGGTCCAGGAAGATGGGAGGGATGCTGGGAGGAAGTGGGCAGGGATAAGCGGGGGCGAGAAAATGGGCAACAGGCATGGGCGGCAAATGAGGAAAGAACAAGGAAAAAAAATGAAATATTAGGGTAAATCAGGCAAAAGCTGTAGAAAAGTGAGGAAAAAGCAGGAGGAAAGGAAGGAGAAAGTAGTGAAAAATTATGAAAAAGCTAGAGAAAGCACTCAGAAAAATGGAAAGGAAGCAGAGTGGTGCAACAGCAGGGTAGAGCTCAGCCTGGGACCTGCTCAAAGGGGTTGGGCTGCGGCCTCCATTAAGTAGGTCCTTGGAGGAGGGAGGGGTGCTGGTATGTGGTGGATGGGGCTAGGTGGGAGGAAGGAAAACGGGCAGACCATGGGAGTGGCAAATGTGGAAAGAGCAAGGATAAGTACGTAAAACTATGGAAAAGAAGGCGAAAGCAGTAAAAAAGGGGGAAAAGCAGACAAAAGCACTAAGAAAAATGGGGAGGAAGCAGAGCAGTGCTGCAGCATGGAGCTTGGCCTGGGAGTGGTGTTGCTGGAGGTGGTAGGAGGTGCTGTGAAATTGTTGATGATGGAAATGTTTCCTTGCTGTTGTTAGTGGTTGAGTCGTTGTGTCAATGAGATCAGCTAGAGATGGGCACTTGGTATTTTGGATCTACTGGTGGTAGCATCTTGGGGCTGATTTGAAGATGTCTTTATCTACAGTGTCTTAACTTATTCTTCATTTGTACTCCAGTTGCTTGCAGTGGTGGTTAGTTGCCTGAGTTCCCCTGTGCACCAGTTGGCCCAGGATAAGGCTCCTGCTTTGGGTTGTGCTTGAACGACCCAGCTGTTGAGGTTTTTGATGGCTTTCGGCAAGTCGAGGATCAGCTGGTTCCAATCCACACAAAGGTGAAGATGTGTCAGTTCCTATCACTGAAATGGCTAAGATGTGCCAATTCAAATGAGGATGCATGGGCTGACTGAAGAAGCACCTTACACCTCACTTCCAAGTGTCCAGGACTGGGGTTGTACCACTTGGCAAGGCAGACTCACAGATGGCAGAGTTCAGGTGCAGATCCAGGTAGGTTGGAAGTCTTTATGTCCCTGAGACTTCAGAAAGCAGGAGACCAGTCAGCTGGCCCTAGGAGTTACCCTGGAGAAGAGAGAAGTAGGTCCAATCCATCTCACTCCTAAAAGGCTGCAGGTAGCAGGTGAGCAGAGCAGGATTCCAGCAGAGTATCACTCCAGGAAAGTGGCAGTCCTTGTAGCAACACAACAGTACTTCTTCCTGGCTGAGTATCGATAGGTCCAGAAGTGTACTGAAGTGGTGTTGTCAGAGGCTAGTACGTATACCCAATTGTGCCTTTGAAGTGCGAGAGACTTGAGAGAAATGTCTTTAAAGTACACAGAGGTTCTCCGTTCCTGCACTAGCTCTAGACTCACTACAGAGGGGGATATGCAGCTGTTTGTGTGGGGGTAGGACACAACCTATTCAGGTGTAAGTATGAGGCTGTGCCCTTCTCCTCTTTCTCAACTTGCCGTGGATGGCCCATTAGAAAGTGAATGGCCCATCAAGTCACACCTAAGCTCCCTTTGTATCTGTTTGTTTCGAGGGAATGCCTAGAGCCCAGCTGTCACCCACCCCAGATGAGCATTCAGAGACAGGCAACAGGCACCAAATGGCTGAAGTGAGAAAATACCAACTTTCTAATAGTGGAATTTTTTTTAACTGAAATTTCTGATCAGACTTCACCCTAAATTGAGATATAAATTGTGAGTCCAGAGACACCAAACTCGAAAGAAGTATCTCTTCCAGATTGGAAATCACAATGTTATCCTATGGTACAGATAGACCTTACTGTAGGGAAAATGACTTTGAGAGTTTTTCCCTACCAGGACATGTAGAATGTCAAAGTACATGTCATGCCTTTTATATACATTGCACCCAGACCCTGGAATATCCGGGGTCTCCTATGGGGTGACTGATATGTATTAAAAGGGAATGTTTGGGCCAAGCAAAATGGTTATTTTGCCAAGCTGACATGGCAGTGTAAAACTGCACACATTGGCTCTACAGTGGTAGGGCTGAGCCATGGTTAGAGAGCTTCTTAAGTGTGTAGTGGATCCTATTTAGTTTTATTGGAAACCAGGAGATCGCTTACCATTTTGGTTTGGAGGCCTGTGCCCCATCACCTAGTGACTTCTAACCTACTTAGCCTGAATGGTTTTAGCGCATTTATTTAATTATTTCTTCTAGGATGGCTGCTATGTTTATAGTTAGGAATATTTTATGATTTCCCGTTATCAGTGCCATTCTTTGAAGGCGTCACTATCAGCGTCAAAGACAAGTGTATATGTAGGTATGCACATTATGCCCCTTTCTCACTTATGTGTGACAGGAACATAATGTACTTTTGGAGGGAATTCTTTATATAATTGCTGCCCCGAGCATACCTTCTTATTTATTGTTTGGGAACATACCTGCATCAGGGGTCCTACAAACTCTGTATAAATACATCTCACCCAGACAAGGTTATCAGAGGGATTCCTATAGCTTTGCAAAAGAGAATGGAAAGGGGCTCTCCTAACACAGCGAGAAAACACACTATTTTATAAGGTGCTAAACAAACAATTTAATGTATTCAAAACAGTGGTACATAATTCATAGCCTCTTTACCAATTAGAATAAGGCTAAAAACACACATTTGCAAGTGAATACATTCAACAGTTTCACATAATTCTACTACATGCGGTTTCTCACAAGCAAGCTTCTCCACGTGAAACAGTAAAAGTTACATAGTGAGCATTTTCCCTGGGATAGGTAGGTTTAATCTTGAATATGCATACTTTGTTCAGAACAGTATATGAAAGTAATTGCCCTTCTCCGTGGGACAGGTTTCATATTTATTCTAGGGAGACGTGTAATTTCAGGTCTGGTTATGTGGTACAAAACAGTAAAAGATAGATTCCAAGTCTTAGGGGGTTATTACAACTTTGGAGGAGGTGTTAATCCGTCCCAAAAGTGACAGTAAAGTGACGGATATACCACCAGCCGTATTACGAGTTCATTATATCATATGGAATTCTTAATACAGCTGGTGGTATGTCCTTCACTTTTGGGACGGATTAACACCTCCTCCAAAGTTGTAATAACCCCCTTAGTGTGCCGAAAGTTATCTCTAGTACAGGTATTCACCCCTACAAAGCATTCATTTCATCTATATCACCTGAGTGGTATTCGCTGTGTCAGCACAAATAAAGGCATTGTCCAATCCTTGCCCTTAACCTTAGCAATGATGATAAGAACAGTGCTGAATTTAAAAAATGAGTTTGATTTTGAAGATTACATTATTCAATTAAAATAATTTCCTCTAGTGTGTTAACCTTACAAAGATAAAGAAAGAAGAATATGAAACTATTTTGCCTAGCTTGTGTTTATTGAGGCTGAGTTAACCATTGCTTCTGCATGTACTACAGGGTTTAGCATACAGTCGTTTTGTATGCCCATTGTATACATAGTAATTTATACCTTCTCGCTTTGACTGTGTCCAGCCTTGCTTTCAACTTGGCAAGACAAAGCAAGAGCTTTCAATAAAACTAGTGATGCTCCCTGTCTATATCTCACGTTCAAGGTCTTTTTGCACACTTCCGGGGAGACATCCATCCTCCTGGTTTTCCTTATCTTTAGTTTTTGTTTCTGTCATGCACATGTTCTGCAGAAAGAGTGCAAAAGTAGGGGAAATTTGAGTTACCATTATAGGCTCCAACCATTCCGGGGCAAAGCTGTATATTCACTGTTTTTTCTTATTTTGCATACTAATTAGATTAGGGCCCGTATTTATACTTTTTTTGCGCCGCATTTGCGTCGTTTTTTGACGCAAAAACGGCGCAAACTTGCAAAATGCCATTGTATTTTGTAGTTTTGCGCCGTTTTGCGTCAAAAAGCGGCGCAAATGCGGCGCTAAAAAAAGTATAAATACGGGCCAAGGTTTTTAGACTTCAAGAAGTATTTGATATGTGTATTTTCTTTTACAATGGACACTTTAGAGGTGTCACAAATCATTGCACAAATAAGGTAAGACTTCAGTTCAAAGAAGAATGTAGTCACTTAACAATAGAGTTTTGGCAACTCTTTGTTTCTTTAATTGTCATAGGTAGTCCGACATTTTGAGCAGAATTGTGATAATGTTAGAGCAGGAGTTTTAATAGCAAATATTAATGAATATTCATGTATTTTGAGTAATGGAATTGCATAGAAAATGTAATAATCTAGAGAAAAATAATGCACGCATTTGAAAATGTGTCCATGCTAGTGTCTGCCAATGTTCACGAAGTGTACTTATTAATTGCTTATTAATATGAAATGATGAGCTTATGTTTGATTAATGTAGTAATACATCATATTGAGGGTTAAATTAGCTTTATTTATTATGGGCCTTAACTTAGCAGAGGTCTTGGCCTAGTTGCACGGCCTCATGTCAAGCTGTATTTCTAAAACATTTAATAAAATGTCTGCTTAGAGAATTAAATTGTGATTTTCCACTGTTCTGACCTAATGTGCTCGTAGCTGAAAGTCTTTCTCATGAGAACTGCTTACTAGAAGATGCTGTTCCTACTAAATGTAACATTGTAGATGTAATGTGTTTAAGACTGACTTTCTCAGACAAAAACAATGAAGACACTGACTGGAGTATAAGCTGCAACAATATTGTTACCTGACGAGCTGGATAGAGAGGACATTACGAAAGGAGCCAATCACCGACATGTGAACCGGGTACTAGTGGAAACTGTAGATTTGAAGTTTTAGTTTTATTGGACAAAGTGTGAACATGCACTCCCTTGATCAATAGGGACTTGGGAAGAAGTTTTAGGAGATCTGAATTAGCCAGACTGCACTGAGGGGAGATACCGCCATTATTTTTCTTGAGCATCTTGAGAAGAGGTGTGCTTAACTTTAGTGCTAAAAGACTTTGCCTTTTCCTGAACTTTGATGCTGAATCCTAATGCTGTGCTGACTGAGCATAGGTATATTGAAGATGATATTGTTTGCTATGTCTTTTTGATTTTCTTTCTAGGTGCCAACAGCGCCATTTTGATAGAGCCATAGTTAGATGTTTTTCAAAATTTGTGTTGACTAAATTGTTTTGCATGAAACCCAAACATGCTAATTTTAATCTGGTGTTAGCTAGGATCCTCACTAATGAAACTCAATATCTGGAGTAACATTTGATGTCTTTCCTTTGCTGAATCTAAGGGCCAGATGTAGGTAGAAACCAATTTGCGACTTGCAAATTGCGAGTCCTCCCGACTCGCAAATTGCAACTCGCAAAACTGGTATACAGAAAGGTGTCTCAGACACCTTCTGCGACTCGCTATGGTGTCGCTGTAGTGCTTTCCTCTTAGCTAGTTTCTAAGCACTAACATAACACAACAGAAATGCACTTCTGAGGTCAAAGAAGACTTTTATTGTTGTTAATTCTTCCCCAACCACAATATTTATGTATGACGAATTAGTAGCTTTCAAGTCCGCGTTAATCAAACAAAATATATCAGTTTGCAATATACACAGCAGGTTATATTTATAAGATATTGAATGCAAAGCAAAACAAATACTTCACCGTGTGGGAACTATCTACAGCTTCATCTTTCTAAGGTCTGCAAGCTGATGACCCCTGTCAGCCGCGGGAAAGAGATTCATCTACCCACACGGGATTGCTGGCAGCTGGCGCCAAGCTCCAACACGAGGTCCGGCAGATTCGAATCTGACCCTCTGCAGCCTGTTACATTCGTTACAAAGGTGTGCCCCCTCCTCTCAGACCTGGGAAACTGAGCAAGCCTTTTGGAGACTGGCCAGGTCTCCAAGACTACTCCTGTTCCCAAGCTCAAGCAGAGAGAACAACACCATGTACCCTCTCTTATCAGGTCTAGTCTACTGTGAGAAAAACATCTTGGTTCAAAAACACAGCTTGGAAAAATACAGCTTGGATTCTCAACTGCAATGTCTAACTCCACGTTAAAGGCAATGGGCAGCTAACCTAAATATCAAATGCAATGTCATGTTAAAGGCAATAGGCAGCTAACCTAAATATCAAATGCAATGTCTAGTGTCATGTCAAAGCCAATAGGCAGCTGAGCTGAATACAAAATGCAATGTATAATATCATGTCAAAGCCAATAGGCAGAATATCTAATAGCATGTCAAAGTCAATAGGCAGCTAAATTGAATACATCATGTCAAAGCCAATAGGAATGCAATGTCAAAGCCAATAGGCGGCTAGACTGGATACAGCATGTCAAAGCCAATAGGCAGAATACAGAATGTAATGGCTAATGCAATGTCAAAGCCCATAGGCGGCTCAACTGAATACAGAAAGTAATGGTTAATGCCATGTCAAAGCCAATAGGCGGCTCAACTGAACAAAACATACCATGTGCTACTGGTGAACATTGAGCAACTAATATGCGCAGTGGTGAAACACAAAGTCATTGGTCAAACAAACTCCATCAAATGGCAGTACATTCCGCCCTTTGACCAATGAATTTTTGTTTCACATATCTCTTGTTTCAAACAAAAACAAAAAAAAACATCAGCACAAAAAAAAAACATTATCAGCAAGTCACATTTGAATGTCCAAAGCAATCCCTGTAAAGCAATAGAAGTGAATTAACACATTGATCTCATAACCTTTCACATTAGATACATCTACATAGAAAAGACTGAGCAATTTGTACTCTGAATGAGTCTCTAATTCAACAGTGTTAGCAATTTGATGTGGCATGAGTTCTACTCATGTAAAGGGACACGGTCCACCTGAAAGGTTTGCTGGAAGATAAGCAAAAGTCAGAGTTCCATACGAGAGGGAAAAAAAAAAAAACACAGCTTAGTTCCAGTGGAAGAATGCAATCAAACAAGTTGAACTTGAACTGAAGGCGCAGTTTGCGCAAAATGGATCCATGGTGCTGGCACTTTACTCAGCCAGGTTCAGGTTGGGGGTTCGGTCCCTTCCCCGACCCCACACGCACACACCGGAAGGGGGACCACACAGCACACTCAGGGACAGTGGCGAAACGTGGTAGGATCTGCAAAAGAAACAAGTATGACTTTTCTTGCAAATAACATTTTTCATTTAAACTGCACCCTTCCTCTTTCTTTCCCTGTTTTATAATCAGCAGGACGTTTTTGAGGCCCTTTGTTATATTTTCTGCAGGTTCTGGAGGATCACTTGGGGCTTCAGCCCACACATCAGTACTGAGGTTTTTATCTGCTGCGCCACAGCTTCCCTTTTCTTGCACTGTCAGAAGGGCTGGGGCAGACTCATTCTTTACCAAACCTCCATTCACTGCATTTTTGCCAAGTTGGGCCATTCTGTCTCCAATTTGTATGAATGAATCAGATTATTTTCTAGGTATCAGCATAATTTCGATTTTTCCTTGGTAATTTGCAGCAATCACTCTCCCTAAAACCTGATCAATTTGCCATTTCTGTCCTGGTAACTTTCCTCTCCCCAACTGCTCTGTGACTGCTTGCATGACAGATTGCTTTTGTGCGTGCTGCACAGTTTTTATCAAATCTAGGGGAATGTGCATCTCTCTCATCTCTGCCCACCTGTAAGTGGCTTTTTCTCTCAGCTGTTCACATTTCTGGGGCACCCACTTAGCCATCCCCACTAAGGCAGAATTCTGGGTGTACACTTCTCTCTCTGAATTTTTCTCATTAACATCTGCAAGGTAATTGAACCAGTTAGGTGCTAAAACATTAACAATGAACCAAAAATCAGCATAAAAATGACACATCTCATGTAGCTCTTGCTTTAAAATCTGACACACATTATACAACTCCATTCCTTCTCCTGTGCCAGAAAACAACATTTAAGTCAATGAATCATTAGTAAAACAAACATGCTTTTTATCTTCAGTGGACATGAATTCAAATGGTGCGTTCAACTTCATTGGTAACTCTTTTATCTGTGGTACTCTAGCCCTGTCTTGCAAGTACCAGATCCATTGCATGATTCTAGCTAGGGGCACTATTTTCTTTCCTTGTTCATGATTTACGTGTACATAAGTATTTCCTTCTTGCACTGCGCAGAAACCTAAAGTCTGCATTATTTCATTTGCCAAATCACAAGCGCGCAGCTGCATATAATTTTTCACAGTGACCATATACAAAAGTGTTAGGATTTCACTCAAATGAGAGCTATTCTTTTTCCAAAAATCAAACAAGCTAATGAAACTCGGGGTGTCTTGCTCTAAAATCCTTCGTTTTACTTGTGCATTTTGCAACGGTAACTCGTAAATCACATTCTGGTCTCTCTCGTCCATGTTATCAGTTAAGGAATGCATTTTGGCTGCCAAAAACCCTGGCTCACACGGAAACTCAGTGCAGCTCGGAGCTGTCTTAACCCCCTCATTACTGGAATGGGACAAGAAAGATTCTTCAAAAACAGCCTTTTTATAACTTTCAGTCGGGCTAATTTGCTCACGTAAATTCCTATTTTCATGTTCCAACTTCCTACATTTCTCCTGCATTTCTCTGTAAGCAGATAAAGGTATCCAGACCTTTCTGTAATCATTACTTCCAAAAGACACGTTTTCTACATATGTACAACAGGAATTATTTCTCAAAACACCATCAGGCATTTTAGCTACACATGCATTTTCTTCTGTAATTCCCCAAACAGAAAACAATTCACAGTTTTTCGTAGCACCATCAGGCAGTTTACCAATACATGCATTCCCAGACATGGTCTGCCGTGCTACTGTGATTCTCCAAAAAAAACAATTTCTGTAATTCTCCAAACAACAAAAACAATTACACTTTTAAAGTGTGCACTTAGAAATCTACCAACTCGTCAACACCCTCTTAATCACCTCTTAATGACCGACCCCACGACTCCTGGTACCAATTATAGTGCTTTCCTCTTAGCTAGTTTCTAAGCACTAACATAACACAACAGAAATGCACTTCTGAGGTCAAAGAAGACTTTTATTGTTGTTAATTCTTCCCCAACCACAATATTTATGTATGACGAATTAGTAGCTTTCAAGTCCGCGTTAATCAAACAAAATATATCAGTTTGCAATATACACAGCAGGTTATATTTATAAGATATTGAATGCAAAGCAAAACAAATACTTCACCGTGTGGGAACTATCTACAGCTTCATCTTTCTAAGGTCTGCAAGCTGATGACCCCTGTCAGCCGCGGGAAAGAGATTCATCTACCCACACGGGATTGCTGGCAGCTGGCGCCAAGCTCCAGCACGAGGTCCGGCAGATTCGAATCTGACCCTCTGCAGCCTGTTACATTCGTTACAAAGGTGTGCCCCCTCCTCTCAGACCTGGGAAACTGAGCAAGCCTTTTGGAGACTGGCCAGGTCTCCAAGACTACTCCTGTTCCCAAGCTCAAGCAGAGAGAACAACACCATGTACCCTCTCTTATCAGGTCTAGTCTACTGTGAGAAAAACATCTTGGTTCAAAAACACAGCTTGGAAAAATACAGCTTGGATTCTCAACTGCAATGTCTAACTCCACGTTAAAGGCAATGGGTAGCTAACCTAAATATCAAATGCAATGTCATGTTAAAGGCAATAGGCAGCTAACCTAAATATCAAATGCAATGTCTAGTGTCATGTCAAAGCCAATAGGCAGCTGAGCTGAATATAAAATGCAATGTATAATATCATGTCAAAGCCCATAGGCAGCTGAGCTGAATATAAAATGCAATGTATAATATCATGTCAAAGCCAATAGGCAGCTGAGCTGAATACAAAATGCAATGTATAATATCATGTCAAAGCCAATAGGCAGAATATCTAATAGCATGTCAAAGTCAATAGGCAGCTAAATTGAATACATCATGTCAAAGCCAATAGGAATGCAATGTCAAAGCCAATAGGCGGCTAGACTGGATACAGCATGTCAAAGCCAATAGGCAGAATACAGAATGTAATGGCTAATGCAATGTCAAAGCCCATAGGCGGCTCAACTGAATACAGAAAGTAATGGCTAATGCCATGTCAAAGCCAATAGGCGGCTCAACTGAACAAAACATACCATGTGCTACTGGTGAACATTGAGCAACTAATATGCGCAGTGGTGAAACACAAAGTCATTGGTCAAACAAACTCCATCAAATGGCAGTACAGTCGCAAAGACCCACCTCATGAATATTTATGAGGTGGGTCGCAGTTTGCGACCCCATAGAGAGTTTAGGCACTCACGGGGATGGTGGCCGCTGGAGACAGCAGACCACCATGTCCGTGACTGCTTTTAAATAAAGCAGTTATTTTTTCTCTTTGCAGCCCGTTTTCCTTAAAGGAAAACGAGCTGCAAAAAGAAAAAATACCGAAACCTTTTTGTTTCGGTTTTTTCAGAGTAGGCAGTGGTCCATAGGACCACTGCCTTCTCAGAAAAAATATTTTTGTGAGCATTCACAAAGGGCAAGGGTTCCCATGGGGACCCCTTTCCTTTTGGGAATGAGTTACCATCCACTTCAAGTGGATGGTAACTGCGAGTTGGTTTGCGACCGCTTTCGCGGTCACAAAGCAACTCTACATCATGATGCGGTCGCAAATAAGAAGGGAACATCCCTTCCTATTTGCGAGTCGGAATCACATTTTGCGAGTCGGTACCGACTCGCAAAATGTGATTCTGCATCGCGTTCAGCCTTTTGCGCCTCGCAAACTGCATTTTTAGCAGTTTGCGAGGCGCAAAAGGCTTCCTACATCTGGCCCTAAATGTATGCAATAATATTTGCACAGTTGTTGTTATGATTAATTTGCTCAGTAATGTGTAGTAGCTCAAGCCATGATTAGATTGTGTTTCTTTCATCACTTCGGCCAGCCAGTATTGTTTCTGTATGTTTATCATTTGATTTTGAGATTATTCTACGTGACATTAGCATTGTTAATATAGGGACATAAATATTCTAACTTTTACATAAAGGTGTGGTTATATATGACTGCAAGGTCATGGTGTATGCCAATTGCTGCCTCCTATTGATTATTAATGCTATCTATTGACATTGATTATTGTTCTTTATGTGCTGGATTTATAGCGGGAACATCTTAAACAAGTCAAAAGGTTAATTGACCTATTTGCTTCCACTTGTAAGTTTACTTATTAAGGTCAGATGCGCCAACAGTGATGAACAGCCGAAGTGATAAATACCATGAAATGCTGTTATGGTAGGGAGCTCATAATGGAGAATATAATTGTCATTATACAAAGAGGAAGATTTAGAAACAGTAATCAGCAAAACTAACATAAAATACAATTGTTATATTGTATATGTTCACAACTGACATCTTTCCAGTTTACATATACTGTATCTCTTTAGGTATTCAATAGCTCCGACCTCATTGCATAGCTGGTTGACTTGTTTTGAACTCATTGAGCACTGTGGAGTTTGTTCCAGTGATGGTGACTGAGCAGATGGGGAAACTGGAGTTTGTACACTCTATCTAATGTTGTCGGTGTGACCTGCATGTTCTGGTTTGTGGATACCAGGAGATTGTGTAGCAGATCATAATATCAGTGAGTTCATGTGTGGCAGGTGTGGGAACCACTTTGAATACATTTCTCAACAGCATATAAAGGGCCCTGCTTTTAGCTCAGAACCACCCAACTTCATGACGAAAGGGAGTAATGGTTATTTGTCTAGCTGGGGACCCGGATGCAAATTTAAGCACCTTGCACAGTGGTGAGAAGGCAAATTGAGGGAGACTTTGCAGCAAACTGTTGTAATAGTCTAGTTTACTAGGTAACAGAATTGAGTAGTACTTTAGCTTACAGGAGATACTGTATGAATTCACAAAATGATATTCATTCCTAGAGTGGAAGATTTCCAGCTAGCCAAACAATCAGAATGCTCTCTTTGCTGGCTACAACTAACATTACAGACCACATATACCTCATTCTGTAGGTGCCAGTTCCAACGCCCCTCTGCTGTGGACAGTCACTGTTCAACACAGGGAGTGCTGCGGATGCAACAGCTACCTCTAACCTGTCTCTCACCTGAATGATTGGATGAAATAAATAATAGATGGATCTCATACACCTGTCAGGATATTGTCCCTTGCTTTTTGGTGAGAAGCTCAATCTGACAAAACCACAAAGAAAAAATAAACCTTTTGTTTTTTTTATTTTTCTTTGGCTGGCTGGGCTTCCCGCTCAGCAAAAGCAAGGAGAGGAGTTTTATTGTAGCAGAATGCATTTTGTTATTGTTTTGAAAGTTATGTGGCGAAATCATAAAATGACCTAACCTTAGGTAATATGGTACATTTGGATATCAGAGCACAACTACATTTCCAAGGATGGGTGTAAGGTATTAAATGTATTACTATTTCAAGCCTTTTCAGTGGCAACCATACTGAGAGAAAGGGAGTATAATTGCGTTTATAGTACTGTGTTTTTTTATTGGTTTGATGTATGATATATGATTTATGTCCTTTGTTTTTTGAGTTTGTGGGCTTAAAATATTGTCAAAAGTGTGTGGGGGGGACAAAATTCATGCATTGAGCTGATGGGACATTTCGGGACACCGCATTTCAGGATACCATTGAGAGAGACCGTCCATAGAGTTCTACATCAGTGGTACAAGATGCTTGGAAAATTGCACCATGTGTATCCTGAAGCAGCAGATAAATGTTGGAGATGTGGGACACAAAAGGGCACAATGTTATATATCTATAGTGTGAAAATCTGAAACTGTCATTGTTCTGAGAAGAGATACTTAACCACATAAAAAATGTGTTGGGGTGTCACGTGCTGGATATATAGTGGAGGATACACCTTCAATTATAAGACCATGGCTTGATGGAGTTTAAATGGGAAGGAAGGAGGGAAAGAGTTCTATGAGAGAGGGCAGAACTTCACTATGGAATAAATGTTCTGGTAACCTTCCAGAAATCCTGATATAAATACAGTGAGCAAAAAAGAAAGGTTTGTCCTGTCCTGGCATTCCTAGGCCAGTACAGGGTGTGAGTGAGTAGAGATGCTGGGGGAGCCAGCTTAGGAAGATCAATAGAAGCTCAGAAAACACTGTCAAGTGGTGTGCTGCACATGCATGTCACTATGTGGTTCTCAGATGTCTAATGTAAGTCTTGCTTCTGTATCATAAATAGATGTGCTAGCTCAGTGAAGACTTGAGTGCCTTTCTATGCTTTTTGACTACCTGAA
Source organism: Pleurodeles waltl (assembly GCF_031143425.1). Classification (NCBI taxonomy): domain Eukaryota; kingdom Metazoa; phylum Chordata; class Amphibia; order Caudata; family Salamandridae; genus Pleurodeles; species Pleurodeles waltl. The sequence continues at coordinate 1,243,279,749 of NC_090437.1, forward strand.
TTTCATAATTATGCCTGTAAATGTCCTCAAGGTAGTTGATGGTTTTCAGCCAGCACCCCTGAGAAACACAAAGCTGCAACCACTGTGCCATGATTCAGCCTTCTTCTGTGTAGAAATAATGAAGTGAGGGCCTGATTACAAGTCAGACCGAGTGGTAGCTGGATGGGGTACTGCTTCACCTGATCAAGACTGGCCCAGTTTTCATGTCACAAGAACACCAGACTTTATTTTACTGGTTGTTAATTCTGGCTGGTATACTCTCATGAGGCTTGGGTTGCAACAGCAGCCAAGCCTTTTCCTGTGCTCTGTCCCATCTGAGAGCATTCAGTGCTCCCTCCTGCCAGGTATAATCTTTCCCTACCCTTTCCTATTTTGTAAAACACTTTCTCTTAATCCCGGTCTGGCCCAGAAGCCCCTGCTTTCATGTGTCATCTGCTTTGAGGTAGTGGTAAATGGGAGCTTTGAATCACACAGAATGCTGAATTTGGTGTGGTTTTAAGCCAGTGAACCGGGGTCTACATTGTTATTCCACATTCCATAGGGGTTAATTCATAGTTGGAATAAAACGTGCAGAGATAATGGATGGAAGTAAAAATTCCTGTTGCCTGGGATTTCTGCATGTTTACTCTTAAATCATAATCAGGGCTGAACCCTCATAAATTCCTGATGAAAAGTACACACAGTAAAAACTGCAAACACAATGAACCTGCTCTGTACTGAGTCAGCATAGTTGTTCATGGTATGGTTTCTAGTGGCGTCATTGGTGGGAGATAAGGGGGAGGATCTTTGTCTTCCTGCATCCTGCAGTCTTCATGCCCTTCCCTTGTACCTCCCAACTGAGGAGTTACCTGCATTTAGCATCATGACTTCTACCCTGGGACCTGCACAGAAACAGTATGGGGTACCAATTCTCAGTTTTTCAACCATATATGAGTCATAAAAGAGGTGTGAGTCGGTGGCTGGAAAGGAGGAGCTGCAGCACAGGAGGGACTCTGTACAATGCAAAATCAGGAGCACATTCCGCTATAGAAATGGAAATACAGCCACCTGTCTTTCCATTTAACAGTCCTGAATGTGTGAATAAAGTCTATGTTGGGATCCTGTATTGAAAATATGGCTTAGGTTTTACTTTCTTCCATTACTCCTCTATTAAACTGCTCAAATGTTGCTTGTGGACAAAGGGGAAAGGAAAACAGTTGGCTAAAGTAGGAGACATGAGATTTTAGGATGCAGCTACTTACTCCAAAGGCTATGAATTTACCACTGTATTGCATTTATGTGACTGTATGAGACAGAGCACTGTCCGTTTTCCCCCAGGTACCATTGGGTCAATTGTTTTTACCACACACTAGCAGCTTTTACATTGAACCATGCACATCATGCACAAAGCCATTTTGTGACCACAAACACTATGATTTGCAAAATCACAGAGGGCCTCATTTACAAGTGGTTTGCACCACTTTTTGTGATGTACTGGCAGCTCAGGTCCATGCCAGTAAGGCCATGCAAAGCCACTTTTTGAATACATTGCACCCGGTCTCTGTGCTGTCTTGGGTCTACACTAGGGGTGACATATATGTATTAAATGTAGATTTGTTCCTGGTAAAAGGTTTATTTTGCTATGTCGAAATGGCAGTATAAACTGCACACACAGACTTGGCAACAGCAGCCTTGAAACATGTTTAAAAGGCTACTTAAGTGGGTGTCACAATTAGTGCTGCAGGCTGACTTGAAGCACTTAATTTACAGGCCCTGGGCATGTATAGTACACTTTGGTGAGGAATTATAAGTAAATTAAATATGCCAATTGTAAAATAAGCCAATATGACCATGTTTTGAGGAGTGAGCATGTGCACATTAGCAATAATGAGCCGTGGTAATGTGCTCAGAGTCCCAAAGGCCAGCAATAAAAGGTCCAGAAAAAATGGAGGAGGATAGGCAAAAAGCCTGGGGGGAGGCCATTCTAAGACTGCCAGGTCTAACACCAAGCACTGGATTTTGTACTGGAATCATATCATTCCAGGGCAAACTCCATGATAGACATTACCACACACCTTTGCACTATGGTACAAAAAATGCATAGGTGTGTTTGTGTGGCACAAGGCAGCCTAATTGTGCTCTACCATTTGGGAAGAGAGCAGCAGCCCCATATCTTAGTAGATATGGTACTGTGCTGCTCTCTCCCTTTCACACAACACAGCGCAGTAAGTATAATATTAGTAAATCTGCCCTACTGTGTCTTCCCACACTTCCAACGCTACAGAGCAGCTGTATCAACAGTCACTCTTTTGCAGAGGAACGCAGGATCATGTATGACAGGCCAGCCTCTTGCATTACACTGTAAGGAATTTGTCTTTTATTGTAAATGTCACTACGTTTTCATAAAATGCAGTTGATCATGAAAATATGATAACGTAGCTGGCTACTTGCGACAGCATGAATCCATTATAACATTATCACAAAAGTTTGAGTGTTGCACTACTGGATTCTTAAATATCCACTCTTATTCCAGGGCATAGAAATGTGACACTGAGCTCCTGACCTCAATATGGTGATTTGTATTTGCGTGGTCTTACAACACTTGAAAGGATGCACAGGAGGGGCATACCAGCTCCACAATTACTGCTACTATTCTAATGCACACCTGTTCTTTTTGCTATGCCCTGCTCCTTGAGAATGACTTTTTCACCCTTCCATCAAATTGAAGCAAGTTAGAGCACACAGATGGTGACAGCTGTGTAGGTGAACCAATGAAACTGCAACATGGAAACCTAACACGTAGAAGCGTTATGGTAGATGTGATGGACTAACCTGACAGACGACAAACCTCAGTGGTTGCAGGTTTGATGTACCTCGGGTGTAGGTACGATGTACAAACGGACCAAGCAGCAAATATAGGCCCTCATCATGATTTCAGAGGTCTTTTCCAAAGACCGCCGAAGCAGTGGGTGCCGAAGTGCTGGCAGTCTTAACACCACCCTAATACAACTGATATCTGACTTCCGCCCAAAATTGGGTGGAATTACAATACCAGTCGTGCTGGCAGTCGGTGGTGCAGAGGGGGTACCACCACCCCAAAAAGAGACAGCACACTGTACTACAACCCATAATAGGGTGTGGCGTGTCCAGATGGTCAGGCTTTGCCAGAGGTGGAAGCGCCAGGACCCGTCCCCTCCCGGACGACCTCCTCAAAAAACTAGGTAGGTGGATCATCTGACAGGGGAGGGTATGTGTGTGGGGGAGGGTATGAGTGCGTGTGTGAATGTCGTGAATGCAGGGGGAGTGTTTGTGGGTGCATGTGTGAGAGATTGTGTGTGTACAGGGGAGCAGGATGAGTGTGTCAGTGGATGGGGTAGAGTGGGTGACTGCATGTATGCATTGCGGGGGATGTGAATGTATGTATGCGCATGGGGGAGGGGGAAGTGAATGCGTGCATGTTTGTGGTACAGGTGTGTGTGTGTGAATGAATGTATGCGTATGGGGAGGGTGAGTGAATGCAACTGTGTATGCAGTGCAGGGGTATGTGTGTGAATGTATGTATGCACATGGGGGAGGCAGGAAGGGGAACTGAACGCATGCGTGTATGCGGTGTTTGTGTTTGTTTTTCAGTGTGAATGGGTCTGTATGTCGCGTTTGCTTGGGAGAGTGGGGTTGTGTTTGTTTGTGTGTAGAAGTGTGTGAGTGCATGTGTGCGGGTATGTGGACGTGTGTACAAGTGTATTCTGGTGTCAGGAATGCTTATTCCTGTTGCAAGGGTGCAAGACCGCCAGCTTTTTCTGGCAGTGCGACCGCCAGAAAAATGCCATCTGTCTCCCGCCTCGTGATACCACTGGCTGTATCACGCCATCCGCCATGCTGGAGGTGCTCCTCTCCAGTCCGGCGAAATGCTGTATTGTGGTGGGAAGGGTGGAGGCTCGGAGGTTTAGCTTTGGCCAAACCGCCAAACTGCTAATTTGGCTGTATTCACCGCCGGCCCATCGGCGGTGACACTGCCACAGCGGCCCTGGTAGTCTTCTGACTGCCAGGGTCGTGATGAGGGCCATATTCCTGCAGCACATGGCAAGCACTGCAGGTGTACCACCACCAGTCCAGGCAGCATATCATTGAACAGCAACCCAGGACTTGTCACTACTTGTAGCGAGTTCAGTTATTAAACTCTATTTTTTATGTTTATTATCTTTCAACACTTCACAATAGCCTACTCACAAGTGTGTCTTCAGCATTGTCCATTACCCTCAAGAACAATTCTGTGGCCTTTTTTTTTGCTCTTTCTTGTTTTTCCTCTCTAGATTAGACTCTAATGTTTTTTTTGAGTGTTACCATCAGGGGCGGCTCCTTCGTTAAGGCGGAGGAGCATCACCCCCCTGCCAGCAGAGACACATGAAAAATGAAATGATAATAACATGTTTATTATCATTTCATTTTTCATTAGGAGCTGAGTCTTGGGAGCGAGGATATAAGAAAAATGGTGGAGGAGTGGTGTGCACTGCTGTCAGTGCACATTTACGTTTGGCCGACCGTCTTAGGACGGCCAAACCGACATACGAATTGACATCTCTACAACCCAGCTGCATTGCTGGGTGGAGAACAACATCAGGCACAGGCTCCCAGTCCTCCTGGCAGCACAAAACCAATCCACTCCATCCAATCCTGATGCTGGTCTCATTGGTATTATCTGCATGAGAGCAGTGTCTGGATTGGCCATAGGGGAGTCTGGCAGCCTCAGCCTGTGGGCACACACACCAGAAGAGTGGCCATCGGCGAATAATGAGCAGCAGGTAAGTTATTTTTTTTGTTTGTTTACCTGTTGCTTACCCACCTCACTACCTTTCCTTGACACTAGCCTCTACTGGTAACCAGTGAAAGTGTCTGTCACCTCAATGTGACAAAAACCTTTCTGTGTGATGTTTCAGTAATATCACATTCAATAGATAATCACTCAAACCTATGTCATTTTCACCCATTTGCAAAAATATAAATGCTATTCAATTTATCTAGTAAATGTTTCACAATAAGCGTTCATTGAACATGAAGGAAAATTAAATAAGAGTAGTGTTGTCTGATTTGTTCATTGGTTCTTCAGCCAAAATTAATGTGAGGTGAGCTTTTATATCACCACCAGTTGGGTTGAATGATGAAATACTGTGCACAAACCTACTGAGGTACAGAAGTACTGTCACAAATACTGTTTACCTTGAGATTGTCTTCCTACACTTATCGTAGGAATGTCAACAATAGTGTAAAAATATGGACTGTGAAATAAAATAACTAAAATATTAAACTTAAATGTAAAAATATAATATATTGTAAATTAAATAGTTTTAATCAGTCATTTCAGTATATCCACACACACACTTATTTATACAGCCAATTTAACTTATAAATATGTTGCCTCATAAAAGTATGACATTAACTCACTTTTGACAGGAGACAGGCCACCATGCCATGCTGAACCTGCACAGACGCGCATGTGATTTCTTTATATTTCTCTGTTCAGGCATTGAGATGACAGCTGCACATGGAGGTCCGACCTCTGTCGGGGTGAATGTCGTAATTGCTCTTCTAAGGGTAGTGGACAAACTGCTGCTAACATTAGGGCAGACCCAGAAGTGTACCTCCCTCCCACCGATGCCCACAGCAGGCCCAGGAGAGTGTCAGAATCAGGGGTTTAAGGTGTCATTTACAACCTGTTGCTCATCCCTTAGGAGAAGGAGGAGCAGAAGGGCTCTGAAGGAACACAGGAGGGGTGTGAGGAGGTGAACAGGTTTAGCCCCTCTTCAGGGTGTCCTGTGTGGATTCATTTTTAATCCTTCACAGAAATCAAAAGCACAGCGAGATTCACGGACCTTTGGACCCAGAAAGATATGTGGTAAACCGTCAACACCACCCCAATAATTTTGAAACAATGACCCATGTGGCCATCGGAAGGAAAATTCCAATCTTGAATATGGTTCAAAGATTTATTACAAACATGAGCTCAAAGTCAAGTAGACAATGCGCAAAATGAAGGTATAGAGATACATAATTACCAAGGGTTGCCCTAGGCTACGAAATACATTCAGCTGTACTAACATCAGTAAGACTAACCATTCAGAAAGAATGATACAGAAAGTCAATAGAAATATCTGAGTCACAGAAAAAACTCAGATTTCACAATCATTTAGTCACTTCAAATTCAATTAAATCAATAATCTTTGGCTGGGCATAGGTCAATCCTACACCTAACCAAATTAGGGAAATACATGTGTGGGGAGAAAGACAAGCAGGCAAAATACAAAAATACAAAAAGGTCAAAGTAATTCGGGAAAAGATTAATTTGGGGTACAGTGCACTAACTAATAAAAAGAAAAGTAAAAGGAAAGTGTTAGCATAGTGAAGTTTCTAACGTAAAGGGCATTTCAGGGGGCACGGGAAAATGGCAGAGAGGAAAATACATCTCCAAGAGATACAACATTCAGTGAATATTTATCAGCAAAGCATCTGGTCAGCAAGGCATGCGTAAGCATCAGGAAAGTGTCTGTCTCTGACCAAGACAGAACTGCTCTCAATAGATTTCTGGTCTGCTGTCCTCAAAGTTGAAATAACCAGTGCTATATTAATCCACATGAAATGTTCTGATTTGTCCAAGGTGTCAGTTCATGTTACGTTGAACGGCCCTCATCAATTTAAATCAATATGCAGACTTCAGGTTGCAATAGATCAACATTTTCTCAAGTCTGTCATTGGAACATCTCTTTTCTGTGTGACTCCAAACAGGTTGAAACATTTGTATACAATCTCAGTACATGTTCCTGTACTACAATATTTTCAAGGTCAAAAGGGGACAATTCTCCTACAGTTAAACAATAGACGTTTTACAAAAGGGACTTTGCTTCTCAAGGGAACACATTCTGAAAATAGACTTCACATTATGAAAAAAATAATTCAGCACTTTTACATGGCTACAAATTGCAAGCTCTGGAGGCCTTAGTTATGCTAACACAAGGAAATATAAAATGCAGTTGATTTAATACTTGGTAATGAACACCCATAATATGTAAACTTATAAATTCATCATTAATAATCTGTAAAAGTAAAACATTTCATGATACATGGAAAAGCTTTGTTATTGCATTACATTCTGTATAGCAGAGAATTGCATTTTCTCACTTGCACATATTTTCAAAGTAATTTATCTTTCATTAAACACATGAGATTAACATTAGTTTCTACAAACACAACTAGTTCAGATTTTAAATTATATTTTAACATCCACTTTACCTTTTAACATGTGACTCAATTAAAAAGGCACCTAGGCTGATTTGTGAAATACAAGCAAATTGCACATTTAAAATGCATATCAGTACAGCTTTCTATATTGGTTCTCTCTCATTTACATTTATAAACTTAAACTTGTCACAGTCTGATGACTTTAGTGACATGAAGGGCAGAGCTAAAATTTATGCTCTATCACCTCTGACCGCTCCCATCAAAAACAAGAAGATGGAAGACTGTACCAGAGCAGCGCAAGGCAGCCTAGACCCCCAAATAGAGGGGCTCTGCAGGTGGAACAAAGGAGAAGGCAGCAGGGAGGGCCCTGGCGGTGGAGATTGAGGCAATGAAGAGAGAATTGTGACAATAAACATCACAAGATGACTCGGAAGTGGAACAATAAGAGTACCTGCCTAGGGGTGCACCTAAGAGCTTGCACCTCAAAGTACAAAGGGGTGTTAAATACAACTTTAACATACAGCATCATCTGATAAGGCATACTAACTAATTCTGCACTGAAATATAAAATCTTGCTTCCTGTTCTGTTCAGTTGGCCCTCAGAAATACACCATTACAAAGAGGCCACATTCTCATTTCAATTAAACAATTCAGAATTTGTTGATGTCCTATTTAATATGGTCTGCTGTAATTCTCCCTTTTCTTGAGCTTACAAAAATAAATACTTCTCCTTTTCTCCATTTCTATCGCTTCTTTCCTCTACTTATTCTTAGCTCTTTTCTCCTTAAAATGCAAGTGCACCTATAACACACAAAACCACAATCCACGGGGGTCTTAAGATGGTTCCCACTAGCCCCTTTCCCGTGACACCAACCCATTTTTTAATGGCTGAAAGCCATTTCCAATAGCCTCCCATTGTGAGAAAGTAGCCTCTTTCTAGCATAGGAACCCAGCCTGTTTGTCAGTGTATTTTGACTGTTTCACTGGGATCCTGCTACCCAGGACGCCAGTGCTTATGGTTTGTGGCATGCTTGTCAGTATGTTTCACTGTTTTTGTCAGTATGCTTGACTGTGTCACTGGAGTCCTGTTAACCAGGACCCCAGTGATTATGCTTTCTCTGGTTCTAAATTTGTCCTTACATACTGGTAACTCAGTATTTCACTCCAAATTGGCACACTGGACCCTCCTTATAAGTCCCTAGTATATGGTACCTAGGTACCCAGGGCATTGGGTTTCCAGGGGATCCCTATGTGTTGCAGCATTACTTTTGCCACCCATGGGGAGCCCAGGCAAAGGCTTCTACAGGACTGCCATTGCAGCCTGTGTGAAATGGTGCACGCACCTTTTCACAGCCATTTTCACTATACCAGATCACTTATAAGTCACTTAAATGCCAGGCCTTCAGACCCTGAAGGCTGGGTGCAAAGTACCTGTGTGTGAGGTCACCCCTGCACTAGCAGAGGTGCCCCCACGTTGTCCAGGCCCATTTTCCCAGACTTCGTGAGTGCGGGGATGCCATTTTAAGTGTGCACTGGACATAGGTCAATACCAAAGTCCAGCTTCACAATGGTAACTCCGAATATGGCCATGTTAGGTATCTAACAACCTGGGAATTGTGCCCCAATACTGATTCCAGTATTGGTTGCACAATCCTATTGACACCCAGTAGTGCCATACCAGCCTTTTGAGGTTTTCCAGGCAGCCCCAGCTGCTGCCACCTCACAGACAGGGTTCTGCCCTCCTGTTGCTTGGGCAGCCCACGCCCAGGAAGGCAGAACAAAGGATTTCCTTTTAGAGAGGGGTATTACACCCTCTCCCTTTGGAAATAGGTGTTACAGGCAGGGGAGGGGTATCCTCCCAGTGCCTCTGGAAATGCTTTGAAGGGCACAGATTGTGCCCTCCTTGCATACACTGGGTTAGGGTCCCCAGTCTCTGTTCTGGTGTGAAACTGAGCAAAGGAACGGGGAGTGATCACTCCCCTGTCCATCACCACCCCAGGAATGCTGCCCAGAGCTCCTCCAGAGTATCCCTGGGTTTTGCCATCTTGGAGTTCAAGGTGGTTCAAGGTTGTGGGGCACTCTGGGAGCATCTTAGTGGCCAGTGCCAGCAGGTGACATCAGAGCTCTCGCCTGATAGGTGCTTAGCTGGTTAGGTGACCAATTCCCCTTTCAGGGCTATTTAGGGTCTCTTCTCTGGGTGTTTCTTCAGATTCAGATTGCAAGTCTCCAGCAGGACTCCTCTGCATCCTTTACTTCATCTTCTACTGACAGATCAACCGCTGACCACTCCAGGAACTCTACAACTTGCAACAAAGAAGCAAAGACAACTTCTGCAACCTTGTAACTTCAGCTCCTGCCATCAACTGCAACAGTTTCCAGGTCGTGCATCCTCCAAGGACTGCCTGTCTTCAGCCTGCACCAGAAGAACCAAAGGAATCCCCTGTGGAGTGATGGAGTCACTTCTCTGCTTTAGCAGGCACCTCTCTGCAGCGACGACCGGTGCTGTGGGTCCCCTCTCCAGATGACAAGCATGGATCCAGCAACACGGGTGGTAGACTGAAGTGACCCCGACAGTCCCAAGGGTAAGCTGTCCAACTTTGGTAGAGGTAAGAGCTTGCCTCCCCATGCAAGACAATACGCCTTAGCACCGCGTGACTTGCAGTTGCTAATGCTTGTGTGCGACCTTCCACAAAGTTCTTCGTGCACAGCTCAGCTTAGGCCCCCAGCACTCCAACCTGCGACATACAGCTTCCCGAGTGGATCGCTGGCAGCATGGGATCCCTTTGTGTCATGCTGCATGGGCCTCCATTTGCACCTCCTTAGTCCCAGTGCTGTGGGACTCCTGTGCAAGCTGCCTGGTCTTCTGAGGGTTCTCTGAGTTGCTGAGAGCTCCCTCTGTCTCCCCCTACTGGGTAGAGGCCACCAGGTTCCACCTGGTCCCGGGCAGTGCCATTTTCTGCTAACAGCCAAGGCTTGTTGGCAGAATCCAGTGATGCAACCCAGACTGCAATCATCCAGCTGGTGTGGGACATCTTCTGCACCAACCAGGAACCTGCATCTGTCTTCTGTTGTGCATAACTGTCTTTGTCTTCTCTCCGGTGGTTCTTGTTTTGCACTTTCATCCAGGTTAGTGGGGGCTCCTGTTCTCCCTGAACTCTTCAGTGCTTCTTGGACTTGGTTCCCTTCTTCCACAGGTCTTCAAGTCCAGGAATCCATCATTGTTGTCTTGCAGTCTCTTCTGGTTCTTGCATTATCATCAATCATTACTTCTTGCGTGTTTCAGGAAACTTACTGTGATTTACTCCTGTTTTCATGGGCTTTGGGGTGGGGGTCAATTACTTACCTTAGGTGTTTTCTTACGGTCCCAGCACCCCTCTGCACACTATTCTTCCTTAGGTGGGAAACCGACTTTTGCCTTCCACCATTTTAGTATATGATTTGTGTTCCTCCTAGGCTCATTGCAACCTATTGTGATTTTCACTATTTGCACTGTTTTCTGACTGTGTACTTACCTGCTTTTGGTTACTAGTGTACATATTGTGCATAATACTAACCTCCTAAGGGAGTATAGACTCTAAAGTATTTTTGTCATTGTTTCACTAAAATAAATTACCTTTTTTTTTGTAACACTGAGTATTGTCTTTCATGTGCGTGAGTATTGTGTGACTACAGTGATATTGCAAGAGCTTTGCATGTCTCCTAGTTCAGCCTTGGTGCTCTGCCTACAGATACCTCTGGACAGCTTGAAGACACTGACTACATTTTACTGATAAGGGATAACTGGACTTGGTATAAGGTGTAATTACCTTTGGTACCCACTGCAAACCAGGCCAGCATCCTACACCCAAGCGCTGGTGGCTGTCAGTTTTGTATGTACAACGATTTTGTGCATGTAACGTTTCACAGACTGTGCCCTCCTTTGCAAGTCGGATGTCTATCGCAAGACAATTCTATAAAACTATGGATCTCACAGCAACCATTTGCATGTCCATTAATAACATAGCTCCTGCGGTGTCAGTAGATAACTTAGCTAGTATTGTTGACATTAACTGATCTTGAGATCAATCAAGAGATCTCCCACTGATGGAATTATAGCACCAAATATATCACCCACTATCTCTGAGGCACTTGCTTCTCTTTTAACTCTGGAGTTTGATTTATCTTCCCAGACTAACTCATTAATGCTGTCCACATGATAAATGTTCGCAAAAACTACTCTCAGGTAACAAGTCCAATGCCAGCCTTCCGGCAGCTTCTAATAAGCCTTTTTTCCAGATATAAAATAAACACCTGGTATCAAAGAATCCTGTCCATTGAACATAAAGATCCATGTACTTTTAAAAACAAAAACCTGTCTCCATTCACAGGTTTCTACAAAATGTGTACATGTATTTGACTTTGGTCTATACACAGAGAATTTCCCCACACGTTGCCAACATAAAGCTAAGAATCCTTGACTCAGCCACTGAGGGGCATATTTACAAGCCCCGAGTACCTCCTTGCGCCGCCCTAGTGTCATTTTGATTTTTTACACTAAGGCGGTGTCAAGGAGGCCTTTCGTGGGGCCAGATTTACAAAGTGGCACAATGTAAGGTTCTCATCGAGTAGGTTCTCATTATGCTAATGAGGCCACTGGACTCGGGAGACAGGATACCATGGATTGTGGGTACTAAGTTTGATTCCACATCACTTGATGCCTGTCAGCCTAATCCGGGTTCTCCGGCTAACTAGCAGTGCCTCATCTCTGGCTAAGATGATCGTGGCAACCAGGAGCATGACAAGTAAGAGTCCTCAGGGGAATCGTGGTCGATTCAGATCCCATCCCATTCTCTCAGTTACCAAAGTCTCTTACAGGCAAAGACAACAGAGGCAGAATATAGTTCAATAAGGATTTATTGAAGCAAATGCATCTTAGATAAAAAGGCATGTATTGCAATAACTAGGATGATAAAATACAGTAAAAGCAAGTATGTAACTAACAGAGTAAAACACAAGAACAGTCCTACCATACTGTCTCTAGGAGTGATATATACATATATTTCTCCTACCTACACTATGTTTGAGCACAGCGTAATAAGCCTAATCTGCACTTCGGGTTTCCACATGGGGGTACACCATCCCTCATACTTGAAGGAAGAAGCCTGTAGTCTAGAGAGAATGCCCCCATATGGATCAGTGGTCCAGCCGTCTACGCAGGCAGCTGCAACAAAGCAATCAGCATACAGTTGTGGTCATCTGGCTGGTATCTCCCTCTAACGTATCCAGGACAAAGGGGTGTTTTTTTAATAAAACAACTGCCATTCTAAGAAATGGTCCCCACGTATGAGTGTGTGTTTTCTGTGAAATAATGGAGACACAGAATACCACGTTTCGGCAACCCTATCTTACTGTAGCCTTAGAGAAAGCAACGCGTGAAATAAATGTCCTACTAAGAATGTGATGCTTTCCTAGGCAAAAGTATGAGATAAAGAAAAGAAAACAGCACCGCAAATGTGATTGTTGCTAGAAAAATAAAGCAATGCTTAATAAAATGAAACTCAATTAAATTGCACAGCTCCAGGCCTAGCAAGCTGAAACGTTGTCTCTAAAACATGGCTAAAATAGCTATACAACAATGCAAGCATTGCTCCACTTTGTAACCGCCTGTGTCACATTATGCCTGTGCCAGGCATAATGTATGCAAGGGGGGCATTTCCCTGGTAGGAGGTCCAGAAAAATGGCTCAGTGAAATTTATGAGATTTCACTGCACTATTTGTCCCCATCATTTTCAATGGCTGCACAAGTGACACGCCCATTGTTTCCAAAGGGCCTCCCCACGCATTGCTGGACTAGTGCCATAATTAACGTGAGCCATAGTGCGCCTTATTAGAAATACACCATGGTGACATTAGGGGGTCGCAGGTGGGTGCAAAAATAGTGGTGCATCATAGCTGATGCACCACTGTCTTGTAAATATGCTCCTGAATGTGTTGCATATTTTCCCAATTTTGCAAAACTACTCCCTTTTCTATTTTGGCTTTCGTTGCCCTCTTTCTGTCATCAACTTGTCCAATTAACTCGTTTTCTACTGAGCTGAGTATGCAGGTCAAATTATTCTTGTGTGCATATGCTGTTCCAAATGTCAAGATAAGTTTAAAGAATCCTCCCACAATGTCAATGTTTTTCACTTTAGCAATACCACTCAGCTGCTTCATGATATGCACAAAAGAAAACACTAGATCTTAGTTTGAATAGAATCATTGATAATACTCCTGCTCACACAGCCGTGGTAGTAACAGGCTACAAGACATTCCATATGTTATTGGCAAGGTGTGATAAGTCATTCCTTCCTGTACTAATGATGGAATTTTTTCGTGCAAACAGCAATTCTGTACCTCCATCGTTTCAATATACTCATATAATAATCTGAAATATACATTCAAAGTCAAATATCCCTTAGAAGTATCTGTGGGTAAATGTTTCTCATCCTCATATAGGGGACCTTGATTTGTGAGTGAACCTTCCAAATTCGGGGCATTTGTGACTGAAGCTTTCTAACTCTCATTCTGAGCATGTAATCATCCAATATTCATTAATATGATCACAATCACACATGCTACTTCTAAACATAGGCACACATAGACCCTCATTATAAAATTGGCAGTAAATTCTGCTTACCGCCGCGGTGACGGCGGCCAACCTACTGTCACGGAGGCGAACATCCATTCAACATATTATGACACACACACACACACTAAACCAACAGAATACTGCCACAAACACATATCCGCCAGACCAAAGGTTAGTGGTAAACTGTCGCTACGAACACCTATACCGTTACGCCAACAGAACAAGCCCACTACATTATGACCCATGAATCACCACGGTGGGCATTCAACAGTAAACCATTGGCGGTACACATCGGCGCGGTCAGAATGGCCACCCAAATATATAACAACACAACATTGGCCAAAACTAAAATCACACACCTGACACTGATAAACACACCACACCCACCCACCCACAGTACTATAACACACACACCCACATTACCCACCACCCTTTATGAACACGAAAAATAAAGAGATAGCCACACAAATCACAGACACAACTACACAAACACCACAAACACCCATTCATCCATCACGCATCCCACACTCCACCACATTACTCAACACCCACTGCACAACACACACCACACAACACCCATGTCCTCCACAAAGGCACCCCCGTTTCACAGATGAGGAGTTGTGGGTCAAATAGTCAGGGTAGAGCCACAGCTGTTTGGACCAGAGGTACAGCAAATCTCCATTGCTAGGGAGTTGGAGCTATGGCGGAGAATCGTGGACAGGGTGAACGCCGTGGGACAGCATCCAAGAACAAGGGACGACAACAGGAAGAGGTGGAATGACCTACAGGGTAAGGTACGTTCCATGGCAGCAAGGCACCAGCTTGCCATCCAGAGAACTGACGTTGGACCCCCACCTCCCCTCCCCCACAGCTGACAGCATGGGAGGAGCAAGTCTTGGCAATACTGCATCATCCTGAGGGACTCACTGGAGTTGCCGGAGGACTGGACACTGGTGAGTCAATATTTACTACCTATCCCCCCACATATCTGCATGCCACCACCACCATTCACCCTTACACCCATCACTCCACTCCATCCCACACATTGCACCACCACAATTGACTACTCTGAATGCCAAGCCCTGCATGCCATACCCACTGCATGAACATCCCTCCCAGCCCTGCATGTACACCCACCACCAATGCACAGCATGGAGAACTAACAATCCACAATACATCATCATACACAAAAACAGGTGGCAGGGCAACAGCAACAATGTAGGAGAAGCTAGGGATGTAGAAAATGCCACAGACATTTAGCAGAATATACCACTTATATCCCCACAGGTGCACCAGCCAATCTCAGCAGCAAGGAGTTGCCATGGCTACCCAGCCCCCCATCAGAAGATGCCCCAGTAATGACAGTAACTCTGGACTTCTGGATCTGGATGAACTTCCTGGCCCATCAGGGACCACTGGTCAGTCGGCTCCCCCAGCCCACACCCACTCTACCACAGAACCTCCCCCCTCAGTATCCAACACCACAGCAGCCACCCAACATCCCCAAACCTCTGTTCCAAGGACACTTCAATCAGCAGTGTGCCCACCTGTACAGGGACCCCAGTCCACACCTCACAGCAAAGAAACTCAGGGTCCTGGGGTCAGTGGCAGTGGGCACATCATTCAGGGGGCACAGGCACAGGGGGGCCAGGGAGACACGGAGGACAGCTGTGCACCAGGGCGAGGACAAGCCCAGGGAACCGACTGCCCAGGAGGCACTCACCAATGCCCTGGAGGCTTACCAACAATCCCAGGACAAGATGAGTCAGGTGTTAAGCATCATTCAGGAGAACCTTGGTCTCCATAGCAGGGGTGCTGGGTGATATGGCCAACATCATGAAGGACTACATACCACACCAGCGGGCCCCTTCCACTAGCCAGTCAACTGAACAGCCCTCCACATCTGCTGCAGCTAGTGGAGAGGTGGCCCTGTCAAAGGACCCACTGGCCACAAGCACCCGTCCCCATGCAAAATGTGTTCCATATGTTCTGTGACCCAGACAGATGCCAGAGACACTTGCCAAGACAAAGACCGCTGCCAGGAAATGAGACCCTCCTGAATGTCCTCCTTGTGTTCCACTGTGTCGCCTTGTCCACTTTGAACTGCCATTGCTCCCCTTCCTATGGCTCCTTGTGCTACACATAGACTGGACCAATACCCTGGACTTATCTCTACCATTACCCCATTCCATTGCACTATTCCTTCTAGTGATAGTGCTTTATGTGACAAAAATGTGCAATAATATTAACAGTTTCATTTTGTGCAATTGTCCTGAACTTTGTGATTGCATTAAATAATGGCCTATAGCAGTCTGTAGTCATCACATCAGTACACAGTTTTAACCACACCAACATCTGCAAAATGAGAAGGCATAGGTGACAGTCAGTTGAGATGGTAAGGCAGTGACTGCCGTCATGCGACAGCCACACTGAAAAGATAAATAATCAGAGGAATGGTCAGTTCTACCCTCCTGGGGATTGAGCAGCTCAATCCCAGGAAGGCAGAACAATGCATTTCCTTTAGGAGAGGGGTGTTACACCCTCTCCCATTGGAAATAGGTGTTAAAGGCATGGGATGGGTATCCTCCCAGGGCCTCTGGAAATGCTTTGAAGGGCACAAACGGTGCCCTCCTTGCATAATCCAGTCTACACCGGTTCATGGACACCCCAGTCCCTGTTCTGGTGCGAAACTAGACAAAGGAAAGAGGAGTGACCACTCCCCTGTCCATCACCACCCCAGGGGTGGTGCCCAGAGCTCCTCCAGAGTGTCCCTGGCATTAGCCATCTTGGATTCCAAGGTGTGGGGACCCCCTGGGAGCATCTGAGTGGCCAGTGCCAGCAGTTGACGTCAGAGACCCCTCCTGATAGATGCATATCTGCGTAGGTAGCCAATTCCCCTCTCAGGGCTCTTTAGGGTCTCTCCTCTGGGTGTTTCCACAGATTCGGTTTGCAAGATTCCACCAGGACTCCTCTGCATCCTCTGCTTCAGCTTCTGACCATCGGATCTACCGCAGACTGCTCCAGGAACCACTGTAACAGCAACAAAGTATCCAGGAAGGCTACTGTGACCTCCAACTTCAGCTCCAGCCAACAACTGCAACAGTTTTCAGGTTGTGCATGCTCTGAGGACTGCCTGTCTTCATTCTGCACCAGAAGAAACAAAGGAATCGCCCATGGAGTGAGTCACTTCCCTGCATCAGCAGGCACCTCTCTGCAATGATGACCAGTACTCTGGGACTCCTCTCCTGTCGACGAGCGTGATCCCTGGAACACAGATGGTGGGCTGAAGTGATCTTGACTGTCCAAAGGTCCAGCTGTCCAAATTTGGTGGAGGTAAGGGCTTGTCTCGCCGTGCCAGACTGGACTCCTGTGCATCGCATCTTCTGTTGCTCCTTGGACTTCTGTGCACTTCTTCCAAATGTTCTTCATGCACAGCTTAGCTCAGGTCCCCAGCACTCTATCCTGCGATTCTCAGCTCCCTGAGTTGTTCTCCGGGGGCGTGGGATCCCTTTGTGTAGTGCTGCGACAACCGCACTTTGCAACTCCTTTGTCCCCATGTGCTGGGACTCCAGTGGGTGCTGCCTGGTCTTCTCGTGGTTCTCTTAAGTGCTGATAGCCCCCTTTGTCTCCTCAGTCTGAGTTGAGACCCCCAGGGCCCTCCTGGGCCCGGGCAGTGCCTCTTTGATGCAAAACACGTTCTTGCGTGAACCAAGGCTTGTTTGTGGAATCCAGCGACGAAAACTGCCTTCATCCAACGACTCGACGTGGGACATTTCTTGCACCAAGCAGCAACCCACAGCTGTATTCTTTGGTGCATTCCTGTACTTTTACTTCCGACCGGAGAATCCACTTTTTCACCTCCATCCAGGTTGGCAGGGGCTCCTGTTCTTCCTGGACTCTTTATCGACTTCTGGACTTGGTCTCCTCTCTCCATAGGTCTTCAGGTCCAGGAATCCATCGCTGGTTTCGTACAGTCTTGCTTGGTTCTTGCATAATCCTTGACCACGACTTCTAGTGTGTTCTAGGAAACTTGCTGTACTTTGATTCTGTTTTCCTGGGCTCTGGGTTGGGGTACTTTACTTACCTTTGGTCTTTTCTTACACTCCCAGCACCTCTCTACACATTACACTTGCCTAGGGGGAATCCAACTTTCGCATTCCACTATTTTAGTATATGGTTTTTGTTGCCACTAGGCCCATTGCAATCTATTGTGTTTTTCATTATTTGCACTATTTTATGACTGTTTACTTACCTGATTTTGGTTACTAGTGTATATGTTGTATATAATACTTACCTCCAGAAGGAGTATTGCCTCTAAGATATATTTGGCCTTGTGTCACTAAAATAAAGTGCCTTTATTTTTGGTAACACTGAGTATGGTTTTTTATTGTGTATAAGTACTGTGGGATTATAGTGGTATTTCAAGAGCTTTGCATGTGTCCTAGTTCAGCGTTGGTTTCTGTGCTACAGCTACACCTAGACAGCCTAAGCTGCTAGACACTGCCTACATTTCACTAAGGTAGATCACTATACCTGGCTTAAGGTGTAAGCACTTCTGGTACCCACTACAAACCAGGCCAGCTTCTCACAACTATAATAATGGCAATTTATGTACAATTGACAGCAATGGCGCACTTTTCAATTTCAGAATGTTGACCAGCACCATAAAATGGGGACCACCTGTCCTGTATGTAGGGACAGGTGTAAGTGATGTAACTCAGCAGGCGTCATGGCGGAAGGCGATCTTGTACTGCCGTGCTATTCCTGATTGGCTTACATGGGCCTCATGGAGTCCAATGAGGATCACTGGCGGTGTGATGGTGTACACTGCAGTGGACATGACCTCCATTTTCTGACTATAACCTCACTTGATTCCTAACTTTCCACAGGACAACACATCCACTGCGTGTGCTGCTGTGACCTGAGTCTGGAACCTGTCATGGCCTGTGTGACAGGGGAATAGGCCCCTGCCTTCACTTCACAGGAGTTGGAGCGCCTGGTGGATGGGGTCCTACCCCTGTATTTACAGCTGTATGGGCCTCCAGACGAACAGGTGAGTACACCATGGGGATGTTGCATGCAAAAAGGTTTCATGGAGATGTGGGTGTGCTGGCAGGGTGTCCTTTCGGTGGGGGGTATGGCTGGTGATAGTATACATTCAGGGCTCCAGGTGATGTGTGTGCCATTTGAGGGGAAATGGTATTTGTGTCCTCCTTTCTACATTTCCTCTGCAGGTCAGCGCCCAGAGAAGAAGGGATTGTGGCGTGCTATCACCCATGACATGCAGACCCTGGGGGTCGATGGCAGGTGGAGCACCCACTGCAGGAAACGGTGGGAGAACCTAAGACGCTGGGCCCGGAAGACCGCGGAGTTCCAGCTGGGGATGGCCTCCCAATGAGCGAGGGGCGCCCATCGGAACCTGACCCCCCTGATGTCCTGCATACTTGTAGTGGCCTACCAAGAGCTGTATGGGTGCTTGAGGGCAGTACAGCAGCCACAAGAGGGTGAGTACAGTGTGTGTAACACCCATCTTTGTTGCCTGGCATATGATGCTGGTGGTGGGTTTCAGTTAGTGGGTGCCCGTTAATGCCAGCTCAGACATTGCTGCGTGGTCCAGCTCAGGGTAAATGGGTGAATGGCAACATCTTGTTTACGAGCTGGGTGGCATCCCATGTCAGACAGGGATTAGTAGGTCCCAGGAGGGGTGCAGATGGTGGTGGTTGGATCTCATCTTGCTTTGGTACCTAGCCAATAGAATGCCAGTGCGGTGCATAGTGCTCAATCTTGATCCCTGTGTGTGATGGAAATGTGTATGCCATCTGTGGTGTTGGTGCTGTAATTGACCCAGTGTTCCCTTTCTCTCTCTCCCCCATTTTCTTCTGTCATCCTGTCCATGTGTGCATTAGCATCATCTGGTGGAGAAGCAGGGGCAACAGCTACTAACTGGAGATGCAGCCCACAGGACCCAGGAGGCAGAGTCCACCAATGCCGAGGGGACCAGTGGGACAGAGGGCGAGGGGAGCACCATGGCGGGGACAGGAGGTGACAACACTGACTCTGATTCCTCCTCCGATGGGTGCTCCCTGGTTGCAGCAGACACCTTTGGAACCACCCCAGCTACAGGAACAGCCATCACCCCTGTACCAGCACCACTCCCAGTAGCCCCCACCGAGTTAGATGTGCCCGCTCACCCAGGAGGGTGGCCATCTCCTTCGCCCCAGGCACCTCAGGCCCTTCCCCAGTGAGCCCTGCTGCCCTCAGTGAAGAGGCTATTGACCTCCTGAGATCCATCTCTGTAGGGCAGTCAACTATAGTGAATGCCATCCAGGGGCTGGCATTCCAGATGCAGCAATGCAATGCCTACCTGGAGGGCATCCACGGTGGGTTGGCTGCCCTAGAGAGAGCATTTCAGGCTCTGGCCACCTCTCTGATGGCAGCCAGTGTCCTTGTTCGTAACATCCCCCTCCAACTACCACTTCCCAGTCCCAGTCTCCTCAATCCCATCCCATGCACAGATACAGATACGCATGCACACATAACATCACACAAGAGTGGCACAGACAAACACAGGCACCAAACTTCAAGTCAGAAGCACTCACACAAACAACAGACAGTTGCATACACTACAACATCCAATGCCTCCACTGTCCCCCCTCCTCCTCCCTCACAGTCACATCCACACAGCCACCACCCCATCACCACATCATGTAGCACACCTACCTCACTTGCAGACAGCTCCACAACATCCATACACACATCCTGTTTGTCCTCTCCCACTCTGTCTGCCCCATCCTAAGAGACACAAACACTCGCACTCAGACACCCAACAGCCATCCACCTTACACACGCACACTGTCCATGCACCTGCACCCAAGTTCAGCAGACGTACACCTCCTACAACCACTCCGTCTACCTCCACTCCCATCCCTCCTCCCACATCCCACCCCAACATCCCTAAGAATCTTTTCCTTGCCCAATTTGACCTCTTTCCTCCCCCTCCAACGCCCGTCCTGCCTCTAAGAGCAGGGTCCCAATGACTCAGCCCAGCACCTCAGCCAAACAGTCTGCCACTGCTCCCACCAAAAAATCAGCTGCTGGCACAAATGGGCCCCTGAGTGTGACGGCAGCCACTCCTAGTAAGTGCACACCTCTGCCTAAAAAAGGGAGGACTAGGGTGGCCAAACCCAAGGGACAGAGAACGGAGTCAGTTGAGGCACCTCCTAGACCTGGAGGCAAGGACACAATTCCCATGTTGAAGGCCAAGGGTGCCCGTCACAAGAGGGAACACATGGATGGAACACATGGATCCCCCCACCACCAAAGAAAGCCAAGGATCCCCCTCAACCACCAAAGAAAGCCAAAAAAGCCAAGGAGCCCCCTCTACCACCAAAGAAAGCCAAGGAGCCCCCTCCACCAGCAGAGGGTAAGGAGACCTCTACACCAGCAGAGGCACCCAGAGATCCCCCTTCACCAGCAGAGGGCAAGGAGCCCTCTCCACCAGCAGAGGCACCCAAGGAGCCCCTTCCACCAGCTGAGGGCATATAGGCCACCCTCCAGAGACAATTGGGCAAAAAGCCCCCTCCAGAACCAGTGGGCATGTTACCCACTCTAGAGACTGTGGCCTTTCACTCCCCTCCAGAGACAATTGGGCAGGAAGCCCCCTCCGGAACCAGTGGGCATGTTACCCAATTCAGATGAGATGCCCCCCAATCCCTCCTTCCCCCCGAGGTGCCTGCCCATTTTCAACATGATGTCCCTGAACAGTGGAGTCCAGATGATGCCAGCAGTCAAGTTGGGCCTTGGACTGTGCCCTGTGGCCATGTGGCCCTTTGGTACATTGGACTGGCCATTGGCCCAATCTGGACATGGATGCCTGCATTTACAGTTTATGTTTCATTATGGTGGCTGTTGGCAGCAAATTACAGTGTTCGTACATCAGAATTGTTGTCATTGCATTATTTACAAGCGGGTCCTGTGACATTCGTTTTACTCTGCAGCTGGTTCTGTGTATGGTGAGTGTGTGAATGGTGTGTGTTGTGCGTGTGTGTCACTCTCCTTTTCCTCCCTTCCTCCCTTGTGTGCTATGCTGCTGTACTCACCGTCGTCGTCATTGGTGTTCCAGGATGGCCATGTCATGTTAGAGCATCAGGAAGACTTGGAGTTCCTCTGTGTCCCTGATGGTGAGTCTTTCGCCATAAGCTTCTGTACTGTATTTCCGCCAGGCTTTTGATGGCGTTGGTACCGCCCCGGAAATCCTGGTGGTTTGCTGTGTCATAATATGGTGGCCGGAACCTTGACTTACACCTGGCTGTTGTTGGCTACAGCTGTGGTCAGTGGTTCTAACGGGTCATAATTTGGCAGAAATTACCGCCAGGCTGTTGGAGGTATTATCACCACTTTAACAGTCACCACCAATGTCATAATGAGGGCCATAGTTATATTTCCTCTTCTTACTTTGATCAGAATTCATTGATTGTCTAGATTCGGATCACAGTATATTTCCAATTCAAAATAAAAATCTAAATTCAGTATTTTCTTTGTTTGAGGAAAATAATCCAAAGACAAAAATAAAAACTATTATCAAGAGTCTGTCTTAATCACAAAAACTCACAAGTTTCTTCCTAATGTTCAAATGTCTCTAATAATGAATCATCTGATAATCACTTATTAGTACTTCCAGCAAATAGTGTCTCTGTTCATCAAGCAGCAATGAGATTTCAAAGTTCAGCTCCAAAGCAATCTCAAATTCCAAACTGTTCAGCTGGAGACAAAATGTTAACACAAAAGGCAACACATTTATTTTCCTATTCATCAGTAGTGAAATAAATCCATCCAGAAGCAGAGTGTCTGTGACTTGGCACCCTTTTTCTCTTTAACCTCATTGTCACATGACTTTCAGATACTTTTCTCAGACCACTGATCTACAGTAACAACTCTTTTCTTTTGCACTACTGAGATTTGACCATTATCTGAGCTAGCAGAAGTCATCTGATTCTGTGCCTTCAACTGCTGTTGACACGCCCAGATTATCACCAGAATGTGCATACTCTGCGTTAGCCACTTGTCCAGTCCCCACAGCTTGGCTAACCTGGACCCTTTCTCTCACTGTAACTGACCCTTTGGGAACAGGCACTGTTTTATCAGTTGGACTTGGAACTTTGCGTGTGTTGTTCTCATGAATCCAGTTGAGAAGACACGCACACTTCACAGCTGTCGCTGTTACTATAATAATCTGGTACAGGCTTTTCCAACGCAGCTCCAATCAGGACCTTCGTACATGCTTCTTCACTAGCAACCATGTGCCAGGAGACAGGACGTGATGAAGTTCTTGTTGCGGTTGCACAGTTGCTTCTCCAACCTGATGAGACACAGAACGAATCACATAAGCTAGCCCTTTGCAATAATCTAGAACCAAGTCATCTGCAATGTTCACAAGAGAATTTGCAGGCACTGCTTGCAATCTCATAGCTCGCTCCATAATGATCTCATGTGGGGACCAGCCCAGACTGCGATATAACGAACGTGGCAGAGCCGCCGCTTTTGGAACTCCGCCACCGCCAGGCTTCCACCGCCAGGCAGCCTGGTGATGACAGAGTTACAGATCCGACAGGGCAGCGCTGCAGGCAGCGCTGGCCGCCGGATAATGAGGCAGGTCCTACCAGCCTTTCCCTGGCGGTTTACCCCGCAAGGTAAAGGCTGGCAGAATGGGTGGCTCGGGCCCCCCTGGGAGGGGGTTCTGCACGCTGGCGGTCTTTTGTTCACCGCCAGCGCCGAAATGGCTTGTTGGCGTTTCAATGTAACTATGTCAAAACAGAGAGAGCACATCCATCCTTCTCACAGCAAAACAAAGACAAACATTTGTTATAATCGGGCATTCCCAGAGCAAGAGTTCGCCATGAGCTTCCTCTCAGCTCAGTGAAGAATTTCATGCATTTATCATCAGATGGTGTCGGATCAGACACATCCTTGTGTGTCAATCTTTTCAAGAGCCTGGATAATAGGGACAATTTTGAAATCCATAACTGGTAGTAACCAACCATTCCCAGGAACATTCTGACTTCCCTCTGAGTAACTGGGGGATTCATCTGCATGATTGGTGAAATGTTCTCTTGGTACACCGTTCTTGCACTTTTCTCAATGTGGTGACCTACAGTACTGATATGTGGCTGGTGAATCTTTCTGTCCATTTTTCTCCTAAATGATTTAGAAGAGCTATGGTATCCCTTCTGCATGAGTCTCGAGTATTTTACGCAACCAACAGGTCGTCAATATACTACACCAAGACTGAATGATAGGGCATATTAAGGGACTCCAAGTTCTTCTTCAAAATCTGATTAAAGATAGATGGCAGTTCTGTACACCCCTGAGAAGTATGACACGATGTTAGAATATGACTGCTGAATTTAAATGCAAAGAGGAATTGGCTTTCCTCATGCAAGGGAATAGAAACAAATGATTGGGACAAATCAATTACTGTAAACCACTGTGCTACAGATGGGATTGGAAATAAAATCACTGTTGGATTTGGTACTACAGGAGAATATGGAATGACAATCTTGTTCAAATCCTGAACTATGCAGTATTTTCCATTGGGCTTCCTTAATCCTAAAATTGGGGAATTGCAAGGGCTCCCCAAAATATCCTTCAGAACACCTTGGTCAATCAGATTCTCAATCATGGGAGTTATCCCTGTAACTATCTCAGGTGTCAAGTTGTAAGACAGTAGTCTCGAATACATAGCATTTGGCTTCACTGTTATTTTAACTAGCTCACCTACTTTTATGAGACCAATATTCTTTCCTGAAAAATCCCAAACCTCAGGAATGACTGTTTCTCTCAATTCTTTGTGCACATTATGACATGTCATTATTGTACACAGTGAGAAAAGTTGGTACGGCTCTACAATTTTACAAGGGGCCATCTTTTTCTTCATTTGTTTGTATTTCTATTCCTTTGGGTGTACAGATAATGGAACATTTTAATTTACATAACAGGTCACTTCCTAACAGATTTACTGGACTTGAATCGCAAACCCCAAATTGGTGCTTGTCTTCAAATGAACCTATTTTTACTGGAACACGTTCCGTCACAGGATTTGTCAACTGCTTATTTACTACTCCTATGACCTGAATTTTTCTTCCTGATAAGGGCAAGGTTGCGCTTCCAAAGGCTTATGCAGACCGCAAGTGAATTATGACGTACGTGAGGTAAAGTAGGGAGTCTGCGTACTCCAGTTGATGTTAGTAGGAGTGTGCTTACTCCGCAGTATGAGAGTCGGGAAGTCGTCGAATTTCTTATGTGTGTGGCGCTTTGTGCTCAAACGTTGTCCACGTAGTTGTTGGTGATTTACAGACCCTGCGTGGTCTAAGACTCCAGAGTATATTGACAAGTGTAGGAGACACTTGGTTATATGTTGTAATCTGTCTGGTTTAGTAGGTTGATCGGGCGTGGTCAACAAGTCGGTATATAAGTTAAGTGAGTTAGGTAAATTTTCGACTGAGATTTGGCGAGTCCTATGTGCACCAGGAGAGACCCATTGATCAGTTGAGAGTGAAATGAGCGGGTCGAATTTTGCTTGCGAATGTGGGAGACTGAGAAAGAGGAATAGCTGAATGAGCGAAAGTGCCATCAGTGAAAATCCGTAAGGTCTCTGAAGCGATTGTGTACCTTCCTGTAGTAAACCAGCTGATTTGGTTTTGGCTATTGATTTTTGGTTAAGTGCTCGCAATAATTGCATTAGTTTTGTGTGGATTGAAGATCAGGAGGACAAGCCGCAAGACTTTGTCAGCCGCAGTGTGTGAGTGTGACGTCAGAGTGAGCCAAGCGGGGATAGGTTTGTTAGTAAAAAGAGTTGCGAGCGGATTGGCAGTCGTCCGCAAGAGGCAATTGGTTGAGAAAGTGGGTGAAAGGAATCTTGGGAGTAAAAGTCATTTCCTTATTGAATCGAATACACAAAAGATAGAAAGATGAAGTTTTTCAAAGCATTCAGGAGAGCCATGACGGGCGATTCTTACATTAAGGCGACAGTTGGGGAGCCAACCCCACCGGAAAATTCTCAAGCATTTATTGTGTTGGAAGAGCGAGGTGTCGCGCCATGTCTTTGGTTAAAGCAGATGTGCAAACTGACAGAGAAACACGGAGCTTTAGCCTTTCCAGAGCACGGAACGTTTAATTTAAAAATGTTGGATCAGTTGCGAATGACATTATATGAGACTAAGCCACTTCCGAGACGAGCACAGTTTGAAGCATTAGCAGTTTGGGAGCTCATAGCTAGGCAGCAGCAAGAAATGAAATTCCAGAGAATTCTAGAGAAGTCTTTAGCAGAAGGGAGATGGGATTGGGAACAGAAGAAGGGGAGAGTGGAGACATTACAGAGTGTTAGGTTGTTTCCAGCTATCACAGAGGAAGATGAGTCAGAAGAGAAAGACGAGGCTAGTAAGAGTGATAAGAGTTTGTCAGGGGGTAAAAAGAAGAAAAAGTCTTACGTGGAAGGAGAGGATTCAGATGTTGAGGATTTTATTACTCAGATATTAAGGGATCGACCTCCACCATATGCAGCTCATGATGGGGGTCCAAGTAGTAATTCTGTTCCAACTGCCCCAGCACAGGCTTTGGGGGCAATGGGACCAGTACAAACAGATAATGGACAGGTGCAGGGGGTAGTGCAGAGTACTCTGAATGCAGTGACTACTTCGGTAGTCCAAGCACAAATGCATCCACCACCTGTACAGAGAATTTATCCAGAAGTACCGATTCTTGAGTCAAACTTGAACTTAGTGGTTCCTACGGAGCAAGTGATTCCGAGGCCAATGCTAGTTCAGACTGAGCTGACTCCAATGTTATTGCCTCAGGCACAGGCACAGGGTTTGCCGAAGTATACACCATTGACAGGGACATAGTCAGATGTGACACTAGTGATGAATCAGAGTATGGGAGTAGCCCTTCCACAAAACGCAGGTGTCAGAGCAGCACCAGATGTAATATTGTTGCCAATTACCGTTGGTACAGCAGTTCCATTGTTTGCACAAAAGAAGCTGAACACAGAACAGGGTGAAATGTCACAGAGCCTCGTGAGGAGGTGAGTGAGAGACCATGTGCAAGTAATATCATCTATGGGTCAGATCGTTGATGGAGCTAAGTCATTAATGGATCTTAGTCCACTTGTTGTGCTTCCAGATGCTGTAAATGGTCCGAGTGTACGTCAGAGCTTGAAGCTTCTGACACTGCAAATTCCGGGTGCAGCGGTACAACAGGTGCCATTGCCGAATGCAAGTAATATCTCATTGCAGGGATTAACAGCACAGCATTTAAGCGAGTGGTTAGATAGTCTGAATACCCCTCGTAATACATCCAGAGGTGAGGAGCAGATTGATCGTGTAAAACTGGCTACAGAGATAACGGAACTAGTTGAGGGATCGATGGGAGTGAACAGGTTAGAATCCTATACAGAAGAAGAGCTGAGATATTTGTGTCTGAGAATTACGAGAGCAGTGGACAAGATACATCAGAAATTGGCAGACCTAGCAGATAAACATGATATAGAAATTGAGAAAACAAATCATTTGAAAATGAGCTACAGATTAGATTTCAAGGCAAAGGATTTTGAACACATGAGGTCAGCAGGGATGAAGGCGCATCTCAAGGAGCTATTGCAGAGTGCTCATATTTGGGGAGCATTAGAGAAGTGGGAAGGCAGATGGTCAAATAAAAAAGATAAGCAGAAACGAGATTCACGAGAAGGGTCCGAGAGTGTGCGGAAAGAAAAGGATCCAGTAAAAATATTACCAATGAGAGAAATTCCCGGAGGGCAGTTTGTTCATGTTCCTTGGCACAGGAGTGATATTCTGTCATTCACAAATGATTATCCAAAACTGAGAGAGAAACCAGTTCAGTGGTACCAGCAGACAGATAGATTTGTGAAGCTTTCTAAATGTCTGTGGGAAGACCTGAATACACTATTGGAGATAGTGGTTCCAGACAATTTGTGGGCTGAGTGCAAGAGAGCAGTGGATTGGCCGATGAGTGAACCAGAAAGGGATAGAGTTACAGGTGCACCATCACCTTAAGTGATGAAACATTATTATAAGGTGATTGAAGGCTGAAGACGGGAATATCGCGGAAAAATATTGACAGGCAGATAATTGACAGGACGGTGCAGGAAGTAAAGGAGTCAATACATATCTACTATGAGAGATTGTTGAAAAAATTCAAGGAGTACAGTGGCATGGAAGCGATTGAGCCGAAAGACATGTTGCATTTTGTGTTCAGATTTGTTGAAGGATTGAGACCTGAAGTAGGTCAGATCATTAAGAGTAATTTGCTTTGCTGGCAAGCGAAGCCGATTGATGAAGTATTGCAGTATGCGAAATACTGTAGTGATGAGATTGAGTTAAAACAGAAAAAGTTGAAGAAGGCAATGGTGATGCAGATTAAGGTAGCTCAAACAGAAGTGCAAGGAGCTCTAGTGCATCAGATACCGCAACAGAAGGGAACTGATATGTTCCAACCTCAGATGAGAGGTAGGGGTCCTAGAGCCAATATGAATCGCAGACCGGATTTGAGTACTTTAGTGGTTCAGAATGATGTGCAAGGGATGAAAAAGATGTTACTGTGTCACCTGTGCGGAAACGTGGGACACTGGAAACAGGAGTGTCCATTGATGGTGCAGGATGGTGTTGTTCAGCAAAGTGGTGATGTCAATACATTTCAAACTGTAAAGGTCCCCAGGATGAGAGGACTAAATCCAAATGTTCAGAATAACATGAATCAAGTGCAGAATTTTCATCCCATGCAGCAGGTGCAAATGCCTTGTGCACAATTTACACAGTTACAACCAATGCAGCAGCAGGTTTCTATGGTACCTAGAAAGCAAATGCAGATACCTCAAACCCCTATGGAACAGCAACAGATGATGCTTACTCAGTAGGTCACAGGTCAGAGACAAGACAGAAGTATTGACACAGTGCACCCATTCCCATTACTGTCACGGTTTCGGGCGGGTCTGCTCAGGACCCTGATTGGGACACCCCTTGAAGTCACAGAATATCCTCAAGATGTAGTGTACTGGGGCAGAAGAGCAGCTAAAGGCATACACCGGAAAGGACAGCTATGGAAAGGCACAGGAAACAGGAAAGTAAAAGCAGAGCAACCTTAGTGTGAACAAACAGGAAACGGATTACTAAAGGACAAACACACTGTGGTTACCATTAAGGTTGTACACAGGGTAGTGCTCAGAACTTCCCACAGCAACAAGGAATATCAATGCCTCTGTGCAGTTTGCTCTTACAGATAGTCAACCCTCAAACTCCATAGAAAGGAGGCAGCAGAAGTGATTCTGTCTCTGGACCCTAGAGCACAACCAAGGATAGTACTTACATACGCAAGACAAACCTTTGTGGGTCCAGCTTGAAACACTGTGGCAATTCCTGGGAAAAACAGAGATAGCACACTGTCACAGTTAGGCACTAAAGTCAACGAATAACACTGGACAAAGGATGGGGGCTGCGATTGCCTCCTGAAAACCAGGAGCCAACCCCAGTACAAAGGAAGACATTTATACACTGGTGAAGACTGATAGAACACTTACCAGACACAAATACCCAAGAGGAAACTGAAACAGAAGGAACAAACTAAGAGACAGAGGCAAGAACTGGGAACAGACTCAGGCTGAAGCAAAGATAAGAATAGGACTGGAAAACATGGTGCAAACTACTGGCCGGAACAAACAGAGACAGGGATGGAAAACAGGGAGCATGCACTGGCTAGAATAAGCAAGGGCAGGGCTGGAATACAGGGAGAAGTAATAAGCAGTAAACAGGACTGGGAAACAGAGAGCAGGTTTAGGCTGGAACAAGGCAGGAACAGGACTGAGAAGCAGGGAGTAGGCTCTGGAAGAAACAAACAGGTACAAAGCTAAGAGATAGGGGCAGACTCTGGCTGGAACAATCAGGAGCAGGGCAGAGAAACAGGAAACAGGTGGCAAAATTGTTAGCTCTTACTAGAGCGTGCCATGTTTCTGCTAGATTGAGAGTCGCTATCTATACGGATAGTCAATATGGATTTGGAATTGTTCATGATTTTGGTCAATTGTGGTCGCAAAGAGGTTTCCTGACCTCTACTGGTTCACTAGTGAGAAATGGCGACAGGATAAAAGAATTGTTGTATACAATACAGGTACCTGAAGAAATTGCCGTGGTGAAATGCAGTGCTCATCAAAAGACACAGGACTACATCTCATTGGGAAATGGATATGGAGATCAAGTTGCAACGTTTTGTGCATTGAACTGTATATCGTTCAAGGACAAGTGGGAATTGATGTCAGAAGAAGAAAATACATGTACAAGTTTTGCATTGAAAGTAATTAATACTTTGGGAGAGTTGCAGGGTAATGTTGACAAGGAAGAGAAACGACTCTGGGTAAAATTTAAATGTGTCCAAAGACCAGATGAGATTTGGGTTTCAAAGGAGGGCCAGATGGTTTTGCCAAATAGTTTGTTGTCGCAAATGGCCCGCTATTACCATGGACAGGCACACATTAGAAGGGATGCCATGGTTTGGTTGTTCAAGATAGACTAGTTCAATCCTAAATTTAGGCAGGCAGCAG
Source organism: Pleurodeles waltl (assembly GCF_031143425.1). NCBI lineage: Eukaryota > Metazoa > Chordata > Amphibia > Caudata > Salamandridae > Pleurodeles > Pleurodeles waltl. The sequence goes on from NC_090437.1 coordinate 1,243,310,171, forward strand.
AAGCAGTATGCCATTGCTGTATAATTTGTCAGCAGCTAAACGTGGGAAAAGGGACAGTGGTGAATTTGAGCCACATTGGAAGAGCAGCAGGACCGTTCAGCAGAATGCAACTGGATTTCATTGAGATGCCTGCGTGTGGAGGTTTGAAGTACGTGTTGGTGACTCTGTGTGTTTTTAGTCACTGGATTGAAGCATACCCTGCACGAAGGAATGTCAGTCTCACAGTAGCAAAGTTGTTACTCAGGGAGTTGATATCACGTTTCGGGTTTCTGATCTCTTTAGAATCAGATAGGGGAACTCACTTCAATAATGAGATGATTAAACTCTTATGTGCAGCACTAAATATTGAGCAGAAGTTGCATTGTAGCTATCGTCCTGAAACATCGGGAGAAGTGGAACAGATGAATGGTACCTTGAAATCAAGAATTGCAAAGATGTGTGCAGCTACGAATCTGAAATGGCCAGATGCATTATCTTTGGTGTTGATATCGATGAGAAACACACCCGACAGAAAGACAGGGCTGTCGCCCCATGAGATCCTCATGGGTAGAGCAATGAGATTACCAGCAGTTCCAGCCAATGCACTTGTGAAAATTACAGATGATATGGTATTGGACTACTGCAGGGGTCTGGCTGATGTGGTTCGCTCTTTCTCTCAACAGGTGCAGGCCACTACCCCGCCAGCCATCCATGATCCAGGGCACAATCTGAGAGCCGGTGACTGGGTCGTTGTCAGAAAGCATGTTCGCAAGACATGTTTGGAGCCACGGTGGAGAGGCCCGTATCAGGTGGGCTTAATGACAATGACAGCTGTGAAGTGTGCAGGACTTCCGAAATGGATACATGCGAGCCATACAAAGAGTGGTGTGTCCACAGAAGCATGAAGAAGCATTGTTGAGAGCACCAACCACAGTGAAACAGGTTGCCGCAGGACCTGAACCAGAAAAGGAGCCAAGAGAGCCTGAAGTTGAACCAGAGCTTGTGGAAGATGGTTCAATTACCCCTGTAAGAGACGAAGGTGAAGAGTTACAGGAGGGTATGGAGGAATCATTCTCAACGGATACAGCAGGAGAACCAAACTCAGCAGAGGTTCTCCCAGAAGCAGATGGTGCTGAAAAGCAAACAGAGCAAGTGCCAGACCGAGAGGGGGAAAGAGTTGAGATAGATCAAAGTCAAGGTAATCCAACTCCTCCTGAGCCCGTTGCAGGTCCATCAAGAGAAAACACCATAGAGAAAGAAAAGGAGAAGAGTCCAATTCTGAGAAGAATATTGACAGAAGGATCGAGAAAAGGAGATAACTGGCCTGAATCACAGTTAGGGAAGAAAAAGGAATTGGTCACAAATGAAACAATAGAGGAAGAAGTAGTCACTACGAGGAAAGAAGAATTGAGTGAAGGAGAACTAAGTGGTGATCAAAAACTGAAAAGAAAGAGAATAGCAAGTTGATGATACGCGGGTCCTGAATGGACATATGCAACTAATAATGAATGGCAACACAAGTTCTTTTGTTTTGATAGAGAAGTTCAGAGTCAGTACTTTGATGTAACCTGAAGGTGATCAGGAAAACTGAATTGTTGAGCTAATCTGGAAAAAATATAAAGAGACTGTTGAGTAAAGTAAACTGGAAGAGACATTGATAACCTGATCTGACATTGAAAACCGGATGTGACAATCTGCTAATCGATCTTGACAAAGGAAAAGGGTTCCTGAGTGTGAAACTGAACTGTAAGAGAAGGATTCTTCCCTTTACTGCACTTTATATAAGAGTTACTTCTGCTTTCTGATTCTTTACAGATCATGGCTGAGTTAATTAATCAAGTTAAAAATATTAGGCCCTGTAGATATATGAGTGTTGTATTGGCAATTATGTGTGGAATATTGTTTATAATAGTAATGGTGAGAATGACTGTGATGGATGTGAAGGAAGGGAATAAGATACCTGCTTTTGAGACTACTACACTAACAGCTCTGGAGAAGTTCAAGTTAGATGAAAAATACTTGCATGATTATACTAATGCACAAGGAGATCTTTCTTCTAATGTTTTCTATCACTTGTTGAGTGAGTATGTTGAAACGATGGATGCAAGGGATTGTCTTGTATAAAATTGCTTCATCAGTAGAGGAAAGAGTTACGTATCACAGCTTGCCATTAACTTACAGAATTAGTTGTAGTCTGCTACTACCAAGGTTCCATAACCAAGAATATATTCAGTATTTTTATTCAGACCACGATGTTGTGTTTTCATTTGTTCCTATTATTAAGTATTTGAGTAAAGTAGCTAAGGACCATGATATAGTATTAGTTAGAGGGTTCTTTGAGCCTGCACTAACATGTGGGACAGCTTAGGTGCATAAGAATAATCTGACATGCTTGCTTACACCTTTAGAGAAGAGCTTTATAGGGTATACTGATGATAGAAGAGAGGCATTAAAAGAGAAATTAGAAAAAGACTTAGATAAAAGGACTTACAAGAATGATTATGCATATACTACAATTAAAACGCACGGAAAATTAGCATTAGATGCACTACACGTAGGAAAGCTTTGTATATATAGGCCAAAGTCACGCACTGACACTTTATTTGTGGGAACGAGTGAATGTAGGCATGTGTTTTTGTTTCAGAGTAAGTGGACTTTTATGTTGAATGGTGCGGACCGTTCGCTTCCTGGAATCTATTATATCTGTGGACTTAATGCTTATTGCCGTCTTCCAAGAAGATGGTATGGGACATGTTATTTGGGGATGGTTTTCCCAAAGATTCATCAGATAGATGACCTAAAGAAGTTACTGAAATTGACTGAATTACATCATAAGCGACAGAGGAGGGAAACCTCTTCTGCAGTTGTGGGAGATATCTTTGGTGCTGTGATTCCTTCAGTAGGGGTTAGTCAGAATTCAATCAAAGTTGTCTATTATTGTGTATAACATGCTGAAATTTTTACAGGAGCAATACTCCTGATAGCTACTGAATTAGCTGCGGATAGAGCTATGCCGCTTCAAAATCTGCTTGCTTTAGATATTCTTTTAGCAAAAGACGGCAGAGTTTGTAAATTGATTAATTCTAGGCACTGTTGTTCCTATATTCTGGACAGCAATAAGGAGATAAGAGATTTGCTCACTAACCTGACTAACTCAAGTAAGGATTTGAAAGAATTGAAGGAACCAGGTGTTTGGGAAAAGGTTGGAAAAGGATTTGTTTTAGTGGGAAACTGGCTTAGAAGTATTTGGAATGGGGTATTGGTAAAAATCATACAGGGAATATTAATTGTGATTGCTTGCATATTGGGATTATGGGGTTCATGCAAATTATGTCAAAAGATTATATTTAAAAGGGCTAAGACTAATCAGAGGAAGGAAGAACAAAACAGGGAAAGAATCTACAGGGAAGACTTGAGAAGAAGACAAAACACTGAGGAGATCGAGCTATAAAAATGTTGATGGTGAAGTAGTGTGATTACATATTTAGTCATCAGAGGAGGGATTGCTGAAGCAGATATGCTAATTAAAATTATTAATGAATGTTATGCATTATTAAGTAACAAAGAGAAATGCTAAAATGACTGGTCTAGAGAGATTAATGTGCATGTTTGAAAATGTGACCTCAAAGAGTGGCTGCCAATGTTCACAAATTATACTAAAAATGATTAAAATATGAAAAATAATGAAAATGAATAATACAAATGTAGTAATATGTCATAATGAGATGTATAATGTATGTTTTGAATTATATTGTAGAGCTAACTTAGCCAAAGTTGTAGCCTAGTTTTGCAGGCCTCATGCCGAAGCAGAATAAAAGCACACTGTACTGAAGCTGAGATGTGAACTAACCTTGAACCACTGATGTTAAAGTTGCTTAGCTAGAATTTTCTGCAATGTACCAACAGACAGGAGATGATGGAATCGAGTTGATACAATTATGTGTAGAGTAGACTGGATTTACTTTTCCAGGACTTGAACAATAGGGCCACTGACTAGAGAAGAAGATTCAACATTTTCAATACCTGATGAGCCGGAAGATGAGGACATCGTACAGTGAACCAATCAATGAACTGTGAATGGCGAAATATTAGAATTCATAGATTTGCAAAATTAATATCATTGGGTAGAGTCATAACTAGTGATTAATGAACTGATTGCTGAACTCTGCTATTAATGTTGACTTTATTCATTTTTGTTAGCTTATGTTGAAGCTCTAGAGCAAATGTTTTCTCAAGTTCTGATTAGACTATATTATTGTTGGTCATTAATAAATAAATTCTGAGCTGATTAAATAAAGTTGAATTAACCGTATGGATTAGAATTGTAACAAATAGGGAAATAAAATTGTTAAAACGTATATTGAGTTGCGGTCATTCATGGATTTGTTGATTAACAGTTGATTAATGTTTTCTCATGTGGTGATTGATTGCATATTGAATTATTGGTATATACTAGTCACCACATGGCTAGGATACTCCATGCAATTCAAAAGGTTATTCGGCCTATGCGCGTCCCCTTGAAAGTTTACTTACTAAGGACCAGAAGCGCTAACAGCAGTTTTATTAAACAAATGTTAATTTGTAACCGGTTGCTACATTCGATGAAGTTCGATTCAGACAGCTTGGAAACCTTCAGTGAAACAAAAATAATTTAAGTCTTCGAAAGCATACTGATTACAATAACAATATCGTGCAAGCTAATAAGAGTCATCTAAGGATTACATTTGTTTTTCACATATGTGAAACTCTGTCAAGACATTTAATGAATTACAATAGGAGATCTTAAAGGATAAAAAGTAGAGGTGCGGAGCAAAACCTTACATCGAGAGAGTGTTACTCTGTGACCTTTTTGACATGTTCTGACAAGTGTGCTTTAGAGGCTGATGAAACAGAGAATTTTGAGTTATTACAAGAACTGATCAAATTTGAGATATCGTAAAAGCTGAAAAGTATAAGTGGATGCTTAGACTGTGTCTCCATACATGCAGGAAGCTGGCAGAAATATATTTTCTTGAGTTCCAACGGGAGATTCTTGATGATAATAAATATTAATAGGAAGTGAAATTAACATGAATTGATGAGAGTTGTCATATGCGCACAAGATAACTACGGTTACTGTGAAAGTATGAGCATTGACATTAAAAGTTATACAGTTGTTTTTCAGCCTGCTTGCAATACTACTATATCACAACAGAAGATCTCTGAGTATACAAGATAACAGTGTAAGGCGGATTGATATGAATTGAAAAGAGACACAGGAATTGGTTTAAAAAACATAGTAAGTAAAAAATACAGAAAAAGTGTGGAAGTCAATTTTGAAGCAACACAACATGCTGGCAGGTAGGTTGACCAAACGACAAAAAGACAAAACGACAAAACGACAACAAGAAGCAAATACATGTTTTACCAGTGGGATGAATGGGTAAAAAACTTTTGGAACTACCCAGGTCCCAACAGAAGAGAGTGATCAAAGAGAACTATTTTCCCTAATAGAAAACAAATCAGGAAAATAAATTAATAAGAGCTGGGAAGAAATACTTAGAAGTTGACAGAGTTCCAAGAGGAATTAGGATTTTTGTGATGCCAAATCATCCAGAAACCTCTCTAGAATTACAGCAGGAATGGGGACAAAATAATATGGAATGTTAATTTTTTTTTATTAGAATCCTCATTAAATATGCTAAGAATTAATTGGAAACTAACAACTGAATTAAAAGAGTTGGAAAACAAAACAACACAATTAGCTCATCAAGAAAAAGTGGAGAGATGGCAAAAAGAGTTAGATACGAAGTTGGATAAACATGAAGATGAAGTCAAAAAACGCAAACAAAGGAACATTTTGAGAGATGAGAATGACTATGCTCAAGGAAAAATGTTAACATTTGCGAGGAGATTTGAAACACTGAAACAGAGAAATCTGAGCCAAATGACAGAGGAACAACAAACCAAAAGTTAGGTGTCATCTCTTGAATGTACTAGTGGGTCAGAAAAAGAGATCAATGAGCAAAGGCCATCTCCAATGACAAGAAAAACAACATGAGAAGAGGAAATGCAATTGTTTTTTTTAGATCAGTAAACAAGAGGAAAAAACAAAAAACTGAGCCAAAAGAAGAAACAGAGGAAAAATTTAAGGAAAAGGAAAAGAAGAAGTGGAAGATGGCTCAGGAAAAACATATTCTCTTCACAACAGGAAGAAATGAATTGGGAAAAAAGTAATTTAGAAAATATAATTAGAGAATGTCTCAAGCTATACCCTAACACCTATGGAACATAAAGTATTGAATGAAGGTCTCTCTTTTTGCCCAGAGATACATTACAATGAACTAGACACAAACATTGATTCATATAAATTTACAAGGAAGCTGAACTAATGAAAATTCATGCACAAAATCCTAAACATCATAAGGATAAAATTACAGAATACCAATCATATTGATCCAACCAGATGAGGATGAATCAAGGTCCAGATTTAAGAACATTTTTGGAATTGCAAGATTATAAATATATAGAAAATAGGACTGATACTCAGTTACTACAATATTCTGCCAACCACAGTATTCCTCTTGGCATGCACATTCACTATGATAATCGCATATTCATCAAGAAAGATCAGCAGCCCTTTATAGCAATTTTTTTTATTTAGTGTCTCAAAATCCACTATATAAATTTACTTTACTAACAAAATGTGCAATCTGCAGAACAAAATCTAGCTAGATTTGGTATCATTCCATCTAGCAGTTTAGGTTGTAGCTGTTTTCAAAACTCACATGGGAATTAACATGGGAAATGCATGTTTTTTACCCTTTTTCTTGGCGTTAGTTGACGAATCACCCCAAAACTTACCATGCACAACAAGATTCTCAAGCACACTTTTTTTGGAAAATGTCCTGAAGATTCGCCAAACACATATATATATAGATATTTATATTGAAAAAACAAAGGCTACAGGGATGTTGTAGTTAGGAAATTGAATTTAAAAAGAAACAGAAATTCACTTGAAAAACCAAAGGTTACGGAGACGTTATAATTATAGTTAGGCTCACATTTAAAACATACAAAACCTTGAAAATTCAACAGTTATAGTTAGCATTACCTCAAGTAACTGTAACTTGCCCCCACCATGCAATTAATTACAATAATTTGACTGCTAATGTTTCATCTATGTTTTAATGGCATTATAGAATTTGACATGAGTGCTGTAATTTGTGAGGTAATTAGCAGTGAATGACGAGGGCACCATCATTTTTATTTGGTCAAATGTGTGACCATAAAAGCACAATAAAATAATATACAGCATATCACAAACACGAACAATTTGATTTAACCACCTAAAGTAATGGTCATCTTAAAAGATAAAATCAATTGTAAAAGTCATGATTATACTGGCTTTAGTCATAGACAAAAGTTCTTAATACGTTTTACAAAGTGTCATACACTTTCAATGATGCCGGTCATGTATATACTGTACAATGAGAGGATAGATCAGCTATGGACTTGGGTTCGTAATGAGTACTTCTTTCCCAATTTCATGGCATACATAATAACATTCAGAACAGAAAATCAAACCGATGTAAAAAGAGCAGGCCCTCCTGATGTGTGTTAAATAGTCTGACACATAGTATAGGATGAAGAAAGCGCTTTCTAAAAGAGGAATACAGTGTGTAAAATAGCATAAAGTGCTTTGTTGTTTGTGGAGACAACCCATTACATGGGCAACACAGTAGTTTGGTGAACCAAGAGCCTGTGATAGGGAAGGCAACTAAACAATAAATTGTGTTAACTCTTAGCCATGCGAGATAGAATCTTAATTCAGGAGCTTTTATCCAAATTAGATGTGGCTCCATGCCATTGGTAGTTGAGAGAGGCACGTGAGATTAAACAGTAACCATGTCAAGTGATTTTGTAAGCCTAGTATTCTCTGTATGTGGGAAAAAAACTTGCCTTCACCAGCTCCTTAGTGTGAGGTCTGATATCACCCATGTTTTCAAAGAGGCTGATCAGACCTAAATCCTGTAAATTGTTTTTAACATACTTGAGCCATGGCCTGCTTAACACATTATTTTGCTTCAGACAGTCCTCAATTATTCTGCATATAAAACACTATTTGGGTGTAGCCCAAGTTTTAATTCATAGCAGGATAGAGCCAATCCTGTTGTGTCCTCCAAAAACCCTACCCCTAGTTCCTGGTGAGCGATAAAGCTTGATGTTTGTGAGAAAACAGAGCTGATTGCAGAGGCGCCCTAACTTTTTGCCCCCATTTTTCACTTTTTGCTGGTGTTTTCCTGACTCTGATGGTGCCCTGGGTACTGCTAACCAGTCCCAGGGCCTATTCTCTGTGAAAAATGAGTATGCACTTCTCTCCTAAGTTAAGTCTTGTCACTCGTTGCTAAGCTACTAAGGGTTGAGCTGGGTTTACTGTATTGAGACCTAACTGGGCCAAAGTGGAGGTTGGTGGCCTGATGCTAAGTTTAGGTACTTACCTGCCCTTACCAATACTCCACTTTCCAACATTTTTGGTTCACAGTGGTGGGATTCAGTACTTGTGTTGAATATCACACTACAGTTTTAAGTGAAAGAAGTTAAAAATCCTCTAAATTGACCTAGAGCAAAAGTATTTTTGATTTTTCAAATTTGGACTATTTTTTTAACTACTTCATTTTTGATTGTTCTAAATTGTTCTGGTGTCAAACTTTTTTTAAGTGACACAAAACGTAAGGAAGACCATGGAGCTTGATCTGGCTAGCCTACCCACACTTGCTGCAGCTGAGCTTAGGGTGTTGTGCAGAAAGAGTGGATGTCCTGCTGCTAACAAACTTAGGAAGGCTGTGATGGTCAAGTCCCTTGAAGCCTGGGTAGTGCAGATGGAGGCAGAGAAAGCTCCAATGGTAGAAAGGGAGAGGGAAGATGTCTTCTCCAACCTCCAGTAGGAGGAGGATGATTGCCAAACTGTAATCTCAGCAGCTAGGGCCCCATCCAGAGCTAGTGGGAGGGTTGGGTCTGTGGCATCAGACCAAGAAGAAGCAGACCTGGACCTCAGGAAAGGGGAACTTGAGTCCCAGGTAGCCCTCATAGATTTGGAGGCAGAGAAGTTGGTCCTAGAGAAGGAGAAGTGGGCAAGGATTGAACAGAGAGATGGTGGCAGCAACAGAGAAGCTGAGATGTCCATGGGTGGAGGGTTTTGTCCCAGACTACCCACATAGAGGGAGTTGAAATAAGTAAATGGTGGGGGGCCTTTGAGAGGGCCCTCCAGATGAGGAGAGTTAAGCCTCGATATTGGAGTTCACTTCTATGGGAGTTGGTCCCCAACTCTGGGAGGGATAGGCTTCTGACTTTAAGTGGGGAGGAGGCAGAACCATACCTTAGTATGAAGAGGTGATTAACCAATAAGTTTGGACTGACCCCAGAGCAGTCCAAAATGAAGTTCAGGGACACCCACAAGGTCAGTACCCAGTCTTGGGTTGACTTTGTTGACATCACAGTTAAGGCACTAGTGGGCTGGATGCAGGGCAACAAGGTAAGTACCTTTGAGAGGTTATACAATTTGACCATGAGAGAGCATATCATGACCAATTGTATCCAAGAAAGGTTACACCAGCATCTAGTGGACTCTAAGCTGACAAACCCCAGAGAGCTGGGGGAGGCAGCTGCTGAGTGGTTGAGAACCAGGGTGGTTGTCCAGTCCCAGGGGGGCGACTCCAAAAAGGTGGGGGTCAGATCCCCAAAACCTTAAGGAGGGAGGTGGTAAGCCCACCACAGAGACTCCCTCTGTACCCCAGAACCCTAAGAAGGAGGGCAGTAAGTCCCACTCCTACCCTGAAAAGCAGAGGAAGGGAGACCTAGGGTTGAAGAAGCTCTGGGACAGTAAGGCCTGCTTTGACTGTCAGCAGACAGGTCAGTTCCGAGAAAATGAAACCTGTCCAAGGAAGGTGGTTAGCACTGGGCTGTCCAGTGTAGCCATAGCGGAGGACTCCTCAGGTGATGAGGTCCTCATAGAATTGGGCTAGGAGACAGTACCAGATGGTAAGCTGGTGATCCCTGAGGGTGGGAGTAGGCACTTTAACCCCATTCAGGTGAATGGGATCCCTACCACTGGCCTGAGAGACACCTGTGCCAGTCACACTATAATGAGTGACCGGTTGGTGACCTCAGACATGTTTGTCCTAGGAGAGACCAGGAAAGTCAGGATAGCCACAGGTGAAGTCACCTCCAAACCTGTAGCCGTAGAACCCCTGTAGAGGGAGAATATCCTTGACTGGTTTAGGGGGGTGGTCAGTGCTGACCTCTCCCTAGATTGTATCCTGGACAATGAACTCCCAGAAATGAGTCTGGTCCCAGAGGGGGCAGTCGCCAAGGGCACCCCCAACCCAAAGTCTTGGGGAACCCTACAGTTACGAGACAGGGGTCCCCAAGAAAAGGGAAGAAGAAAAAGAAGGGTAGGCCACTCTTCAAGAGAGTTCCAGGGAGCCAAAGGGCCTTCTGCTCCATTAGGGGGGAGCCCAGAGTTGGCACTGGTGAGGCCTCACCTGACCCCAAGAAAGTCCTGAGTAGTCCAACAATGTTGATTTCTGGGTCACTAGTAATCTATGTAGTAATTTGTTCTCCGTGGCCTGGAGGGCCCTCACCACCATATGCACCCACACTCCAGCTCCATATTTGCCAGCAGAGAGGCATTTGCCTTTGTAAAGCATAATTATTTCTTTATGGGGTGTATTCCCTAATTTCTAGTGAACCTGAATATGGATTCATATGATGCCTCCATCATCTGGGACCATTGGGTTATTATTATTTATCAGTGGTGTTAATTTATAGATGCAGAGACTACATGAACCCAACAGACATAAAAATTATATCAGTATGGCTGGTGAGCAGGCCCTTTTCAAATACAAGTCCCCCCAAAAGGATGAGCCAGGGCCCCGGGGATCATCAAAATAAGAGTATATGGGAAGGGGGCATGCTGCCTCGCTACCTGAGCCATTCTATGGTCCCAGGGATCCCCATCCTGCAAGGCCTGTCTTGCTATTTTTGAGGGAGGGGGCATGGGCCACCCACCCTGGCTATTCTATGGCCATTGGAACCTCATTCCTCAAGGCTGATATTTTTATGGGGAGGGGGCGTGACCCACATGCCCTAGTAATATTAAGGTCTGAAGACCTCATCACTCAGAGGCAAATCAATTTTTATGATAAAGGGGCATGCAGCACCCCTACCCAATCTATGATAGCCCTGAGCACCCCATTCCCTAGGGCCGTCTCACTGTTTGTGTCCCTGGAACCCCATCCCCCGGGACACTGTTCACTGCCCAAGAAAGCATGGGCAGGAAAGACCTGAAAGCTCTACCTGGCGGAAGCAAAAAGGCCTCCATCGAGTGGGAACTGAAAAGGTTCATCCTGCCAGTAGTCTTAATGGCATTGAACATAAGACTGCTCCAATCCAGTGTAAGCAGAGAGAAAAGCTGCTTTGAGACAGACAAAAGCAGAGCTCCCTCCCGCAGCACCCAGAATGATTTGCTAATAACTTTGGCACTGTTTGCTAAATATTCACAAAACTTTCCTCTATTTTATGACTAGTTTATTCATGTTAAGATTCAGGGTGATCCATCAAATGGACCAAGAAAAAGGGGGTTTCTGAAAGAATAAAATCCCAATGCATTTTTCATAGACTTTTGTAGGATGCAAAAACTGCTGAATGGAATTACTCCAAATTTCACAGGAAATTGGATATTGGTCCAGAAATCTTGTGTTTTGTGATCTGGTGTAAATCTGTTCTGTAGTTTTTGAGAAATGAAACATAAAAAAGATTTGTATATTCGTACGGTTGGGCTCAAGGGACTCTTGCAAGAGTCTTGTAGGTTCAACTTAATAAAGTAGAGTGTTCTGATAGGCCTAATTGGCCTAGAAGGCTTTTTACCCCTTAGGCAACCTCAGTTGTGAGCCCTATGATTGACTTGCCACAACATGAAAGAAAATGTTGTAGCGGCCATTACAGGACTCTGGGACTTATGGCCTCATTACGACATTGGCGGTCTCACCATGGGACCGCCAATGCCATGTGGAGGACACCACTGCCATGCTGGTGGCATCCCCCCAGTGGCACCCCCCTCATTCATATTGCAATGTTCAGCACCCCTGTGGCTGACCAGAACTTAGACCACTGTCTAACCATGGAGATTCACGTACCTTGAGGTGACGGCGGCCTTTAGGCTTTCTCTCTTTCTCACTCTAATCTCTCTTCCTCTTGCTCCTCCAACTCTTTGTCTCTCTACTCAACCTTCTTCTCGTCCTTTCTCTCTTCTATTCTCTCCCTCCTCTCTCGCTCTCTTCCACCTCTCTTTCATTCTTCATTGCTATATTATTTTTCTTTAATTCTTTCTTCTTTCTTATTTCTTAAACCTTATTATTATCTCATTTTTCCTTTCTTTTCATTAATTTATCATTCTTACTTATTTCTTTTTATCTCTTCTTCCTTTCTTTCTTCCTTTCTTTCTTTCCTTCTTTCTTTCTTTCTTTCTTTCTTTTTTTCTTTCTTTCTTTCTTTCTTTCTTTCTTTCTTTCTTCTTTTCTCTCTTTGACTTGTTCACTTACTCTATTTCTCTCTCTTTCTTTCTCAATCTTCACATCTCATTATCTCTATTTCTATTTATTTGTCTATCTCTATCTCCTCACGTATTTTTCTTTCTCTAATCTCTCTCATTCTCTGTCTCTACCCCATCACTGTCGCTATTTCTTTCTTTCTATTTCTCTCACTCTTTTTTATATCTTTCTCTTTCTCAATTTCTTTTCTGTTCTTCTCTTTCTCTACCACTCTCTCACTCCTCTATTTATCTTACTCTTTCTATTTCTCTCTCTCCTTCACTTTCTCTCTTAATCTTTACTTCGATAGCACTCTCCCTCTCTCTTTTTCTTCTCCCTCCTTTCTCTCTCTCTCTGTCTTATTGTCTCTTTCTTTCTCTCTGTTTCCCTCTCTATCTTTATCTGTCTGCAATTCAATTCATACACTATTTTACGGTATATTTAAAGAAAATATATCATCTATGTAACTAATACAACAACAAAAAATAAAATCACAAATAAAACCACAAAGGTGTATTATCATACTAAAAGTTAGCATTATACTGTTGTATAATGCTAATGTCTCATTTAGTATTCATAAAACGTAGTAACGTAGTAACATAGTAACATTTTTTGTTTTTGTTTTCAGCTATTAACGTTTACAAAACACAAAGTGACAACAACACTTATTAATAATCTTTAATCATCTAAAGTAAGTACCTTTTAGTTGTTTATCACATTTTTTCTCCCATAACTACATCTATATTTACTTGAATGAATGAATGAATCTTTATTGCATGATTAATTAAAATCATTACAACATACTAAAATAAATGAAAAGGAAAAATAAAAGTAAATGGCAAAAAAAAACCTTCAAATTCCAAAGCTCATTAAGTGGCATACTCCAGCCTAGCACCTAACACCTGGTACCTGATCATAGCACCTTCTATCTAAGTACAGTAAAATACAATAAAAATCCAGAAGGGAGTCCCACCCTGGGGTCCCCAAAACACCAGCTGTTACACAAAATAAGAACTCATTATGCCTCCTTCTGCAGGCACCAACTAATTATTGACCTGTTAACCCAGTACCATATCCGACGTTCCCCGGTACCAACTCAACGAGATGCATATCATATCAGCCAGGGAGGTGTTATGCATAGATTACCTCTCCCAGCTCATCATCCAGGGCCTTGAAGTGGAGGAGAGGGATAGCTTAGGTGGCAGGAGAGATTTCGTCAGAGCCGTGCTTTATAGGCCCCCTTCCCTCCGTGAATACCCATGCTAGTTTGGCTCCTTGCCTGACGTAAGGCTAGACACAGCTAGTAAAACAATTTCCGAAACAGGCTAGTTCCATGGGGACCACTGCAGTGAAAATAAGTCTTAAAGGTTTGTTACATGTTCTCACCCCATGTTTCAGGAACAAAGGTTTTAGAAGTAGGCGCCTATCAGACACCAAGCATGGGCAACAGCATACAAGATGTGTTATAGCGTGCATTCGTGCACTTGCCATCGTGCGATATTCCACTTCCGTCGATATTCCCAGGCAGGTAAAGTTAAAAGGCGCATCTGCAGAATGTTCTGAAATGCTCGCTCTCCTAAAGGTGCTTTTAGATAGGGCTGGCCTTTGGTGGTTACATAAGATTCAAGCAAGCCATCGGCTCCACAGATGTCCATGACTGTTGAGATATCTTTGTCTCTAGAGGCTTGCTCGCCAAGCTCTTTCAGTTTTTCCTTCAGCACCGCTTTCGTGATGGCAGGGTCTGTGGAATAGGACGGGGCCAGGTTGAACTGTTCCTCAGCCTGTGGTGAATAGATGGCCCAACTACATGTTTTATTTTTGAAAATTACTTTCAATTTCCCCCTGAGGCTGCGTGCCTCTGCCCTGCAGACACATTGATAAAGCTTTATCATATCCATTTTGCACATTAAGTCCATACTTATTATGTCTAATTCCAGACGTATTCCTGCATGCTTTGTTGGCCTGGGGATCTTGAGGATCCTTTTGTAGGCTCTCATCTGGGCATTCTCTAGTATGGCTGTCAATTTGCACGGAAATGCCAAATGGCCGGAGGTAATTGTGGGGAGCAATTTTGCTATTCTCACCCTCCTTATTGGCTCAGATGTAGGTGGCTTAAACTGTTGATGGAGTTTTGCTAATGCATAGGAGATTTTTACTGCTTTGGAAGTCAGTGCCGCTGCCTGGTGTGTTGTTCTCCCCCTATTTGATAGCCAAACCCCCAAGTAGTGATATTTATCTTCCATCTCTATCCTTAAAGGTCCAGGTTTCCATATTCTATGCAGATTGTTTGTCTGACGGCTGAAAACCAGGACTTTTCTGCATTTGCTTTTAAGGCATTTCTTTCATTGTAGTCATGCAGTATGTCAAGACCCCTTTTGAGCCCAATCCGGGTTTGGGTGAGCAAGACCATATTGCCTGTGTATTGTATTATGAAGAGCACCAATTGCCCCAGCCTCTGAGGAAACGTATTTCCTCTGAGCAGCTCGGTACCCAGATCAGCTGTGTATAAGTTAAAGAGTGTGGGGGTGATAACACAGCCCTGTTTAGGCCTTTGTTGCGAAAAATCTTCCTGGTCACACACGTTTTTGTGATTTTTATTCTCACCCAAGTGTCAGAGTATAGGGCCATTACTGAAGCTAGCACTTTCCTGGGAATCCCCCAGGACGCTAATTTCTTCCCGAGGATGTGCCACACCACCCCATAGAAAGCCGCGCTATAATCAATAAAACATGCAGAGAGTGGAGGAGATGTTGGTTTTAGTGCTTGTTGCCAAAGATATGAGAGTGCCAGGACATTGTCTAACGTAGAGGAGCTAGGTCTAAATCCTGTTTGATATGGTGCGATGATGTCATTAGCTGAGATCCATTCTTCTAACTCTTGTAGCAAAACCCTTGCATATGCTTTGCCATTTACATCCAATAAAGCTATCAGCCTATAGTTTTCAGGGCAGGTAGTACCCCCTTTTTTATAAATGGGTTGAAGTACTGAGCCCTTCCAAGCCGCCGAAACCACTGAAAAGTGTAAGCAATCATTAAATAGAGCGGCCAGGGGTACATCCCAGTAAGCTTGATCTTCTCCAAAGATACTCCCTGGTATGCCATTGGGACCAGGAGCCCAATCCCGCCTCATTTTGCCAAGGATCGTTTGCAAAGTTTTAATGGTAAAAGCAGCAGTTTTATCATCTAGCCCATCCAATTCAATGAGGCCAGCGTTGAGAACTTGATCCCCTGCATATTTTGAATCCACATTTCCAACATGCCGTTCCCAATCACTGGCAGAGATCACGTTAGTACTTGTTTCAGAATCATAGAGCAATGTGCTGATGTAATCCCAAAAGTCTCTGCTTTTATTAGACGGCAGCAATGTTACCAGGTGTTTCCAGCATTCTTCAGTCTCTTTAGCCTTCATTATCCATAGTGCTTATTAAAGTCTTTCCGTGTCGACTTCCTTAGTGCATCTGAGGCCCGAGTTTTGATCCTCTGGTAGCACCTTTCTGCCTGGCGATATCTCTTATTATGCTGTAACCATTACTAGCTCTATATTTACTTAATTATACAAATTACATAGTTCCAATAAACATAATAAACTTACTAAAATCTTTTTGTCATTACTGGTGTATTTTACATGTTCCTTTTTATTCTTATCAATAAATAAATCACTTTAATCTACTGTATATAAATCAAGCTTGCACTGATGCTGCCTATGCTCTATCTGTTGTGTTTCTTCCTTTCCTTTATTAAAACTTTTTATTCCTCAAATTTCATTTTATAATTTAGCATCACAACATAATTTCTTTATTTATCAAGAAAATGCTATTATCCACTGTAAAAATAAATAATTTTAATAATAAATCTTATTTTTAATTCATTTCCAAACAGGCCACTTTTTTAAAGTTGCAATGGTAAGCCAATTTTTCAAATACAAATAAAATACACATTAATCAGCATATGTACTAATACATTCACTTTTATAATCCAATACACAACACAAAAAATATTTATTAAAAAAAACAAATTAATACTATACAATAAAACACATCACAAACAAAAACATACAATCATAAAAAAAAACTACTAGCTACTATTTATAACTATATATACATAGTTACATACATATAATACGAATAAAATAGTACAAGCAAGTTATCAACAAGGGCATAACAAATTTAATAGCAATTCTAGAGGCAAACAATGCCTACCAAATAGTACTTTTGCAATTATGCATAACTACTATAAACCAGCTAATACATGGAATTCAAATGATTTACATTATATTGTGGATCTAGGAGATACTTTATATACAAAAAGGAAGTCCATTTATAAACAAATACTTCCGGATGACCTACCTAATTATATGGAACACAATAACAACATATATTCAATTCAGCTAGTAAACTTTATTATGGTAACGTATTACAATGTTTTGATCCTTTATATCCAGATATTAAAACAGCATTAAATTAATCACTAAGTTTACATTCTGCATATTACTTTGCATGAATGTATATGTGATTTAAATTATCAAAAATATGAATGCATACTTTGTATTTGATTCCCATAGCCAAGATAACAAAGGAATGCCTCATCCTGATGGTACATGTATTATAATTCAAATAATAACTTTGGATGCACTAATACAATATATTTTAGAACTTGCAAACAGTATAAAAGTACCAAATGAAAATTATGTTGCATTTGAATTAACACCTCTAAATATAAATAAAATACAAAAAATATCAAGGCAAAAATCACTACAAAAAAAACAAAAAAAGGCAGAATTCCAAACAATAAAAAAGAATATGTACATAAAACTAAAACATGTGCTAATATAGTTAGCAATACAGTAATCGCTACTACAGAAACAAACAAAAAAATCAATAAAAATATTGACAAAAATATTATAGCAAATTCAGGACAACCATCAACACCAGTATGTACATCACAAACAAATCAAGATACCAACCGATTTACTAATTTGGAAAAAAACACTTTACCAAATACTCAAAAAAGAAGATGCTAAATTTCCTTATCAGAACAGCTAGGTGACAACAAACGACAATGTGTACAACAAAACATCCACAATACAGTTAACAGTGATTTAAACATACAAACAACAAATGTTATCATTAGCAAATTTCACAGAGAAATATTATATGGTCCAGAGTACATTTGTACTATTTGCAATTGATTATGGCATAAACATTCATTAAGGAATACCCACAGTATTAGTACACATCCAAGATTTATACAATGTAACATAAGCCAAAAAATAACAAGCTATATATGCAATACTTGCTATACACACACTATTAATGATAAAATACCACCATGTTCTTTTATTAATGGAATTAGGTTTATAAATATCCTAATACATTTACATTTGCATAATTTAGAACAAAGATTAGTATCACCAAGAATTCCCTTCCTGCAAATTAAAACACTGCCACAAGGCTTACAAAAATCATTATCAGGGGCTGTTGTTCATGAGCAGATGTAATGATAACAGTTACAATGTTACCAAGGCAAATTAATGATGACATGACAATTCCTATTAAATTAAAAGGAAAATTAGTTTATAAATCGCATACACATTTTGATAATGTTAGACCAAATAAAGTAAAATCAGCTGCACTATGGTCAGCAATTAATAATAACATGTACAAGGAATATGGAATCACTGTGAATCCTCATTGGAAGTATATACCACAACAAATAAATTCTTGCAATGAGATTTCAGAAACAAATGATTCATCTTCAGCCAACATAGCAGCAGGAGATGTAGATACCATTTTAACAAATGAAACTATTACCACTGACAGTGTTAAGATCTTAAGTTTAGCACCTGCTGAACATAACACACCAAGAGGATTAAATGAAGACAACGATTCAGACTTTTTAGCTTTTCCAACAATATTTGGAGTAGAAAGAAGACCTGATAATAAAGATAGACTCATACCTGTACATACCAGTACAATATGTCAATGGGAATTTAGGAGCTGGGACAGGTGAGTGGCAAAATCTATAACCAATATTTTCTTTAAGCTAAAGAAATTGCACATAAAAAAAATACAAGGTAAAATAAACATATCACTTAGAAACCATTTTAATAATGGGACAAGTTTTACTGCTAAAGATATTAAATATAATTTAGAAAACATTTTTTAATACAATGAAGGATATAAAATACTCAAAAGTATTCGCAGTTCCGCACCATGTTGGGAACAGTGCAAAAAAAGATATTTTTGTTATGATAAAACAGCTTGGAATACCAACATTTTTGCTAACTTTATCTGCAGCTGAAACAAAATGGCAGCATTTAATAAATATACTTCTAAGAATACACAAATTAAATGAATACTCAAAAGAAGAGTTTGAGAATATGCCCTGGGAATCTAAGTGTAAATTAATACAACAAGATCCAATTACATGTGCAAGACATTTTGACTTTCAAGTTTGAAAATCTTTCTATTCCATTTTAATGCATAAAATTAACCCCATAGGCAAATAATTGACTACTTTTATAGAGTAGAATTTCAGCAAAGAGGGTCCCCACATATACATGTTTTATTATGGATAGAAAATGCACCCCAGTATAAAGAAAGTAACATAGAAGAAGTAATTGAATTCATAAATAAATGTGCAAAATCTGAAGACCCACAAATACAAAATTTAATACCACTACAAAAACATGCACACACCAAACATTGCAGACAAAAGAACATGTAAATATCAATATCCTAAATATCCAATGCCACAAACTATAATCCTTGAACCTTTAGTACTACACACAAAAGACAAACTTTTGCAACAACAAATTCAAAACATTCATGAAACTATGAATACACCAAATTTTCAACATTTAAGTTTTGAAAACTTTTTATAAATTATACATTTGAATACACAAGAATATATTATGTGTATAAGATCACTATTAGACAAAACAACAATATTTTTAAGGACAACTCCAGCAGAATGTTTTATCAATAACTATAATTCAATCATTTTACAATCTTGGGAAGTGAACATAGATTTAAGGTTTATATTAGATGCATATGCTTGTGCAGTTTACATAATTTTATATATCAGTAAATCACAAAGAGGCATGAGTAAACTTATTGTGCAGGTAGCAAAAGAAGTCTACTACAATAGTAATATAAGAGAACAACTTAAGCACATAAGCAACAAATTCCTAAACTGTACAGAAATAAGTGCTCAAGAAGCTGCTTACCTTATTCTTCAAATACCATTATGCAAAAGTCCACGGTCATTTATATTTATTAATACAAACCCTCCTGAAAAAAGAACCTATTTAATGAAAGACCAAGAAACTATACATTCATTACCAGATTCATCAACTAATATACATTTTGATAATATTATATTAAAGTATAGCAAACGGACAAAAGCATTAGAACAATGTACTTTAGCAGATTAAGCTTCTGTGTTAAATCATAAAAACACAAGTAAACAAACAAAATTTCAAAATGACAATGAGAATTTACTCACCGAAACACATTTCCACAGTTCAGATGAGGAAGAAATTGAAATCAAAGACGTAAACCATGATAAAGAAAATATACACATAGAAAAACTGGGAGCTTAATTATGCGCCCCCCAAAAAAATTATATGTTACTCCAGATTTAATAAAAACAATGACTCCGAAAATTATTGTAGAGAATTATTAATGCTATACTATCCATGGAGAGAAGACAAAAAAATAATTTAAAACAGCAAAACATACTTACAAAGATATCTTGAAGTTAAACACATAGTTGATGAATATCATAACAAATATAATAAAAAAATGAAATTATTTCAAATTTAAATACTAACATCAACAATGAAACAACATTAACACATCTGCTTTCGCCATTAACTAACATAACACACAAAACGATACCATATAATCTACCATCAAGTGATCAAGAAAATACTGAAACCCACTTTTTATATGACCTGTCATTAGATTTAGGTAAATGACATTAATAATAAAGTTTTGCAACAACACATACAACAATATCCAGTTTTCACAACAATAGCAATTGATACAGTTAGTTCCGATCTTACAGAAAAAGTAAAGCAAACAATATTAAAGCAATTACCCACAGAGCCTATAAAAACTATGGGACTTGCACACACCTTACATATAGCTTTACAATTATGCTATGATATTAAATGTAAAATTGCTGTTGATGATGGATTAACAAATGGAGCTTCTGGTGTTGTATAATTAATAGAAGCTATAAACAATATATAATTTATAGTTTGGATAAACTTTGATAATAAGAGAAATGGCAAAATAACACGAAGAGATAGCAAACACTTATATCGCACAGCTATTTCAACTAATTGGACACCCATACATCCCATTACAAGGCAATTTCAAAACACAAAAAAATACATTACTATTATACGCAAACAATTTCCATTACGCCAAGCATCAGCAAGAACAATACATAGAACCTAAGGTGAAACTATTGAACCACTTTATATACACTTTAACAATAGCAAAATACATCACTTGCATTATGTAGCTATAAGCAGAGCAATAACAAATATATATTAAAAATGTTGATGAAAATAAAATAATTGTACATCCAAAAGTGAAGGATGAAATGAAACGATTACAAACAGAAATGCCATTGCATATGTCACTACCACAAATAGCTACATACAGCAACATATTTAATATTATTGTGAAAAATAAACGTTCACTTCAAATGAATTTCAAATCAGAAACATTTGATCAAAACATCATCATTGCAGACATTATTTGCCTAACAGAAATAACCACTACTAGAAAAGCAAATTATGATACTTTCTCAATACAACAATATTATCATATATTATTTAATGAATTCAACAATGAACAAACAAATCATGGCATAGCAATATACTAGAAAAAAATAACTTTTCATACTACCTATTTGTGAAGCACAACAAAAAATTGATATCTTACATTTCACACTATATATTAATTTTAAAAAACTACTTAATTATCATATAATACAAACCACCACATATACACATAGAAACATTTTTAGACTCAATAGCAATTATAATTAATTTCTACCCCAATTACACATATATCATTATGGGGGATTTTAATATAGATTTAAATAACAAATGCCAACGAAGTTACTTACTGCAAAATTGTATGTACACACACTTTCAATGTAAACAAATAATCAATACCTACACCACAAATTACCAAACAATATTAGATCACATATACACTAATGACCACATACAAGACTATGGAACTTTAGAATCATATTATAGTGACCACAAAGCTTTATGGGTAGCAATTTAAAATAAAAAACAATGTTGTAACATTATTCTTTACGATTTCAGATGCTGTCAATCCAAGTTAAATGCAAAAAGTAATGCAAAAACAACAGAGGACAACAAAATATATCAAAGACCAATCTAAGCAAACATCATCAATCGTACAAACAAAATGTGTTACAAAACAGCAAAACAAGAAAACAAAGTTCTATATAATTTGGCATTAGCAGATACAACTGGAAGTATCAAAGCAACTTGCTATAATGAAGACTATTACAGTTTAACTAAAGAATACTAATTTGCAATTATCTTGTAAAAAACAAAATACTATTATTAACAAAGCAAACAAAAATAACAAGAGTACCATGATTGACAATTCGAGATTCAATTAGACAAGAAGCAAAACTTTTATTACAACGACCGGTTCCACAGACATCAAAGGAGCTCAAATGAAGACACTAATGACAGTCTGCAGCACAGTCACAAAGGTAACATATTAAACTTTAACATTCAATTCACTTTACTCGTTCTTTCATCCACACTTGCTTTAACTCTTTACTTTTTTTTCACTATGTCTCTTTCTACTCACTGTCTCTCATTCTACTCTTCCTCTCTACCCTTCGCACACTTCCATTCACTTATTCTATTTCACTCTTTTTCTCACTCTTTCTTTCTTTAAATCATTCTTTCTCTATTTATCTTCAGCTTTGTATCTATACCTCAATATCTCTCATTCAATCTTTTTGCTTCCAATCTCTCGCCTTCTCCTTTATCACTAACTTTCACCAAACTCTCTTCCTCCTCTATCTCTTTCACATTCTTTCACTTTCTTTATCTCACTTTCTAAAAAATTTTAATTTCACAAGTTCACTCTTTTGTCAAATATATCAGTTTATTTCTATCTCTCTCACTTCTCTTTCTCTTTATATCTCTCTAACTCATCAAATTCTCTATCTCCTCCATTCTCTCTCTCTCTTCCTCTCTATCACCATCTCCTTCTCTCTTTCTATCACTCACATTCTCTCTTTCTTTATCTCTCAATCTTTAACTATTGCTGTATATATCTCTCACTCTCTCTCAATCTCGCTCGCTGTATTTATTTCACTCTCTATTTACCTTCTTTCTATTAATATTTCTCTCTCATTCTCATTTTGTCTCTCTTTATCTCCTTCTTTCTATAGCTTTCTCTACTTCTCTCTCTATTTTTCTCTATATTTCTCTAACTGAAATACACTCTACAGCACTATAAACAAAACAACTACAAAAAACAAAATGCACAACTCTTTCATTAACAACCTAACATCAATTCAAAGCAGTTATTCTTTTAAAAAGTAATCTTTACTATTTAAATTTCTACCGGAGGACAATATAAAAAAAGGTCTTTATTGGAGGACAAGAAACAGAAATAAATTAAAAACAATGAAAGACATCACCAACAACGTAAAAATTACTTTATGGAGAGAAGCTACACAATTTCAATTCCAAATTGGAGATTATATTAAAATAACCCATGTAACTGTACATCAGTTCAATGAAGAAAACATTTTAAACACAACTAAACACAGCATACTGCAAGTAAAAAAAAGAAAAAACTACTCTCTTATCTATTAACCATCCTTTTCACATTCCAATTTCTTTTTATTACATTCCTATTCTACATCTAACTATTAAACATATGACTACTCAACACCATTTTAATATCAAATTATCTAATATAAATTAATAAACAAACATTAGCTAACGATCTAATAACTTCACCGGGGCCATTTAAAGTTTCCCACTACGGCAGCCGGTGGAAACACAGTTCTATTATAATTCTATCTGTTATCTATCTATCAATTATGTATTATAAACATACCACAAATATATTTATTAACCATCTAAAACCATCAATATATCTATTAATCTAAAATACTAAAAAGATCTACAATCTATTAACATAGTGTATCTATTACTATCTATTACCTTATATCTATTAACCATCTAACAAATATTTATCTATTACACAAACATCTATAATTAAAATATCTACTACCGTTATCCATCAAGCTACCATCTATCTATCTATCTATCTATCTATCTATCTATCTATCTATCTATCTATCTATCTATCTATCTATCTATCTATCTATCTAACTATATATCTATCTATCCATATCTAAAAACAATGTATCTATCACCCATCTATCATCCATCTGTCTCTACAAAATGTTTTTACATAATAAAAAAATATACACACAAAATAATATAAACATACTACTAACATTTAAAAGGCTGCTAATTTACAATTTAAAATATACTACAACATAAAACTAAAATATATTCTTCTATTTTATTCACAGCACATACAACCACCAGAAGAAGCGTTATCGATCCACATATATGGAATTGAAAAAACTACAGAAGAAATAACAACATTAACTACGCAAATACAAAATGATGAAACCTTCCAATCTATGGACATTAAAAATGAACCATTAATAGATTGGTTCTTTATCAATCCACAATCAAACAACTTTGATGATGAATTAATAGAACATCTACCAACAACACTAGAAATCATTTTCTGCAATGGATGTATTAAACACATTGTAAAAGAAATTGATACAATTTAAACATTTATGCAAATGTAAATATATCTATGGTGTAATGTTTATAATAAAGATTACTTTTATAAGATTGTTCTACTGCAAAATAAAAAAAATAAAAAATTAAGACTTTATTTCCATTATTGTCCTAAACAATTGCTTATACATACACAAATGTCATTATACTATCGATTTTCATATAATTAACCTTACTAAAATATTCACAAATAAGCCCAATTTATTGCAGAAATAAACACATTAAGCATTTACATTACCAATTGCTCAAACTCTTGCAAATAAGAGACCTATTGCATTGAACATGCTTGTTATATTTTGGTGTCCCCAAGTGTAGGCAGGACATGTGAGACCAACCGCAGGCTGCACATACCAAAGGACCATATGTTGCATTTGTAAGGAGTTGGGTGCAGTGCCAGACTACAGGCCACCACCATGCAGAGTTTTGTCATTAATGATGTCACTTCAGATATTGCAGTCATGTTATCAATGATGTAATAGTACATTGTAATTAGTGATGTAATATGAGAAGTACCTAGCAGTGCATGATAAGGGCACTGCATGGAGTTGGGTGTGGTTTTTGTGTGGGGTTGGGTGCAGGACTGTGCGCCCAACCCCCACGGGCATGCATGGATGGTTGTGTGAAATAACATTATAAAGGATGTCATTATAAGTAAGACAGACCTATTCACAATGTCAAAGTGTGAGCCGGTCTGTTGGCTTGATCATGGGGTCAGCAAAACAGCATAAATAAAACAAGCCTATTGTTTTTGTCAAAGACTCGCTAAAAACTTTAATCAATGTATTTTATAAATTACAATGTTTAAAAACATGATTGTCAGGTTTTTTAATAAAACTACATTATAAAAAATCAATATGTCTTTGAGTCTTTCGTATTTTCCAGACCACAAAGTACAGCCACAGAACCCACCACAAAGGGGGTCTTCACTCCAGCTGAAGAGCATAAAGCTCCAGCTTGGAGCACTTTAACAAAGGATGGTAAGCTCTCCTGTGATCATACATTTAAAGACCCAGGAGACTTACTGTGTTTTTTAATGTTGCTGGGGGATTACAGCCCTCCCTATATCTCCCACAATGTTAAAAAAAATGTAGTGGTGCCCCTACCCCTTTTAGAGGTATCCCCATCAAAACTATATATATAATTTATAAATGACCAAGGGCAATATGGGGTGCTCCTTGCCAGAACAGTGAATGAAAAATGTTTTTTTTTAAATTTGTCAGTCTCCCAATGCTAGGGAGAGTGCAGGCAGGGACTAGGGCCTGTATTTATAAGCAGCCTGAGCCACGAATGCAACACTTTTTGTGAAGCACCAGCAGCGCAGGCTGCACACCCATATCTGCAAGGCCACACAAAGCCACTTTACAAGACTTTACAAGGCATGTAGACATGGAGTAAGGCAACGCAGTGCAAGTTGCTGCGTTGCCTTACTTTGCACCAGGGTGGTGTTTCCATTGGTGTTGAATGGGTACTCTCACACAACAACCATGGATTTTGACTCCTTCCCAGATTTACAAGGCTACATAAACCTTGGAATGAGTCAAAAGCCTACACCTCCCCAAGGGTGGTGTAAGAGTGGCTCAACGGGGAAAAAGAACATTATTTCTCCCCATTTTCCTCTTTCCTCATTCTGCAGCACACAAAGAAGGAGGAAATTTCCTCCATTGATTGTTTTTTTCTAGGAAGGTGTTCCTTCGTGCACAAAAACAATCACCCCCATGGATTTGTGCTCCATCGCAGGGGGAAACAACAGAAATGTGCTGTATCTTGTGGACCAGGCCTTTTGGCCAACCTCCCACTACACATGGCTGAAGGCTGTGCACAGCACGCATGCCCATGGTAATTACATTTTATTTTACATTAAAATAGCCCTAGAAAATTTCTGAAAAAAACAAAGGTTAAAGTAACATTAAAGTTATGTGAGATAAAAAGATCTTTTTTTTTTTTTAATGTAGAAATCACTGAAAAAAACAAAGTTTAAAGTAACAATATAGTTAGAAGAATTTGCCAATGACAACATTAACCTTTTGAACTAAAAAAATACAGAAATTCACCAGTTATAATTAGCAACGCAAACTATAACTTTTGCCCCCATGCACTAATACCTCACATATTACATCATTCATGACATGTTCTCTAACATCATTTATGACATCACTGATGACATCTCAAATAACATCATTGATGACATCATGCAAGCTTCTTTTGTGCAAATTACTCTATAAACTAGTTAGCATTAAACTGCTAAAAGTAAGTACAAAATACCTCAGAATTATACGAATGATCATTATTGGCATCACAGGTACAACTCCTTGCAGTAGCATGTGTTATGTGCAACATTGACCCTATACAATAGATTTCCATGGCAGCGTAGTTCACATAAAAAATCAGCCGTAGATATTTGGAGTTCAATCTGTATACTAATGCTCATAGAAAGACAAGTTACTAAAAATATTGAACATCTGTTCCAAAACTAATGCTTTTTAAAGGACACTGTATGAAACCCAAGACAGTCACCAAACCTACATTGAGAAATTATCTTGATATGAGGATGGAAGTGGGTACTATAAACTGTAGTCACTCTAGGGAGAGAGTTTACTCTGTACCACACAGTTTGCAGACAGTAAAACTCTCATGAGATATATACTAGAGTATTAAGGTATCTACTCAGAACAATATACACTCTATGCAACACTTTTCAAGAAAGACAAGATTTGTTTAAAATAAGCTAAAGATTAAATGCAGCATTCATTCTGTGGTAAACGCTTTACAGATACCCCACCTTCACAATGCAAAACAAACAAATGTACATAGCTTAATAACTGCTGTACACAGTTTTCTATGGTACACATAAATTGTCTTGCTGAGACGATTTTCTCTAATAACTCAAGGCTGCTTACTAAACCTAGTATGCTGAATGTAAAATCTTTGCCCTGTTGCAAACTCTTTAGAGCCTAAAAAGCTGTTTGGAACATGCTGAACACAAGCTGTCAACTGTCATCTACAAATATTTATAACATGTTCAATACCTGTACACATCTATAATGTAATAGAAGCACATAGATTTTGTAAATACTTACTACCATTAGCTGGACACAGGCTGTACAAAATTAGGTAGAAAACTTACTGTTTGCTCTCAGTTGGCAGGAGCTTTAAATTGCTGATGCGAAGTGAGAGCAAACAGAGGTAGTGCAGGCAGGGAAAATGTTATGTCCCGGACATAGCAGGGTCACATCCCTGGGGAATGGGGTCCCCAGGGCCATTAATGCCTCCAAGGGGGGGTGGGGCATGTGCCCCCCTCTCTTTTGATGGCACAACAGGGCCCTGAGGGTTGGGGTCCTACGGGCTGAAAATGGTCTGGGGAGATGGGCCACACAGCCCGTTCCCCAAATTGTTAATGGCCGGGCCCTGGAGGTGGCAGTCCCTGGGAGTGAAATCGGCCCGGGAGGGGAGCCACATGTGCCCACCTCCCCATTATTATTACTAACACTCCCCCAGGACCTGGCTCACGTGGGCGGGCATATACAAAGTAAGCGCAGGATCCTGTGCTTCTTTTTTTTTAAACTTTACCATGGATTTGCAGATCTTGCTCAAATTCATGGTGCCTATGTGACCCCACCACAAGGCCTAAGGGGTCAGGGTATTACCACTCTGCCCCATTTTGGTGATTTTGTAGATTGTTTGGGGATCGAGCTCAGTCCCGCTTCCCAAGACGGCTGTAAACCATGCCCCTGGATATCTATATTTCTATTTCCTTTATCAACTCCAAAAAACACTGAATGGATTTGCACCAAATTAGAAAAAGTAGTCTTTCTGGACCAAGATCTAGCTTTTTCTGCTAAATTTGGTATAATTCTGTTCAACGCTTTGATCTGTAGTAGGGTCTAAAATCTCTAATGGAAATTGCATGGGGACACTCCTAGTTTCTCATCCTCTGCTTGACGAATCACCCTGAAACTTTCCACAAAGCAGCTGAAATGAGTTGCGTATCATTTTTTAAAATTTTGTGGCGATTCATCAAATAGCATTAAAATGACTTTCAAAACAACAAATGCTTAGTTTATGGAAAGTAGACCCTAACCATAACTACGTACTGGTGACTGCCAGTAGTTAATAAAATATATATATTTATGGTCACATATTTGACCAAATAAAAATGATGATGATGATTGATATATATATATATATATATATATATATATATATATATATATATATATATTACCTACTGGCGGTCTTAGGATGGGGTGAGTCATGATACCCACGTATGCCGTCAATTTTTTTTTTTAACCTTACCAACTCTATTTAAGGTGTATTAACACTAGGTATTTTTAATTCAACTGGATACCATTATTATCCAGAAAACTTTATCTAAGGACTCCCTCTGGATGTATCTCACCATGAGGGCGAGTCCACCCTGGTGGCATTGTCGTACTAGGGTTGGGATAGGTAGCCTATGATGAAGCATGACACTATAAGGTGTATGAGACCCACTAATCCATAAGGAGGAATTCCCAACATAGGTTCCAACACAACATTCTTTAATGAACAACCCCAAGTTAACAGGATCACAACCAATGTGGTTGCTACTGACAGACTGACTTCATTTCCACCACACCCTTGCTGGATACTGTTTTGACTTTGGGAGGATGTGTGGAGGTTTCACCTCTCATCTCTCTGTTTGTATAAGATGTTCTGAATTTTCTCCTAAAAAAACATAGATATTCAGCAGGTAGAGTTCTTTCAAGTAACTATCACTCGCGCCCTAATCTAGTTATAACTCATGCCTTCGCCATGCACAGCTAATTACTCCACATATTATGTCATTGATGAGATTTTGAATTGCATCTTTGATATCACTGCATCGTTTGCAATAACATTATTGATGAAAAAACTGTGCACGGCAAGGGTGTGAGTTATAGTTACTTTAGGGCACAAGTTATAGTTACTCTAACTATAACTGCTGAATTTCTATGGTTTTATACAAGTAAATTCAGAACCTAACTATAACGTCCCTGTAACTTTTGTTCTTTAATGAATATGTATAAATATATATATATATTAGACGAATTGCCAAAAAGTCAAGCGTGGCACTCCCAGGATCTCAATTGTTCTCCTTTAATATAATTTGAACCAATTACACCCGGCACTGGTGCGTTTCGACCAACAAAATAAATATCTATCTATCTATATAATGTGTGAATATATATATATATATATATATATATATATATATAGTAGTGGCATCATAATTTTCGGATAAGCTCTATACAAAAAACAGAACACAAAAGGTTTGAAGCATTGTCAATGATTAAAATATCTATAAAACACAAGAAGGTATTGTAAACAGGTAACTGACAAAGTATCTAGTCATTAGGAAGTAGAGAAGCAACAAGGTGCTAGAAGGAAACAAGTTGAATCAAACATGTTATGTGCAAAAAGAAGACTCATTGGTATTACCACAAGCCTGGTGTTAATACTTTTATGGCTGGCTATTCAATTAAGCATCTAAGCACAGGCCTATTGGCATTCCAACCCTGATTTTTGCATTTAGTTAAATAAAGGTATTGAACAGGACTGGGTGAATAAACTAAAGTGCCTATTTATAAAGTGGCACATGCTATGGATGGCCTGCCAAAATGTTCACAAGCAGCGGTGCATGAAGTGATTTTTCTCTACATCAGGGTGTCAAATGGGAGGACCTGCTCTTAGTACAGTTTCAAAACACAGAGTTAATCAGAAGCCAGGAGTTGGGCCTAAAATGCCATGGCATAAGCGTGCCACCAGCTAAAATCTAAAATGTGCAGAGCAGCCACGATAACTATGCTATAAGAACACTGTTACCTTCCTAAGGCACCAGGCAGTGGAAGAAAACTGGGGGCCAGGATAGAAGAAATTCAGCACAGGGTCAACAGGGAGTGGTGAAACGCTACTGCTTGAAACCTCATTATGTTTGCAGAAACTCGCCTAGCAGCCTGCCCATGCTATCTTGTCATTAGTTAATGGCTTGGAAACGTGCACATAAAGATCATGTTCATGCCACAAGCGCACTCCAGGGTCAAAAACCTATGACCCTGAGGAGCATGTGTGTGAAACTGAGATTCTTAATAACTTGTAGGCTTTGTCCAAAAATGTTATCAGGCCAGCGATTTCCTGAGGGTAGGCGTCATTCGGTAGAAAGTCAATAGCAGCCGCTTTTGTCCGTGTCCCTTGTTTAAGCAAGAAATTATGATATAGCCTTCTGTGGTAATCAATTATCACAGGATAAATGCAAAACAGATGGTATAGAGACTCCTGGAACAATCCACAAAGAAGGCACTTGATGCAAATAGGGTGGCTCGCCCATGAAGAGAGAAGATTATACGAATGAATAATTTTCATTGCTATACAATCGCCAATCTCAGCCTGAGGGATCCCATCCCCCAGGGTAGGGCTTAATTAAATATTTTTTTTATTGTGGGGAGGGGAGCAGCATGGCCCTCCTCCCCAGGGCATATCACGGCATAGGAAACCCCATTCCCTGGGCCCCGGCCATGTGACCTGGGTGCCCCCCTGGGCACCCTATCACAATGTTGGGGATATTGGTGGGATCCTGAAGGCCCCCACAGTCTCTGCTGGCTCTCCACCTCCAGCGGGATCCAGCAATGCTGTCACAGAAGGGGAATTGCAGGATCTGGTCCTGGGGGGTGGTGGTCCCCAGGGCCATCGTAGGCTCCTTGAGGTGGACCATGTGGCCCACCTCCAACATAGAACAGCACCGGGGAGGTGGTTGTTCTCGGGCTGCAGGGGGTCTGATACAGACTACTTTTCTATTTTTTTACAGTTTGCCCAAGGGAGGTGGTGGTCTGTGGGGCTGCGGGGAGGGCCTGTGGCCCCCATGCACATTTTGCAAAATGCCCTAGGGAGATGGTGGTCCTCTGCGGGCCCCCCGCATGGAATCTTAACAATGCCCTGTGGTGGTGGTGGTCCACGGGGCTGTGGGGAGGCCTGATGGGCCTCCCCCACATAAAAAAAAGAACTCTGCACAGGGGACATGTTGGGCACCGGGGGGGTGGCCTTGAGGCACCCCCCAGGCTAAAAATTTAGTGAATGCCCCAAGGAGGTGGCGGGGGGATGCGCGCCTCCCGCATAGAATTACAAGTTAGCCCTGGGTGGTGGTGGTCCTTGAGACTGTGGGGGGTTGCTCAGCCCCCCGCATTTGCTTAAACTAAATGTTTCCTGCAAATTTGTGGTAAAACATTTTCAAAAATGCTTGTTTGTTTGGGCAGGCTCCCTCTGGTACGAGCACCAGAGCGAAGGCGTCAGAGAGACTCTCCCTAAGCTGATTGTCATTTTTTTATTTTTTTAGAGTACCAAGACTGTGGACAACACTTCCTGGTTTGAAGTGTTGGCAGCCAATCAGAGCTGTGCATTTGCCATGCATAAGCTCTTTATCTTTGTGAAGTGGCCGTAACGTCAGATATACAACTTTGTTTTCCCTTTAATATCTCAAACACTACTGATTTACACCAAATAAATGAAAGTACAATCTGCGTAACAAAAGTTAGCATTCTGCCAAATTTGGTGTAATTTCTCACAGTGGTTCGGGCTATAGCCTTGTTCAAAAGTTTTATGGGAATTAACATGGGAAATGCAACTTTTGTAATTCCCCCTTTTTCTCAGCCCCCACTTGACGGATCAACCAAAAACATTGGTAAAGATTCGTCAAACAGTACCAAAAATATAGACAAGTCAAAAACGCTTTTGCTATTGAAACATGGTCCTAACTATAACTACCTACTGGTGGCTGGTAATATATATGTGTGTGTGTGTGTGTATATATATATATATATATATATATATATATATATATATATATATATATATATACTTGGGGCAAAATGAAAAAATTGCAGGACCACCACAACCAGCATGCACTGTTACTCACTTGAGAGGCCCACTGGGGCGGACTGGTATTTAAAGAGACTAATCAGGTGCCTGTAATTAGACAAGCTGAAGCCATGCCGGTCTTTTCAGTAAGAAAGAAATGCCTGGAACACTTCCAGCACTGGCTGCACCTACGAGGGTGAAACACTTTTCTGCTGAAGAAAGGATTGACCTAGAAACACGTGTCCAGAGATGATTTTATTACCTGAGGCCTGGAATAATGAAACTGCTTAAAGAATTCACTGTGAGTTGCTGGCTTTGCTTTTTCCTCCCGTTTATATAACCTGTTGGGAGTGAGCTTTCACATGAGGACAACTTCGTTTTTGACAATTAACTGGCCTGTCCAGCCGGGAAAGCAGTACCACTGCACATCGTAGCAGGTCTGTGTGACTAAAAATGGATTGTCACATAAGAGCAATCAGGTTGGGATATTCACAGCAAATCTGACAATTTTCCTTTGGACTCGCCTACGAAGGTTTTGCACTTTGGTTCATTATTTCGTTTGGCTCCAGCAACCCACTTGGGGCAGAATGAAAAAATTGCAGGGCCACCAAAACTACCATGCACTGTTACTCACTTGAGAGGCCCACTGGGGCGGACTGGTATTTAAAGAGACTAATCAGGTGCCTGTAATTAGACAAGCTGAAGCCATGCCGGTCTATTCAGTAAGAAAGAAATGCCTGGAACACTTCCAGCACCGGCTGCACCTACGAGGGTGAAACACTTTTATATTTTTCTCTGCTGAAGAAAGGATTGACCTAGAAACACGTGTCCAGAGATGATTTTATTACCTGAGGCCTGGAATAATGAAACTGCTTAAAGAATTCACTGTGAGTTGCTGGCTTTGCTTTTTCCTCCCGTTTATATAACCTGTTGGGAGTGCGCTTTCACATGAGGACAACTTCGTTTTTGATATATATATATGCAGCCAACACCCATATATGTGTATACACACACACTCACACACACACACACACTCCTATCCACTCTCTTCAAGTACTACTCTTTGCTAGCGTTTCAGGCACTTACTCTCATCTACAGCTCTGTTCCCTCTGTTGTTCACACCCTGTCCTCTCTGCATCCCTCCAAGATACGTTATTTAGCTCCATCCGGTGTTCTCTCTGTCATTACAGACATCTCATACTCTCCCATGTGTCCCCTCTGAGGTACTATCCTGCTTCCCCTTCCACCACTCTACCCCAGCAGAGTCCCTCTTTCTCTCTTTCCGACTCTCTCCCCGCCA
Source organism: Pleurodeles waltl (assembly GCF_031143425.1). Lineage (NCBI taxonomy): Eukaryota > Metazoa > Chordata > Amphibia > Caudata > Salamandridae > Pleurodeles > Pleurodeles waltl. The sequence continues at coordinate 1,243,343,798 of NC_090437.1, forward strand.
TCAGGATTTTCTTTATGTCTCATTGCCCTCCTTCACTGACTTTGATTTTCTCCTTTTTCCAAAACTGCCTATAATTAAAGATCATTCTTATCAGAAATGCTGCAAATGGACATCTGTCATTGATGTTAGAATTAGCTCCAGAAATGGTAACTTTTCCTTCGAGCTCTTTTCAGAGTTTCACTGCCTCCTGTATCTCTACCCTTCACCAGACCTTGTGAATGTAACTCATTTCACAATTAGCTTTCTTGAGGTCTTTTGAGCACTGAGGTCCTTAAACACACTTGTGCATACATGGAGTCAATTTTGCAGTGGATTCTATAATAAAGTTTAACAAAGAACACTGAAAGTTAGTGCATGTGCCCAGAGTAGACCATATGTTAATGATTTTTACAGTAAACAATGGCAAAAAACAAGCATCAGCAACCCCAAAAGGTCTAGAAAATACCTACTTCCTTGCTATTGCTTGTGAGTTTTCTTAGTCATGCTTCTTTGTTTAAGCTATGTCTTCATTTTACAGTTATTTGAAGCAAAAAAGTATTTGCCCGAATAGGAATCATATTTTCCTGTGATGCGCTTTACAATTAAAAAAGTGTTTCTATACTTGTCTAAGAGGAAGGTTATACCCAATGCTTAGTTGCGTCGAAATGTAATTTTGTATCACACTTTTTATCACATGGGTATGGATGTCTATATAAAACAAATATAATAACACCAGCTTGCAAATTCCAGGCCTATTTGTTCTGCCAGTCCTTGCTTTGATAATGCTTTCTCATTTCCAACATAAGCTGTTGCCCATTTTACTAGTTGTCTGTACTAATAAAAATAAATTATGCAGGATTTATCTCTATGATGTGCAGAGTTCCGGGCCCTACTCATAAAATAGCATGTTGTTTTACAGTAATTTCCATGTGTAGCATGTGATCTTCCAACATCCTGCAGTTTAACCTCAATACCAAGAGGAACCAATTCCAGATTTGGCCCAGGCTGTTAGTACTGAGTAGGAACCGGTTGAATTCCAGTTTCAGCAGCTTGTCTTGATCCAGCTCCGAGAGTCATCCCTTAGCAGAGTTCCAACAAGGAGACGCAGTAAGCGAGGCCAACACACCTTGTGTGCTCCCTCGCGTGTGGACCAGCAGACTCCATGGGAGCCTGGGGGCTTTTATTTCCTTCTGCAAAATGTCTCTTGTGCAAATTATTGACTTTACAATCCATAATTTAATTTGTTCAAACTATGTTCCAACTGAAAGTAGTTGTCGTTCACTTATAGACAAGACATGAGGTAAATGTAAGTGGACACAGAGCTAAACAAACCCGTTGCCGAGACATAAACTGGCATTCTTGACATTTTCGATATGGAGATCTAGGTGTGCTGTTTAAGAATGTTGGTGTGTTATTATATTAGAACAAACAAATGGGGGTGAAAGGGAGAAATAATGGTCCAGTGTATAATCTCCCTCAATTAGTACAATGAAACGAAAATCTCAATACACTGTTCGAAAGAGAAAAGGGACATAAGAAAAAGTACAGAGGAGTCCTAATGTTTAGGAGCAAAAACCTCACACACCCAAATGGGTGTCATGCTTCATCATCGGAGTGGCTCCTCGTCAGACCGGTGCTGCAATGTCTGACAGGCACGCCCCGGAGGGGGGCTCTTTGCCGGAGATCTTTTCTCAATGATGCCAAGACCCCAAGAGTGAGTTTGGAGAAATAAAGGAGGCAAGGAGAGAAATACTAGAGGATAAAATTGGCTCACAACCCTAGCTAGAGAGTAACAAATTTATTAGTCCATGTAGGGTATGGGCCAAGATTAAAATCAATAGGGAGAGTGCACCTGAAGTAATGATCAGGTAATCTCAATCACACTTATTGAAATAGAGGAGGCGAGGAACTTCCAGACCTTCCCTGAAAAAAGGGTCTACATGTTTAGCGTCTCTATGGTCCAACTGGATCCTGTGACGCTTCTTCAGGACCAAAATACCAAATCCTTCTCCTACCACAAATTACAATACTGGAAAGACTCCTACAACCTGCAACCGTCAGTCATAATGTCTCCAGTCACTTACACATTATCTGGTGTAACTTGAACGCACTAATCCTACATGTCGCCATGAAAAACAAATGAACACAAGTCACTTGTAATCTAAATACAAATTAAAAAAATTATTGATATCATTTCATTAGTGATTTTGTAGAGCACACACGTGTAAATCTGTGAGCAATCAAGCAATGGTGCAAAAAGTGGCATACTAACATCTGTACATCAAAGACGACTGCTTACCCTCCCAATTTGAGGAACGTGCTTCATGGGACAGCATGGACCGCTGGCCGGACATCAAAATTACTAATAGTCAGGTAAACAGAAAACAACATAAGGCCATTCGTATAACAAGTCTCAAACGCAAATGGCCATGATGGAAATAGAAAAAAGAGCAATCACTCATAAGGTATGAGTAAAAATAGGATACATTGATCCTGATATTTAGCCACTAAGTAAAGGCTACACACATCCAAAAGTATACTGTATAGTTATAATAGTTATAGTACCATCAGGTCCAGCAAGTAAAGAAGGAAAATAGACAAATATGTGTTCTTCCTCAAATATAAAGAAATATCAGGCTTAATGGTGGTGCTCCAACTGAAATAAGCACAACATTGATAGCGATTAAAAAGAATGCAATCAGAGAAAAACTATAATTCTATGATGAATATCTCTGTAGTGATGGCCATAAGATTCTAACGAACAACAGAGAAACAACACAAGGGCAGTACCCAACTCCCGATCTTTGCCGAAAGAAGGTCTGCCAAATACGCTCAAGTGAGCGTTATTCTCTTGGGGAGCAGCAGTCCCATTGCGGTCCAACCAAATGGACCGTGTCAACACAAACTGGGGTGAGACAACTCACTCAAATCATTCAAGGCGGTCTCATGTCACTTAATTGGTATAATCCTGAGCCGCGCGGGTTGACCTACCCCTGGCCGTGCTCCCGTAAGAATAGGGGAGGCCGCGGTTCGCGGGATTAAAAGCCGGAAATCCGGAAGTAAAGGAGTTGCACTAGCGGTGGCGTTGCTAGGTAAAGAGTCCCTGCGCAGGTGAGCAAGGGACTCGGTCTGGGTAAAAATCGGCGTCATAGAAACAGGACTATGGGGGTCATTCTGACCTCAGCGGTAAAAGGCGCTTACCGCCGGTCAGAAGACTGCCATAACACCGCCGCGGGCGCGGGAAACCGCCACAGTCATTCTGACCCGCAACAGGCAAACCGCCAAAAACCCGACATCCACAAAAGTCCGCCACACCAACGGCCAGCGAAAAACTGGCGATGACCAAACCTCCACCGTCACAACAACAGAAATACGCCCATTCCATTCCGACCCACGAATCCACGCGGCGGTCTTTCAACCGCGGTATTCCATTGGCGGTACACACCGCCGCGGTCAAAATACACACACAGCTCAAAAACACTGCCACATTGGACATTTTGAAATACACACACCTGATACACATACAAACACCACTCCCACATACCCAACACAATATAAAACACACACCCACATCACCCACAAACCCCTACGACCACCATTTATTGACTAAGGCCAGAGAGAGACACCACCAGCTAGTACAGAGCATTCACAGGCACATAACACCATCACTCACACAACATCCACGCACAAAACACCACACACCACCACACTGACCACACTCATCACCACAAACACCACCCCACACCTCATCCACACCACCCCATGGCACCCCAAAGACACCCCAGGTTTTCAGACGCTGAACTCAGGGTCATGGTGGAGGAAATAGTTCGGGTAGAGCCCCAGCTCTTCGGGACACAGGTGCAGAACACCACCATTGCCAGGAAGATGAAGCTATGGCAAAGAATAGTGGACAGGGTCAACGCTGTGGGTCAGCATCCACGAAATCGGGACGACATCAGGAAGTGGTGGAACGACCTACTGGGGAAGGTGCGTTCCATGGTATCCAGACACAACATCGTGGTGCAGAAGACTGGCGGCGGACCCCCACCTCAACCCCCAGAATTTACAACATGGGAGGAACATGTCTTGGCGATCCTGCATCCTGAGGGCCTCGCAGGAGTAGGCGGAGGAATGGACTCTGGTAAGTCTAATCTCAATTACTTCATCCCCCCCCACCCACCGGTATGCCAAATCATACCCCCACCCTCCCGCCCCACCCCCATCACACATCCTCCTTGCTAATGTCTCACCATCACAACCCACCCATCCCAACACCAAGCCCTGCATGTGACCACAAACCATGGACACCCATCACCTAAGCATGCCCACTGCACATACCCATCCCCCCCCAAACCACTGTCACAACAGCCCCCACAAGGGAATGCCAGCACTGGGGTACACGGGCACCCACCCATTGCACGCTATGGCACACACAGAAGCAATAACCATACTCTTATACCCCTGCAGGACCCGAACGCCACGACACCGCCCAGGAGGGTCCAGAAATGTCCTTTCCACCCCCAGAAGAGGCCCACAGTGATGACAGCAGCTCTGTCTCCCTGGACCCAGATGACCAGCCCGGCCCATCGGGGACCTCGGGACAGTCGGTTCCCCTCAGACAGCCACAGGCCACAGCAGACCTACCCCCCTCTGGGAACACCAGCACAGCACCCACCCAGCGGGCCCATGCCTCTGTCTCCAGGACACGTCAAGCAGCGGTGTGTCCACCACTACAGGGCACCAAGGTTAACCTACCACCCCAACAACAACAGGGACCTGGGGGCAGTGGTAGTGGGCACACGGTCCAGGGGACAGAGGTCCAGGGAAACAGGGGAACTGGGAGGGCTACTGTGCGACAGGGGGGGGACAGGCCCAGGGAACCCACTCTCCACGAGGCCCTATCCTCCATCATGGGAGCATACCACCACTCCCAGGAGACGATGGCGACGGTCTTGGCCAGGTTCCAGGAGATCCAGGTACTGCAGGAGGAACAGTTTATGGGGTTCAGGGAAGAACTCAGAAACATCAGTTCCGCAATGGGCACCATCGTTGTGGCTCTCAATCAGATTGTCAGCACATTGCGGGACCATGTGGTACCACAAAGGGCCCCTGTCACTAGCATGGACTAAGAACAGGCTACCACCTCCGCCGGCGCTAGCGGACAGGAGGCCCCGACATAAGAACAAAAGGCCACCAGAACCCCACCCCCTGCAGAAGGAGAACCACCCCACAAGCGGGGCCTGAGATCTAGGAAGTAGACAGAGTAGGATGCCAAGACCCCGCCAGGAAAGGATACCCCCTGATTGTCAACCCACTGTCCCACATTGTCACCCTGTCCAACCTTAAACTGCCCCTGCTCCACCTTCCACAGGCATATGGACAATGCACCTGTGAGACTGAAAATCTGGACTCTGCCATGGACATTCCTCCACCATCACCCATCACCGAATTGCAACCATTACCCAAAATTGAGCACTTTAATAAACACACTTATTGCACAAAAATAATCTGGAGTCTGCCTGTATTTTTGAACAAATGTATTACACAGAACTGTGCCAAAATGTCCAGTTACATTGTGATGACAACATACCACTGTCACACAGCTGTAGTCCATGGGGAAACAAAGCAGAGGTCACGGAGTGGGGCCCACATCTCTGAAATTGGAAGGGAAAGTCACAACTCAGTTAACATACACTGGGGGGAAACTCAGACAGTAGAGAGGCAGGAGACTTTAAGTAAATGTAAAAAGCCAGTGTTGATTCTTACCTGTATGTCATTGAAAATACTGCTGTATTACTGTGTCCTCTTCATCTTCCTCCTCTTCACTCTCCGCAGGCTCCACAGCTGCCACAACACCACCATCTGGACCATCCTCCTGCAGGAAAGGCACCTGGCGTCGCAAAGCCAGGTTGTGAAGCATACAACAGGCCACGATGATATGGCACACCTTCTTTGGTGAGTACATTAGGGATCCACCTGTCATATGCAGGCACCTAAACCTGGCCTTCAGGAGGCTGAAGGTCCGCTCGATCACCCTCCTAGTACGCCCCTGGGCCTCATTGTACCGTTCCTCTGCCCTTGTCCTGGGATTCCTCACTGGGGTCAGTAGCCATGACAGGTTGGGGTAACCAGAGTCACCAATTAGCCACACACGGTGTCTCTGAAGTAGTTCCATCACGTAAGGGATGCTGCTATTTCGCATGATGTACGCGTCATGCACTGACCCAGGGAACTTGGCATTTACATGGGAGATGTACTGGTCAGCCAAACAGACCACCTGGACATTCATGGAATGATAACTTTTTCTGTTCCTGTACACCTGTTCACTCGTGCTGGGGGGACCAAAGCAACATGTGTCCCATCAATTGCACCAATGATGTTGGGAATATGTCCAAGCGCATAGAAATCACCCTTCACTGTAGCCAAATCGCCCACCTCAGGGAAAACAATGTAGCTCCGCATGTATTTCAGCAGGGCAGACAACACTCTGGACAACACCTTGGAAAACGTAGGCTGAGACATCCCTGATGAAATGGCCACTGTTGTTTGAAATGACCCACTTGCCAAAAAATGGAGTACTGACAGAACCTGCACTAGAGGGGGGATCCCTGTGGGTTGGCGGATGGGTGACATCAGGTCTGGCTCCAGCTGGGCACACAGTTCCTGTATAGTGGCTCTGTCAAGCCTGTATGTCAGTATGACATGTCTTTCTTCCATTGTCGACAGGTCCACCAGCGGTCTGTACACGGGAAGATTCCGCCATCTCCTCGCAAGTCCCAGCGGACGGTGCCTAGGAAGGACAACATGGAGCACAGAGTCAATCAACCCACAGGTACGTTCCCACAGCTTGCACAGTTCACGATTCTCAATGCATTGAATGGCTTGTATGAGTGTTGATGCAAGGCCTAGGTATGTGCGACGCAGTAGAAATTAAGATATGGGGGCCCTTGAAATGGTGGCTGCCTGACCTGTGAAGTGCGACAGTGGGATGTGAGGTCAATGCGCTGGCGTGGCACACCGTGGCGGTAGGCGGTCGAATACCGCGGCGCAAAGCCGCATTGGTTAACATTGAACCCTATGGGTTTAAGGAGCCAATGACGATGTGCGCCGGCGGTCGCAGTACGCACCGCCGCGGTACGCACCGCCGCGGGCGTGACCGCCATTTTCTATCTGCTTAATCACTCGATACCTGATCATCCACAGGAGAGGACCTATACTGCAAGTGCTGCTGTGACCTCGGTCTGGAAGAGACAATGGCTGCTGCGAGTGGGAAAGGGCCCCTGCCTTCACTTCTGAAGAATTGGAGAAACTCGTGGATGGGGTCCTCCCCCAGTATGCGCTACTCTACGGTCCTCCAGACCAACAGGTAAGTACACTGGGACCATGCTTTGTGGCCAATGCCTGGGTTGAGTGGGGTGAATGAAAGATGTGGGGAGGGGAGCGAATGAGGCATGCATCAAACGACAGATGAGAGCATGTGCCACATGGCAAGGGTGGGGACGGGGGGCCACTCACATCGAGAATGCAGAAGGTGATGTTATTTTTTTTCTCCCCCTGTACATGTCACATAGGTCAGCGCCCATCAGAAAATCGACATTTGGCGTGCCATCGCCAAGGACGTCCGGACCCTGGGGGTCCACAACAGACAGGGCACCCACTGCGGAAGAGGTGGGAGGACATCCGCCGCGGGAGCAGGAAGACCGCAGAGGCTCTGCTGGGGATGGCCTCCCAACGTAGGAGGGGTGCCAGTCGTACTTTGACCCCCCTGATGTCCCGGATCCTGGCGGTGGCCTACCCCGATTTGGATGGGAGCGTGAGGACATCACAGCAGACACAAGGGGGTGAGTACAAGCACATTCTGCTGATTTTGCGCACATTGGAGGTGTCTGGGTGGGGGAGGAGGGCTGTGGGTATCCCTAGGCCAGGGCGATTTCTGTAGGCTAGGCCCCTCCGTTAGGCATGGCCCTGTGCCCCCGCCCCCCACCTCTGTAGGTTGCCTAGTACAGCTATTCATGGCCCTGTGTCACCTATGTGTGGAGTTGTCGTCCATAGGCTTGTAGGCCATGTCCCACGGATTGAGAAGTGTACCCCAAGTGCGCGGCGTAGTGCAGGGGGCTTCTGTGTCTGTCCTCTCCGCCAACGGTGTCGCCAATGCATGCACTCAACATGTCTTTGTTTCTCCACCCCCCCCTTTTTTGGTGGTATTCCTGTTCATGTGTGCATTAGCATCATCAGGCGGAGGAGAAGTGGCATCGGAACACGAGGGAGCTGCATCTCACATGGCCATGGAGGGCCATGCAACTGACTCGGATTTCACCAGTGAGACGGAGGGCGAGGGGAGCTCCACAGCGGGACACGTGGTGACACCAGCGACACAGACACGTCCTCGGAAGGGAGCTCCCTTGTGGTGGCGGCAACATCCGTGCCCACCGCAACAACAGGTACAGCCGCCACCCAGCGCACCAGCTCCGCCCTCCCAGCAGCCCCTCAGCGTTCGCCCCGTGCCCGCTCACCCATGAAGGCGGGCATCTCCTTCGCCCCAGGCACCTCAGGCCCTGCCCCAGTTACCCCTGCTGCCCTCAGTGAGGAGGTCATTGACCTCCTGAGGATGCTCATTGTTGGGCAGTCTACCCTTTTGAATGCCATCCAGGGTGTAGAAAGGGAGGTGCACAGGAGTAATGCATACCTGGAGGGCATTAATTCGGGTCAGGCTGCCTATCAGCGATCGTTCAACGCTCTGGCCTCAGCACTGACGGCAGCCATTGTCCCTGTCTCCTGCCTCCCTCCTCCAACTTCCTCAACCCAGTCCCACTCCCCTGTACCTCTGCCTATCCCAGACACACCTACAGACCAGCCGGCACACACCTCAACACCCAAGGGAAGGTCATCCAGACATAAGCACCACACATCACACAAGCATTCACCCAAGCAACATCCACATGCAGACATGCCAACAGCCACTGCCTCCTCTGTGTCCCCCTCCTCCTCGTCTCCCTCCTCCCTCCCTGTGACGTCTCCACTCACACTTGCATGCACAACATCTTCAGCCACTACGTCCATCACCAGCACACCCACCAGAACACTCCGCACACATGCAGTCACCACCCCCACTACCATTTACACGTCCCCTGTGTCCTCTCCCAGTGTGTCTGTCACCCCCTCTTCCAAACCACACAAACGCAGGCAGCCACCCACCCAACAGCCATCCACCTCACAACAGCCTCCAGCACAAGCACCTGCACCCAAAGACACCAGACTTCACTCTCCTACAACCACATCCTCTTCCTCCACTCCCATACCCACTACAACTACCCGTCCCTGTCTTACTAAATTGATTTTCCTTTCCAACCTTGACCTCTTTCCAACAACTGACCCACCCCCTCCATCTCATAAGACTCCAATTAGCACCTCAGCCACCACCGAACCTGGACCTACAAAGACAATAGTCCAAGGATTTTGGAGTCCACCACCTTCAAGGCCAGCTACTTCGGCTAGGAGTAAAGAGATGGCCAGCCCACCCCCTGAAAAAAAAGCCAAGAAAGCCAGTGCCCGGCGCGAGAGGCCAAAGACAGCAGGCTCCAAAAGCACTACCCTGGCACCCTCAGGGAGTGGGGTGCCACCTGGCACACCGCCAAAGGGAGGAAAGGGCCACAGACGAGCAGGGAAGGGTAGCAAGGGCAGCACGCCCGACAAGTCCGGCAGCAGGCGAGCTGCCCAGGAGGGCCCCATCAGCCCCATTCCAGGTGTGCAGGAGGACACCCACGGGCCCGGGACGGCAGCACAGGAGGGCCCCGCAAGCGAGAAGACAGATGTGCACGAAGGGCCCGGCAGCCACATGTCAGGTGGCGAGTGAAATCCATGTCATGGCCGGATCTGGTGACCTGGACACACATGTCAAGCACCGCTGAACAGGGCCCTTCAAGTCACCAACCGCTGAACAGGGCCCTTCAAGTCAAGCACCGCTGAACATGGACCTTCAAGTCAAGCACCGCTGAACAGGGCCCTTCAAGTCAAGAACCGCTGAACAGGGCACCGCCGTCTCAAGAACCGCTGAACAGGGCCCTTCAAGTCAAGCACCGCTGAACAGGGCCCTTCAAGTCAAGCACCGCTGAACAAGGCCCTTCAAGTCAAGAACTGCTGAACAGAGCACCGCCGTCTCAAGAACCGCTGAACAGGGCCCTTCAAGTCAAGCACCGCTGAACAGGGCCCTTCAAGTCAAGCACCGCTGAACAGGGCCCTTCAAGTCAAGAACCGCTGAACAGGGCACCACCGTCTCAAGAACCGCTGAACAGGGCCCTTCAAGTCAAGCACTGCTGAACAGGGCCCTTCAAGTCAAGAACCGCTGAACAGGGCACCGCCGTCTCAAGAACCGCTGAACAGGGCCCTTCAAGTCAAGCACCGCTGAACAGGGCCCTTCAAGTCAACAACCGCTGAACAGGGCCCTTCAAGTCAAGCACCGCTGAACAGGGCCCTTCAAGTCAAGCACCGCTGAACAGGGCCCTTCAAGTCAAGAACCGCTGAACAGGGCACCGCCGTCTCAAGAACCGCTGAACAGGGCCCTTCAAGTCAAGCACCGCTGAACAGGGCCCTTCAAGTCAAGAACCGCTGAACAGGGCACCGCCGTCTCAAGAACCGCTGAACAGGGCCCTTCAAGTCAAGCACCGCTGAACAGGGCCCTTCAAGTCAAGCACCGCTGAACAGGGCCCTTCAAGTCAATCACCGCTGAACAGGGCCCTTCATCTCAAGCACCGCTCTGCTGGGCCCTTCAACTCAATCACCGCTCCGCTGGGCCCTTCAACTCAAGCACCGCTCCGCTGGGCACCGCCGTCTCTGCACCGCTCCGCTGGGTCCTTCATCTCAAGCACCACTCCGCTGGGCACCGCCGTCTCTGCACGCTCCGCTGGGCCCTTCAACTCAAGCACCTCTCCGCTGGGCACCGCCGTCTCTGCACCGCTCCGCTGGGCCCTTCAACTCAAGCATCGCTCCGCTGGGCACCGCCGTCTCTGCACCGCTCCGCTGGGCCCTTCAACTCAAGCACCGCTCCGCTGGGCAACGCCGTCTCTGCACCGCTCCGCTGGGCCCTTCAACTCAAGCACCGCTCCGCTGGGCACCGCCGTCTCTGCACCGCTCCGCTGGGCCCTTCAACTCAAGCACCGCTCCGCTGGGCACCGCCGTCTCTGCACCGCTCCACTGGGCCCTTCAACTCAAGCACCGCTCCGCTGGGCACCGCCGTCTCTGCACCGCTCCGCCCTTCATCTCAAGCACCGCTCCGCTGGGCACCGCCGTCTCTGCACCGCTCCGCTGGGCCCTTCATCTCAAGCACCGCTCCGCTGGGCACCGCCGTCTCTGCACCGCTCCGCTGGGCCCTTCAACTCAAGCACCGCTCCGCTGGGCACCGCCGTCTCTGCACCGCTCCGCTGGGCCCTTCAACTCAAGCACCGCTCCGCTGGGCACCGCTCTGCTGGGCACTGCCGTCTCTGCACCGCTCCGCTGGGCCCTTCAACTCAAGCACCGCTCTGCTGGGCACTGCCGTCTCTGCACCACTCCGCTGGGCCCTTCATCTCAAGCACCGCTCCGCTGGGCACCACCGTCTCTGCACCGCTGGGCCCTTCAACTCAAGCACCGCTCCGCTGGGCACCGCCGTCTCTGCACCGCTCCGCTGGGCCCTTCAACTCAAGCACCGCTCCGCTGGGCCCTTCATCTCAAGCACCGCTCCGCTGGGCCCTTCAACTCAAGCACCGCTCCGCTGGGCACCGCCGTCTCTGCACCGCTCCGCTGGGCCCTTCAACTCAAGCACCGCTCCGCTGGGCACCGCTGTCTCTGCACCGCTCCGCTGGGCCCTTCAACTCAAGCACCGCTCCGCTGGGCACTGCCGTCTCTGCACCGCTCCGCTGGGCCCTTAAACTCAAGCACCGCTCCGCTGGGCACCGGCGTCTCTGCACCGCTCCGCTGGGCCCTTCATCTCAAGCACCGCTCCGCTGGACACCGCCGTCTCTGCACCGCTCCGCTGGGCCCTTCAACTCAAGCACCGCTCCGCTGGGCACCGCCGTCTCTGCACCGCTCCGCTGAGCACCGCCGTCTCAAGCACCGCTGGCCCATTGGCAGAAGGGGCAGGCCCGCATCTGTGTCGGGCAGGGCTGCACGAAGCACTCTGGGCACCATGCCTCCTCCAGAACCAGTGGAGTCTGTAATCCACTTTTGAAACTGTGGCTTTGCACTCCCCAGGATGGCACAGTGGGCAATCCACCCACTGTAGAGACTTGTGAGACTGTGGCTTTGCACTCCCCAGGATTGAACAGTGGCCATGGAGGCCCCTCGTGGATCTGGCGTTGTGGACTCATCTTGCTGAGGTGCCCCCCCTTCCCTTCCCCCTGAGGTGCCTGTAGTTTTGCTATCTGATGCCCCTGCAGTGTTCTCTCCATTGGAGTCGGGTATCCTGTGTGGGCTTTGCCCATGTGTTTAGGCCCATTGGCCCACGAACAATGGCTGATACCCAATTTGGACAGGACAATTTACATATGTATATATAGTTATGGATGTTTGATATATTTTTTTACTTAGCCATACAATATACTTCAAATTTCATGATCATTTTTTTTTGTCTTTGCATTCTTCCGGGGGGTTTGGGGGTGTCACTCTGAGTTGTTGCTCTGCATTGATGTGTATGTAGTTGTGGGTGAGGGTGAGGGTGGGTGTGTCGCGTATGTGTGTCCCCGTAATTTTTTGCCTCCCCCCTCCCCTGTGTCGTAGGTGCAGTACTCACCGTTGTCTTCTGCGCCGGCGTTCGTGCTCCTGGTAGAAGAGCAGGAAGACAATAGCTGGTAGGATGTGTAGTTCGGGTTCCATGCTGGCCAGATTCCTCGTGGAGTGTGTAGAGGTGAGCGTTTTCCGTTCGTAATGGCTGTTTCCTCCGTGTTTTTATCGGCGGGGCTACCGCCCCGGAAAAGGTGGCGGATTGGTGGGTTGTGATAGGGTGGGTGGTACATTGTTCCCCGCCTGTCTGTTGGCGGTGACCGCCGCGCTGTTTGTTTGTCCCGCCGTGGCGGTCGGAGTGTTAAAGTGGCGGTCTCTGTTGGCGGTTTCCGCCAGGGTCAGAATTAAATTTTTTTTACCGCCTGCCTGTTGGCGGGTTGGCCGCCGCTTTAACACCGACCGCCAGGGTTGGAATGACCCCCTATGTTCCTTGAGAAATGAGGAAGTAAATGTGTAGCACTTACGATGGCATTGCTAGGTAACGAGTTCCTGCGCGAGTGAGCAAGGGACTCGATCTGAGTAAAAATTATCGTCATAGGAACAGAACTGTGGGCCAGATGTAGGTACAAAAAAATTAGCGACTCGCAATTTGCGAGCATGTGCGACTCGCAATTTGCGTGTCGCTAACAGGAATGCAGGTACAATTTGCGGGGACAAATTGCGACTCGAACCCGGAGTCGGACCGGAGATAGCGAGTCCGCTGTCTGCAAGGTCGCTTTTTGCGACCGTGCAAAAGACGGACTCTCAATTTGCGAGTGGGTGTCACAAATTGCGATTTTCATGAAAATTGATTGCAGGTGCTGCAGAACACTCCAGAAACCACTCCAGAACACTCTGGAAACACTTCCTGGCACATGATGATGACATCACAGCCAGGAAGTTTACAAATACACCTGGGAGGAGGGAGGACCACACCCTTTTTAACTGCTGCACAGCTAACAGAGCAACAGCAACCATGGCTGACACTTCCAGAAAGAGGAAATTGAAATTTGCTGAGAAGGAGCTTGAGGTGCTCACAGAGGAATGCTGTCAGCACCATGATGAGCTATTTGGGAAGGCAGCCCTCAATGTGCCAGACTCTACCAAAAAAAGAATTTGGCAGGAAATACAGGAAAAGGTGAATTCCCTGGGGGTCAGCCACAGGAGTGTCGATGAGATAAAGAAGAGGTGGTATGACCTCCGCTCCCGGACCAAGGAGAGGGTGGCAGAAAGGCTCCGGGAGATGAGAGGCACAGGAGGGGGACCATCTTCCATACCACCACCCACACCCCTGGAGGAAAGGGTGGAGGAGACCCTGGAGCAGGAGGCTGTAACAGGATTCGGAGATCTGGACACCTCTGAGCCCAGAGCATCAACCGGTGAGTACCATGTGATATGCCTGTATCCCCATCAATGCCATACCCCCACCCACCATGTACACAGGGGCATGCACAACCAAGATAGCTCCATTTCAGAGTAGCAGATACCAGCATGATGTATTATGGGCAATGTAGTCAAGTAGGCAGTTAATAGGCAAAATGTTATTAGGAAGTGTGCAACAGATAGTAGACACTGACAGTCTTTTCCCCATGTCCCACAGGTCTCCCACAAGACCCCACCACCAGCCACAGCAGACAGGTGCCAACGGTCAGCCAGCCCCATGAGGAAACTACAGGAGCAGCCACCACTCCCACCTGCACCACCAACACCATCCCCTCTATGACAACACCCGCTGCAACAATGGTTTCGGAGGCTGCACCAGCAACAGCCAGGAGTGGCAAAGCACATCTCACAGGGCATCCACCGCTGCGCAGGCGACGCAGGATGAGGAGAGCAGGGCTGCAGGCAGAGTCAGGGCGTCCGTCCACCACACTGACAGAGGCACAACTGCTACGTGGTCAGCGCCTGCAAAATCAAATGTTAGGGCGGATTAGTGGGGTCCTGCACCGCTTTGTAAGGAGCAATGAAAACAGCATGCAGCAGCTCCATGCACAACTGGACGTAATGGGCAACAACACTGGTGACCTAGCCCTGTCCATGCGTGAACTGGTGGCTGGACTGCTTACACAGAGCGAGGGTGCGCGGCGCAGGGACCGCCAGCTGCTCCAAAGGCTGGACAGGATGGCCTCCTCAATTTGCAGACTGGCAGGGAACACTACTGGGCTGTCAAGAAGAACAGTCGGCCTCCAGGTAGAAATGGGCCACTTTGCAGGTGATGTGGCAAGGGGCCTGGGCCGGATCACCCATGTGATCGACCTCATGGAGGCACGGCATGTGTCCAGGGGTACAGGGGACACCCCACAAGACAGCGAGGAGGGCTCCACTGTGAGCAGTGTCTCTGCTGGTGACACCAGGGTGCTCCGGAGTGGGAGTACGAGGCAGAGCACTGCTGAGCAACCTGGGACCAGCCAGGCTGGCAGAGGCTGCCGTAGGCAATAAACTAAACACTGTCCCTGATGTTGGGGCACATGATGGCAATGTGCCCCATGCCAGGTAGGCTTTCTGAAGTCCCTGAACAGTTTTTCATTGTAAATAGTTCAATTTCTGCACATATTAAATAATACTTTTGTTCCACTTAACAAATGGAGTGTTTGGTCAATAGGTGAGTATGGTAGAAGTTGGCACGTACCTTCCAAAGTATTGTATTGCGATGTGTTCCCGTCTCAGTCTGCCTTGATTTGCGATGCTCCTATCCCCATGATGGCGATGTGGTTGTTCTTGCTCTTCATCCTCCGAATCCGGGTCTGCAGGAGTGAGAGGTATCCCACGTCGGGTGGCAATGTTGTGCAGGATAGCGCATGCGACGACTATTTTGAATGCCGTTATGGGGGTATACTGGAGGGCACCTCCACTTCGGTGGAGGCATCTGAACCGTGCTTTCAGCAATCCAAAGGTGCGTTCAATCAGGTTCCTGGTCCTCTTATGTGCACTGTTGTATCGCCTCTCACATTCATTGCTGGGTGTTAAGTACGGAGTCATTATCCATGGCCGTAGTGCATATGCACTGTCACCTGTTGGGCACAAACAGTACACTGTTAGAAAGTCACGGTTGGTGTGCACATTGATCTGTGTGCATGTCTACAAGGTGTATGCAGCTCTACCTAGGAGGTATCCGTCTCCAAACTCCCCACGTTCCAGGCGTTGGTGTATCCCACTGTGTCTAAAAATGTAGGAGTCATGAGTACTGCCTGGAAATTTCGCTACAATGTCAGTGATGACATAATGGGCGTCACAAACAACCTGAATATTGAGTGAGTGTGTACACTTTCTGTTGCGGAACAGATATTCCAGGTTTGCAGGAGGGCATATTTGAATATGTGTCCCATCTACACACCCTATGACATGGGGAAAGTTGGCAATCCGGTAAAAGTCCAACTTGGTACTGTTAATTTCTGCCTCATTCCTGGGTAGGTATATGTAGTGGGACATGTGTGTGAGTAAGGCATCTAGGAATGCCCTGAGGAACCTTGATAGTGCACTTTGGGATACACCACCTGCCACAGCAATGACCCCCTGATAGCTCCCCGAGGCCAAGAGGTGCAGTGAACATAGCACTTGCACATGCGTAGGGATGGCGCAGCCGCGCAGTGTCTGGCGTTCTAGCTGTGGTTTGAGTAATTCAATTAATTCTAGTATAGCTGCGCTGCTAAGTCTGTATTTATCATAGATTTCTTCCTCTGTTTGCTGGAAAAGAGTCTGCCTTGTTCTGTAAATCTTCTCCTGTCTCTGGCTCCTCCTCCTCCTCTGCTGGGCTGCGTGGGCTCTCCTCCTCACTGCTATCAGTAACCTAGATGCCTTCTGGGTCTCCTTTTATACTTTGGTAATGATTACCACCTGCTCTGAGTTAGTGGTAAATGGGACATGCAAAATGGGCCTTTTGCGACTAGTCGCAATTTGCGAGTTGCTATTGCATATGGTTTGCGACTCGCAAATTGCGACTTCCTATTTGCGGGTCGCAAAATGGGGTCGCACATTTTGCGAGTCGGTAACGGCTCGCATCGCTTTTTGCGAGTCGGAAATGGGATTTTTGCATCCCATTTTCGATTTTGCGGAGTCGCAAATAGAGGATCGGGCCATTTGCGACTCGCAAACGTTTGCTACATCTGGCCCTTTGTTCCTAGAGAAAAGGAACAAGGAAGTTTATTATACGTGACAATTTAACCCTTGGGGCAGGTAGATCTGTCTGATGAAAAAGAGGTATCGTCACAGGACCATGAGGATGGAAAGGAGGAGTTCCTATGCGAATGGCAAAAAGAGCTCACATCGAGAGTGCTAACATTATGGGACTTGATAACAAAGGCTGGAAAGCTGTCACGACTGTGTAGATCAGTAAAAAAAGCTGAATAAAGAGTAAGTGGAAATATATCCCACCTATTCTCATAGAATAATGTAAAAGGATCTAAAAATGCAAAAGGATAAGTAAAGTCATATAAACCCATCCTCAATAATACATGATCGGTAAATTGGACATAAAGAGGTCAGGAGCCCACTTACAACCTTAATGGAGGTGACAATCCGGAGATGAAAAGCAAACTTGTACCGGATTGTCACGTATCCCCATGCTGCAAGAATAATAATTTTACTCATACCTTATGGGTGATTGCTCTTTTTTCTATTTCCATCATGGCCATTTACTTTTGAGACTTGTTATACGAATGGCCTTATGTTGTTTTCTGTTTACCTGACTATTAGTAATTTGGACGTCCGGCCAGCGGTCCATGCTGTCCCATGAAGTATATTCCTCAAATTGGGAGGGTAAGCAGTCGTCTTTGATGTACAGACGTTAGTATGCCACTTTTTGCACCATCAACTGATTTCTCACAGATTGACACGTGTGTGCTCTACAATATCACTAATGAAATGATATCAATAATTTTTTTTATTTTTATTTAGATTACAAGTGACTTGTGTTCATTTGTTTTCAGGGCGACATGTAGGATTAGTGCGTTCAAGTTACACCAGATAATGTGTAAGTGACTGGAGACATTATGACTGACGGTTGCAGGTTATAGGAGTCTTTCCAGTATTGTAATTGGTGGTGGGAGAAGGATTTGTTATCTTTGTCCTGAAGAAGCGTCACGGGATCCGGTTGGACCAAAGAGACGCGAAACATGTAGACCCTTTTTTCAGGGAAGGTCTGGAAGTTCCTCGCCTCCTCTATTTCAATAAGTGTGATTGAGATTACCTGATCATTACTTCGGGTGCACTCTCCCTATTGATTTTAATCTTGGCCCATACCCTACATGGACTAATAAATTTGTTACTCTCTAGCTAGGGTTGTGAGCCAATTTTATCCTCTAGTATTTCTCTCCTTGCCTCCTTTATTTCTCCAAACTCACTCTTGGGGTCTTGGCATCATCAAGAAAAGATCTCTGGCAAAGAGCCCCCCTCCGGGGGGGGGTGCCCGTCAGACATTGCAGCGCCGGTCTGACGAGGAGAAACTCCGATGATGAAGCATGACACCTATTCGGGTGTGTGAGGTTTTTGCTCCTAAACATTAGGACTCCTCTGTACTTTTTCTTATGTCCCTTTTCTCTTTAGAACAGTGCATTGAGATTTTTGTTTCATGTTACTATACTAGTAATGCCCATGTATATAAATTACCTAGTGACAGTTACCACTAGGTAGTTATAGTTAGGTCTACTTTTCCATAGGAGAAGTGTTTTTTGTGTTGATATGAACTTTGCACTGTTTTATGAATCTCCACAAAACTTCCATAAAAAGGAGCTAATTTTTGACTAGACTGTGCATGGCAAGTTACGGGGTGATCCGCCAAGTAGGGGCCAGAATGGAAAATCCCCATGCAATTTCCATAGACTTTTTCAGGCATGACTACAACAAAAACTGCTAAACAGAATTACACCAGGAAACTACATCGTCAACAGGGTGTGCTTTTTGTGATTTGGTGTAAATCTGTTCAGTGGTTAAAAATATTTATATATCTGGACGGTTAGGCTCACAAGAGTCTTGTGAGACTCTTGTGGGAGTGCCAATTTAAAAACAGAGAGTTCTGATTGGCCCAGGGAACTTTACTTCCTTTTGGTCATCTCGCTCCCGTGGGAGTCAGACGCCTATGATCACTCTGATTGGCTGCCAGCAATGAGAAAAATGTTGCTGGCAGACCCTGTCCTTAAGTTAAAAGAGGAAATAATATGGGGGCAGAGTAGGGATACCCTGATGCACTAGGCCTCATGGGGAGCACCCAGAGAGCCCCCAGGCATGAAAACAAAATGCCCAAAAATGCTGCTACCCCGCAAGACTCTTGTGGGATCCAAAAAAGACTGATGGCTGGGCTGGATTTTGTTTACTATAAGTCCTGGGAAGCCCACCACGGGACTGTATTCAGAAAGGGGATGGGGATGCGTGGCACCCCTCCCCAAGCCCCCAGAGCCCCTGAGGAGCCCACCCCTTGAGCCAAAAACAGTGTTTATGGGAAGATGGGATGAGCACCCACCCTTCTGGTGCCTTGTGGGGGACACACAGCCCCCGAGCAATTAGAGGCCTGCTTAGCCCACCTCCAGGGGCAAAATCGTTAAGCAAGGGGAGGAAGGCCACATGGTCCCCCTCCCAGAGCCATGATAAGCCATCTCCAGGGCTGAAATTTTGCCCACACCCAGAGTTGAAATTTGCAAAATGGGGATAGGACTGAGCACCCTCCCTCCCCAAATTTCAAAAGGCCACATTGCCACTCTACCTGAGCCATTAATGCCTCTGGAGACCCCATCCCCTGGGTCAACTCAGATGTAAGTCCCAGTTAATCCACTCCCAACCATAGAGGCTTCCCTGCCTGCACTGGTGTGGGCAGGGAAACCTGTGTTTGCTCTCACTTGATGAGAGTATTTTCAAAACCCCCACAAAGCGGGAACAAAACTTATGGCCCGACAATGAGTTTGACAGATGGGAAAGCCCATCCGGCTAACTCCCAAAAGGGTGGCAGCTGCCTTCATGAAGACCACCCTGCTGGACCTATTAGGTGTTTCCCACTAGGCTGGCGAGCAGAATCCTCGGTGTCTGTCTGCTGGCCTAGTGGGAAACAGGCGGCAGCATTGTCACCAGCTTGTAATCGAGCTGGCAGCAGTACTGTCACCTGCAAGGTGTACCAGCACCCTCGCAATGTTCACTGCCTGCACAGCAGACAGTGAACATTGCGAAGGTTTTGGGCAGGGGACCCCTTCACTGCCCATGGCAAGTTTATGGGCAGTGCGGCCCCCCCTGTGGCCCACTGCACCTGTTCTCCACCAGCCTTTTCATGGCAGTGAAACTGCCATGCAGCGCTGCCCTGGCAGATTACGATCTCTGCCCGCCATCAATCCGTAGGGTCATCAATCCCGGTGGAGACACCAGAAACCTCAGAGTCTGACTGCCAAGGTCTTTATGTGGCTGTCGGACACCACAGCAGCGGTGGTCCTGACCGCCACCACGGGGCTGGTGGCCTTAAGACCATCAGCCTCGTAATGTGGTCCCTAGTCCACTCCTGGGGGGGACTGTTTGCATTGTTCAGCACTCCGTCCATCATCCTTTTATGTTGCTAAAGTTGTCCTAAGTGGGACGATTAAGCCCAGACGTGGGTCCCGTGCTCACTGTGCCACTGGATTCAAGCTAGCCGGGCTGATGAAGAGTAATACCCTGAAACCGGTCCCAGGATGCTTGTCTCCAGTCCAGGGAGGACCCGGCTTGGCAGTTCGGGCTAGACTGTTCCCATGAGGAACAGAGTCAAGACTGATTTGCATATGGCTGGATCCAAACTGGGGTAGCATGGTGGGCAAAAGAACGATGGATTAAACCCAGATATGTGACTGGGGGTGAGTGTTTGCATTGTTCAGCTTTCCATCCATCATCCTTTTGTTTTGTCTAGTCCACTCCTAGCAGGCAGCAGCTTTGAAAATGGTCCCGCCCACTTGGAGCGGACTTTTGATCTGTTTCCTTTCCTGCAATAAAGTGGGTAGAGAACAGATCAAAATATTGCTCCTGCCCACAGGAAGCAGCACAAGTAGCTACTCCATGTGGATGAAAGCAATGTTGTCTCCTGCTGTATGTGGGGAGCTGAGTGGGGCCACCAGGGTCTTGGAGCTCCCCATGCAGCCTACAACGAGAATATGGTGGGTGCCCCAAGTGGACATCATGGCACCCATCTTTAGCAGTGCACGGCACAAAGGATGGGGTGTCCGCGGCTGAAATTTGCCAAGGGATGGGGACCATGTGCCCTCTTTCCGTCATAATCACACTGGGCCCCAGGGGATGGGGTCCCTGGGGCTGAAATTGTCCCGAGGAGGGGAAATGTGTACCCTCCCTAAAAATCATGTCAGGGCGAATATAGCTCAGGGAGAGGGGCCTTGTGCCCCCTCTCCCTCAATATCACACTGGGGTATGGTGTCCCCAGGGCTGAAAGCATTCTGGTTAGTGGGCCCACATGCCCCCTCCACCTAAAAATCACCTCAGGCCCAAAAAGATGGACTCCTAGGGCTGAAAGTGGCCTGGGAAGGGGGGCCATGCATGCCCCATCCCCTTTATTTAAAGGAATGGCCCTGGGTGTTGGGCTCCGGAAAGCCTAACATTACTCGGGGAGGTTGTGAGAAAAGGCCTCTTTTAGACATGGTTAGCCCCCACTTTTTGCCTGATGTTTGATGTAGCCTAGAAGTTGTACTGCTCAGGGCCCTGCTAACCAGGTGCCCTAGGCCAGCACACAGGCACAGCAAACTGTTGGGATGCATTTGCACAATTGGATACACCCTTAGCTACCACTATCGGTCCCTAGCAAAAGTGTATTTAGGTACCCAGGGCATGGGGTACTATGGGTAGGCCCCTGAGGGCAGCAGCACTGATTCTGCCACCCTCTAAGGCCATGCATCCAGATTCACCCAGTCCCAGTTGAGGGACTTTAGGAACACCCTGGACCTCCTGCCAGAGTGCCCCTTTGTCCTGTAAGTGACCCTTAAAGTGACCTTAAGGGCATCTTTTTTGCGCACAACTCCTGGTTCACCAATTTGCCCTGCACCCAGCCACCCTGCCTCCTGCAATAAAGAACCTGCTGTGCCCTAAGGGTCCCCCACCACTTGCAACCTTGTCACTCAAAGGAGACCCCAAGGACCCACCTCTAAACTTACCTGTTGTTAGAAATGGGATCTTTGGTTGGCAGTCAGGTTACCCCCTGTCCAAGCTAGGACCCTCACTCTAGTCAGGGTAAGTCACCCACAATCCAAATTATCCTGTGGACACCCTCTGGTAACTTGGCACTGAGCAGTCAAGCTTAATTTAGAAGGCAATGTGTAAAGTATCTGTGCAATTAAATCATGCAATACTACAGTATAGCACTACAAAAATACACCACACAGTGTTTAGAAAAAATATATAATATTTATCTGATAAGATGCAAGTCAAAACGATTAAAAATGCAATAAGTATATGTTGAGATATCACTGTAAAAGTGATATAAGGTGTCTTTAAAAGCAATAAATGTCTCTTTCAAGCACAAAGTACCTGGGTCGCGTTCAAAATCTCCGTAAAGAACCGTAAAGGAGGAGATGCGTGGAAAACAAGGAGGTGTGTGTCGATTTCTCTGCCGGCACATGACGATGCGTCATTTAGTTTTCACGCAAGGACACCTGTGCGTCGATTTCATCGCTCGGTTGTGGATCAACTTCGGGTTGTGGGGATTTCGTACGCCCCGAGGATG
This sequence comes from Pleurodeles waltl, assembly GCF_031143425.1. NCBI lineage: Eukaryota > Metazoa > Chordata > Amphibia > Caudata > Salamandridae > Pleurodeles > Pleurodeles waltl. The sequence goes on from NC_090437.1 coordinate 1,243,366,182, forward strand.
ATGTGTGGATATCTGGTGCTGACAGGACAAAGTCACAGGGGCTGCGTCGATCCAGTGGGCGTTTCGTGGAAATTTCTACTGCACGCCAGGCGCTGCGTCGATTCCACTCTGGAAGTCGGGCTGCGTCGTTCTGGCTCAGCTGTGCGTCGATCCAGTGGGCCGTGCGTCTAACTTCCGGTTGCTACGCTGGTGCTGCGTCATTCTTCTCATTGCGAAGTCCGGCTGCGTCATTCTGGTTCGGCGTGCAGTGAATTTTTCACCACGGTGCAGGTTGTGCGTCATTTCTGGCAGGCTGTATGTCCATTGTCGCCGCAAAAGGAGTCCTTCTTGTAGAGATGAAGTCCTTTTGGTCCTGAGACTTCAGGGAACATGAGGCAAGCTCTATCCAAGCCCTTGGAGAGCACTTCTCACCACAGCCAGAGAGCAGCAAGGCAGCAGGGCAACAGCAAGGCAGCAGCCCTTCACAGAAAGTAGTCAGGTGAGTCCTTTGGGCAGCCAGGTAGTTCTTCTTTGCACAATGCAGGTTCTGGTTCAGGTTCTCTTATCCAGGAAGTATCTTGTCAGGTAGAGTGTCCACCTCAGAAGTGTCTAAGTTGGTAGGGTAAGAGACCCTGCTTAAATACCAAAATGTGCCTTTGAAGTGGGGGAGACTTCAAAGAGTGGCTTAGAAGTGCACAAGGTCACCTTAAGTTCCACCCTGTCTGCCAGGGTCCCAGTAGGGGGTATGGCAGTCCTTTGTGTGAGGGGAGGCTACTGTCCTTTGACATGTAAGTGGCAGGCCCTCCACCCTCCCAGCCCAGAAAGACCCATTCAATATGCAGATGTGTGCAAGTGTGACTTAGCATTGTGTGTTTGGTGTTGTCTGAGTGAATGCACAACTAAACCTAGCCAGATGTGGATTGGAAGGCACAGAAGGATTTTAGTGTAGAGAAATGCTCACTTTCTAAAAGTAGCATTACTAAAATAGTAATATAAAATCCAACTTCACTATATATATATATAAAGTAGTGGCATCATAATTTTCAGATAAGCTCTATACAAAAAACAGAACACAAAAGGTTTGAAGCATTGTCAATGATTACAATATCTATAAAACACAAGAAGGTATTGTAAACATGTAACTGACAAAGTATCTAGTCATTAGGAAGTAGAGAAGCAACAAGATGCTAGAAGGAAACAAGTTGAATCAAACATGTTATGTGCAATAAGAATACTCAATGCTATTACCACAAGCCTGGCGCTAATACTTTTATGGCTGGCTATTCACTTAAGCATCTAAGCACAGGCCTATTGGCATTCCAACCCTGATTTTAGCGTTTAGTTAAATAAAGGTATTGAACAGGACTGGGTGAATAAACTAAAGTGCCTATTTATAAAGTGCCACATGCTATGGATGGCCTGGCAAAATGTTCACAAGCAGCGGTGCAAGAAGTTATTTTTCTGTACATCAGGCTGTCAAATGGGAGGACCTGCTATTAGTACAGTTTCAAAACAAAGAGTTAATCAGAAGCCAGGAGTTGGACCTAAAATGCTACGGCATAAACGTGCCACCAGCTAAAATCTAAAATGTGCAGAGCAGCCACGCTAACTATGCTATAAGAACACTGTTACCTTCCTCAGGCACCAGGCGGTGGAAGAAAACTGGGGGCCAGGATAGAAGAAATTCAGCACAGGGTCAACAGGGAGTGGTGAAACGCTACTGCTTAAAACCTCATTATGTTTGCAGAAACTCACCTAGCAGCCTGCCCATGCTATCTTGTCATTAGTTAATGGCTTGGAAACGTGCACATTAAGATCACGTTCATGCCACAAGCGCACTCCAGGGTCAAAAACCTATGACCCTGAGGAGCATGTGTGTGAAACTGAGATTCTTAATAACTTGTCGGCTTTGTCCAAAAATGTTATCAGGCCAGCGATTGCCTGAGGGTAGGCGTCATTCGGTAGAAAGTCAATAGCAGCTGCTTTTGTCCGTGTCCCTTGTTTAAGCAAGAAATTATGATATAGCCTTTTGCGGTAGTCAATTATCACAGGATAAATGCAAAACAGATGGTATAGAGACTCCTGGAACAATCCACAAAGACGGCACTTGATGCAAATAGGGTGGCTCGCCCATGGAGAGAGAAGATTATACGAATGAGTAATTTTAATTGCTATACAATCGCCAATCTCAGCCTGGGGGATCCCATGCCCCAGGGTAGGGCTTCATTATTATTATTTTTTATTGTGGGGAGGGGAGCAGCATGGCCCCCGTCAATCAATTTTCAATCAATTTATTTTTATTTATGATTTGGAACTCCACTGAGGTCCACATAAAAAGGGGAACAACAAAAGAAAGAAAGAAAAAAGAGGAAAAAATAATTTGTATTACAGCCAAATAAGAAATCAAATTTACTCTTTACCTCTAACTGAAGGCCCCCCTCCCCAGGGCATATCTCGGCATAGGAAACCCCATTTCCTGGGCCCCGGCCATGTGACCTGGGTGCCCCCCTGGGCACCCTATCACAATGTTGGGGATATTGGTGGGATCCTGAAGGCCCCCACAGTCTCTGCTGGCTCTCCACATCCAGCGGGATCCAGCAATGCTGTCACAGAAGGGGAATTGCAGGATCTGGTCCTGGGGGGGGTGGTCCCCAGGGCCATCGTAGGCTCCTTGAGGAGGACCATGTGGCCCACCTCCAACATAGAAGAGCACCGGGGAGGTGGTTGTTATCGGGCTGCAGGGGGTCTGACACAGACTACCTTTCTATTTTTTTAGAGTTTGCCCAAGGGAGGTGGGGGTCTATGGGGCTTCAGGGAGGGCCTGTGGCCCCCATGCACATTTTGCAAAATGCCCTGGGGAGATGGTGGTCCTCTGCGGGCCCCCTGCATGGAATCTTAACAATGCCCTGTGGTGGTGGTGGTCCACGGGGCTCTGGAGAGGCCTGATGGGCCTCCCCCACATAAAAAAAGAACTTTGCACAGGGGACATGTTGGGCACCGGGGGGGTGGCCTTGAGGCACCCTCCAGGCTCCAAATTTAGTGAATGCCCCAAGGAGGTGGCTGGGGTGCGCGCCTCCCGCATAGAATTACAAGTTAGCCCTGGGTGGTGGTGGTCCCTGAGACTGTGGGGGGTTGCTCAGCCCCCCCCCTGCATTTTCTTAAACTAAATGTTTCCTGCAAATTTGTGGTAAAACATTTTCAAAAATGCTTGTTTGTTTGGGCAGGCTCCCTCTGGTACCAGTACCAGAGCGAAGGTGTCAGGGAGACTCTCCCTAAGCTGATTGTCATTTTTTTTTTACACCTTTTTTGTAGGGCTCAAGCAGAGTAACAAAACTGTGGACAACACTTCCTGGTTTGAAGTGTTGACAGCCAATCAGAGCTGTGCATTTGCCATGCATAAGCTCTTTATGTTTGTGAAGTGGCCGCAACGTCAGATATACAAATTTGTTTTCCCTTTAATATCTCAAACACTACTGATTTACACCAAATAAATGAAGGTACAATCTGCGTAACAAAAGTTAGCATTCTGCCAAATTTGGTGTAATTCCTTACAGTGGTTCGGGCTATAGCCTTGTTCAAATGTTTTATGGGAATTAACATGGGAAATGCAACTTTTGTAATCCCCCCTTTTTCTCAGCCCATACTTGACGGATCACCCCACATTTTGTGAAGATTCATCAAACAGTGCCAAAAATATAGACAAGTCAAAAACGCTTTTGGTATTGAAACATGGTCCTAACTATAACTACCTACTGGTGGCTGGTAATATATATGTGTGTGTGTGTGTGTGTATATATATATATATATATATGCAGCCAACACCCATATATGTGTGTATACGCACACTCACACACACACACACACACACTCCTATCCACTCTCTTTAAGTACTACTCTTTGCTAGCATTTCAGGCACTTACTCTCATCTACAGCTCTGTTCCCTCTGTTGTTGACACACTGTCCTCTCTGCATCCCTCCAAGATACTCTAATGTTATTTAGCTCCATCCGGTGTTCTCTCTGTCATTACAGACATCTCATACTCTCCCATGTGTCCCCTCTGAGGTACTATCTTGCTTCCCCTTCCACCGCTCTACCCCAGCAGAGTCCCTCTTTCTCTCTTTCTGACTCTCTCCCCGCCATCAGGATTTTCTTTATGTCTCATTGCTCTCCTTCATTGACTTCTGATTTTCTCCTTTTTCCAAAACTGCCTATAATTAAAGATCATTCTTATCAGAGATGCTGCAAATGGACATCTGTCATTGATGTTAGAATTAGCTCCAGATATGGTAACTTTTCCTTCGAGCTCTTTTCAGAGTTTCACTGCCTCCTGTATCTCTACCCTTCACCAGACCTTGTGAATGTAACTCATTTCACAATTATCTCTCTTGAGGTCTTTTGAGCACTGAGGTCCTTAAACACACTTGTGCATATATGGAGTCAATTTTGCAGTGGATTCTATAATAAAGTTTAACAAAGAACACTGAAAGTTAGCGCATGTGCCCAGAGAAGACCATATGTTAATGATTTTTACAGTAAACAATGGCAAACAACGAGCATCAGCAACCCCAAAAGGTCTAGAAAATACCTACTTCCTTGCTATTGCTTGTGAGTTTTGTTAGTCATGCTTCTTTGTTTAAGCTATGTCTTCATTTTACAGTTATTTGAAGCAAAAAAGTATTTGCCCGAATAGGAATCATATTTTCCTGTGATGCGCTTTACAATTAAAAAAGTGTTTCTATACTTGTCTACTAGGAAGGTTATACCCAATGCTTAGTTGCGTCGAAATGTAATTTTGTATCACACTTTTTATCACATGGGTATGGATGTCTATATAAAACAAATATAACAACACCAGCTTGCAAATTCCAGGCCTATTTGCTCTGCCAGTCCTTGCTTTGATAATGCTTTCTCATTTCCAATATAAGCTGTTGCCCATTTTACTAGTTGTCTGTACTAATAAAAATACATTATGCAGGATTTATCTCTATCATGTGCAGAGTTCAGGGCCCTACTCATAAAATAGCATGTTGTTTTACAGTAATTTCCGTCTGTAGCATGTGATCTTCCAGCATCCTGCAGTTTGACCTCAATACCAAGAGGAAACAATTCCAGATTTGGCACAGGCTGTTAGAACTGAGTAGGAACCGGTCGAATTCCGGTTTCAGCAGCTTGTCTTGATCCGGCTCCGAGAGTCATCCCTTGGCAGAGTTCCAACAATGAGACGCAGTAATCGAGGCCAACACACCTTGTGTGCTCCCTCGCGTGTGGAACAGCAGACTCCATGGGAGTCTGGGGGCTTTTATTTCCTTCTGCAAAATAGCTCTTCTGCAAATTATTGACTTTACAATTCATAATTTATTTTGTTCAAACAATGTTCCAACTGAAAGCAGTTATCATTCACTTGTAGACAAGACATGAGTTCAATTTAAGTGGACACAGAGCTAAACAAACCCGTTGCCGAGACATAAACTGGCATTCTTGACATTCTCGATATGTAGATCTAGGTGTGCTGTTTAAGAATGTTGGTGTGTTATTATATTAGAACAAACAAAGGGGGGGAAGGGAGGAATAATGGTTCAGTGTATAATCTCCCTCAATCAGTACAATGAAACAAAAATCTCAATACACTGTTCCAAAGAGAAAAGGTACATAAGAAAAAGTACAGAGGAGTCCTAATGTTTAGGAGCAAAAACCTCACACACCCGAATGGGTGTCATGCTTCATCATCGGAGTTGCTCCTCGTCAGACCGGCGCTGCAATGTCTGACGGGCAACACCCGGAGGGGGCTCTTTGCCGGAGATCTTTTCTCGATGATGCCAAGACCCCAAGAGTGAGTTTGGAGAAATAAAGGAGGCAAGGAGAGAAATACTAGAGGATAAAATTGGCTCACAACCCTAGCTAGAGAGTAACAAATTTGTTAGTCCATGTAGGGTATGGGCCAAGATTAAAATCAATAGGGAGCATTCACCTGAAGTAATGATCAGGTAATCTCAATCACACATTGAAATAGAGGAGGCGAGGAACTTCCCTGAAAAAAGGGTCTACATGTTTCGCGTCTCTATGGTCCAACCGGATCCTGTGACGCTTCTTTAGGACCAAAATAACAAATCCTTCTCCTACCACAAATTACAATACTGGAAAGACTCCTACAACCAGCAAACGTCAGTCATAATGTCTCCAGTCACTTACACATTATCTGGTGTAACTTGAACGCACTAATCCTACATGTCGCCCTGAAAACAAATGAACACAAGTCACTTGTAATCTAAATAAAAATTTAAAAATGTATTGATATCATTTCATTTGTGATATTGTAGAGCACACACGTGTCAATCTGTGAGCAATCAATTGATGGTGCAAAAAGTGGCATACTAACGTCTGTACGTCAAAGACGACTGCTTACCCTCCCAATTTGAGGAACGTGCTTCATGGGACAGCATGGACCGCTGGCCGGACGTCAAAATTACTAATAGTCAGGTAAACAGAAAACAACATAAGGCCATTAGTATAACAAGTCTCAAACGTAAATGGCCATGATGGAAATAGAAAAAGATATCAATATTTTTTTTAATTTTTATTTAGATTACAAGTGACTTGTGTTCATTTGTTTTCAGGGCGACATGTAGGATTAGTGCGTTCAAGTTACACCAGATAATGTGTAAGTGACTGGAGACATTATGACTGACGGTTGCAGGTTGTAGGAGTCTTTCCAGTATTGTAATTTGTGGTAGGAGAAGGATTTGTTATTTTGGTCCTGAAGAAGCGTCACGGAATCCGGTTGGACCCTAGAGACGCGAAACATGTAGACCCTTTTTTCAGGGAAGGTCTGGAAGTTCCTCGCCTCCTCTATTTCAAGAAGTGTGATTGAGATTACCTGATCATTACTTCGGGTGCACTCTCCCTATTGATTTTAATCTTGGCCCATACCCTACATGGACTAATACATTTGCTACTCTCTAGCTAGGGTTGTGAGCCAATTTTATCCTCTAGTATTTCTCTCCTTGCCTCCTTTATTTCTCCAAACTCACTCTTGGGGTCTTGGCATCATCGAGAAAAGATCTCCGGCAAAGAGCCCGCCTCTGGGGGGTGCCCGTCAGACATTGCAGCGCCGGTCTGAAAAGGAGCAACTCCGATGATGAAGCATGACACCCATTCGGGTGTGTGAGGTTTTTGCTCCTAAAAATTAGGACTCCTCGTTACTTTTTCTTATGTCCCTTTCCTCTTTGGAACAGTGTATTGAGATTTTTGTTTTGTGTTATTATACTAGTAATGCCCATGTGTATAAATTACCTATTGACAGTTACCACTAGGTAGTTATAGTTAGGGCTACTTTTCCACAGGAGAAGTGTTTTTTGTGTTGATATGAACTTTGCACTGTTTTATGAATCTCCACAAAACTTCCATAAAAAGGAGCTAATTTTTCACTAGATTGTGCATGGCAAGTTACGGGGTGATCCGTCAAGTAGGGGCCAAGCAAAAAGGGGAGTCCCAGGATGGAAAATCCCCATGCAATTTCCATAGACTTTTTCAGTCATGACTACAACAAAAACTGCTAAACAGAATTACACCAGGAAACTACATCGTCAACAGGGTGTGCTTTTTGTGATTTGGTGTAAATATGTTCAGTGGTTAAAAATATTTATATATCTGGATGGTTAGGCTCACAAGAGTCTTGTGAGACTCTTGTGGGAGTGCCAATTTAAAAACAGAGAGTTCTGATTGGCCCAGGGAACTTTACTTCCTTTTGGTCATCTCGCTCCCGTGGGAGTCAGACGCCTATGATCACTCTTATTGTCTGCCAGCAACGAGAAAAATGTTGCTGGCAGACCCTGTCCTTAAGTTAAAAGAGGAAACAATATGGGGGCAGAGTAGGGATACCCTGATGCACTAGGCCTCATGGGGAGCACCCAGCGAGCCCCCCAGGATGAAAACAAAATGCCCAAAAATGCTGCTACCCCGCAAGACTCTTGTAGGATCCAAAAAAGACTGATGGCTGGGCTGGATTTTGTTTACTATAAGTCCTGGGGAGCCCACCACGGGACTGTATTCATAAAGGGGATGGGGGCTGCGTGGCACCCCTACCCAAGCCCCCAGAGCCCCCGGGGAGCCCACCCCTTGAGCCGAAAACAGTGTTTATGGGAAGATGGGATGAGCAACCACCCTTCTGGTGCCTTGTGGGGGACACGCAGCCCCCGAGCAATTAGAGGCCTGGTTAGCCCACCTCCGGGGGCAAAATCATTCAGCAAGGGGAGGAAGGCCACACGGTCCCCCTCCCAGAGCCATGATAAGCCATCCCCAGGGATGAAATTTTGCCCACACCCAGGGCTGAAATTTTGCAAAATGGGGATAGAACTGAGCACTCTCCCTCCCCAAATCTCAAAAGGCCACATTGCCACTCTACCTGAGCCATTAATGGCTCTGGAGACCCCATCCCCTGGGGCCAACTCAGATGTAAGTCCCAGTTAATCCACTCCCAACCATATAGGCTTCCCTGCCTGCACTGGTGTGGGCAGGGAAACCTGTGTTTGCTCTCACTTGATGAGAGTATTTTCAAAACCCCCACAAAGCGGGAACAAAACTTATGGCCCGACAATGAGTTTGACAGATGGGAAAGCCCGTCTGGCAAACTCCCAAAAGGGTGGCCGCTGCCTTCATGGTGACCACCCTGCTGAACCTATTAGGTGTTTCCCACTAGGCTGGCGGGCAGAATCCTCGGTGGGTGCTTGGTACAATGATGTACACTACAGGTAGTGTCCATCCGGGTAGGTGTGGGCAATGCCATGCATTCAGTGGTAGCGGGACAGCTTTCCCCAATTTTGAAACTGTGTGGCCATCTACTAGCTAGATGTGCTTGCCAGATCATGGCAACAGGATTATTGGACCTGGGGGGTAAGGCCTTTGTGATTAGTCCTTGCCAAACACTGTGCCAGGGGTGGATCCCGGGACCTCCATCAGCTGGCAGGCACTACATGTGTAGTGGGGTAGGGTGCACCAAGTGGTCACAGTGCAAATTGACAATAGCCAAGTAAGCCTGCCAACTAGCCATGCAGGATTCTGTTGCCAATGCCTGCTCACCCAAGAGGGTGGGCATCTCCTTTGCCACAGGCACCTCTGCCCCTGCCCCAGTCAGCCCTGCTGCCCTCAATGAGGAGGCTATTGACCTCCTGAGGTCCATTTCTGTGGACAGAAAACTATTGTGAAAGCCATCCAGGGACTGGCATCCCAGATGCAACAGACCAATGAGTTCTTGGAAGGCATTCACTGTGTCTTGTCTGGCCTACAGAGATCGTTTCATGCTCTGGCCTCCTCCTTGATGGCAGCCAGTGTCCCTTCTTCTTCATTCCCCCCTCCAGCTACCTGTTCCCATACCCACATCCCTATCCCCTCACTCATCCAAGGCCCACCTACTGACCCACATGCATCCACATCAACAGACACGGTACGCAAGGACAGACATAAGCACCACAAACGCCACCACCGCCATGCACACACACAACAGACACATGAAGACATGACAACATCCACACTCTGTACTGACTCCCCCACCACCTCCCCGTCACAGTCAGTACACCACTCACACCTGCAGTCAGCACCACATCAGTCACTGGTCCTGCCACATGTGCCCTCACTGCCACCGTCACCACATTATCTGACCCTCATTCATGCACCCCATACACCACTGGCACAGACACCATGAGTGTCAACATACGCACATGCAGCACATCCACCCTACCTGCAGACACCACCCCAACATAGACTCACACGTCCCCCCTGCCGTCTCCCTGCATCTCTTCCCACTCCTCACAGTACATCTAAACGCCTGCACTCACCCACTCAACAGTCCCCCAGCACACACATTTCATCCCCCCACTAAGCCCAAAGCCCCTCCACTACTCCCGCTACCACTTCACCCCTGAGGTGCCTGCATACCCTATTGATGCCCCTGCCCTGTGAAGGCCTGCACTTTGCAGTCAGGAGTCAAGTTGGGGCATCACTTTGTGACCTGAGATGCTCAGCCCAGAAGACCGCCTGGGGACGTCCTCCCCACGAGGGAGGGGTACCCATCGGACCCTGACCCTCCTAATGGCCCACATATTGGAAGTGGCCTACCATAAGGGTACCATTGGGTAGCTGTGGCGTGGGTGCTTGGTACAATGATGTCCACTACAGGTGGTGTCCATCCGGGCAGGTGTGGGCAACGCCATGCATTCAGTGGTAGCGGGACAGCTTTCCCCAATTTTGAAACTGTGTGGCCATCTACTAGCTAGATGTGCTTGCCAGATCATGGCAACAGGATGAGTGGACCTGGGGGGTAAGGCCTTTGTGATTAGTCCTTGCCAAACACTGTGCCAGGGGTGGATCCCGGGACCTCCATCAGCTGGCAGGCACTACATGTGTAGTGGGGTAGGGTGCACCAAGTGGTCACAGTGCTAATTGACAATAGCCAAGTAAGCCTGCCAACTAGCCATGCAGGATTCTGTTGCCAATGCCTGCTCACCCAAGAGGGTGGGCATCTCCTTTGCCGCAGGCACCTCTGCCCCTGCCCCAGTCAGCCCTGCTGCCCTCAATGAGGAGGCTTTTGACCTCCTGATGTCCATTTCTGTGGACAGAAAACTATTGTGAAAGCCATCCAGGGACTGGCATCCCAGATGCAACAGACCAATGAGTTCTTGGAAGGCATTCACTGTGTCTTGTCTGGCCTACAGGGATCGTTTCATGCTCTGGCCTCCTCCTTGATGGCAGCCAGTGTCCCTTCTTCTTCTTTCCCCCCTCCAGCTACCTGTTCCCATACCCACATCCCTATCCCCTCACTCATCCAAGGCACACCAACTGACCCACATGCATCCACATCAACAGACACGGTACGCAAGGACAGACATAAGCACCACAAACGCCACCACCACCATGCACACACACAACAGACACATGCAGACATGACAACATCCACACTCTGTACCGACTCCCCCACCACCTCCCCGTCACAGTCAGTACACCACTCACACCTGCAGTCAGCACCACATCAGTCACTGGTCCTGCCACATGTGTCCTCACTGCCACCGTCACCACGTTATCTGACCCTCATTCAGGCACCCCATACACCACTGGCACAGACACCATGAGTGTCAAAATACCCACATGCAGCACATCCACCCTACCTGCAGACACCACCCCAACATAGACTCACACGTCCCCCCTGCCGTCTCCCTGCATCTCTTCCCACTCCTCACAGTACATCTAAACGCCTGCACTCACCCACTCAACAGTCCCCCAGCACACACATTTCATCCCCCCACTAAGCCCAAAGCCCCTCCACCACTCCCGCCACCACTTCACCCCTGAGGTGCCTGCATACCCTATTGATGCCCCTGCCCTGTGGAGGCCTGCACTTTGCAGTCAGGAGTCAAGTTGGGGCATCACTTTGTACCCAGTGTGCTTTTGGACTGCCTGTGGGCCTGTGTGTACATATTTTTATTCCTGATTTTACCATTTATAGTATATCTGCGGTGTTGTGGGTATTAGCATGTATGAGTGCGTGTACGTGTTTGTGTGTGTTGGTACGGGTGTTTGTTTGCGTGTGTGTGTGGGCGTGGCTTCCCGTGTCGTGTATGTGTACTAACTTCGTTCCCTCCAGTGTGTGCTAGGCTAGTGTACTTACGGTTAGTATCTTGGTCGCTGTCACTGGTCCGGAAATTACGTGGCCAGGTAGAGCATTGGGAGGAGTTGCAATTCATGTGCCATGGCACCTATGGACGTGCCTGTCTTCCTGAGGTGGGTATTCCCTTTTATATTGTTTGTTTCCACCAGACTTTTGGTGGCAGTGGATCTGCCCCAGAAATCCTGGCAGTGTGCAACTTCGTAATGTGGTCGTGGGATACTGCCTGACTGCTGGCCTGGTGATGGCTGCTGCCAGCCATGCCGGCCCCTACACAGTGGCGGTCCGAACGGTAACTTGGCTGTGTTCTGCAGGTGCATTCCCAGTTCTTGTGATATTGCGGTCTTCACTGCCAGGCCCACAGCAGTGCGACCACCAACTCCACCGCAGCGGTCCGCTGACCGCCAAACTCATAATGATGGCCAAAGTGCCAACTGGGGATGTCTTGTTGCATCAGACCGGACAAAGTCGCAAATTCAGGTCGACCATGATGGAGTTTGGTCCAGCTACAGGGCTCCAAGTAGGTCCGCTGAACAAGAGTACCTTAAATCCTGGTTGTGGACTGTAGCGAGGTCCGGCTTCGAGGATGCATTACACAGCTGAGGCAATGCATCAGTTCCCGAAGAGCTGTGATCCAGAAACCTCTGTTATCATTTAGGCTGCTATCCATGAAAGGTTTGCGATGTGAGAGCCTGCATCCATGAAGCTACGCACAGCGGCAGTACCAAAGTGGGATACTAGGTTGATACTGAGAGAATCCTCGCAGCGGAGGCCATTAGTCAGTTATGCTTGGGTTCTGCTCGGGTTTGAGCCGGGCAGCAAAGGAGATGCCCACTTCAAAGGGCCCAAGACTAGGATGGCACCACTTGGCAAGGTAGGTCTCACAGATGACAGAGTCCAAGTGCTGGGTTCAAGGTGGGTGCAGCCTTCTGTCCCTGAAGCGCTAGTCAGGAGGCCAGCCAACTTCCATTAGGAGTCTCTCTGGGGTTGTGGGTTCAACACATTAAGGTCCAATCCTTCTTACCCAGACAGCAGGTCCAGAAGTGTACTGAACAGCTGGTGTCTGGAGTTCTATATTTATACCTGCTCCATCTTTTGAAGTGGGAGAAGCTTTTAGAGGTTTCCCTTTGAAGACCACAGATTTCGTGCCTCCTCAGTCATGGCTTCAGACTCACTACAGGGGTATGCACCTCTGTGTGTGGAGGCAAGATACAGCCTAATCAAATGTAAGTAGGGCTGTGCCCTCCCATCCTTCCAGTGATGCTTCATCCAGACACACCAAAGCTCTCTATTTTGTGTGACTGTCTAGGAGGAATGCACAAAGCCCAACTGTCAGCTAGAGCCACTCATGTGACCCAAGACAGACTAAAGGCACTAAGGGGCAGATTTAAGAGTTTTTCGTGACTCTCCGGTGGTGCTAACCACTGCTCCATATTTACAGGGAGGTGTAGAGCCACTTTTTGTGACGTTACGCCTCCTTGTAAATATGGGCCCATACGACGCAGTTTTCTGTGTCAGAGGGGCGTGCTATGGGTGTTGCATGCAACATCCATTGCATTTGATGCTGCCCCAGATTTCTGCGTAATCGTAAACCTGGGCCAGGGGTGGCGTTAGCATGGCAAAATGAAGAGGAATGCTTTTATTCCTCCTTGTTTTTTGCGCAGAGGGAAACGCAAGGGTGCACTTTATTCCTGTAAATACGGCACATCCCTGCGTTTCAAAAGTGGTGCAGCGTGGTGCTGCTCTTTTTGGCGCAGCACCGTGGTGCGCCACTTTTGAAAAATTCAGGGCTTAATGGCTTAGGGAGGAAAATGCCAACTTTCTAAAATAAATATGAACTGGTAACTGCTCCCATTTGATCACTTTTCAGAGGTAATAGGGTATCTCCAATGTTACCCTATTAGAGAGGTAGGTCTTGCAGTAGTATAAAACAAATGAAAGTGTCTTTTAATACCAGGATATGTAAATCTAATAAAACATGTCTCACTTTTTAAATAAACTGCACAATGGGGCCTAGTACTAGCTAGGACTGACATGTATTAAAAGGGAAGGTTTGGGCCTGGCAAAGGTTTATTTTGCCAGATGAAATGGCAGTTTACAACTGCACAGACAGGCTGCAATGGAAGACCAGAAAAATCTTTAAAGGGCTACTTAAGTGAGTGCCAAAATAAGTGCTGCAGGTCCACTGGAAGCATTTAGTTTATGGCCTTGGGCACAGGTAGTGCCACTTCACTAGGGACTTACAAGTAAATTAAATATGTCTGTTGGGTATAAGCCCATTCTGCAATGTTTTAGTTTAGGGAGAGAGCACAAGCACAAGTTTTGGGCTGGCTGTTGGTTTGGCTGTTTGTGTGTCTGTTGTATGATGGTTGATGGGTCGGATTTTACCTTTGATTTCCCTGGTATTACCACAAACATTATCTGCAGCAAGCAGTCTTCCATACCTTGGAAAACACCCATACAGCATGAATGTAGAAGATCAAATATGCCCAAATTTCCAAAGGTGGGTGACTTCTTAAGCTGATTTGCTCATGGGAGGGGTCACTTTTATTTTAGTGCTCAGACCTATTTTCTGTGTTAGTCCTACCCTGATGCTACTACATTGTTTCAAATCAGCAGGGAATTCCCTTATCTCAACCCAAAGCTCAGGACTGGAAACGTGGTGTGGTGGAGACATGGGGGCATCTGTTAATCATATTCAATGCTTGGAGGCTTAAAACAAGAGGACATAAGCATTACTGTAGAACCTTGAAAGCACCAGAGGAAGCCTTTGCTTCTTATGGGAGCATGCCTTGGTTTTTAGAGTTTACTTTTTATTAACTTCAATCTATTAGGCCTGTGGCATTTGTAGATCAATACAGGGCCAGTAGATACTCTCATTTTGGGACTGGCAGAGCAGAATATTAAAGTTAGTAACCCGTGCTCAGACAGACACTCTGCTCATCACTATTGATTGTTAAAATGCATGAGCAAATTGCTTCTAACCCAGTTGTTTGTTTCTATGAATCACTGGCCTCCAATAACTTGCATGCAGTTTGCGCACATTGAAATGGGGAATGAGATGTGATATTAGCATATTACTCCTTACTAAAGCTCAAAACTCACACTAGGGCTTATTGGAGCACTGGATTGTTGAGAGCTCCATTGAAGATAATGGAGCTGCAGCAGCATATATGAACATGTATGGACACGCGCCTATCAACCTTCAATGTTCTGATGTGCAACGTCTTCCTTTCTATTTCCCTTGCCTCTCTAAAATATTTGATTTAGGCAGGGATGGGGGGCAGAGGGTGTGCAGGTGGGCACATGCAGTATTCATCCATCCCTCCTCCTGTAGCTCAGCCGTACTAGGGCTTAGGGTGGAGCGTGGGGTGAATCCTGATCAGGTCATGGGTCTCCCTGGCTTGGCTGGACTGCAAAAAGCAGTTCAGCTGGGCTGGGGAGAACCTGAGGCTGACTTCAGCCCCTTTTTACTACTCTTGCTGTGGACGTTCAACAGCTGGCAGCCATGGCCCTGCGCACCTCTGTTGACTGTGGGGCCTTCACAGCAAGGGCTGTGACACAGGGGCTTCAGAGACTGAATAGTAAAGTTAGACTTTTGGTGTAAGTTTAGACTTTTGGTGTACGTTTAGACCAAAAGTCTAAACTTATACCAAAAGTCTAACTTTACTGCTAGTATAGTTAGACTTAAAGTCTATACTTAGACTTTTGGTCTTAGTTTACCTTTGTGAATAGAGCCCTTGGTTTCCAGAGTTATGAGCTACTCACCGCAAAGTGGTGTAATGCCTTGTGACGGGTAGTAAGCATATTCAAATACTATTTACAATTACAATTACAATAACTTTAGCACTGCTTAGCAGTGGTAAAATGTGCAAAGTACTAAAGCCAGCAAAAAAACTAAGTCAGCAAAACAAGAGGATGGAATCCAAACGTTTAATGGAAAACCACAGCAAGCATGCCAGGTCTAACACATATTACAGAATTATTCATCATCTAATGCCGCCATCCTAACACTAGCTCCTAACGGGGATATTTTTACAAGCCCCTAGCCCCACCTTGAGCCACCATAGCATCATTTTGTTTTACGCTAAGGCTGTGCTAAGGTGACTTTTCCCTTGCGCTGTAATTACAAAGTGGTGCAGTGCTTACATTGTGCCACTTTGCAATAGCGTACGCTACATTATGTCTGTGTCAGGTATAATGTATGCAAGGGGGGGGGCTTTCCGAAGCAGGGAGGCCTGAAAGAATGGAGCAGTGACATTTTTAACATTTCACTGCACCATTTTTTCCATCATTTTTAACGCCTGCTCAGAGCAGACATTAAAGTGACGCACCAATTTTAATCAATAGGTCTCCCTGTGCACGGCTGCACTAGCGTCAAAATGTTTGATGCTAGTGCAGCAAAGCACCAGAATAGTGTCAAAAAGGTTGACGCTATTGTCCTAATGACTGCCATGGTGCGCCGCATTGTAAATACGGCACAACCATGGTGTTGTTAGGTGGGACATATTTCTTGGAAGTAAGCCCAGTCATGTCTCTGGATGTGAAAGAACAAACTAGTTACGAAAGCAATGAAAGTTATACAAGTAAATGGCTACTGGCAGGAAGAGCCTTGAATGTTGCAATGGCTTCCTTCTTGGTTCATCAAATACAGATTGCAAATAGTAAACATTATCATTGCCCTTTTTGATTTTGATAGCAGGATAAAAACAAGTATTATGTCTATGATGAAACAAAATGGAGTCAAGGCTTGGTTGTCAAGCATGTGAAAAAATAGAGTTCTTTTATGTGTAGCATTCTTGTTATAATGCAGAAATCTCCAGTATGTTTAGCACACATTTTACAAAACAAAATCAGCTGAATGAGTTTATTCAATCCTTAAAATCCCACGGTCTCTATTTACAAAATAGTTGCAATCATTTTCTGTATTTTGCGTTTTGATTCTCAAGCTCAAGCCTTCATGTTCTCCAGCTCAGTCTCATTATGGTCAAGCCTTTTTTTCTTCATAGATGTTTCTGAAACCACTCACATTTTAGAGCCCTCCCAAACAGATTATTTTTAAAAAATTAAAACAAAAGTTATGAATCCAATTAGACACAAGACCAAATTAAAACACCATTCCCAATAATATTAAACCACTTCTTGTCATGCTCACACCTGGTTCCAACACAGGGGTGACACTGGAGCCAAGGTTGGACCCCCCCCACTCCCCATCAGGAAGAAGCCGGGCCAAAGGATAGTAGTCCTAGACAGGGAAGGAGTGAAGGGACAAAATAATATAAGAACATTTGCACTGCTGGTTCTGCTCAGTGACATTGCTACTCTGTTTAACAGGATTGTTACTACTGGGGCCTTCTGATTTAGTCAAAGGTGGATGTTTGTGAGACAGCACTTCTGGTTGTCACGAAAACGCAATGCAGTGGAAACAACAAGAAGAGGCAATTACCATCAATGCATAAACACCTCTACACAGGTTACAATGCAATGCATTCAATATTTCACACTCACATATTTGTTAAATAATTATAACATGGGAGCAGATCAACCAGATACTCGAATGGAATCTTCTGGAACTCTCGAAGAAGAGCTTGCAGTACTGGATAGACTCTAAGGCACTCCACTCGATAATGAGACAACAAATGAATCACTCCTAATGTTTGTACTCTCTATATTGACTAACGTAAACAAGGCAATACATGAAATAAGGTTACTTCTCAGCAGAAGGTTGACATTACTGACACTTCGAATGTTGTGCTTGAAATGTGGTATGAAGTTAAAGACACTCCCAAGGTTAGCTAGAAACAACGGAACGCTTGATACATAGATTAGAGTTGAGGGCACTCCCAAGATATGGTGGAAAACACAGTCCACTCGGTTGAAGGCTCCCAAAGTATGCTAGAAAAACACAATTACACTCAGCACATAAGTAGGAGATATACAGTTGGTTCAGCATTCAGTCTCTAATCCATGAGTAACACAGTTCAGGAGTCAAGACTTGGAGAGGGGGTCCAGAGTCAGAAAAAGCAAGGAGGTAACAGACTGGCCGGCAAATACTACTAAGGATTAGTGTGCACTAACTTGGGGGCAAATACTTAGCCTGGACTAGCGCTGTACTGGAGTTTGAAGGTAGCAGGCGGGTGTAATCATACCTCATAGAGGAAGACACTGGGGGCTGGGCAGAAATCAGGACCTTAGAGTCATCAGAAAAGTACTTGGAAGACTAGAGCACTGAAAGGTTTCAGGATGAGTCAGCAGATGAGTGCAGGAATCGGGTTATGCATGACTGAAATGATGAAGGTCTGATTGACTCGGGAGATGAATGCAAGGTCGAAGCTTGCGCTGGACAGGATCACAGGAAGATTTGAGCAACTCATTAGGTGAGTGCGGGGAAGCTGCTTGCACTTGAGTTGACAGTAACTGGTACAGGTTCAAATACCGGTACAAGGCCAGGACCCTGTGCACCTTCAGATGGCTATTTAAGTTAAGAGTGTTCCAGATGGACGTGTGTCTCACGTGGAGGCTTCCAAGGATCCTGGAGAAAGTCACGTTTTACATGTAAATGGATAAAACCTAACAGGCAGCTGGTGCAAATGGTAATTGGCAACAGTTAAAACGGAACCCAAGTGCATGATTGTACAACACAATGGTTCATAGTGCAAACATTACTATCCTTAACCCCTTGGGTGCCACGGACGAGGTGGTCTCGTCACCGGTGCCGAGGACGAGACCACCTCGTCCGGCTATGGGCCCCGGGGGGAGCGCTAGCGCTCCCCCCGATGGCCGAGCATCCCCCTCCCCTGGGCAGAGATGGAAGGGGAATCGCTTCCCCTTCCACCCCCGCCCCTCCGTGACGCCCCGTGGCATCTGATGACGTCAGCGCGCTTATGCGCGCTGACCTCATCAGAGGCCTTCCCCCGCCGATCGAAGGAGAAATGCAAAAGCATTAACCTCCGATCACGTGGAGGGGGCAGAGAGGCATGAAAGGAGAAGAAAGGCCTTGCCTTTCCTTTCATGTCTCTCTGAGCATTTCTGCTGCCCGATCGCAATGCGATCGGGCAGCAGAAATGCCACTAGACACCAGGGCTTTTTTTTATTTTTACATTTACTGATAAGGGGAGCGGTCCCTTGGGCAAGGGCTGCTCCCCAGGGGACAATTTTTTTCTAGGCTATTTCTGCCCCTCCTAAAATTATTAGGGCGATCTCCCCCCAGGGGGGGCAGAAATCCACTAGACACCAGGGTGAAAAAAAAAATGGTTTCTTTTTATTTTTTTATGTTTGGGGAGCGACTGTACTTGCGCCGAAGGGGAGTGGCCCCTTGGTCAAGGGCCA
The DNA here is from genome assembly GCF_031143425.1 of Pleurodeles waltl. Taxonomy (NCBI): domain Eukaryota; kingdom Metazoa; phylum Chordata; class Amphibia; order Caudata; family Salamandridae; genus Pleurodeles; species Pleurodeles waltl. Next base: position 1,243,385,144 of record NC_090437.1, read on the forward strand.
CCCCCTAGGGGGGAAAATGAGTTTTAGGCCATTTCTGCACCCCCTGAGGGCCGATCGGCCTAAAATTATTAGGTGGATCTGCCCCCGGGGGGGCAGAATACCACTAGACACCAGGGATAATTTTTTTTGTTTATTTTTATATTTTTATGTTTGGGGAGCGACCCCTTGGGCAAGGGTCGCTCCCGGGGGGGACAAATCATTATTAGGCCATTTCTGCCCCCCGAGGGGGCAGAAAACCACTAGACACCAGGGATAAAAAAAATTTGTTTATTTTTATTTTTTTATGTTTGGGGAGCAACAAATAATTTTTAGGGCATTTATGCCCCCCCTGGGGGCAGAAACCACTAGACACCAGGGATTATTGTTTTTTTTTTTGTACTTGCACATAAGGAGAGTGGCCCCTTGGGCAAGGGCCGCTCCCCAGGGGGGAAAATGATTTTTAGGCCATTTCTGCCCCCGTGGGGGCAGATCGGCCTAAAATTATTAGGCCGATCCACCCCCAAGGGGGGCAGAAAACCACTAGAAAATTGTTTTTTTGTTTATTTTTATTTTTTTATGTTTGGGGAGCAACCCCTTGGGCAAGGTTCGCTCCCGGGGGAGGCAAATTATTATTAGGCCATTTCTGCCCCCCCTGGGGGTGTATCGGCCTATTTTTGTTAGGCCAATCAGCCCCCAAAGGGGGCAGATACCTCTAGACTCCATGGATTGGTGTGTGTGTATGTGTGTTTTGCTTTGGGGGGGAGCCGCTTGGGCAAGGGTCGTTCCCCATGGGGGCACATTACTGTTGGCCATAAATGGGCAGATTGGCCTATTTTTGGAAGGCCCATCTGCCCCCAAGGGGGGCAGAAAGCCCACCAGAGACCAGGGAAGATTTTTTTTTCAAAATAAGAGGTTGGGGATATGGCCATATGGGGCCAAAGTTGTTCTGCCCACCAGTGGGCAGATTGGGCAATTACCCCCCATCCACACCCGGGGGGTCAGAAAGTCTACTAGATGCCAGGGAATAAAAACAATAAAAGAAAATAGTGGGGTGGTGGCTACCAACCAGTATGGGCCTGGTTATGCCCCCACCCGAACTGAAGAGGCTAACAGTCATTCAGCTCTCCCCCGCACACTAAAACATCTTATCCCATGGCAAGCAATAGGACATTTGATTATTTTTGGTTTTTGTTTTACATTTGGGCCATGAGAGCTTGGTAACTCTCAAAATCGTCCCACTTGGAATGGTGAGGGCTGCAATTTTTTTTACTTTGGGAAGCTGCCATGTAGAAAAATCCACAAGACCTAGACACATCTGAAAACTAAACATCTAGTTGATTCCAGGGTGGTGTGCTTCACATGCACCCCGCACCATTTACTTACCCACATTGCCCTGCAAACCTGCAACTTTGCTGGAAAGCACACATTTTCCCCACATTTTTGTGATGGAACCTTCCGGAATCTGCAGGAATCCACAAAATTCCTACCACCCAGCATTGTCTCATCTATGCGATAAAAGTTCTGCTGCACTTGTCAGCCTAAAATATTTTTTTTTCAAACTGCCCTTTTGGACCCACTTTGGTTCCCCCTCAATTTCGACGTGTTTTTGACTCTTCCCTGTCACAAAAGCTTGGCCCACCCACAAAAGTGAGGTACCATTTTTATCGGGAGACTTGGGGGAACGCTGGGTGGAAGGAAATTTGTGGCTCCTCTCAGATTCCAGAACTTTCTGTCACTGAAATGTGAGGAAAAAGTGTTTTTTTAGCCACATTTTGAGGTTTGCAAAGGATTCTGGGTAACAGAACCTGGTGCGAGCCCGACAAGTCACCCCGTCTTGGATTCCCCTAGGTCTCTAGTTTTCAAAAATGCACAGGTTTGGTAGGTTTCCCCAGGTGGCGGCTGAGCTAGAGGCCACAATCCACAGATAGGCACTTTGCAAAAAACACCTCTGTTTTCTTTGAGAAATTGTGATGAGTCCACTTTGTGTTTTGGGGCATTTCCTGTCGCGGGCACTAGGCCTACCTACACAAGTGAGGTACCATTTGTATCGGGAGACTTGGGGGAACGCTGGGTGGAAGGAAATTTGTGGCTCCTCTCAGATTCCAGAACTTTCTGTCACCGAAATGTGAGGAAAAAGTGTTTTTTTAGCCACATTTTGAGGTTTGCAAAGGATTCTGGGTAACAGGACCTGGTGAGAGCCACACAAGTCACCCCGTATTGGATTCCCCTAGGTCTCTAGTTTTCAAAAATGCACAGGTTTGGTAGGTTTCCCTAGGTGGAGGCTGAGCTAGAGGCCAAAATCCACAGGTAGGCACTTTGCAAAAAACACCTCTGTTTTCTTTGAGAAAATGTTATGTGTCCACTTTGTGTTTTGGGGCATTTCCTGTCACGGGCACTAGGCCTACCCACACAAGTGAGGTACTGTTTTTATCGGGAGACTTGGGGGAACGCTGGGTGGAAGGAAATTTGTGGCTCCCCTCAGACTCCAGAACTTTCTGTCACCGAAATGTGAGGAAAAAGTGTTTTTTTAGCCATATTTTGAGGTTTGCAAAGGATTCTGGGTAACAGAACCTGGTGAGAGCCCGACAAGTCACCCCGTCCTGGATTTCCCTAGGTCTCTAGTTTTCAAAAATGCACAGGTTTGGTAGGTTTCCCTAGGTGGCGCCTGAGTTAGAGGCCAAAATCCACAGGTAGGCACTTTGCAAAAAACACCTCTGTTTTCTTTGAGAAGATGTGATGAGTCCACTATGTGTTTTGGGGCATTTCATGTCGCGGGCACTAGGCCTACCTACACAAGTGAGGTACCATTTTTATCGGGAGACTTGGGGGAACGCTGGGTGGAAGGAAATTTGTGGCTCCTCTCAGATTCCAGAACTTTCTGTCACCGAAATGTGAGGAAAAAGTGTTTTTTTAGCCACATTTTGAGGTTTGCAAAGGATTCTGGGTAACAGGACCTGGTGAGAGCCACACAAGTCACCCTGTATTGGATTCCCCTAGGTCTCTAGTTTTCAAAAATGCACAGGTTTAGTAGGTTTCCCTAGGTGGAGGCTGAGCTAGAGGCCAAAATCCACAGGTAGGCACTTTGCAAAAAACACCTCTGTTTTCTTTGAGAAAATGTTATGTGTCCACTTTGTGTTTTGGGGCATTTCCTGTCACGGGCACTAGGCCTACCCACACAAGTGAGGTACCGTTTTTATCGGGAGACTTGGGGGAACGCTGGGTGGAAGGAAATTTGTGGCTCCCCTCAGACTCCAGAACTTTCTGTCACCGAAATGTGAGGAAAAAGTGTTTTTTTAGCCATATTTTGAGGTTTGCAAAGGATTCAGGGTAACAGAACCTGGTGATAGCCCGACAAGTCACCCCGTCCTGGATTCCCCTAGGTCTCTAGTTTTCAAAATTGCACAGGTTTGGTAGGTTTCCCTAGGTGGCGCCTGAGTTAGAGGCCAAAATCCACAGATAGGCACTTTGCAAAAAACACCTCTGTTTTCTTTGAGAAGATGTGATGAGTCCACTATGTGTTTTGGGGCATTTCCTGTCACGGGCACTAGGCCTACCTACACAAGTGAGGTACCATTTTTATCGAGAGACTTGGGGGAACGCTGGGTGGAAGGAAATTTGTGGCTCCTCTCAGATTCCAGAACATTCTGTCACCGAAATGTGAGGAAAAAGTGTTTTTTTTGCCACATTTTGAGGTTTGCAAAGGATTCTGGGTAACAGAACCTGGTGAGAGCCTGACAAGTCACCCCGTCTTGGATTCCCCTAGGTCTCTAGTTTTCAAAAATGCACAGGTTTGGTAGGTTTCCCTAGGTGGCGCCTGAGTTAGAGGCCAAAATCCACAGGTAGGCACTTTGCAAAAAACACCTCTGTTTTCTTTGAGAAATTGTGATGAGTCCACTTTGTGTTTTGGGGCATTTCCTGTCGCGGGCACTAGGCCTACCTACACAAGTGAGGTACCATTTGTATCGGGAGACTTGGGGGAACGCTGGGTGGAAGGAAATTTGTGGCTCCTCTCAGATTCCAGAACTTTCTGTCACCGAAATGTGAGGAAAAAGTGTTTTTTTAGCCACATTTTGAGGTTTGCAAAGGATTCTGGGTAACAGGACCTGGTGAGAGCCACACAAGTCACCCCGTATTGGATTCCCCTAGGTCTCTAGTTTTCAAAAATGCACAGGTTTGTTAGGTTTCCCTAGGTGGAGGCTGAGCTAGAGGCCAAAATCCACAGGTAGGCACTTTGCAAAAAACACCTCTGTTTTCTTTGAGAAAATGTTATGTGTCCACTTTGTGTTTTGGGGCATTTCCTGTCACGGGCACTAGGCCTACCCACACATGTGAGGTACCGTTTTTATCGGGAGACTTGGGGGAACGCTGGGTGGAAGGAAATTTGTGGCTCCCCTCAGACTCCAGAACTTTCTGTCACCGAAATGTGAGGAAAAAGTGTTTTTTAGCCATATTTTGAGGTTTGCAAAGGATTCTGGGTAACAGAACCTGGTGAGAGCCCGACAAGTCACCCCGTCCTGGATTCCCCTAGGTCTCTAGTTTTAAAAAATGCACAGGTTTGGTAGGTTTCCCTAGGTGGCGCCTGAGTTAGAGGCCAAAATCCACAGGTAGACACTTTGCAAAAAACACCTCTGTTTTCTTTGAGAAGATGTGATGAGTCCACTATGTGTTTTGGGGCATTTCATGTCGCGGGCACTAGGCCTACCTACACAAGTGAGGTACCATTTTTATCGGGAGACTTGGGGGAACGCTGGGTGGAAGGAAATTTGTGGCTCCTCTCAGATTCCAGAACTTTCTGTCACCGAAATGTGAGGAAAACGTGTTTTTATAGCCACATTTTGAGGTTTGCAAAGGATTCTGGGTAACAGGACCTGGTGAGAGCCACACAAGTCACCCTGTATTGGATTCCCCTAGGTCTCTAGTTTTCAAAAATGCACAGGTTTGGTAGGTTTCCCTAGGTGGAGGCTGAGCTAGAGGCCAAAATCCACAGGTAGGCACTTTGCCAAAAACACCTCTGTTTTCTTTGAGAAAATGTTATGTGTCCACTTTGTGTTTTGGGGCATTTCCTGTCACGGACACTAGGCCTACCCACACAAGTGAGGTACCGTTTTTATCGGGAGACTTGGGGGAACGCTGGGTGGAAGGAAATTTGTGGCTCCCCTCAGACTCCAGAACTTTCTGTCACCGAAATGTGAGGAAAAAGTGTTTTTTTAGCCATATTTTGAGGTTTGCAAAGGATTCTGGGTAACAGAACCTGGTGAGAGCCCGACAAGTCACCCCGTCCTGGATTCCCCTAGGTCTCTAGTTTTCAAAATTGCACAGGTTTGGTAGGTTTCCCTAGGTGGCGCCTGAGTTAGAGGCCAAAATCCACAGATAGGCACTTTGCAAAAAACACCTCTGTTTTCTTTGAGAAGATGTGATGAGTCCACTATGTGTTTTGGGGCATTTCCTGTCACGGGCACTAGGCCTACCTACACAAGTGAGGTACCATTTTTATCGGGAGACTTGGGGGAATGCTGGGTGGAAGGAAATTTGTGGCTCCTCTCAGATTCCAGAACATTCTGTCACCAAAATGTGAGGAAAAAGTGTTTTTTTTGCCACATTTTGAGGTTTGCAAAGGATTCTGGGTAACAGAACCTGGTGAGAGCCCGACAAGTCACCCCATCTTGGATTCCCCTAGGTCTCTAGTTTTCAAAAATGCACAGGTTTGGTAGGTTTCCCTAGGTGGCGCCTGAGTTAGAGGCCAAAATCCACAGGTAGGCACTTTGCAAAAAACACCTCTGTTTTCTTTGAGAAGATGTGATGAGTCCACTATGGGGGTCATCCTGACCTTGGCGGTCTTTTCGCAAGACCGCCGAGTTACCGCCGCGGTGAAGACCGCCGACCGCGGCGGTATGCCGCTGTGCGCATTCTGACCGCTGGGAGCGTTCCGCCGGAAAACCGCCAGCAGCCACACTGGCGGTCGGCGGGAAAGTGGAGACTGGTCAACCTCCACCGCCACGCCAGCAGATCACCGCCCACAGAATTACGACCCACATTTCTGTGTGGCGGTCTTCTGTTGGCGGTCTTCTGTTGGCGGTCACCTCCCCATGGCTCCTGTCACCTCCCGGACGACCAACGCACAAGGTAAGTTGATCGTCCGTGAGGGGAGGGGGTGGGGGGGTGTTGTGTGATGTGTGCGTGCATGGGGGTGTGCGTGTGAGTGTGTAGAGGGGGTGTGTGAGTGCGTGCATGCGGGCGGGGAGTTCTGCTGTGCCTATGGGCAATGTGTGTAGTTCGGCGGGTGCGCATGTCGGCATGTATGTGTGCGGGTATGTGTCCCCGTTGTGTATGTGTGTGTGTAGGGGGTGTGTATATGTGCATGTTGGGGGTGTGTGCATGTCGGGGTGCGTGTATGTGCATGTCAGGGTGGGGGTGGGGAGGGGGCTCGTACCACCTCTGGGGGGTGGCAGTGGGGTGGAGGGTGTGGGGGGAGGACTCGGGGGGCAGTGGGGGGTGGGGGAGACCCCTATCAGTGCCAGGGAAGGAATTCCCTGGCCCCGATAGTGCCTACCGCCATGGTTCGCATGGCGGTTCCCGAACGCCAGAAACCGCGGCGGTGAGCAGGGTCATGATACCGTTGGCAGTCTTGGGTCGACCGCCGGACCGGAGTGCGCAGACTCCAGCCCGTCGGTCATGACCGCCGTGGCTGTCGGAGTGGGGAAGTGGCGGTCGGTCACGGCGGTGACCGCCGCGGTCAGAATGCCATTTTTAATACCGCCGGTCTGTTCGCGGTCCGACCGCCGCCTCTCCGCCGACCGCCAAGGTCAGAATGAGGGCCTATGTGTTTTGGGGCATTTCATGTCACGGGCACTAGGCCTACCTACACAAGTGAGGTACCATTTTTATCGGGAGACTTGGGGGAACGCTGGGTGGAAGGAAATTTGTGGCTCCCCTCAGATTCCAGAACATTCTGTCACCGAAATGTGAGGAAAAAGTGTTTTTTAGCCACATTTTGAGGTTTGCAAAGGATTCTGGGTAACAGAACCTGGTGCGAGCCCGACAAGTCACCCCGTTTTGGATTCCCCTAGGTCTCTAGTTTTAAAAAATGCACAGGTTTGGTAGGTTTCCCCAAGTGGTGGCTGAGCTAGAGGCCACAATCCACAGGTAGGCACTTTGCAAAAAACACCTCTGTTTTCTTTGAGAAAATGTGATGTGTCCACTTTGTGTTTTGGAACATTTCCTGTTGCGGGCACTAGGCCTACCCACACAAGTGAGGTACCATTTGTATCAGGAGACTTGGGCAAACATAGAATACCAAAACAAGTGTTATTGCCCCTTGCTTTTCTCTACATTTTTTCCTTCCAAATATAAGACAGTGTGTAAAAAAGACGTCTATTTGAGAAATGCCCTGTAATTCACATGCTAGTATGGGCACCCCAGAATTCAGAGATGTGCAAATAACCACTGCTCCTCAACACCTTATCTTGTGCCCATTTTGGAAATACAAAGGTTTTCTTGATACCTATTTTTGCTCTTTATATTTCAGCAAATGAATTGCTGTATACCCGGTATAGAATGAAAACCCACTGCAAGGTGCAGCTCATTTATTGGCTCTGGGTACCTAGGGTTCTTGATGAACCTACAAGCCCTATACATCCCCGCAACCAGAAGAGTCCAGCAGACATAACGGTATATGGCATTCAAAAATCAGACATTGCACGAAAAAGTTACAGAGTAAAACGTAAAATAAATGGCTGTTTTTTTCACCTCAGTTTCAATATTTTTTTATTTCAGTTGATATTTTCTGTAGGAAACCCTTGTAGGATCTACACAAATTACCCAATTCAGAATTCTGTCTACTTTTCAGAATGTTTAGGTTTCTGGGATCCAGCATTGGTTTCACATCCATTTCTGTCACTGACTGGAAGGAGGCTGAAAGCACAAAAAATCATAAAAATGGGGTATGTCCCAGTAAAATGCCACAATTGTGTTGAAAAATTGGGTTTTCTGATTCAAGTCTGGCTGTTCCTGAAAGCTGGGAAACTGGTGATTTTAGCACTGCAAACCCTTTGTTGATGCCTATTTCAGGGAAAAAAACACAAGCCTTCTTCTGCAGCCCTTTTTTCCAATTTAAAAAAAAAAAATCACTGTATTTTGGCTAATTTCTGGGTCTCCCTCAGGGGAACCCACAAAGTCTGGGTACCTCTAGAATCCCTAGGATGTTGGAAAAAGGGACGCAAATTTGGCGTGGGTAGCTTCTGTGGACAAAAAGTTATGAGGGCCTAAGCGCACCCTGCCCCAAATAGCCAATAAAAGGCCTGCCACCTGAAGGGGAAAAAGCCTGGCAGCGAAGGGGTTAAAGGGCATGTGATATCTTCAGGTGCTAAGTTGTCTAAACCTGCATAGCAACACCCCTGAAGTGCCAATAGTTCAGGCCTATGGGGAGAGGGAAACCATGGACTACTCGAGACAGAGGGGAAAAAATGACGTGAGGCCGGCGACTAATGCTCACGACACATAGGACTAGATTCACAAAGGCAAACTTAGTTGTTTGGTCTAAACTTGGACCAAACGTTTAAGTTTATGACTTTGGGAATTCACAAAGGATATTTACGAGTACTATCTTTAGGTCCGCACTCAGGTACACTTGCCAACCTTTGCAAAACTCTTTCCAACATTAATCAAATATACACTATTTCCCTGCTATTCCAGAGTTTTTGACTAATTATATAATTATTGAAAAGCCCACTATTATCTGGTATACAGGTATAATACTGTCTAACCAGACTCTGCCCTGCTTTATTTGAAGCATATCTAAAGCAAAGTGGTTTTGCATAATCATGGAATTCATAGCTGTAAGCGCCTCATTAATTAAAGTTAATGCACCTGCAGTGGAGGTCAAGCAACCAATCAAAGTAGGGTAGACACTTTCCTAATTTTCACATCATTCAAAGCACCATCAGTAAGAGTAATCAAAACACCAAACACATCCATCAACATTTGTAGCAAAAAGGTTTTGATTTTCTAAGATTCAGTTTACTCCTTTCACTCATTTCATAAACCTGCTATAGTCTTGGAAAGGATTAGAGTAAGAGTGCAGTTTCCCACCCAATTACGTGGGAGACTAAAATAGGCAATCTTACAATAAACATAATAAATATCTCTAAAGAGTGATTGATCACCAGTCAAAATCCTATCATCAGCTATATAGCTCACATTACATTCACTATTGCCCACAAACTCAACAGATTCAGAAATCTGAGACTCTTCACACACCATACACATTATCCCTCTTTGCCCCTAATCTATTCTCAATCTTGAATGCTTTTTGAAATGCCTGCATTTTTCATAAGCCTCCTTTTCAAACTCAATCTTTCTCATTACCTCCCAATTTTTTACTAATTCTTCCCTTTCTGTCTTTGTATTGCTTTATAAATTCATGCTTAACATCATTCAATGAACACTCAAAGACTTAGGACCTGATTTAGATGATGGTGGATGAGTTACTCCATTACAGTGGTGATGGATAGCCCGTCTGCTGAAATCAAAGTTCCATTATATCCAATGGCATTTAGTTTTCAGCGGGTGGGATATCCGTCACGGTTGTGACAGAGTAACCCTTCAGCCAATGCCTAAATCAGGCCTTTAGTCTTTTAAGAACTCAAATTCTGGTAAAGAACTGTTTTCTAATGCTTGGTAATAGATTTCCCCTCCAATGTTCAAGGAGATGTTGTAGTCTGAGGTATACTGCATGATGATTTCTTAACCTAAGAAAACACTAACAAACACCCTTCTACCATCTGTCGGAGAAGTGGTAAAAAATGTACAAATATAGCATTTCTTGATTTTCATCATGTTAATATATTCTGACAACAGATTTGACTAAACATTTTCTTTATAATCAGCTACAACCCTATCTGTATCTGTCAAATTGGCATTCACTTTAAGATTATGTGAAGTGGTTAATTCTCTAATACTATTGCTAGGTAAATCACATCATATCCAAATGGAGGGATCAAACACAACACTAGGCCAACCAGTAATAATGCTATTAATACTAATAAACATATGTATAATTTTAAATAGCACTTTGGGGGTCCTTACGACCCTGGCGGAAGGGGAGAACCGGCGGTAAGACCGCCAACAGGCTGGCGGTCTTACCTTGTGGGATTATGACCATGGCGGTTACCGCCATGGTCATCCGCCGGTTCTCCGTTCCGCCCAACAGGGTGGCGACGACCGCCGGGCTGGAGACCTGGGTCTCCAGCCCGGCGGCCGTCACTATACCGCAGGCGGTATTTGGACCCGGCTTACCGCCGTGGATTTCCAGCGGTTTGAACCGCCATGAAATCCATGGCGGTAAGCACTATCAGTGCCAGGGAATTCATTCCCTGGCACTGATAGGGGTCTCCCCCACCCCCTACCCCCACCTGACCCCCTCCCATACACCCCCAACCACCCCTGCCAACCCCCAAAGGTGGCAGGACCCCCCTCCCCACCCCGACCCCCTACCCCACATAACTCACACACACCGGACATGCATGCCGGCACCACCAACACACACGCACACACCCCGACATACATGCCAACATCCACACACACAGTCAGACATGCACACCCACATTCACACATACACACACACATCCATACAGACATACCTACAGACATACACGCACTCATTCCCAAACACGCATCACCCCCACAAGTTTACACGCACTCACACACCCCCTCTACATACTCAGACGCACACCCCCATGCATGCACAAAACACCCCCCCTACCCCCCACCCCTAACGGACGATCGACTTACCTGGTCCGTCGATCCTCTGGGAGGGGACGGGAGCCATGGGGGCAGCTCTGCCGACACCACACCGCCAACAAAACACCGCCACGGCGAATCACAGGACGTGATTCGCTGGGCGGTGTTCTGTTGGCGTGGCGGTGGAGGTGGAGCAACCTCCACTTCTCCGCCTCCCGCCAGTATGGCTGTTGGCAGCTCTCCGTCCGTAAAGGGACGGAGGGCTGCCAACGGTCATAATAGGCCGAGCGGCAAACCACCTGCACTGGCGGTCTTCCGCATGGCGGTCCCTCGCGGTCTTTAAAAAAGACCGCCGAGGTCAAAATGACCCCCTTTATCTTTTTGGATGTCATACTCATTTTTAAAAGAATTAAGGGTAAAAATAAATTTCAAAATTCAGGAAAAATCTAGCTACTAACTTTCTAAACTACAAATAAAAATTAAAAATTAAATAACTAAAATTCAAAAATTCCTTTTTTTCTCAAGAATTTTAGTTCACTCTTTCTATTCAGTCCATATATCAATAATTAAAATCCCAAAATCTTTGTCTCTATACCTAAGGTACTAAACAAAACAGACCGGATATATGTGACATGCTGAAAGCGCATTGTGCACAAAAATTACGAATGAAGGCATGCCTGCAACCTCTGCATTATCCTGGACAGCAAGCTCACAATAAAAAAGCAAGATCAACGCAGTTTCCTCTGCCTAGTTCTTCATTTTTTGCATGCTTCAAAAGGTTTTCAAATGGCTCCATGTCAGCACCAGATCAACCGTCACTCATGTCCTTGTCACGAGTCGCTTGGATTCCAGCAGCATAATCTACGTAAGAATTACCCCACACCTTCTGAAGACACTGCAGATCATATAGAACTCATCGGCCAGACTCATCTTCGACCTTCCCAAACAGATCCATATCACCCCACACCTCAAAAAGCTCAACTGACTCCCTGTTCAGAAAATATGTTAATTCAATAGGCTCACCAACACCTACAAAGCTCTGCATAGTCAGGAACCAGCATGCATCAACCACTGCTTGAGCTTCCACCAACCATCCAGACACCTGTGCTCTGCCTCCCTCTCCCTTGCATACACAACCTGCATACGCCAAAGTAACAGTAGACGACACTCCTTCTACCATCACTGCAAAGTCCCGCAACACACCTCTCCCTCCACTCTACCTCCGTTCCTCACCCTCTCTTGTAGAATTCAGGAAAGGACTCAAGACCTGGCTGTTCAATTGATACCACAGGAAGCAGCATGGTTAGTGGCTGGATACCACTGTGGGTGACTATGAGCACTTTATAAATCCTTTTTGATTGATTGCATCTACAGTGGAATTTCTGCTCAATTTGGAAAGCTCCACGTAGAAGCTTCTTCGTCTCAGTTTTAAACTGACTATCCTTATCTGGCTTGGCATCACTAGAAAGTCTAAAAGGACTGTTAGATTTACATATGTGACTAACATTCACCACTGTCCTCTTGCCAGGATTTCCCTTTTGGCCTGTAACAGAAGGTTGACACAGATTTTCAGCAATTGGTCTAAATTTGGCATTATACCAACATTTCTCAAACAACCTAACCATGATATCCCTTCTCAAACGTGCTGGATTATTAATCTGCCTGGAGATAAATGACAACATTGGATCAGGAAGGACTTATTGTTTCACAACTCACTTTATATTTATCTTTTATACAACCTGTGTTTTCTCTGATTATGGGGCTTTATCTTGAAGTTATGTTAATTAACTCAATATTTCAACTATTGTCAATAGGAAGTAATTTACTTTCTTAGCCCAAAATGCAGTTTTCTCATCAAATATTTCATTCCATGTGTTACAGTGACATTATCAAAGATGTCATAGAAAATGTCATGAGTGATGTAATATGTGGAGTAATTAGCAGTGCATGGCCAGGGCACAGGTTATATGACCCCATCCCCTGGGGCCTTTTTTTAATTAAGGGGAGGGGGCACATGGCTACCATCCCGAGCCAATACTTGTCCTGGAGACACCTTTTTTTAATTAATTAGAGGGGACATGTGTCCTCTCTCCCTGTGCCACTAGGGGCACTGGGGACACCATCTCCTGGGGCCGAATTCCATTAATAAGGAGAGGGAATATGCATCCCCCTCCCTTACCATTACTATGCCCAATGGGCCCCATATTCTGGGGCAAAATTCCTTTAATAAGAGTGCACGCCCCCATACCTCATGTTTTAAAAAGCACCAGGGATCCAATCCCCTGGGTCAAATTATATTCATGAGGGGGGCACACAGCCCTCTCCCTAAGCCTTATTAGTGTCAGGAATCCCCAAGGTGCCTCCTGCATTATCTGTCAGCATCCCCAGGAATTAGGGTTAAATCATATCTCTGTTCTTGGTTAAACCTTCATGTTTCTAAGTAAACATAATGGGGGTCATTACAACCCTGGCGGACGGTGTTAAAGCAGCGGAAATACCGCAAACAGGCCGGTGGACAAAAAAGGGAATTATGACCATGGCGGAAACCGCCAACAAAGACAGCCACTTTAACACTTCGCCCGCCACGGCGGTACAGACAAGCAGCGCGGCGGTCACCGTCAACAGACAGGCGGGAGACAATGTACCGCCCACACTATTACAACCCGCCAATCCGCCACCTTTTCCGGGGCGGATTCACTGTGGATAAAAACACGGCGCAAACAGCTTTTGCTATGGGAAAACGCTCACCTGAACATATCCCACGAGGAATCCATGGAGCCGGAACTCCAAATACTCCCTGCCCTTGTGTTTCTGCTCCTCTATGACCAACAGCTACGTAGGCGCCAAAGACAACGGTGAGTACTGCACCTACGACATGGGGGTTGGGGGAAGCAAAAGTTAGGGGGACACCCACCAAACACCCCCACCCTCGCACATTACAACATACACACCAATGCATTCACAAAAAATCACAGTAACAACCCACAATCCCCCCGGAAGAATGAAAACACAAAGCGAAAATCGGTCAAACAATGTAATGTGCCAATATATATGCATACAAAAATATACAGGTATATATTTGAAAATCAGTCATAATTATATACAAGACGAGAAGTAGTGCAGATATGTACATAACAATGTCCGTGCACCATCAGTCCAAAAATGCATGGGCGAGGCCCACAAACGATACCTGACCACAATCGGGGAGAACACTGCCGGGGCATCAGATAGAAATACTACAGGCACCTCAGGGGGAAGGGAAGGGGGGGCACCTCAGCCGGATGACTGCAAAGCCAGATCCACGACGGGGCTCCATGCCCATTTATGCCATCCTGGGGAGTGCAAAGCCACAGTTTCACAAGTCTCTACAGTGGGTGGGTTGCCCACTCTACCATCCTGGGGAGTGTAAAGCCACAGTCTCTCAAGTCTCTAAAGTGGGTGGGTTGCCCACTCTACCATCCTGGGGAGTGCAAAGCCACAGTCTCTCAAGTTGATGCAGATCTCTACTGGTACTGGGGGGGACTGGTGCCCAGACTGGATGAGTCTCCCCGTGAAAGGTCGTGTCCTGTCACTGTCCCAGCTGCACATGGGATAAGGATGCATGATGTGGCGGTCCATTCATTCCTACCCGGTGCTTGCCCTGTGCAGCGGTGCCTTGCCATGGCGGTCTTTGCCCTGTTCAGCGGTGCTTTGCCATGGCGGTTCAGGACTGTTCAGCGGTGCCTTGACATGGCGGTCTTTGCCCTGTTCAGCAGTGCCTTGACATGGCGGTCTTTGCCCTGTTCAGCGGTGCTTTGCCATGGCGGTTCAGGACTGTTCAGCAGTGCTTTGCCATGGCGGTGCTTTGCCATGGCGGTTCAGGACTATTCAGTGGTGCTTTGCCATGGCGGTCTTTGCCCTGTTCAGCAGTGCCTTGACATGGCGGTCTTTGCCCTGTTCAGCGGTGCCTTGACATGGCGGTCTTTGCCCTGTTCAGCGGTGCTTTGCCATGGCGGTTCAGGACTGTTCAGCGGTGCCTTGACATGGCAGTCTTTGCCCTGTTTAGCGGTGCTTTGCCATGGCGTTTCAGGACTGTTCAGCGGTGCTTTGCCATGGCGGTTCTGATAAGGACATTGGTGTGTGGCATTACGTTCTCTACACTGGACATTGGTGTTTGGCATTACGTTCTCTACACTGGACATTGGTGTGTGGCATGACGTTTCATAATTGCCCAGCGGGGCTGTGGCAGCCGGGGCCCTCCAGGGCACTGACTCCGGCGGTGGCGGTGGTCTCCTGACCAGTGACAATACTTGGGCCCTCCTGGGCTGTGACTCTGGCGGTGGTCTCTGGACCAGTGACAATACTTGGGCCCTCCTGGGCTGTGACTCTGGTGGTGGTCTCCTGACCAGTGACAATACTTGGGCCCTCCTGGGCTGTGACTCCGGCGGTGGCGGTGGTCTCTGGACCAGTGACAATACTTGGGCCCTCCTGGGCTGTGACTCCGGCGGTGGTCTCTGGACCAGTGACGATACTTGGGCCCTCCTGGGCTGTGACTCTGGTGGTGGTCTCCTGACCAGTGACGATACTTGGGCCCTTCTGGGCTGTGACTCTGGCGGTGGTCTCCTGACCAGTGACGATACTTGGGCCCTCCTGGGCTGTGACTCCGGCGGTAGCGGTGGTCTCTGGACCAGTGACGATTCTTGGGCCCTCCTGGACTGTGACTCTGGAGGTGGTCTCCTGACCAGTGACGATACTTGGGCCCTCCTGGGCTGTGACTCCGGCGGTGGAGGTGGTCTCTGGACCAGTGACGATACTTGGGCCCTCCTGGACTGTGACTCTGGAGGTGGTCTCCTGACCAGTGATAATACTTGGGCCCTCCTGGGCTGTGACTCTGGCGGTGGTCTCCTGACCAGTGACGATACTTGGGCCCTCCTGGGCTGTGACTCCGGCGGTGGGGTGGTCTCTGGACCAGTGACGATACTTGCGCCCTCCTGGGCTGTGACTCTGGCGGTGGTCTCCTGACCAGTGACGATACTTGGGCCCTCCTGGGCTGTGACTCTGGCGGTGGCCTCCTTACCAGTGACAACGGTGCTGGCGGTTGTCTCTCGACCGCCGGAAATGATGGCGCACTTCTCCTCCGTGACACTCACAACAGGCTGGGGAGACTTCCTCTGGCCCTTCCCCACCTTTGGTGGAGTCACAGCTGACTCTCCAATCCCCTTGGAACCCATGTCAGTTGTTTTACCACCAGGAGTCTTAACACGGTCCCGTCGTCCACTCTCCAATTTTAGAGCCTTTACAGGGGGTGGTCTGCCATTGCCTTGGCTCCAGGTCCTACTGCCTGCCCTGGTGGCCGGTGCACTCCACAAACCTTGGACAGGCACCACTGGTATTGGAGGCTTTTTGGCTGAGGCGCTACGACGGGACTGATGAATTGGAGGGGAGGGTGGAGGCAAAAAGGTCAACTTTACAGAGGGACAGTTTCTGACGAACACTGGGATGGGTAGCTGGAGGGGGTCTGGGAGTGGAGGAAGAGGAGGTGGTTGTAGGAGGTGTCACTTTAGCTGTTTTGGGTGCAGGTGCAGGTACTGGAGGCTGTCGTGAGGTGGATGGATGTTGGGTGAGTGATTGCCGGCATTTGTGTACTTTGGGAGGGGGCGTCACAGACACACTGGGAGAGGACACAGGGGACGTGTAAATGGCAGTGGAGGTAGTGAGTGCAGGTGAGCGGCTTGTGGTGCTGGGTGTCCAGGTGCGATTCATGGTGCCTGTAGATGTGGTGCATGCAGGTGTGTGTGAGACTGGGAGGGAGGAGGGAGAAGAGGAGGAGGGGGACACAGTGGAGGCAGTGGATGTTGCTGTGTCTGGATCTGGCTGAGGCTTGCGTGAGTGCCTGTGGTGTGTGTGGTGCCTATGTTTGCTTGAGCTACTTGGGTGTGTTGACTTGTGTGCATGCTGGTCGGTAGGTGTGCTTGGGATGGGCTGGGGTACATGAGATTGGGTCTGGGTGGAGGAAGTTGGAGGGGGGAGGCTAGACACAGGGACAATGGCTGCCATCAGTGCTGAGGCCAGAGATTGCATGGTTCGCTGAAGGACAGCCTGACCAGAATGAATGCCCTCCAGTAATGCATTACCGTTTTGTAACTCTCGTTCTACACCCTGGATGGCATTCACAATGGTAGACTGCCCAACAGTGAGTGACCTGAGGAGGTGAATGGCCTCCTCACTGAGGGCAGCTGGGGTGACTGGGGCAGGGCGTGAGGTGCCTGGGGCGAAGGTGATGCCCACCCTCCTGGGTGAGCGGGCACGGGGCGAACTATGAGGGGCTGCTGGGAGGGCGGCGCTGGTAGGGGAGGTGGCGGCTGTACCTGTAGAGGTGGGGGGCACAGATGGTGCCACCACCACAAGGGAGCCCACATCGTCGAACGAGTCCGTGTCGCTGCTTGGTGATCCGGTGGCCGATGTGAAGCTCCCCTCGCCCTCCGTCTCACTAGTGCATTCAGAGTCCGTGGTGTGGCCCTCCATGGCCATGTGGGATGCAGCTCCCTCGTGCTCCGGTGCCACTGTACCTCCGCCTGTTGATGCTGATGTACAAAAGGACAGGGAGAGCAGAAAAAGGGGGGGAGACAGAAGAATGAGAGTTTTAGTGCATGGCATACCGCTACCGTTGGCGGACAAGACAAACGCAGCTGCCCCCTGCATTACGCCGTGCTCCTGCCCTCAGCACATGCAATTTCTGGGATATGGCGTATATGGCAATGGTGGACATCTGCGCACATGGATGCCACAGGGGCAACTATACCTCGATTTGGCACTCTGCTGAGGTGGGGTAGAGTGCCACATGGCCTACATTACGGAGGGGCCTTGCCTACCGAACTCGCCCAGGCCTAGGGACACCCACCTCCCCCACCCAGACACCTCCACTGCACGCAGAGTCCGCAGAATGAGAGTGTACTCACCCCCTTGTGTCTGCTGTGATGCCCTCAAGCGCCCATCCAACTCCGGGTAGGCCCCCGCCAGGATCCGGAACATCAGGGGGGTCATGGTGCGACGGGCACCCCTCCCATGTTGGGAGGCCATCCCCAGCTGAGCCTCTGCCGTCTTCTTGCTGCAGCGGCGAATGTCCTCCCATCTCTTACGGCAGTGGGTGTCTCTGGTGGGCCCCCAGGGTCCGGACCTCCTTGGCGATGGCACGCCAGATGTCCCTCTTCTGGTGGGCGCTGACCTACATGACATGCACAAGGGAAGAGGAACAGTCATTACCAACTGCACCGTCGTTGTGAGTGGCCCCCTCCCTACTCTGGCCATTGGGCCCATTCATTCCCATGCATTAATGTTCTATGAACTCTGCCCTCTTCTCTCTTCCAACCAGCCTTCTCCACCCAGGCCTAGCCCATACAACGTGCTCCCTGTGTACTAACCTGTTGGTCTGGAGGACCGTAGAGTAGCGTGTACTGGGGAGGACCCCATCCACGAGTTTCTCCAACTCCTGTGCAGTGAAGGCAGGGGCCCTTTCCCCAGACGCAGCAGCCATCGTCGCTTCCAGACCGAGGTCACAGCAGCACTTGCAGTGTAGGTCCTCTCCTGTTGAAGGTCACGTATCTAGTGATTGAAGAGATAGAAAATGGCGGTGACATCCGCGGCGGTGACGTCCACGGCGGTGCGCATCATCACCGCCGGCGAACCTGTTCATTGGCTCCTGGGACCCATAGGGTCCAATGTTAACCAATGCAGCATTGCGCCGCGGTCTATGACCGCCTACCGTGACGGTGTGCAACGCCAGGGCAGTTACCCCACAATCCCATTGTCCCAGTTTAGAGGTCAGGCAGCCGCCATTTCAGGGACCCACATGGCTTTATTTACTACTGCGTCACACATAGCTAGGCCTACACTCAACACACATACAGGAAGGGTTTTGTGAGTGGTGTAGTCTTGTGTGTGACTGTGGGTACATACCTGGAGGAGTAATGACTGGTTCTTCGCTGTTGTCCTTCGTGGGCACCGTCTGCTGGGACATATGAGAAGATGGCGGAATCCTCCGGTGTACCGACCGCTGGTGGACCTGTTGACAATGGAAGAGAGACACGCCATCGTAACCTACCGGTTTGACCGTGCCACAATCCATGAACTATGTACCCAGTTGGAGCCAGACCTGATGTCACCAATCCGCCATCCGACTGGAATCCCCCCTGATGTGCAGGTGCTGTCAGTGCTCCATTTCCTTGCAAGTGGGTCTTTTCAGACAACAGTGGCCATGTCATAATGGATGTCCCAGCCTATGTTTTCCAACGTCTTGTCCAGAGTGTTGGCTGCCCTGCTGAAACACGTAAGGAGATACATCATTTTCCCTCAGGTGGAGGATTTGCCTATAGTGAAAGGTGACTTCTATGCCCTGGGACATATCCCCAACGTCATAGGTGCTATTGATGGGACCCATGTAGCTCTGGTCCCCCCCCACAGGAGTGAACAGGTGTACAGGAACCGGAAGAGTTATCATTCGATGAATGTGCATATGGTGTGTTTGGCAGACCAGTACATCTCCCATGATAATGCCAAGTTCCCTGGCTCAGTGCATGACGCCTACATCCTGCGGAATAGCAGCATCCCTTATGTGATGGGTCAACTCCAGAGGCACTGTGTGTGGCTAATAGGTGAGCACCTGGAAGCAAGTCAGTGGGAATGGTTGTCTGGGTCTGGGGATATCCCTACAGGTTAGTGTGTGTCTAACAGTTGTCCCTTGCCATTTGCAGGTGACTCTGGTTACCCCAACCTGTCATGGCTACTGACCCCAGTGAGGAATCCTAGGAAGATGAATGTACAGATGGTCTGGTTGGCAGACCAGTACATCTCGCAGGTAAATGCTATGTTCCCTGGCTCTGTGCATGACGCCTACATCCTGCGGAATAGCAGCATCCCTGATATGATGGGTCAACTCCAGAGGCACCGTGTATTGCTATTGGAGGACTCTGGTTACCCCAACCTGTCCTGGCTATTGACCCCAGTGAGGAATCCCAGGACCAGGGCAGAGGAACGTTACAATGAGGCCCATGGGCGGACTAGGAGGGTGATCGAACGCACCTTCGGCCTCCTGAAGGCCAGGTTCAGGTGCCTCCATATGACAGGTGGATCCCTATTCTACTCACCGAAGAAGGTGTGCAACATCATCATCGCCTGCTCCATGCTCCATAATTTGGCTTTGCGACGCCAGGTGCCTTTTCCACAGGAGGATGATCCCGATGACGGTGTTGTAGCAGCTGTGGAGCCTGTGGAGCCTGTGGACAGTGATGAGGATGAAGCTGAGGAAGAAGACAAAGACAACAGGGAGTCAGTCATACAGCAATATTTCCAGTGACACACAGGTGAGAACATTTTCATTATTAGCATTACATTAACTTTCGCACGTCTACCTCTATCCTGTTTTTCGATTTAAATCACTATTTGGTTACTGAGTTGTACCCTTCCATTACGGTTTTACAGGTGTGGTTACCCCACATAACTCACACACACCGGACATGCATGCCGGCACCACCAACACACACACGCACACACCCCGACATACATGCCAACATCCACACACACAGTCAGACATGCACACCCACATTCACACATACACACACACATCCATACAGACATACCTACAGACATACACGCACTCATTCCCAAACACGCATCACCCCCACAAGTTTACACGCACTCACACACCCCCTCTACATACTCAGACGCACACCCCCATGCACGCACAAATCACCCCCCACACCCCCCTCCCCTAACGGACGATCGACTTACCTGGTCCGTCGATCCTCCGGGAGGGGACGGGAGCCATGGGGGCAGCTCTGCCGACACCACACCGCCAACAAAACACCGCCACGGCGAATCACAGGACGTGATTCGCTGGGCGATGTTCTGTTGGCGTGGCGGTGGAGGTGGAGCAACCTCCACTTCTCCGCCTCCCGCCAGTATGGCTGTTGGCAGCTCTCCGTCCGTAAAGGGACGGAGGGCTGCCAACGGTCATAATAGGCCGAGCGGCAAACCACCTGCACTGGCGGTCTTCCGCATGGCGGTCCCTCGCGGTCTTTAAAAAAGACCGCCGAGGTCAAAATGACCCCCTTTATCTTTTTGGATGTCATACTCATTTTTAAAAGAATTAAGGGTAAAAATAAATTTCAAAATTCAGGAAAAATCTAGCTACTAACTTTCTAAACTACAAATAAAAATTAAAAATTAAATAACTAAAATTCAAAAATTCCTTTTTTTCTCAAGAATTTTAGTTCACTCTTTCTATTCAGTCCATATATCAATAATTAAAATCCCAAAATCTTTGTCTCTATACCTAAGGTACTAAACAAAACAGACCGGATATATGTGACATGCTGAAAGCGCATTGTGCACAAAAATTACGAATGAAGGCATGCCTGCAACCTCTGCATTATCCTGGACAGCAAGCTCACAATAAAAAAGCAAGATCAACGCAGTTTCCTCTGCCTAGTTCTTCATTTTTTGCATGCTTCAAAAGGTTTTCAAATGGCTCCATGTCAGCACCAGATCAACCGTCACTCATGTCCTTGTCACGAGTCGCTTGGATTCCAGCAGCATAATCTACGTAAGAATTACCCCACACCTTCTGAAGACACTGCAGATCATATAGAACTCATCGGCCAGACTCATCTTCGACCTTCCCAAACAGATCCATATCACCCCACACCTCAAAAAGCTCAACTGACTCCCTGTTCAGAAAATATGTTAATTCAATAGGCTCACCAACACCTACAAAGCTCTGCATAATCAGGAACCAGCATGCATCAACCACTGCTTGAGCTTCCACCAACCATCCAGACACCTGTGCTCTGCCTCCCTCTCCCTTGCATACACAACCTGCATACGCCAAAGTAACAGTAGACGACACTCCTTCTACCATCACTGCAAAGTCCCGCAACACACCTCTCCCTCCACTCTACCTCCGTTCCTCACCCTCTCTTGTAGAATTCAGGAAAGGACTCAAGACCTGGCTGTTCAATTGATACCACAGGAAGCAGCATGGTTAGTGGCTGGATACCACTGTGGGTGACTATGAGCACTTTATAAATCCTTTTTGATTGATTGCATCTACAGTGGAATTTCTGCTCAATTTGGAAAGCTCCACGTAGAAGCTTCTTCGTCTCAGTTTTAAACTGACTATCCTTATCTGGCTTGGCATCACTAGAAAGTCTAAAAGGACTGTTAGATTTACATATGTGACTAACATTCACCACTGTCCTCTTGCCAGGATTTCCCTTTTGGCCTGTAACAGAAGGTTGACACAGATTTTCAGCAATTGGTCTAAATTTGACATTATACCAACATTTCTCAAACAACCTAACCATGATATCCCTTCTCAAACGTGCTGGATTATTAATCTGCCTGGAGATAAATGACAACATTGGATCAGGAAGGACTTATTGTTTCACAACTCACTTTATATTTATCTTTTATACAACCTGTGTTTTCTCTGATTATGGGGCTTTATCTTGAAGTTATGTTAATTAACTCAATATTTCAACTATTGTCAATAGGAAGTAATTTACTTTCTTAGCCCAAAATGCAGTTTTCTCATCAAATATTTCATTCCATGTGTTACAGTGACATTATCAAAGATGTCATAGAAAATGTCATGAGTGATGTAATATGTGGAGTAATTAGCAGTGCATGGCCAGGGCACAGGTTATATGACCCCATCCCCTGGGGCCTTTTTTTAATTAAGGGGAGGGGGCACATGGCTACCATCCCGAGCCAATACTTGTCCTGGAGACACCTTTTTTTAATTAATTAGAGGGGACATGTGTCCTCTCTCCCTGTGCCACTAGGGGCACTGGGGACACCATCTCCTGGGGCCGAATTCCATTAATAAGGAGAGGGAATATGCATCCCCCTCCCTTACCATTACTATGCCCAATGGGCCCCATATTCTGGGGCAAAATTCCTTTAATAAGAGTGCACGCCCCCATACCTCAAGTTTTAAAAAGCACCAAGGATCCAATCCCCTGGGTCAAATTATATTCATGAGGGGGGCACACAGCCCTCTCCCTAAGCCTTATTAGTGTCAGGAATCCCCAAGGTGCCTCCTGCATTATCTGTCAGCATCCCCAGGAATTAGGGTTAAATCATATCTCTGTTCTTGGTTAAACCTTCATGTTTCTAAGTAAACATAATGGGGGTCATTACAACCCTGGCGGACGGTGTTAAAGCAGCGGAAATACCGCAAACAGGCCGGTGGACAAAAAAGGGAATTATGACCCTGGCGGAAACCGCCAACAAAGACAGCCACTTTAACACTTCGCCCGCCACGGCGGTACAGACAAGCAGCGCGGCGGTCACCGTCAACAGACAGGCGGGAGACAATGTACCGCCCACACTATTACAACCCGCCAATCCGCCACCTTTTCCGGGGCGGATTCACTGTGGATAAAAACACGGCGCAAACAGCTTTTGCTATGGGAAAACGCTCACCTGAACATATCCCACGAGGAATCCATGGAGCCGGAACTCCAAATACTCCCTGCCCTTGTGTTTCTGCTCCTCTATGACCAACAGCTACGTAGGCGCCAAAGACAACGGTGAGTACTGCACCTACGACATGGGGGTTGGGGGAGGCAAAAGTTAGGGGGACACCCACCAAACACCCCCACCCTCGCACATTACAACATACACACCAATGCATTCACAAAAAATCACAGTAACAACCCACAATCCCCCCGGAAGAATGAAAACACAAAGCGAAAATCGGTCAAACAATGTAATGTGCCAATATATATGTCATACAAAAATATACAGGTATATATTTGAAAATCAGTCATAATTATATACAAGACGAGAAGTAGTGCAGATATGTACATAACAATGTCCGTGCACCATCAGTCCAAAAATGCATGGGCGAGGCCCACAAACGATACCTGACCACAATCGGGGAGAACACTGCCGGGGCATCAGATAGAAATACTACAGGCACCTCAGGGGGAAGGGAAGGGGGGGCACCTCAGCCGGATGACTGCAAAGCCAGATCCACGACGGGGCTCCATGCCCATTTATGCCATCCTGGGGAGTGCAAAGCCACAGTTTCACAAGTCTCTACAGTGGGTGGGTTGCCCACTCTACCATCCTGGGGAGTGTAAAGCCACAGTCTCTCAAGTCTCTACAGTGGGTGGGTTGCCCACTCTACCATCCTGGGGAGTGCAAAGCCACAGTCTCTCAAGTTGATGCAGATCTCTACTGGTACTGGGGGGGACTGGTGCCCAGACTGGATGAGTCTCCCCGTGAAAGGTCGTGTCCTGTCACTGTCCCAGCTGCACATGGGATAAGGATGCATGATGTGGCGGTCCATTCATTCCTACCCGGTGCTTGCCCTGTGCAGCGGTGCCTTGCCATGGCGGTCTTTGCCCTGTTCAGCGGTGCTTTGCCATGGCGGTTCAGGACTGTTCAGCGGTGCCTTGACATGGCGGTCTTTGCCCTGTTCAGCAGTGCCTTGACATGGCGGTCTTTGCCCTGTTCAGCGGTGCTTTGCCATGGCGGTTCAGGACTGTTCAGCAGTGCTTTGCCATGGCGGTGCTTTGCCATGGCGGTTCAGGACTATTCAGTGGTGCTTTGCCATGGCGGTCTTTGCCCTGTTGTCAAAGCCCAGCTCACCTCAGTTCTTGTTCAGTTCTGATGGAGGTTGAAGACAATCCGACCCCACCCTGAAACTGCTTGTTCCAGCACACTAGTTTTTAAAACAGTGCACTAAGAACAGAAGCTCAAGGGAAGGGGGGAAGTGGATAAAATGAAAAAAAGAGAGACAACACCGTTCTTGCGTTTCCACTGTTGAAGTGCTGCACAAATCTGCGGCCCTTTCTGACTTCTGTAGAAACTGGTGCCTAATGAAACATAAACAAAGAACAGATAAGTGCAACCTATTCCTAAATGGGTTCCTGACTATCCCTTTATTTATTGGAAATTCTCTTCTAAAAGTACCTCTTGGATCCTGGTCTCTAGTTTCCAGGTTTGGAATGTGTTACTGCTCTGGGATGTGTTTTCTATTACTGTTAAGCTTCTAAAAAATTAAACA
This sequence comes from Pleurodeles waltl, assembly GCF_031143425.1. Classification (NCBI taxonomy): domain Eukaryota; kingdom Metazoa; phylum Chordata; class Amphibia; order Caudata; family Salamandridae; genus Pleurodeles; species Pleurodeles waltl. Next base: position 1,243,409,913 of record NC_090437.1, read on the forward strand.
AATACCGTTATCAGAATTACCAATATCAAACATTCATCATAATATAACTAAAGCCTAAATTCCCAATAGCAGACTCACTTTTCGCATATTTCCAGAATCTTTTATAAAACAAATACTGTACTTTTACATCAAAATACAGCATGTAATTTGTGCAAGTCCTTGATTTACTGTTTTCCTTGCTGTCAATGGTTTCCACTGTTCGATTCCCAAAAGTTCCATGAAAAAAAACAATGTCCGCTTCACAAAGTCCTGCAAAATAATCCTGCAACAAAGAGCCTTAATCACAATGCTCGTGGAAGGCACTTCGCCTCAAACTGTCTATACACGAATCCAGAAATTGCCGTCAAAGCTCCCTCAGGTAATAAAAAGTTTTGCACTTACTTGTTGCTGGCAAGAGATACTGATCAGTCTAACCTTGTCTTCTTTCTCTTTTGCAGGTTACTCGTAGGAGAGAGGCTGAGGCAAGGAGGAACCGGAAACCGGAAGAAGGAAGAGCCAGCAGCTGCGCCAATTGAAGTCAAAGAAAGTCTGTAAAGAGCAGGAGTGCCAGCGCCGAGGGATCTGTTCTCAGGTAAGCGGGAGGTAGACGAGCACAAGCACTGGGTGAGGCTCGGGGGATGCCTTTTATAGACAGGGCTGGGTGTGGTTCGAAGAGCTGGGTGTGGTTTGAAGGGCTGGGTGTGGTCCTCACATGCTGCACATGTTCTTGGAAGGTGTGCAGAGCTGGGTGTGGTTTGAAGAGCTGGGTGTGGTCCTCACATGCTGCACATGTTCTTGAAAGGTGTGCAGAGTTTCAGTTATTATGCAAATGAGTTGGATTAACACATGGCCTAGGGAGGAGTGTTTTAAAGAAGCCTTGGTAAAAGCAAGGCCCAATGTGTAAACAAAACAGCACATTAAACAACATACACAGAAGCCTAGGGGGGGGGGGAAGGTGAGATAACAAGAAAGGCTTTGAATAGTAAGTTTAAAAGGGAGCTATTACAGAACCCACTAGTGCAGTGAGAGGGGACATGCTCTTTGCTGTGTACAAACCCTAACAGTTGCCCCCCTCAAAGGCCCTCCTACAGGACGGGGTTTTCCTGGATTTTTTAAATAAAACCGTCTAATCAGCTGTGGGGCATGTACATATGATGCTGGTTCCCATGAATTCTCAGATTCATCATATCCTTTCCATTCTACTAAATAAAACAGACGTCCACTAATTCTTTTTGAGTCTTTTATGCTTTTCACTTCATATTCCAGATTTCCTTTAATTGGTATGGGTGGAGGTGGTGGTTCAGGTCGGGTTTTTGAGTTGTACGGCTTAAGCAAGGACACATGGAATGTAGTATGTACTGGATATTCTTTTGGTAAATCTAATTTTACTGTTACCGGGTTTACTATGGCAGTTATACTAAAGGGTCCAATGAAACGTGGTTGCAGCTTTCGGGATCCCTCTATGTTTAGGTTTTTTGTGGAGAGCCATACCTTGTCACCAATTTTATACATTGGGGCCTCAGACCTGTGTTTGTCTGCTTGTCTTTTCATGCTTTCCTTGTACTTTAATAAATGTTTCCTGGCTTTGTCTTGTATGTCACCTAACCTCGTTAGTCTATCCGTTACTGTAGGCAACAGGGAATCTTCTAACAAAATGGGTATAGCTCTTGGATGATACCCCTGCAAGAAATAGAATGGTGAGCAAAGTAGAGCTGAATGCTCAGTATTATTATAAACAAACTCTGCTACAGGAAGAGCTTCCAACCATTCACTAGAATAATCAGCCAATAAACAACGTAGCGTTTGAAGTAAGGTTTGGTTCAGTCGTTCAGTCTGTCCATCTGTCTCTGGGTGGAAAGCAGTGGATAAGGCCACATCTATTTTCAGTTTTTCACATAATTTTTTCCAAAATCTGGAGTTGAACTGGCTCCCTCGGTCTGACACCACTTTGCTTGGCAAACCATGTAAACGCACAATTTCCCTTATAAAAATATCGGCAAATTCTGCCGCCGTGGGTAATTTCCGTAATGGTACAAAATGTGCCATTTTAGATAAATAATCCACTATAACCAACACTGTTGTGAAGGATTTTACTGGTGGTAAACCTACAATAAAGTCTACGCTCACAGTGTGCCAAGGTTGTTTGGGTGTTGGCATTGGTATTAACAAGCCGTCAGGAGCCTTATGAGAAGATTTATGTCTTGCACAAATTGGACAGGTAGTGACAAATTGCTTAATGTCCTTTCTTATAGTGTCCCACCAAAAGTGTTTTTGCACATTTTCCAGGGTTTTTACCCAACCAGGATGACCTGCCAACGGTGAGGCGTGATGCCAAATTATCACCTGTGTTTGTAATTCAGAGGTGGGCACTAACAGCATGTTGTCGTGATACAATAAACCTCGTTGTATTGTGTTATGGGAATCCTTTAACCAATCCTGAGGTGCTATTTGCATGTGTGCATTATATAGATCTGTGATGAAATCCTTCTGTTGTACTGGTGCCAACAACTTTTGGGGAGGAATAATGGGTTCTCCTATTTTATCTTGTTTCATGTCTGAGGTATGTCCGTATCTAGATAACACATCAGATTGAATTTGTTGTGCACCTGGTCTATAGGTTATAACAAAGTCAAATGTGCTAAAAAAATTTAACCAGCGCATCTGACGTGGTGTTAGTGCTTTAAGTGATCCAAAAAACTGTAGGTTCTTATGGTCAGAAAAGATTGTAACTGGGTACTTGGCTCCCATTAAATGGTGCCTCCATTCTGAAAAGGCTACTTTGATAGCTAGTAGTTCCCTTTCAGCCACAGTGTAATTTTGTTCAGCTGGTAATAACTTTTTGGAATAGAAGGCTATAGGATGTAACTGGCCATCTACTGCATCTCGTTGAGAGAGAACTCCTCCTAAAGCTACTTGTGAAGCATCCGCTTCAACAAAAAAGGGCAAGTCAGGATCAGGATGTTTCAGAATTGGGGCTGAAGTGAACTTTTGTTTTAGGAGTTGAAAGGCGTGTGCCGCCTCATCAGTCCAAAGAAATCGTTGCCCTTTCCGCAACAAGGTAGTTATTGGGGCTGCAATGTCTGCAAAATGTGCAATAAACCTCCTATAAAAATTGGCGAAACCCAGAAATTTCTGAATATCTTTTACAGAGGATGGTTCTGGCCAATCAGCAATAGCACTGATTTTCTTTACATCCATAGTTATTCCTTGAGGTGACAGGCAGTATCCTAAAAAGTCCACCTTGTTGACATTAAAAGTACACTTTTCTAACTTAGCAAAAAGATGATTTTCTTTTAACTTTGATAATACTGCACGAACATGTTGGGTATGTTCTTCTGAGTTCTTAGAGTAAATGAGGATGTCGTCTATGTATACTATGACACAAACGTCCAGGAATTCGTGTAGGACCTCATTTATAAAGAACTGAAAGGCCGCAGGGGCATTACATAACCCAAAGGGCATTACTGTGTACTCAAATAAACCAAACTTTGTCTTGAAAGCTGTCTTCCACTCATCCCCCTCTTTTACTCGGACCAGGTGGTAAGCTCCCCGCAGATCTAGTTTAGTGTATACAGTAGAATGTCTTAATTGATCCAACAACACAGGTATTAGAGGAAGAGGATATTTATTCTTTATTGTAGCCTTATTTAGTCCTCTATAATCGATACACGCGCGCAGGGATTTATCCGGCTTCGGGATAAAAAAAAGTGGAGATGACACTGGAGATGTGGAATGACGGATGAACCCAGACTGTAGTAGGTTATCTAGGTAGGTTCTTAAGTATTTGCTTTCTTCGTCAGTCAAAGCATATACTCTGTTATTAGGTAAAGGGGCCCCTGGGATAAGATCTATACGGCAGTCATAAGACCGATGTGGGGGCAGCACACTAGCCTTTACTGGATCAAAGACGTCTTTAAAGTCAGAATATTCAGGAGGGAGACTTGGTTCATCTTGTGTAACACTAGCACAGTGTAATACTGTGCTCTGTTCTGTACCTGCTTCTTGATAGCAATTGGTTCTACAGAAAGAGGAATCCAAAGTAACAGTTCTATTCACCCAATCAATTTTTGGGTTATGAGTTGTTAACCAGGGTACCCCGAGAATCAAACCAAAATTAGGAGTATCTATCAGATCAAAGCTAATCACCTCTGTGTGCCCGTTCTGACAGACCATAACAAGTGGACTTGTTTGTTTTGTGATTAATCCAGAGGTCAATTCTGACCCATCCACTGCACATACTGCTTCTGGACAAGGCTTTAGGCACATAGGAAGTCCTAAGATTTCAGCTAACTTATTATCCACAAAATTTCCTGTCGCGCCTGAGTCCAGTAGGACAGGGAGAGAATGCCTCACTTGGGTAGTAACAATTAAAACGACCTGAATTATGAAATGTCTAGGTATGTGCGGTACCCTGAAGGCTGCAGCATTAGAGGTTTGATTAAGATGTTTTCTCGAACAAGTAACCTCTCCCCTTGTCGAGCTTAATCGTTTCCCGATTCAGTTGAGGAGGTGGAGGAAACAGCACCCTTTCGTGGAGTTTTAGGCTTTACTGGACATTCTCTGGCAAAGTGACCTGCCCTGCCACAATATAAACATAATTGAAATGTTCTCCTTCTTTCTTTTTCCTCTGATGTGAGTGGACCTCTGAGTGTCCCTATTTGCATAGGCTCTGGTTCAGGGAGTTTATTATCTGTGTCTTTCTTCTCGTGTCTAATAAAAGTTAACCGTGATTCCAGTTTGTATTTATCTCTCTTTCTTTCTCCTAGTCTATGTTCTAATTTCACAACTAAATCTACAAAGTCTGAATAGTCTTTTGACAAATCAACGATATGAGCCAGCGCGTCTTTTAACTCGTCTCTCAAACCTTTATAAAAAAGGGAGACACGCTTTTCTTCTGGCCACTGTGTCTCGGTGAGTAAACGATTAAAACTAGTGAGATAGGTCAATAAATCCTTGTTACCTTGTTTAAGATTTAAAAGCTCATTATCACTTGCCTGCATGAAAGTGTGTTTTGCAAAAAGGCTGGTCATGGTACGTTTAAATTGATTCCAATTATGGAGGATGGGATCATCTCTATCCACGAAAGGAATTGACCAATTGGCTGCTGTGCCACCCAAATAAGACAAGACGAATGCCACTTTCGTATCATCAGTAGGGAACTGTTGTGGCTTACAAATGAAGTGTAATTGACATTGATTGATAAAAACATGGAATTTGTTACTATCTCCATGAAAACGTTCAGGTGCTGCTAAGGGCACAACATTAGGAACATTAACAGTAACCTCAACTGGGGAAGGCAAAGTTGTATGTTTTGATGGCGCCCCTGTCTCTGAGGAGGTTTTAAACAAAGGCGTAGAAGCTGTGTTCCACTGAGATCCCCTAAATTTATACCTGCTTAAATCCTGTTTTAAAGAGGTATTCTCCATCTTTAATCTCTCTATTTCCTCTTGCATATGTTGCAAGATGCCAGACACTGATTCATTATGAGCCAAGTCCTCATTTAGGGTCTGCGCCATATCCGTGACGTCAATGCCCTCTATTTCTTCCCCGGTATTCATCGTCCACCAGAACTGAAATTATTTTTTAAGGCTTGTGCTTCTGTCAAAGCCCAGCTCACCTCAGTTCTTGTTCAGTTCTGATGGAGGTTGAAGACAATCCGACCCCACCCTGAAACTGCTTGTTCCAGCACACTAGTTTTTAAAACAGTGCACTAAGAACAGAAGCTCAAGGGAAGGGGGGAAGTGGATAAAATGAAAAAAAGAGAGACAACACCGTTCTTGCGTTTCCACTGTTGAAGTGCTGCACAAATCTGCGGCCCTTTCTGACTTCTGTAGAAACTGGTGCCTAATGAAACATAAACAAAGAACAGATAAGTGCAACCTATTCCTAAATGGGTTCCTGACTATCCCTTTATTTATTGGAAATTCTCTTCTAAAAGTACCTCTTGGATCCTGGTCTCTAGTTTCCAGGTTTGGAATGTGTTACTGCTCTGGGATGTGTTTTCTATTACTGTTAAGCTTCTAAAAAATTAAACAAATACCGTTATCAGAATTACCAATATCAAACATTCATCATAATATAACTAAAGCCTAAATTCCCAATAGCAGACTCACTTTTCGCATATTTCCAGAATCTTTTATAAAACAAATACTGTACTTTTACATCAAAATACAGCATGTAATTTGTGCAAGTCCTTGATTTACTGTTTTCCTTGCTGTCAATGGTTTCCACTGTTCGATTCCCAAAAGTTCCATGAAAAAAAACAATGTCCGCTTCACAAAGTCCTGCAAAATAATCCTGCAACAAAGAGCCTTAATCACAATGCTCGTGGAAGGCACTTCGCCTCAAACTGTCTATACACGAATCCAGAAATTGCCGTCAAAGCTCCCTCAGGTAATAAAAAGTTTTGCACTTACTTGTTGCTGGCAAGAGATACTGATCAGTCTAACCTTGTCTTCTTTCTCTTTTGCAGGTTACTCGTAGGAGAGAGGCTGAGGCAAGGAGGAACCGGAAACCGGAAGAAGGAAGAGCCAGCAGCTGCGCCAATTGAAGTCAAAGAAAGTCTGTAAAGAGCAGGAGTGCCAGCGCCGAGGGATCTGTTCTCAGGTAAGCGGGAGGTAGACGAGCACAAGCACTGGGTGAGGCTCGGGGGATGCCTTTTATAGACAGGGCTGGGTGTGGTTCGAAGAGCTGGGTGTGGTTTGAAGGGCTGGGTGTGGTCCTCACATGCTGCACATGTTCTTGGAAGGTGTGCAGAGCTGGGTGTGGTTTGAAGAGCTGGGTGTGGTCCTCACATGCTGCACATGTTCTTGAAAGGTGTGCAGAGTTTCAGTTATTATGCAAATGAGTTGGATTAACACATGGCCTAGGGAGGAGTGTTTTAAAGAAGCCTTGGTAAAAGCAAGGCCCAATGTGTAAACAAAACAGCACATTAAACAACATACACAGAAGCCTAGGGGGGGGGGAAGGTGAGATAACAAGAAAGGCTTTGAATAGTAAGTTTAAAAGGGAGCTATTACAGAACCCACTAGTGCAGTGAGAGGGGACATGCTCTTTGCTGTGTACAAACCCTAACACCTGTTCAGCAGTGCCTTGACATGGCGGTCTTTGCCCTGTTCAGCGGTGCCTTGACATGGCGGTCTTTGCCCTGTTCAGCGGTGCTTTGCCATGGCGGTTCAGGACTGTTCAGCGGTGCCTTGACATGGCAGTCTTTGCCCTGTTTAGCGGTGCTTTGCCATGGCGTTTCAGGACTGTTCAGCGGTGCTTTGCCATGGCGGTTCTGATAAGGACATTGGTGTGTGGCATTACGTTCTCTACACTGGACATTGGTGTTTGGCATTACGTTCTCTACACTGGACATTGGTGTGTAGCATGACGTTTCATAATTGCCCAGCGGGGCTGTGGCAGCCGGGGCCCTCCAGGGCACTGACTCCGGCGGTGGCGGTGGTCTCCTGACCAGTGACGATACTTGGGCCCTCCTGGGCTGTGACTCTGGCGGTGGTCTCTGGACCAGTGACGATACTTGGGCCCTCCTGGGCTGTGACTCTGGTGGTGGTCTCCTGACCAGTGACGATACTTGGGCCCTCCTGGGCTGTGACTCCGGCGGTGGTCTCTGGACCAGTGACGATACTTGGGCCCTCCTGGGCTGTGACTCCGGCGGTGGTCTCTGGACCAGTGACGATACTTGGGCCCTCCTGGGCTGTGACTCTGGTGGTGGTCTCCTGACCAGTGACGATACTTGGGCCCTTCTGGGCTGTGACTCTGGCGGTGGTCTCCTGACCAGTGACGATACTTGGGCCCTCCTGGGCTGTGACTCCGGCGGTAGCGGTGGTCTCTGGACCAGTGACGATTCTTGGGCCCTCCTGGACTGTGACTCTGGAGGTGGTCTCCTGACCAGTGACGATACTTGGGCCCTCCTGGGCTGTGACTCCGGCGGTGGAGGTGGTCTCTGGACCAGTGACGATACTTGGGCCCTCCTGGACTGTGACTCTGGAGGTGGTCTCCTGACCAGTGATAATACTTGGGCCCTCCTGGGCTGTGACTCTGGCGGTGGTCTCCTGACCAGTGACGATACTTGGGCCCTCCTGGGCTGTGACTCCGGCGGTGGCGGTGGTCTCTGGACCAGTGACGATACTTGCGCCCTCCTGGGCTGTGACTCTGGCGGTGGTCTCCTGACCAGTGACGATACTTGGGCCCTCCTGGGCTGTGACTCTGGCGGTGGCCTCCTTACCAGTGACAACGGTGCTGGCGGTTGTCTCTCGACCGCCGGAAATGATGGCGCACTTCTCCTCCGTGACACTCACAACAGGCTGGGGAGACTTCCTCTGGCCCTTCCCCACCTTTGGTGGAGTCACAGCTGACTCTCCAATCCCCTTGGAACCCATGTCAGTTGTTTTACCACCAGGAGTCTTAACACGGTCCCGTCGTCCACTCTCCAATTTTAGAGCCTTTACAGGGGGTGGTCTGCCATTGCCTTGGCTCCGGGTCCTACTGCCTGCCCTGGTGGCCGGTGCACTCCACAAACCTTGGACAGGCACCACTGGTATTGGAGGCTTTTTGGCTGAGGCGCTACGACGGGACTGATGAATTGGAGGGGAGGGTGGGGGCAAAAAGGTCAACTTTACAGAGGGACAGTTTCTGACGAACACTGGGATGGGTAGCTGGAGGGGGTCTGGGAGTGGAGGAAGAGGAGGTGGTTGTAGGAGGTGTCACTTTAGCTGTTTTGGGTGCAGGTGCAGGTACTGGAGGCTGTCGTGAGGTGGATGGATGTTGGGTGAGTGATTGCCAGCATTTGTGTACTTTGGGAGGGGGCGTCACAGACACACTGGGAGAGGACACAGGGGACGTGTAAATGGCAGTGGAGGTAGTGAGTGCAGGTGAGCGGCTTGTGGTGCTGGGTGTCCAGGTGCGATTCATGGTGCCTGTAGATGTGGTGCATGCAGGTGTGTGTGAGACTGGGAGGGAGGAGGGAGAAGAGGAGGAGGGGGACACAGTGGAGGCAGTGGATGTTGCTGTGTCTGGATCTGGCTGAGGCTTGCGTGAGTGCCTGTGGTGTGTGTGGTGCCTATGTTTGCTTGAGCTACTTGGGTGTGTTGACTTGTGTGCATGCTGTTCGGTAGGTGTGCTTGGGATGGGCTGGGGTACATGAGATTGGGTCTGGGTGGAGGAAGTTGGAGGGGGGAGGCTAGACACAGGGACAATGGCTGCCATCAGTGCTGAGGCCAGAGATTGCATGGTTCGCTGAAGGACAGCCTGACCAGAATGAATGCCCTCCAGTAATGCATTACCGTTTTGCAACTCTCGTTCTACACCCTGGATGGCATTCACAATGGTAGACTGCCCAACAGTGAGTGACCTGAGGAGGTGAATGGCCTCCTCACTGAGGGCAGCTGGGGTGACTGGGGCAGGGCGTGAGGTGCCTGGGGCGAAGGTGATGCCCACCCTCCTGGGTGAGCGGGCACGGGGCGAACGATGAGGGGCTGCTGGGAGGGCGGCGCTGGTAGGGGAGGTGGCGGCTGTACCTGTAGAGGTGGGGGGCACATATGGTGCCACCACCACAAGGGAGCCCACATCGTCGAACGAGTCCGTGTCGCTGCTTGGTGATCCGGTGGCCGACGTGAAGCTCCCCTCGCCCTCCGTCTCACTAGTGCATTCAGAGTCCGTGGTGTGGCCCTCCATGGCCATGTGGGATGCAGCTCCCTCGTGCTCCGGTGCCACTGTACCTCCGCCTGTTGATGCTGATGTACAAAAGGACAGGGAGAGCAGAAAAAGGGGGGGAGACAGAAGAATGAGAGTTTTAGTGCATGGCATACCGCTACCGTTGGCGGACAAGACAAACGCAGCTGCCCCCTGCATTACGCCGTGCTCCTGCCCTCAGCACATGCAATTTCTGGGATATGGCGTATATGGCAATGGTGGACATCTGCGCACATGGATGCCACAGGGGCAACTATACCTCGATTTGGCACTCTGCTGAGGTGGGGTAGAGTGCCACATGGCCTACATTACGGAGGGGCCTTGCCCACCGAACTCGCCCAGGCCTAGGGACACCCACAGCCCACCTCCCCCACCCAGACACCTCCACTGCACGCAGAGTCCGCAGAATGAGAGTGTACTCACCCCCTTGTGTCTGCTGTGATGCCCTCAAGCGCCCATCCAACTCCGGGTAGGCCCCCGCCAGGATCCGGAACATCAGGGGGGTCATGGTGCGACGGGCACCCCTCCCATGTTGGGAGGCCATCCCCAGCTGAGCCTCCGCCGTCTTCTTGCTGCAGCGGCGAATGTCCTCCCATCTCTTACGGCAGTGGGTGCCCCGTCTCTGGTGGGCCCCCAGGGTCCGGACCTCCTTGGCGATGGCACGCCAGATGTCCCTCTTCTGGTGGGCGCTGACCTACATGACATGCACAAGGGAAGAGGAACAGTCATTACCAACTGCACCGTCGTTGTGAGTGGCCCCCTCCCTACTCTGGCCATTGGGCCCATTCATTCCCATGCATTAATGTTCTATGAACTCTGCCCTCTTCTCTCTTCCAACCAGCCTTCTCCACCCAGGCCTAGCCCATACAACGTGCTCCCTGTGTACTAACCTGTTGGTCTGGAGGACCGTAGAGTAGCGTGTACTGGGGAGGACCCCATCCACAAGTTTCTCCAACTCCTGTGCAGTGAAGGCAGGGGCCCTTTCCCCAGACGCAGCAGCCATCGTCGCTTCCAGACCGAGGTCACAGCAGCACTTGCAGTGTAGGTCCTTTCCTGTTGAAGGTCACGTATCTAGTGATTGAAGAGATAGAAAATGGCGGTGACGTCCGCAGTGGTGACGTCCACGGCGGTGCGCATCATCACCGCCGGCGAACCTGTTCATTGGCTCCTGGGACCCATAGGGTCCAATGTTAACCAATGCAGCATTGCGCCGCGGTCTATGACCGCCTACCGTGACGGTGTGCAACGCCAGGGCAGTTACCCCACAATCCCATTGTCCCAGTTTAGAGGTCAGGCAGCCGCCATTTCAGGGGCCCACATGGCTTCATTTACTACTGCGTCACACATAGCTAGGCCTACACTCAACACACATACAGGAAGGGTTTTGTGAGTGGTGTAGTCTTGTGTGTGACTGTGGGTACATACCTGGAGGAGTAATGACTGGTTCTTCGCTGTTGTCCTTCGTGGGCACCGTCTGCTGGGACATATGAGAAGATGGCGGAATCCTCCGGTGTACCGACCGCTGGTGGACCTGTTGACAATGGAAGAGAGACACGCCATCGTAACCTACCGGTTTGACCGTGCCACAATCCATGAACTATGTACCCAGTTGGAGCCAGACCTGATGTCACCAATCCGCCATCCGACTGGAATCCCCCCTGACGTGCAGGTGCTGTCAGTGCTCCATTTCCTTGCAAGTGGGTCTTTTCAGACAACAGTGGCCATGTCATAATGGATGTCCCAGCCTATGTTTTCCAACGTCTTGTCCAGAGTGTTGGCTGCCCTGCTGAAACACGTAAGGAGATACATCATTTTCCCTCAGGTGGAGGATTTGCCTATAGTGAAAGGTGACTTCTATGCCCTGGGACATATCCCCAACGTCATAGGTGCTATTGATGGGACCCATGTAGCTCTGGTCCCCCCCCACAGGAGTGAACAGGTGTACAGGAACCGGAAGAGTTATCATTCGATGAATGTGCATATGGTGTGTTTGGCAGACCAGTACATCTCCCATGATAATGCCAAGTTCCCTGGCTCAGTGCATGACGCCTACATCCTGCGGAATAGCAGCATCCCTTATGTGATGGGTCAACTCCAGAGGCACTGTGTGTGGCTAATAGGTGAGCACCTGGAAGCAAGTCAGTGGGAATGGTTGTCTGGGTCTGGGGATATCCCTACAGGTTAGTGTGTGTCTAACAGTTGTCCTGTGCCATTTGCAGGTGACTCTGGTTACCCCAACCTGTCATGGCTACTGACCCCAGTGAGGAATCCCAGGAAGATGAATGTACAGATGGTCTGTTTGGCAGACCAGTACATCTCGCAGGTAAATGCTATGTTCCCTGGCTCTGTGCATGACGCCTACATCCTGGTGAATAGCAGCATCCCTGATATGATGGGTCAACTCCAGAGGCACCGTGTATTGCTATTGGGGGACTCTGGTTACCCCAACCTGTCCTGGCTATTGACCCCAGTGAGGAATCCCAGGACCAGGGCAGAGGAACGTTACAATGAGGCCCATGGGCGGACTAGGAGGGTGATCGAACGCACCTTCGGCCTCCTGAAGGCCAGGTTCAGGTGCCTCCATATGACAGGTGGATCCCTATTCTACTCACCGAAGAAGGTGTGCAACATCATCATCGCCTGCTCCATGCTCCATAATTTGGCTTTGCGACGCCAGGTGCCTTTTCCACAGGAGGATGATCCCGATGATGGTGTTGTAGCAGCTGTGGAGCCTGTGGAGCCTGTGGGCAGTGATGAGGATGAAGCTGAGGAAGAAGACAAAGACAACAGGGAGTCAGTCATACAGCAATATTTCCAGTGACACACAGGTGAGAACATTTTCATTATTAGCATTACATTAACTTTCGCACGTCTACCTCTATCCTGTTTTTCGATTTAAATCACTATTTGGTTACTGAGTTGTACCCTTCCATTACGGTTTTACAGGTGTGGTTACCTACGTGTCAACTGCTTGCATCCTTCAAGGGCTTGTGATGTGTGACATAGGTATGTTAGCGTTTAAATGGTACACCCATTATGACACTGTCATTGATAATAAATTTTTACTAAATCACAGACTGACTCCAGATTGTTTTGTGTTTCAAGGGTGTTTATTGAAGTGCTCTGAAATGGGAGGGGGTTGAAAAATGAGCATGGGTGATGGCGGAGGAATGTCCATGGCAGAGTCCAGTCTATTAGTCTCACAGGTGCACTGCACATCTGGGCATATGAAGTGGAGCTGGGGCAGTTTAAGTATGGACAGGGTAACAAAGTGGGACAGTGGGAGGACAATCAGGGTGGTCTCATTTCCTGGCGGGGGTCTTGCCATCTTGCTCTGTCCTGTTCCTGGATCTCAGGGACCGTTTGCGTGGTGGTTGTCCGTCTGCAGGGAGTCGGGTGCTGGTGTGGTGGTCCTGTGGTGGGGCGTCCTGTCCACTAGCGCCGGCGGAGGTGGTGGCCAGTTTATCGTCCTGGCTAGTGTCAGGGGCCCCTTGGAGTGCCACGGTGTCCCTCAAGGTCTGCTGTATGTCCTTCAGCACCCCTATGATGGTGCCCAGGGCGGAGCTGATGGTCCTGAGCTCCTCCCTTAACCCCAAATACAGTTCGTCCTGCAGGCGCAGGGTCTCCTGCAACTTGTCCAGGACCGTCGCCATTGTCTCCTGGGAGTGGTGGTATGCTCCCATGATGGAGGTGAGGGCCTCGTGGAGAGTGGGTTCCCTTGGCCTGTCCGTCCCCTGTCGCACAGCAGCCCTCCCAGTTCCCCTGTGTTCCTGTGCCTCCGTCCCCTGGACCGTGTGCCCACTACCACTGCCCCCAGGTCCCTGTTGTTGTTGGGGTGGTGGGTTACCCTGGGTGCCCTGTAGTGGTGGACACACCGCTGATTGACCTGTCCTGGGTAGGGAGGTTTGGGTCCGCTGGGTGGGTGCTGTGCTGGTGTTACCAGAGGGTGGAAGGTCGGTGTTGGGCTGTGCCTGTGCAAGGGGAACCGACTGTCCCGAGGCCCACAATGGTCCGGGCTGGTCATCAGGATCCAGTAGGGCAGAGCTGCTCTCATCACTGTGGGCCTCTTCTGGGGGTGGAGTGGTATTGTCTGGACTCTCTGGTGTGGTGACGGTCCTTTGTGTTCCTGCAGGGGCATAAGAGCTAGATTATTGCATGTGTGTGTGTAATGGTGTGCAATTGGTGGGTGTTTGTGTACCCCAGTGCAGTCATTCCTGTGTGTGAGGTTGTGTGGTGATGGTTGGGGGGGGGGGTGTACTGGGTATGTGCAGTGGGCATGCTTTAGTGAGGGGTGTCCATGCTTAGTTGTGTCATGCAGGGCTTGGTGTTGGGATGGGTGGTTTGTGTCATGGGTACATTAGTGAGGAGTTGTAGTGACAGGGGAGGGGGTGAGGGTGGGGGTGTGTGATAGCATGCAGGTAGGGTGGGGGATATGAAAGTTAAGAATTTACTTACCAGTGTCCCATCCTCCACCGACTCCTGCGAGGCCCTCAGGATGCAAGATGGTCAAGACCTGCTCCTCCCATGTTGTTAGTTGTGGGGGAGGAAGTGGGGGTCCGCCGCCAGTCCGCTGCACCGCGATGTTGTGCCTGGAGACCGTTAAACGCACCTTCCCCCGTAGGTCGTTCCACCTCTTCCTGATGTCCTCCCTATTTCTTGGGTGCTGTCCCACGGCGTTCACCCTGTCGACGATTCTGCGCCATAACTCCATCTTCCTGGCTATTGATGTGTGCTGTACCTGTGAGCCAAATAGCTGTGGCTCTACCCGGACGATTTCCTCCACCATGACCCTGAGCTCCTCCTCGGAGAAGCGGGGGTGTCTTTGGCGTGACATGGGGTGGTGTGGGTGATGTGTGGGGTGGTGTATGTGGTGATGGTTGTGGTGAGTGTAGTGGTGTGTGGTGTTTTGTGCGTGGATGTTGTGTGGGTGATGGTGTTGTGTGCCTCTGTGTAGTGGGGTTGTCTATTGCTGTGCTCTCTGTCGCCTTTGTCTCAAATTTTTGGTTGTAGGGGTTTGTGGGTGATGTGGGTGTGTGTTTTATATTGTATTGGGTGTGTGGGAGTGGTGTTTGTATGTGTATCAGGTGTGTGTATTTGTAATTGTCCAATGTGGCGGTGTTTTGGAGATGTGTGTGTATTTTGAGCGTTGCGTGTGTACCTCCAATGGAATACCGCGGTTGAAAGACCGCTGCGTGGATTCGTGGGTCGTAATAGCATGGGCGTGTTTCTGTTGGCGTGGAGGTGGAGGATTTGTTTCCACCAGTTTATCACTGACCTTTGGTGTGGCGGTGTTGTGTGGGTGTCTGAATTTCGGCAGAATCCAAGATGTGTGTCATAATAGCTGTGGCGGAATGCCGCCGCCGCCGCGGTGTATTGGCGGTCTTCTGCACGGCGGTAAGCGCCTTTTACCGCCAATGTTGTAATGACCCCCAATGTGTTGTGTCACACAATTGGTTTTATCAATGCCTGTTTTACCAATGCTTGTTTGTTAATGTTAGCAGGTGTAGACATGTGCTTTTAATTGGGTGTGGTGACTCATCCACATGTGGAAACTCAACTGCTTTCCTGATTGGCTATAAATAGCAGAATGAAGCATGCCTCCCTGCTTGGCTTTGTTTTGCTTCCTAATCTCAGCATCTGACTTGGCAGTCCAGCCCCTGCTGTCATCCTTGTATTCAGGACTTTTGAGGCAATTTTATTCTTCGTTCCTGTACCAGATGACACCAGGCATTCCTCCAGCACGCCGGAAAAGACTGCAGCTAAGTGACTAGTATTCTCCAGGGAGTTTGTTTTTTGAGTGCTGCGCTTTCCTAGAACAGCTGGTGTATTTCAGAACTCATATTTTGGCAGAGTGCTTATCTTGAAGAGACAAATGTATTTCTGAACATTCTACATTATTATTTTAGTTACTTGCCTAAATGTGCTTCAGGAAATCTGCTTGTGCTCAAGTACTACAAAAAGAGATAGTGCAATTTTAAAAGAGCATTTACGTGACTTTTCTTTCTCTAATAGCATAACTCTTGGATTTTAACTTGTGTCATTCATGCCTGTGTTTCAGATTTGAGGAATTTGCTTTTTGAAGGGTTTTTCACACACACAGTGAAACCAAACCAAACTGTGCCACCCTAACTGTTTGAAGCCAGAGTAGACATTTGTATTTCTTGGATTGTTTTTGTTCCTTTTAGTTTAACCCTATGCATGCAGGAAAGTTATATGTAATATAATTAATGCCCTTATTTGTCTTTCTTGTGCATAATAAGTGCAACCACAGTTTTAATTGTAGTGTGCAACATTGAATCTCTGTGAAGCCAGCCCTGGTGTCTCAGTACTTATTGTTATGGTACTCAGTTTGGGTTTTAGGTAATGCAGTGTTAGTAATTGTGCCAACAGTTATTATTATCCAAGAAAAGTGCTGGAGCATCCCAGTGTTCTTCTACCGCTCCCGTGCCCATATCAGAAAGAGAGATTCAGTTTCAAGGAAGATGAGTGAACTAACTCTACTGTCACTCTGTCAACAACGACCTGCCCCCCGAAGATACAGGGTGTCTGGCTGGACCAGCAAGACGTGGCAGTGTTTTGTCTCTTTCTCTTCCACTGCCCCTTTCCTTTTGGGACACCTGCTGGGGTTTCTGTGTCCACCAGGAGGTGCCAAGAGGTGTTCCAGGAGGTCGGGGGCATACTATCGCCCCTGCAGACATCCTGATTTTCAGGTGAGTGGCCCCGTCACGATAGTGGCCAATGGGGATGTACGCTGCTGGTGACAGTATACACCGCCGCGGACGTGACCGACATTTTATTTCTCAAACATCACTTGTTTCCTGACCTTCCACAGGAGAAGACCTACACTGCATGTGCTGCTGTGACCTGTGTCTGGAACCTACCATGGCCCATATGGCCGGGGAAAGGGCCCCAGCCTTCACTTCGGAGGAGTTAGACCAACTGGTGGATGGGGTCCTACCCCAGTACGGACTGCTGTATGGGCCTCCAGACCAACAGGTGAGTACACTGTGGCCATGATACATGTGACATGAATGCATGGAGTTGTGTGTGAAGGCATCAGGTAAGGGTGGGTGGGGGGATTTTTTCTTGGCGATGTACATGTTGTGAGCTGGCCTATGTGTTTTGCAATGTTGATGGGATCGGGTATGGTGGACCATGTGTGTGACAGGTAGGACTGTTCGTTTAAGGGAGTTCTCCTGTATGTATTACTTCTGCAGGTCAGCGCTCATCAAAAGAAGGGATTATGGCATGCTATCGCCAAGGAAGTGCGTACCCTGGGAGTCTATGGTAGGCGGAGCACCCACTGTCACAAACGGTGGGAAGACCTGAGACGCTGGGCATGGAAGATCGCGGAGGGCCAGCTGGGGATGGCCTCTCAATGAGGAAGGGGTGCCCGTTGGACCCTGACCCCCCTGATGGTCTACATACTGGCGGTGGCCTACCCTGAGCTGGCTGGGCGCTTGAGGGCATCACAGCAGCCACAAGGGGGTAAGTACAGTGGGAATAGTTACAACCTATGGCTGGTGGGTGGTATCAGGGTGGTGGTTGTATGTTAGTGGGTGCCCCTAAGGCCAGAACAGACATAGAAGTGTAGGTTCTCTGAAGGGTAAGGGTTGCATGGCAAATACAAGTAACCTAGGTTGTTAGTATTCACTTCTATTCAGGGCTGCTTGGGTCCCAGGTGTGCTGCAGTTGGCGGTGCGTGCTCCCCCTCATGCCTTGGTGACTAGCCATATCACTGGTAGTGCAATGCATAGTGCGTAGGCCTGTTTCCTGTGTGTGAGGGTGCTGTGTACACCAATGGTGATGTTGGTGCAATCATTGGCCCAGTGTATCCTTTGTCTCTCCCCCCCTTTCTTGTTTTGTCATCCTGTTCTTATATGCATTAGCATCATCTGGCGGAGGACCAGAGGCACCGGTGACAGAGGGAGCTGCATTCCACAGTACACTGGAGGCAGAGTCCACCGACACCGAGGGAACCAGTGGGACGGAAGGCGAGGGGAGCACCACGGCGGAGACTGGAGGGGACAACACAGACTCTGATACCTCTTCCGAAGAAAGCTCCCTGGTGGTGGTAGACACCACTGTGACCACCCCAGCTGCAGGTACAGCCGCCACTCCTGTACCAGCACCGCCCTCCCAGGAGCCCCTCAGTGAGTTGCCCGTGCCACCTCAACCAGGAGGGTGGGCATCTCATTTGCCGCAGGCACCTCGGACCCTGCCCAGTGAGCCCTGCTGCCCTGAGTGAGGCGGCTATTAACCTCCTGAGATCCATCTCTGTAGGGCAGTCAACCACTGTGAATGCCATCCAGAGGCTGGCATCCCAGATGCAGCAATGCAATGCATTCCTGGAGGGCATTCATGGAGGATTGGCGGCCCAACAGAGATCGATTCAGGCTCTGGCTCTCTGATGGCAGCCATTGTCCATGTTTCAACTGCCCCCCCACCAACTCCCACTTGCCAGTCCCATTCTCCTCAACCCCAACCCATCCCAAGCTTACAAACAGACGAGCAAGAGTGACACAAGCACCACACTTCATCCCACAGGCACTCACACAAACACCAAACCGTTGCAGACACGACAAAACCCACAGCCTCCACTGTCTCCCCCTCCTCCTCCTCCTCCACCTCCCTCCCAGTTACATCCACACTCACACCTGCATGCACTACATCAACATCCACTACCAGCATCACCACACCAAGCAGAACACACACCTCACTGGCAGACACTGCCACAACATCCATGCAGGCGTCCCCTGTGTCCTCTCCCACCCTGTCTGTCCCCTCCCCTCCTAAAGGACAAAAACGCAAGCACTCAGACACCCAACAGCGATCCACCTCACATCAGCATACAGCCCATGCACCTGCACCCAAATCCAACAGACATACACCTCTGACAACCACTCCCTCATCCTCCACTCCCATTACTCCTCCCTCCTCCCAAACCAATGTCCCTTAGAGGCTTTTCCTTGCCCAACTTGATGTCTTCCCTACCCCTACCCCCCGTCCTTCACGTAAGGGCAGGGCACCAAGGACACAGCCCAGCACCTCAGCCAAACTGTCCACGAGGACAGTGGTAGCCCCACCTACTCGTGGTGGTAAGGATACAAGACCTACAACACTGAAGGGGAAGGAGCCAGAACCACCAGGCAAAGAGGGGAAGAGCCTATCCACCTCTACCAGGAAGAGTAAGGTTTCCCCGACCCATGAACAGGAGGAGAAGAGGCAATCTATGCCAGCGGAAGCTGTCAGGCTAATACCGCCACCACCATCAGCTGTCACGAGGCCCCCACACCAGCTGTGGATGTACAGCCATCAGTGAGTGCAGGTGGTGCCCAGGAGCCTCCTCCAACCACCACCACAATGCAGCAATCGCTGAGTGCAGGGGCTGCGCAGTAGCCTCCCCCAACCACCACCACCATGCAGCCATCACCGCCGGTGGATGCCATTTAGTCCAGGAGGTGCTGTGCATGCTGCCCCCTCCAGAACCATTGGGCAAGTCATCCACTTGAGAGACTGTGGCCTTGCACTCCCCAGGACAAAGCAATGGGCATGTTGCCCCCTCCAGAACCAGTGGGAAAGATACCCACTCCAGAGACTGTGACCTTGCACTCCCCAGGACAAAGCAATGGACATGTTGCCCCCTCCAGAACCAGTGGGAAAGACATCCACTCCAGAGACTGTGGCCTTGCACTCCCCAGGAGAAAGCAATGGGCATGTTGCCCCCTCCAGAAGCAGTGGGCAAGTCACCCACTCCAGAGACTGAGGCCTTGCACTCCACATGACAAAGCAATGGGCATGTAGCCCCCTCCAGAACCAGTGGGCAAGTCACCCACTCCAGAGACTGTGACCTTGCACTCCCCAGGACAAAGCAATGGGCCTGTTGCCCCCTCCAGAATCAGTGGGAAAGACACCCACTTGAGAGACTGTGGCCTTGCACTCCCCAGGACAAAGCAATGGGCATGTTGCCACCTCCAGAACCAGCGGACAAGTCACCCACTCCAGAGACTGTGGCGTTGCACTCCCCAGGAAAAAGCAATGGGCATGTTGCCCCCTCCAGAACCAGTGGGCTTGTTGCCGTATCCGGCTGAGCTGTCTCCCTCCCCCTGAGGTGCCTGCCTATTTGCAAACTGATGCCCCTGCAGTGTTCTATCAGGTTGTGCTCAGGATTTGAGTTGGGTCTTAGACTGTGGCCTGTGGTCATGTGGGCCCTTTGAACTTTGGACTTGGCAGTGTTCCTTTTTAGGGTTGAGCCTGTGACAGCGCATGAATATGCGCTCTCGCTAGCGAGACTCTATTGTATACAATATAGGGCTTGTAATCTGCCCGCTGCTTACCATTTGTGAAGAGTCTATGTCACTCTGCTTTGCTGCATCCTGAATGGCCAGCAAAGGCCATGCGTCACTTCCGTTCTTTTCTCCAGCGCAGGGACCAAGCACAGATTGATCACATTTAATTGGTGTCCGTTCGCTGATTGTGCCTTGTTGAAGTGCAATTTTTTTTACCCATTTTGCTGCTTTCCCTTTCCACCACTTCCCCATGTAGCTGTCCCCTTCGTCCCCACCCTTCTTTTCTTGCTTACTTATACCAGCCCTCTCCCCCAGTCCATCCATGCTTGCCCGTCCTGCTCTTTCACCCGAAAATAAAAAGCGCTATGACGAGGCGCCAGTGCTGGCCGTGTCATAGCGCTTTTTTGATAACTTTAATGTGGCACAAAACACTCTGCGAGATCCGCCAGCCATTCCTCATCATGGCCTTCTGATTAATTTGGTTCCCACGGTAAGGTAAACTGCCAGTCCCAGTTACAGTACAATGCAGGTCAAACAGCATACTTCACTGTCCCAGGTCAAAGGGCACTCTCTTTTTGTCACAGAAACGGGGCTGAAAAATACAAGGGCCCAGTAAAAATCTGAGTGCTGTTCAAGAGTTCATTGTTACCTCCCCTCGACCCCACTTATTTACTCTAAGCTGCTGTTTGCTCTTAAACCTTTGTGCATGGGGGAAAGAAAGATGAGCCAGCTGGAGGGCAGGATACAGCCAGAGCCTGCTCCCTGTCAGAGCCCAGAGGAACATGAAAAAGATCATATGATTATCTGATGGGGCCGATATCGTTGTATACATTCCTATGACTGTGCGAGAAAGATGCGCTGACTTCCATGTTGCAGGTTGCTTCTCAGTGAACAACACCGGGTCTCAGTGTATAAAATCAATTAGCACCAAGTGTATAAAGTGTTATTTAGGGCCGTGCATCATAAACATGCTAGTACAACAGGATTTTTTTGATTAAAGTGTGTTGGACTCAATAATTTATTCAATTACACCAGTGGTGGAATGAAACTCAAGGGCTCCCTGTTGAAAAAAAGGGTTATTGGTAAGGGCAGGTAGGTACCTACACTTAGCAATAGGCCACTAACCTCCACTTAGGTCCAGTTAGGTCTCCATAAATTAAACCTAGCTCAACCCTTGGTAGCTTGGCAACGAGCGACAAGGCTTAATTTAGGAGACAGAGTGTAAAGCATTCAAATATCACAAAACAGTAATTAAATAAAACACAGAAAACAGTTTAAAAATCCAAAACCAATTTAAAAAAATAAATTATATTTCTATTTTTAAAATGACACAATAACGAATAAAATCGGATAAGGGGAACCGGAGATATGCATTTTTAATGAATTAATGCTTTCTAGCACATAGAAGCAACTAGCGCTCAAATGGTTAAAAAAAAGGTCGCACTGGAAAGGAACAAAGTCCAGAGTTCAGGCCACCCATGAGGTAACACTGTCACACTTACTTTCAGAAGTGTTTGATTCAGGAAAGTGGTCCACAGCACCAGCCAAGGGTTCAGAGGCTCTGGTATGCTTTTTGGGGTCTGGGACTACAACTCCCACAATGCACCTCTTCAATTTATGGAGTTGCCCCAAACGTCTCCAAACTTCTGGATCTTCTTCCAGAGGTTCTTTTTGTGTCCTTGAAGTGTCCACAACTTGATCCAAGGTTCCAGAAGCTCTGAGTTGCTCCTTGGGAGTTGGGACGACAATTCCCAGAATTCATCTGGTCAGAATCCTCAAAAGGCCACTGGACGCTGGTCAGCTGGGCTCGGCTTGCAGGACTTGATGCAAGGGACTCTGGGCAGCTCCTTTGTACCTGTAGCAAACAGGGAGTCCCTTCTTGAAGCAGTAGAAGACAGGTAAAGTCCTTTTAGTGGTGAAGCCCAAGTGTGCAGCTGGTGCAGTCCTCCAGAGTGCAGTGTCCAGGAGCAGGTCAGGGTCCAGCAAGGCAGTCCTTCTTCTCCTGTAGTTCTTGCTTGTTGGAATCTGAATGGGATCTGAGGTGTGGGTGCAGGTCTGCCAGTTTTATCCTTGCTCCTGGGTGAAAAACAGGGTGGTCCTGATTCTCCAATCAGGTGCAGGGCCCTTCCCCCTGTGATGACCACTTCCTGGGAAGTGTGGCAAAAATCAATCCCAGGAGGCAACATTCCTCAAAAATCCATCATGGCTGAAAGTGATTTTTGGAGGTTACATCTGGCTGAGCCCACCCACTGGTGTGGCTAAAAATCAAAAACATACCTCTCTCCTGCCCTCTCCTAATCTAATCAAGGGGGCACCTAGTTGTCTGGGGTTGCAGGATGCGGGGGTGTTGCTGGGTTGCTCCAAATATCCTTCTCTGCCTTTGAAGACCAGTTTGGCAGCCCTCCCCCTTCCTGCCTCACCATCTGCTGAGGGGAGATCCCCTCCCACAGGCACATTTCTTGGTGTGAAGCCAGGCCACTTCACACCTCATCAAGGCAGCTTGGCCAGGCTGCCAGAGGCTGGACCATCAGAGCACAGCAGCAAAAACAATGCAGGGCTGAAGTTGGCAACTTTTCAGGTAAAGTTTAAAACTCATCATCTGAACAAGTTAATTAAATCCCACAACTGGAAGTTGTGGGATTTATTATGACAATTATTTGATACCAAACTCTTTTTATATGTTACTTAAGGGGATTTTTAAAATTAAAATAAAGTCTCCCCATTCTAGCCTTTGGAGGCCATTTACTACAATGAGGGAAAGACAAATTTGGCTGTTTTACCTCACCAGGGCTTATAAAACTATTTTTATAAGGGCCCTGCTTATAGTTACATGGCACCCAGCCCTAGGGGCACATAGGGCACACCTTAGGGATGACTTATATGTAAAAATAAGGTAGTTTAAGACTTTGGAACTACTTTTAATTCCAAAGTCGAATTTGCATATAACTTTAATTTAAAAGCAGCCAGCAAGGCAGGCCTGCCTTTAATATGATACTGGGCACCTCAGCAGTGCACCTATGGGTGCACTACCTATGCTGGGGTCCCTAAACCTACATGCCCTACCATATACTAGGGACTTATAGGTAGGTTGACTTAGCCAACTATAATTAGCCTAATTTGCATATCCATTTTACACAGAGCACAGGCCCTGGGACTGGTTAGCAGTACCCAGGGAACCATCAGAGTCAGGAAAACACCAGCCAAAAGTGGAAAATGGGGGCAAAAAGTTAGGGGGCCTCTGCAATCAGCCCTGTTTTCTCACACTCCCCCTGCAAAGTACCTGTAGGGGGGCCTCTCCCCCTTGGACCCAGTCAGGGGCCTGCTGCCTGTGCACAATGTAGTGTGCTGAGGGGGCCCCCTGGAGCTCGGCAGCTCCCCCACTCCGGCACCACATGGGCTGCTCGGGCCTTTGTTATGCCACTGGATTACACTGAAAATCTGTTTCCTCACTTAAAATAAATTGAGGATGGGTCATGTATGGGCCCCTGAGGACTATCCCATGGCCACAGAAGGTAAATTATGAGAGGTAAGCAATACTGGGGACTCACCTGAACTCCTGGATGTTGAGAAATTGGAGTGGGCCAGCTACCATCTTCTTCACTTTCTACTTACTTACTAGTATACACATTCAACTCAGTACTTTCTGAGCCGGGGATGCAATCAGTAGGCGCGGCTGAACCACTCTGATGGGAGCATGTTCACAAGTCCTTTTAGGGTCGAGTGCGCAAGCGCTCTGACCCCTGTTGTAATCTCTCTGTGGGCTTTTAACCACGCCCATGTCACGCCAATCACTTTAGTTGGTTCATGGCCTTGCCTTTTAACATTTTCTTGATTTCATTAGTGAAAGGCATGCATATCTCATGCCTTTTCCGGTGTTTAGCCCTCCTCGAGTGCACCGGCCAACTACTGAAAACATACGAGGTTCTATGTTTTCCGTATGGTTTATGCACTACTTTTTAGTTTTATTTTGTTGGCAGCGCGATCTCACTGGGCAGTAATCGAGCCAGCAATGGCGAAACCAGACCGGTCTTTTTGTTCTGAATAGTTTCCTTCATGCTGATGGTGTGGCGCTTTGATTCAGCTCCATTATGTGAAATGTATTACTTCCCATTTTCAGTTTATGTGACAAAAAAAGTCTGGTTTGGAGTTTACACCGCTAATAGTTCTAACTCAAGTAAATGTGAGACCCATTGCATTGCAAATGCTTGTTTGTACATGTGCACATATCTTTTTCATTGCCAAATCGAATTATTAATTTTGATGTTGATCTGATTACAATCACTTTAGTCAATTCCTGTTGTCCTTGCATTATTCTGCCATTTTTCGGGGACAAATTGTTTTTCTTGTGCAGCTGGTTGTGTGTATGGTGTGTGTGTCAGGTGTTTGTTGTGCGTGTGTGTGTCACTCTTGTTTTCCTCCCTCCCTCCCTTGTGTGCTAGTGGCTGTACTCACCGTCGTCGTCTTCGTCGGCGTTGGTGTTCCAGGTGGAGCATAACGTAGAAGATCATTGGGAAAACTTGCAGTTCCGGTTCCATGGTAGCATGGTTCTTCCCTGTGTCTCCAATGGTGAGTCCTTTCACTTCTGAGCTCTGTTTTTGTCCGGCTTTTGTTGGCATTGGTACCGCCCCGGAAAAGGTGGTGTTTTCCTGTGTCAAAATATGGTGAGTGGTACTTTGTCTTCCGCCTGGCTGTTGGTGGATACCGCCATGGTGGCTGTTGTTTCCGCCCTGGCGGATAGTGTGGTACATTGGCTGTCTATGGGAGATATCAACGAAATGGTCATAACTTGGTGGTAATTACCGCCAGCCTGTTGGCGGTATTACCACCACTTTATCACCTACCGCCAGGATCGTAATACGAGCCTATATTACTAATTGTCAATAAGCAAGCAATAGAACTTACCACTGCCCGCCACTGCCACAGCAAAGTCTTCCCCCACATCGGTTCCCGCAGCCACGTCCGTGCAGCCGCTGTTGCCGCTGGCCCCAGCACTGGTGGTCCACAATTTAGAAGCCACATATGCCTCCCCTTATTGTTTTTTTGTAATAGTAAAATACAACTGCATTACATCACTATATTTCGGTTACAGGCTTTTCTTCTATCAAAATATCAGGTGGGCATTTTGTTGGTTGACAATTTTTTTTAAAAACAGGTAGTCAAGAAAAAATATTGCCAATGGAGGGGCAGAACTAGCTATTAATGAATCTGAGTTTTTCATGAGAAATAAAAGTGTGCAAGACTTGGTCAATGAGGGACATATGTCTTGGTTGGCTAACGTAATGGGGCCATCCTCCTCATACTTCCAACCATGGTGGACGGTCATCATCTGCAAGTATACTAATAATACTAACACAACATTGGAGGGTTCAAGCGATTACAGGACCATGTTCAGAAACACTCTTTCCCTTTTTTTTAAATGACTGAACTGGAGCAAGAAAAAGAAAGCTTTCAAACAAAACAAGTAGAATACCTTACATGGGTATTCAATCTTCAGTACATGTGTTCTCTGAGCCTTACTTCCACTCCTCAAGATAAGATACATAAGGGGAGAGGAAAAGCTCACTGACAAAAAAAGCAGAAGAAAGGACGCTATAGACAGACATGTACAGTCAGACAGTAGAGAAACTTGAAATATAGAAAATAGGTAAATAGGATAATGCAGGGATAAGAAGAATTTACAAAACAGATAAATCGAAGTGGAGTTGTAAAACAATTAGGAAATAGGCACATTAAAAAGGTAGAAAATAATTCTAAGTGCGTAGCGGTAAAAGTTAAGGAAATAAATATTATTATTAACAACACCAGGAGGACTTACTTGGGCATCAGAGCCATCTGTCCCAGCACTTGTGGAGGGGTCACATTCAGCTACCTTGCCCACCTCACCGCCAGCACTCTTCCTGCCCCTGGATGCTGGATGATGTAAGAAAAAAAATAGAAAAGATTAGTAGTACTGTTAATAGTCTCTCCAAGAATATTATTTTTTTACAGGAAAAAGAAAATGCAGTAATATTTCTTCATCAGAGGTTCATAGAGCCTGTATATAATAATACTTGTCTCATGGACCATCCTATTCCAAATTTCCTAACCCTATTCCAAATTTCCTAAACTACATTTTGGAATTACTAATAAATTGCAATTAATGATTTCTACAGTTTTCATCTCATTCGCAATCTCTCAATGTATAGATTGGATGCATGCAAAACTACTACACATCACCGGGAAATTGCTTGGCAGTTGGCACCGTATGAGCTACAAAACAATTATAAAGCCACAATAAAGTGAGAGAACATGCAAACTTATTAATGGTAAGAGGCATATTTATACTTCTTTTGCGCCAAATTTGCATCATTTCTTTTACGCACATTCGGTGCAAAACTAACTCCATATTTATACTTTGGCGCTAGACCCGTCTAGTGCCAAAGTTATGGAGTTAAAGTCATTATTTGGACGTGGAAACCTACTTTGCGTCAATGAGATGCACAGTAGGCGTTCCTGTGCAAAAAATGACTCTATGGCCTTTGCCCATATTTATCTCCTCATGCTAAAATCATGCAGGGGGGAGGAGGGGTCAAGTAATGGTGCAAACCTTGCTTTGCACCATTATTTAACACGCAGGTCAGAGCAGGCGTTAGAGGACCGGTGGGCCTATTTCCATGGTGGAACACCATTGAATAAGCACACAGGTGCCCTCCCCAGGCCCCAGAGACACCCCCACCCACACAAGAGGGACAGCGGAGGATGGGGGACCCCATCCCAGGTACGTATAGGTAAGTACATGTAAGTATTTTTTTTAAAGAGCTTTTGGGGGCCCTGAAAAGGGCCCCCTACATGGCACTAGGTGCAATGGCCATGCCCAGGGGACCCTGGTCCCCTGTGCTGGCCATTGAGGTGGTGGGCATGACTCCTGTCTTTTCTAAGACAGGAGTCATGTGGTATGGATGGTTTTGCATCAGAAAATTACACTAGGTTGGTTAAAGGCATTTTTTTTACTCTAACCTGCCTAACGTCATTTTTGGGTGCAAAACACCCTTCTCCCATACCGTCACCTCCTTCTGGCTAATGTCTTCTTTTTTTACACTAGCTTACCTTTTGCGCAGGCTTGCACCATTCCATAAATATGGTGCCCGGCTGGTGCTCAAGAATGGTGCAAGCCGGTGCAAAACTTTTTGTTGCAAAAATGCGTTCGTGTAGTTTTATAGTATACATTTGCCCCTAAGTGTTTGAAGATGGGTCATTTTTTGTGTGGCCTGCACAAGTAATGGGTCCACGCATGACTACTACTGGGAACCAAACACCCTGTTTGACTCTCATAGGGTAGCATTGCAGAGCAGTCCAAAGCATACTCAAGGGAGGTGGTATGGGCTAGTAACCCCCATTCACGAGCACACAACATGACACTCAATAAATGATTGTCCAGTCCGTGCTTTTTCTTTTGATAAAGTAAAAGTACATTTAGTACACACACACTACTCAATACTAGGTAACAATTTACAAATATATACAGATTGTTGGAATTACTCTTGGATAACATTGTGTAATCATTCTGATTGCAAAACATTTCCTGGTATCCCAATTCAATACATTGACTGTAAGTTGGAGTGAGAACACCTGAATCTGGCAGCAAAATACATCTACTTTGATAAGAGATGGTTGTCAGTCTCATTATTCAATTCAGCATCCACCAAGCACATGTAGAGGCACGTTGGTAAAAAGTAAACATTAGGATTAATTTCTGATTACTTTTAGATTATTTCCTAGATATCCTTGATTAACTTGGTGTAATACCATCCTACAACCTTAGACGATGTAGCCCCAAAAACAAAGAACAAAAGTTCTAAGAAGCTTGTGCTTTTCATTATGAAGGAACCCTTGGGGGGTTATAATTATATTGTGCCACCCAACCTAGGGTGGGGACGCAAACTTTGCATTGAGGGGGAGGTCGCGCTGCTCCCCCGTCCGTGAGCACTTGGTTGGTGGTGGCCCCACCTTCCTGGGGCCACCACATGCTGAGAACTGGGCTCATGGAGATGTTAGGCCTCGCAATGCATTGTGGGCTGGGATGTATAAGTGATGAGCATCTCCCGCTTTGCCGGGGAGAGCTGCTCTGCTTTAACTTATGCAGCCTCCGCACCGTGTTCTTCTTTGTTTGGGGGTGTCTGGTCCCACCCAGACACCCCCTGCATGGGTGCCTCTTTGGAAGGCAGCATGGGGAGCCCACCCCTGGCTACCCTCATGTGGGGGTGTCTCGTCCCACCTGGACACCCCTGTCATGCTGCCTCTTCATTTGAGGGTAGTGCGTGGAGCTCATCCCCGGCTGCCCTCGTGTTGGGGAGTGCCCAGTCCTACCCTGTTACCCATGTTGGGTGCTTAACATTGAGGAGTATTTCGGGGGCCCCATCCCCGGCCGCTCCCACCGGCTCCGTACATGGTCAGCTTCTCCAGGTGGTGCCATGGGAGCCAGCCCTGCACTTGGTGTCTGCCCCCTAAGGTGGGCAGATGCGAGCAGCTGCGGTGGCCGGGTGGACCACCTGGGGGAGTGCAATGGCACTCCCCCCTCTTTCCCTGCCGCATTGGGCCCCAGGATGGGGTCTGTGGCCCCTCCTCTCCTTCCTGGGTAAGCGCGACAGCACTCTTCATTGCACCGTTCCTTGGATGGGGTCTGGGGCCCCTTGGGGTGGCTTCACAGGGGTGCAGACTTTGACTTCCATGTGGGGGCCCCAGGATGGGGTCTGGGGTCCAGTTGGTATTTTCACGGGAGCACGACTCCGCTCCCCAGTAAAAAGGCAGTAGGAACTCTGACTATCCCTCACATGTGTACACCCATCTCATGAGGCCTACTCTAGGGGCCAGATGTAGCAAAATTTTGCAAGTCGCAAATGGCCCGATTCGCTATTTGCGACCCTGCAAAATCGGAAATGGGATGAAAAAATCCCATTTCCGACTCGCAAAATGCGATGCGAGCCGGTACCGACTCGCAAAATTTGCGATCCCATTTTGCGACCCGCAAATAGGAAGTCGCAATTTGCGAGTCGCAAACCATATGCAATAGCAACTCGCAAATTGCGACTAGTCGCAAAAAGCCCATTTTGCACTTCCAATTTACCACTACCTCAGAGCAGGTAGTAACCATTACCAAAGTATAAAAGGAGACCCAGAAGGCATCTGGGTTACACAAAATGGCGGAGATATACCTGATAGTAGTGAGGAGGAGAGCCCACGCCGCCCAGCAGAGGAGGAGGAGGAGCCAGAGACAGGAGAAGATTTACAGAACAAGGCAGATACTCTTCCAGCAAACTGAGGAGGAAATTTATGACAAATATAGACTTAGCAGCGCAGCTATACTAGATTTAATAGATTTACTCAAACCACAGCTAGAACGCCAGACTGTGCGCGGCTGCGCCATCCCTACGCATGTGCAAGTGCTATGCTCACTGCACCTCTTGGCCTCAGGTAGCTATCAGGGGGTCATTGCTGTGGCAGGTGGAGTATCCCAAAGTGCACTATCAAGGTTCTTCAGGGCATTCCTAGATGCCATACTCACACACATGTCCCGATACATATACCTACCCAGAAATGAGGCAGAAATCAACAGTACCAAGTTGGACTTTAACCGGATTGCCAACTTCCCCCATGTCATAGGGTGTGTAGAAGGGACACATATTCAAATATGCCCTCCTGCAAACCTGGAATATCTGTTTCACAATAGGAAGTGTATCCACTCACTCAATATTCAGGTGGTATGTGACGCCCATTATGTCATCACTGACATGGTTGCTAAGTTTCCAGGCAGTACTCATGACTCCTACATTTTTAGGCACAGTGGGATACACCAACGCCTGGAACGTGGGGAGTTTGGAGACGGATACCTCCTAGATAGAGCTGACTACACCTTGAAGACATGCACACAGGTCAATGTGCAAACCACCCATGCCTTGCTAACAGTGTACGTTTTGTGCCCAACAGGTGACAGTGCATATGCACTACGTCCATGGATACTGACTCCATACTCAACACCCAGCAATGACTGCGAGAGGCGATACAACAGTGCACATAAGAGGACCAGGAACATCATAAAAAGAACCTTCGGACTGCTGAAAGCAAGGTTCAGATGCCTCCACCGAAGTGGAGGTGCCCTCCAGTATACCCCAATAACGGCATTCAAAATAGTTGTCGCATGCGCTATCCTGCACAACATTGCCACCCGACGTGGGCTACCTCTCACCCCTGACGACCCAGATTCGGAGGATGAAGAGCAAGAGCAACCATATCGCCATCATGGGGATAGGAGCATCGCAAATCAAGGCAGACTGAGATGGGAACACATTGCAAACCAATACTTTGGAAGGTACGTGCCAACTTCTACCATACTCACCAATAGAACAAACAGTCCATGTGTTAAGGGGAAAGAACAAATGATTTAATAAGTGCAAATAACCAAACTATATACATTAAAAAACAGTTCAGGGCCTTCAATAGTCCACCTGGCAAGGGACACATTGACATCATGTGCCCCAACCCCAGGGACAGTGTGGAGCTCACACCCTACGGCGGGCTCGGCCAGCCTGGCTGGTACTAGGTGGGTCAGCAGTGCTCTGCCTTGTGCTTCCACTACGTAGCACCCTGGTGTCACCGGCAGAGACACTGCTGACAGTGGAGCCCTCCTCACTGTCTTGTGGGGTGTCGCCTGTGCCCCTGGCCACCTGCCGTGCCTCCATTAGGTCTATTGCATGGTTGATCCAGCCCAGGCCCCGTGCCACATCACCCGCAAGGTGGCCCATGTCAACCTGGAGGCTGACTGTTCGCCTAGACAGCCCATTTGTGTTAACTGCCAGCCTAACGATAGAGGAGGCCATCCTGTCCAGGCGTTGCAGCAGCTGGCGGTCCCTGCGCCGTGCACTGTCACTCTGCGTTAGCAGTCCTGCCACCAGTTCGCGCATAGACAGTGCAAGGTCACCTGTGTTGTTCCCAATGACCTGCAGTTCTGAATGCACCTGCTGCATGCTGATGGCGTGGTTTCTCTCAAAGCCCTGCAATAACCCACTAATCCTCCTTAACTGTTGGTTTTGCAGGCGCTGACCCCGTAGCAGTTGGGCCTCCGTTGGTGTTGTGGAGGCAAGCCCTGACTCTGCCTGCTGCTCTGCTGTTGTCATCCTGCGTCACCTGCGCAGCGGTGGAGGCCCTGTAATGTCTGACGTAGCACTCTGGCTTATACCTGGTGCAGGCTCCAACACCACTGTTGCAACAGGTGTTTCCAGAGAGGGCATGGTGTTGGTGGTGCAGTTGGGAGTGGTTGCAGGTCCTGTTGTCTCCTCTCTGTGCTGGCTGACCATTGGCACCTGGCTCCTTGGGCTGGTGGGGGTGTCTTGTGGGAGACCTGTGGGACATGGGGAACACACTGTCAGTGTCTACTATCAGTTAATAACTTCCTAATAAACAATTTCCTTTGAACTGCCTACTTGACTACATTGCCCATAATGCATCATTCTTGTGTTTGCTACTCTGAAATGGAGCTATCTTGGTTGTGCATGCCCCTGTGTACATGGTGGTGGGGTATGGCATTGATGGGGGTACAAGCATATCACATGGTACTCACCGGTTGATGGTCCTGGCTCAGAGGTGTCCAGTTCTCCAATTCCACTGACAGCCTCAGGCTCAAGGGTCTCCTCAACCCTTTCCTCCAGGGGTGTGGGTGGTGGTATGGTAAATGGTCCCCCTCCTGTGCCTCTCATCTCCTGGAGCCGCTCTGCCACCCTCTCCTTGGTCCGAGAGCGCAGGTCATACCACCTCTTCTTAAGTTCTTCCACACTCCCGTGGCTGACCCCCAGGGAATTTACCTTGTCCTGGATATCCTGCCAAATTCGTTTTTTTTCTGTGTCTGGCACAGTGAGGGCTGCCCTGCCAAACAGCTTGTCATGGTGCTGACAGCACTCATCTGTTAGCACCTCCAACTCCTTCTCAGCAAACTTGAGCTTCCTTTTCCTGGGAGTGTCAGCCATTGTTGCTGGAGCTCTGTTAGCTGTGCTGCAGTTAAAAAGGGTGTGGTCCTGCCTCCTCCCAGGTGTATTTGTAAACTTCCTGGCTGTGATGTCATCATCATGTGCCAGGAAGTGTTTTCCTGAGTGTTCTGAAGTGATTTCTAGAGTGTTCTGCAGCACCTGCTTTCAATTTTCAGCACAGTCGCAATTTGCGACACCCACTCGCAAATTGCGAGTCCATTTTTTGCTCTGTTGCAAAAAGCGACCTCGCAAACAGCGGACTCGCTATCTGCGGTGCGACTCCGGGTGCGAGTCGCAAATTGTCCGCGCACTTTCTACCTGAATTGCAGTTAGCGACTTGCACATGCTCGCAATTTGCGACTCGCTATTTTTTTCCTACCTACATCTCGCCCTAAGTCACCACCCACTCTGCATCGTTCCTTCTGCACCAGGCTACCTAAGCGCTGTTCTTGGGCTGGGCATGCCAGGAATCCTCCCTGCGCAGCCCTCACATGGGTACACACGTGTAACCAGCCCGGGGCCTCCTACTCTTGCTGCGCCACAGTAACCTTTCCTTAGCAGGGTGGTATAGGCGGTAAACACGTGTAGTCCATTTTACCATGTGTTTACTGTGGGTGAGTCCCCGAATAGGAGACTCCCTCACAGTAAAAGGTCATGGACACAAACCCAAAACAGGTAAGTAACAGTAAGAAAAGTAGTGCAAACAATGTAGAATCACAATAGAATGCAATAGGTAGAAATAGGCCTAGGGGCAACACAAACCATATACTCCAAAAGTGGAATGCGAACCACGAATGGACCCCAGGCCTAGTGTAGGTTGTAGAGGGTCGCTGGGACTGTAAGAAAACAGTAAGGGTGTCCAAGATACCCCACCCCAAGACCCTGAAAAGTAGGAGTAAAGTTACCCTACTACCCCAGAAAGACAGAATAGTTGTGATAGGGGATTCTTCAAGAACCACAAGCACCAGCAAAACACTGAAGATGGATTCCTTGACCTGAGGACCTGTAAAGGAAGGGGACCAAGTCCAAGAGTCACGAGAGTGTCCAGGGGGGGCAGGAGCCCACAAAACCCCGGATGAAGGTGCAAAAGGGCTGCCTCTGGGTGGAAGAAGCTGAAGATTCTGCAACAACAAGAAGGGCTAGGAACTTCTCCTTTGGAAACAAGATGACCCACGGCGTACTCGAGGTTGCAGAAGTGGTTCCAGGCAGAAATACCACAAACAAGCCTTGCTAGCTGCAAGAGTCATTGTTGAGGTTTTTGGGTGCTGCTGAGGACCAGGAAAGACCAGGATGTCGCCCCTTGAAGGAGGAGACAGAGGGGGCACTCTACAACTCAGAGAGCCCTTGCAGAAGCAGGCAGCACCCGCAGAAGTACTAGAGCAGGCACTTAGAAGATCTGAGGACAGCAGTCGACTCAGAGTCACAAAGGCGGGTTGCACGACGTCGGAGTCCAACTCAGCGGGTTGAGCGCTGCAGGACAGAGTGCTGGAGACCCAGGCTAGGCTGTGCACAAAGGAATCCTTGGAAAAGTGCACAGAAGCCGGAGCAGCTGCAAATCATGCAGCACACAGGTTTGCTGTCTGGCGTGGGGAGGAAAGGACTTACCTCCACCAACTTTGGACAGAAGGGCCACTGGACTGTGGGAGACACTTGGACCCAGTTCCTGTGTTCCAGGGACCATGCTAGTCAGGATGAGAGGGGACCCAGAGGTCCGGTGATGCAGAAGTTTGGTGTCTGCGATAGCAGGGGGAAGATTCCGTCGACCCACGGGAGATTTCTTCTTGGCTTCCAGTGCAGGGTGAAGGCAGACAGCCCTCAGAGCATGCACCACCAGGAAACAGTCTAGAAAGCCAGCAGGATGACGCGCTACAATGTTGCTGGTAGTTGTCTTGCTAATTTGTTGTGGTTTTGCAGGCGTCCTGGAGCAGTCAGCGGTTGATCCTTGGCAGAAGTCGAAGAGGAAAGTGCAGAGGAACTCTGGTGAGCTCTTGCATTCATTATCTGAGGAGTAGCCCAGAGGAGAGACCCTAAATAGCCAGAAAAGGAGGTTTGGCTACTAAGAAAGGAGGCTTGGCTACTGAAAGAGGTAAGCACCTATCAGGAGGGGTCTCTGATGTCACCTGCTGGCACTGGCCACTCAGAGCAGTCCAGTGTGCCCCCAACACCTCTGAATCCAAGATGGCAGAGGTCTGGGACACACTGGAGGAGCTCTGTGCACCTCCCTTGGGAGGTAGTGGTCAGGGGAGTGGTCATTCCCCTTTCCTATGTCCAGTTTCACGCCAGTGCAGGGCTGGGGGATCCCTGAACTGGTGTAGACTGGCTTATGCAGAGATGGGCACCATCTGTGCCCATCAAAGCATTTCCAGAGGCTGGGGGAGGCTACTCCTCCCCAGCCCTTCACACCTATTTCCAAAGGGAGAGGGTGTAACACCCTCTCTCAGAGGAAATCCTTTGTTCTGCCTTCCTGGGCCTGGGCTGCCCAGACCCCAGGGGGACAGAAACCTGTCTGAGGGGTTGGCAGCAGCAGCAGCTGCAGTGGAAACCCCGGAAAGGCAGTTTGGCAGTACCCGGGTTCTGAGCTAGAGACTCGGGGGATCATGGAATTGTCCCCCCAATACCAGAATGGTATTGGGCTGACAATTCCGTGATCTTAGACATGTTACAAGTTCTGAGTTACTATTGTGACGCTACACATAGGTAGTGACCTATGTGTAGTTCACGCGTGTAATGGTGTCCCCGCACTCACAAAGTTCGGGGAATTTGCCCTGAACAATGTGGGGGCACCTTGGCTAGTGCCAGGGTGCCCACACACTAAGTAACTTTGCACCTAACCTTCACCAAGTGAGGGTTAGACATATAGGTGGCTTATAAGTTACTTATGTGCAGTGAAAAATGGCTGTGAAATAACGTGGATGTTATTTCACTCAGGCTGCAGTGGCAGTCCTGTGTAAGAATTGTCTGAGCTCTCTATGGGTGGCAAAAGAAATGCTGCAGCCCATAGGGATCTCCTGGAACCCCAATACCCTGGGTACCTAGGTACCATATACTGGGGAATTATAAGGGTGTTCCAGTGTGCCAATGAGAATTGGTAAAATTAGTCACTAGCCTGCAGTGACAATTTTAAAAGCAGAGAGAGCATAAACACTGAGGTTCTGGTTAGCAGAGCCTCAGTGATACAGTTAGGCACCAAACAGGGAACACATATGAGCCACAAACTTATGAGCACTGGGGTCCTGACTAGCAGGATCCCAGTGAAACATATCAAACACACTGACAACATAGGGTTTTCACTATGAGCACTGGGCCCTGGCTAGCAGGATCCCAGTGAGACAGTAAAAACACCCTGACATATACTCACAAACAGGCCAAAAGTGGGGGTATCAAGGCTAGAAAGAGGCTACCTTCCTACAGAGAGCATAATCACTGGGGTCCTGGTTAGCAGGATCTCAGTGAACACGGTTAAACACACTGACGTCAGGCAGAAAAAGGGGGTAACCATGCCAAGAAGGAGGTTACTTTCCTACATAACCCCCCCAAATGAGGGACAAAAAAGCTAACCTTGCCCAGATGAGTCTTCTATGTTCAAGTGGAAATATCTGGAGAGTTCATCTGCATTGGAGTGGTTACTCCTAGGTCTATGTTCCACTGTAAAGTATATACCCTGTAGGGAAATGGACCACCTCAATAATTATGAGTTTTCTCCTTTCATCTGTTTAAGCCATAAGATAGGTTTGTGGTCTGTTTGAACAATGAAGTGAGTACCAAAGAGGTATGGTCTCAGCTTCTTCAAGGCCCAGACCACTGCAAATGCTTTCCTCTCTATGGCTGACCAATGCTTTTCTCTGGGGGGTCAACCTTCTGCTAATAAAAGGTACTGGTTGATACTGGCCCTCTGTATTTAGTTGTTTGAGAACTGCCCCAACCTCTGAAGCATCAATCTGAACTATGAACTTCTTTGGAGCAGGTGCAGAGCACATGGCCTGTTTGAATTCCTCAAAAGCTTTTTGACAGTTGGCTGCTCATAATACCTTTTTTGTCATTTTCTTGGAGGTGAGGTCATTAAGAGGGGAAACAATGGAGCCATAGTTCCTAATGAACCTCCTGTAGTACCCAGTGAGACCTAAGGAGGCTCTGGCATGGGTTTGTGTGGTAGGGGGAGTCCAATCCAAAATGGTTTGGATCTTCCCCTGTAGTTGCTGAATCTGTTCTCCACCTACTTGATGTCCCAGATAAACCACATTCCCCTGCCCTACCTGGCACTTTGAAGCCTTGATAGTAAGGCATGCTTTTTACAGAGCCTCTAAAACCTTCCAGGGGTGGACCAGGTGATCATTCCAGGTAGAGCTAAAGAGAGCGATGTCATCTAGATATGCTGCACTGAAGGCTTCCAAACCTTGGAGGACTGTGTTCACCAGCCTTTGAAAAGTGGAAGGTGCATTCTTCAACCCAAAGGGCATAACAGTAAATTGATAATGTTCTCCAACGGTTGAAAATGCTGTTTTTGGTTTAGTATCTTCTGAAAACTTAATTTGCCAATAACCAGCAGTAAGGTCAAAAGTGCTAAGATACTTGTCAGATGCCAGTGTATCTATGAGCTCATCTGCCCTGGTGATAGGATGAGCATCTGTTTTGGTTACTATATTGAGCCCTCTATAGTCAACACAAAACCTCATCTCTCTTTTGCCATTCTGATAGTGTGCTTTTGGAACCAGAATCACTGGGCTAGCTCAGGTGCAATCAGAGTGCTCAATGACTCGTTCCAGCATCTTTTGCACCTCTGCTTTGATGCAATCCCCTACATGGTCAGGCTGCCTCTAAATTTTACTTTTAACAGGTAGGCTGTCCCCTGTATCAATGGTGTGTTCACACCATGTGGTTTATCCAGGTGTAAGGGAAAACAGTTCTGAGAACTGTTCTAGGAGATTTCTGCAGTCTTCTTTTTGAAACTCAGAGAGGCAATCTGCTAAGATTACCCCTGAGCCATCAGCTGCAGAGTTGAAGAAGAGGTCAGGGAGAGGGTCACTCCCTTCTTCCTGTTCCTCATCAGTGGCCATGAGCAGGGTTAAATCAGCCCTGTCATAGTAGAGCTTTAGGCGATTCATATGAAGTACCCTGAGGGGACTTCTTGGAGTGCCAAGGTCTACTAAATAAGTGACCTCACCCTTTTTCTCCACTGTGATGTGTGGTCCACTCCATTTGTCTTGGAGTGCTCTGGGTGCCACAGGCTCCAGGACCCACACTTTCTGCCCTGGCTGGTACACAGTCAGGGCAGCCTTCTGGTCATGCCATTGCTTCTGCAATTCTTGGTTTACCTGAAGGTCTTTACTGGCCTTCTTCATGTACTCAGCCATTCTTGATCTGAAGCCAAGTACAACTCCACTATATCTTGTTTAGGGGGCTTCAGGGGTTTGTTTCCAACCCTCCTTCACAAGTGCAAGTGCAACCCTAACAGGGTGTCCAAAAAAAGAGTTTGAAGAGCCCACTCCCTTCTGTGGTACCTCCCTATAGGCAAAGAGGAGGAATGGTAACAGGACATCCCATCTCCTCCTGAGTTTTTCAGAGGGTCCCATAACCATGCCTTTGAGAGTTTTATTAAAACAATAAACCAACCCATTTGTTGGGGGATGGTAAGGTGTGGTGAATTTATATGTTGCACCCCACTCTTCCACATAGCTTTTAGGTATGCAGACATGAAGTTACTACTTCTGTCTGATACAACCTCTTTTAGGAAACCCACCCTAGAAAAGATTGCTAGGAGTACTTTGGCCACTGCAGGAGCTGAAGTGGTCCTAAGATGTATGGCTTCTGGGTAGCTGGTGGCATGGTCTACCACCACCAGATTGAATCTGTTCCCAGAAGTTGTGGGAGGGTCTAGGGGGCCAACAGTATCAACCTATACCTTTTCAAAAGGTACCATAACCACAGGAAGTGGAATTTAGATGGCCTTTGGAGTGCCACCTGTCTTGCCACTAGCTTGTCAGGTGACACAGGAACAACAAAACGCATTTGTGTCTTCTGGCATATGAGGCCAGCGAAAGTGAGGGACCAGTCTGTCCAAAGTTTTGCTTTGCTCCAGGTGACCAGCAACGGGAATGTCATGGGCTAAGGTTAAAAAAAAACTCTCTGTAATGCAGAGGGATCACCAGTCTTCTGTTGGCACCAGGTTTGGGATCCCTTGCTTCTGAATATATGAGGCTGTTTTCCCAGTACACCCTGTGTGTGCCACTGAGATCCCCTGCTTCTTCTTTGACAGCTTGCTGTCTCAAACCCTCAAGTGTGGGGCAAGTTTGCTGAGCCACACTTAACTCCTCCCTGGCAGGCCCCACTGCACCTAAGAGTTCAGCTGTGTCAGCTTGACGTTCTTCAGGTGTAGGTTCTGTCCAGGGAGTAGATTTCTTACTCTTCCTAGCCTTTTGGCCCATATTTTCAGGATCCAAGTTTCCCTGTTCTCTTTGCTTTTTGGCCTGAGCCCTTGTTAAAGCAAAGATATACCCAGCATGGATGCATGGGTCTCCAACTCTACTTCAGCCCAAGCTGAAGTCTTCAAGTCGTTCTCTAGTAGACACTCTACAGGTAGCTCTGTGGACACTACAACTTTTTAGGACCAGTAGATTTTCTGCTCACCCTTGCTCTGACCCATTTGTCTGCCTTCTTTCCAATTCTTGGGGAGAGGTCAGATCTGAGTCTACCAAGTATTGGTACAACAAGCCAGACACACAATTCTTCAAAATATACTCTCTCAGTAACAGATTATATAAGCACTCATAGTCAGAGACTTTGCTGCCCTGTAACCAGCATTCTAAAGCTTTAACAGAACAGGCCACAAAGTCAACCCAATCCTGTGAGGACTCTTTTCTGGTCTCTCTGAACTTAATTCTATATTTGTCAGTGGTGAGACCAAAACCGTCTAAGAGTGCTGTTTTGAGAATATTGTAGGTGTCTGCATCCTCTTCTCTGACAGTGAGAAGTCTATCCCTCCCCTTGCCAGAGAAGGACAACAAGAGAATAGCAGCCTATTGCCTTTGAGGGTCCTTCTAAACTTTACAGGCCCTCTTAAGTGCAGCTAACCACTTGTAAATGGCATCCCCCACCTTGTTTGTGGGAACAATTTTGTGGAGGTTTCTGGAATCTAAGGAGTCCTCCCTTACACTGTAATCCCTGCAACCTAAGCTGCTGCCACCAATGGGTGCTAACACCAACCCTGTCTCTCTCTCTCCATTGCCAAGGCCTCCCAATCTAGGTCAAGCTGTTACTGCTGCTGCAGCATCAGCCTGGCCTCCTCCAGTCTCAGTTTCCTGAGCTCTCTATCTATAGAGCCATCCCCTGGAGTTGTGCAGTGTGATCCTCAGATACTGATGTAATGTGAGAGTGAGCAGAGGTGGATCTATTCCTAGGTTTTGTGGCCCGTTCTGCCTGTCTTCTGGGTGTGAAGGGAGCCCTACCAATATGACATCTCTTCCCACTACCAGCTACACTAGTTGGTCTGCTAGGAATATGGTGATCCCTTGAAGAACCCTCTTCTGGGCCTAGTATGTCATTCTCTAACTCAGTGGGGTTAGAGTCTCCTTCTTTCTCCTCCTCCTCCTGGCTACTAGCATGATCTTGGCCATCCTGAAGGAGAAATCTCAAGAGCAGCCTCTTGTTAGGGTTGTTCCTCATGTCCAGCTTCCTCTCTGCACATAGTCCCTTCAATTCCTTGAAGGTCAGGTTCCCATAAGGAGAATTCATGCCCTCAGAGCTAGGTCCAGCTGCAAACATGGTGTTTGTTAGGATAGTGTAGGGTGTACCTAACCTACCTAACTCTTAGTCTCTCTAAAAGACGTTTATAGCAAGGGCTATGCCTATACACTAGCTTGCCTAAACTTTAGAGACTATTTTCCTGCACTAGGTACCATGTATGTCTCTAGGTAAGGAGTGGTCTTTCCTGTGGAAAACACCGGGTGACAGAGTGATGAGGCAATTGCAAGTACTTATCCCATCACTGCACCACCAATGTAGGAGGCTGTCAGGGTGTGTGGTGGATACCTATGGTACTTACACCTTATACCAGGTCCAGTTAGCCCTTATTAGTGTAGTGCAGTGAATGGCTAGAAGCCAGGCTCTCTAGAGGTAGCTGTGGATGAGCAGCCAAGGCTTATCTAGGAGACATGTAAAGCTCATGCAATACCACTGTAGTCACACAGTACTTACACACATGAAAGAAAACACTCACTGTTACAAAAATAAAGGTACTTTATTTTAGTGACACAAATACTAAAAATACCATAGAGACTATACTCCCTTGGGATATATATGTACACTAGTATGCAGAAATAGGCATAAAAACAGTCAGAAAACAGTGCAAATAGTGAAAATCAAAATAGTTAGAAATAGGCCTAAGGGGAGCACAAACCATATACCAAGAAAGTGGAATCCAAAAGTCGGTCCCCCACCCAGGTAAGTGTAGTGTGTAGAGCAGAGCTGGGAGTACTAGGAAAGCCCAAAGGTAAGTACCACAACTCACCCCAGCAACCAGGGAAGCAGGAATAAAACACTGTAATTTCCCCTGATCACTCACAAAGGAGAGAAGAAGAATTATGCAAAGACCAGAAGAGACTGCAAGACATCAACAGTGGATTCCTGGACAAGACGACCTGTGGAAAAACGGGACCAAGTCCAAAAAGCACAGCAGAGTCTAGGAAGGGCAGGAGCCCCTACCCACAAGGATGAAGTTGCAAAAGGTGAACAACCGTTGGAAAAGAAGAGTCAGCACTGCACCCAAGAAGATGAAGTCGGGTTTCTGGAGGATGCAGGTGATGTCCATGCCGGAAGAAGGATTGCAATCGGGTTTGATTCTTCGGGTCGCGCTAACAAGCCTTGGCACACGCAAAGCTCGTGGTTAGCGGAAACTGGAGCTGCCAGGGACCAGGAAGAACCAGGTGGACTCTACCCAGGAGGAAGAGGCAGAGTGGGCCCTCAGCGACACAGAGAGCTAACAGAAGCTGAGGCAGCGCCCACAGGAGTCCCACAGGACGGGGACATAAGAGTTGTAGAAGAAGCCCACGCAGCACTATGAAAAAGGCTCCCATGATGCCGGAGAACCACTCAGGGAGCTGTGCATCACAGGAAGGAGTGCTGGGGGCTGGAGACTCAGGATACCTGAAGACCTGGTGCAAAGGATGCCAACAAGCCTTGGCAGCTGCAAAGGACACGGTGCACATGGGTACTGTCCTGACTGGGCAGGCAAGGGCTTACTGCCACCCAAGTTGGACAGCTGGAAGAGAGGATCGTCGGGACCATTTCAATCCACCACCCGTGTTGCAGGATGGATCCATGCAGCTCAGCAGGAGAGAGGATCCATGCAGCCGGTCGTCGCTGCAGATGGTGCCTGCAGAAGCAGGGGAGTGACTCTGTCACCCCAAGGGAGATTCTTTCTTCCTTCCTATGAAGGCTAAAGATGGGCTGTCTTCAGATGATGCACAAACAGGGAAATGTTGCAGTTGCTGGAAGGAGCCGGAGATACAATGTTTTCACAATTGCAAGGCCTAACATTCCCATAGGTTAAAATGAGGATTGTCTTTAAGTACCTTTTAAGTGCAGGTTCCCATGGGGAGCAGATAGAGATATGGAGTTTGGGGGCTTTGAACTCACAATTTAAAAATACATCCTTTGGTAAAGTTAGATTGTCTGTTTGAAAATGCCACTTTAAGAAAGTGGGCATTTTTTTGCTTAACCATTCTGTGCCTCTGCATGACACTTAATCCACGTCTGGGTCAGTCTGACAGTTGAGATGTTTGTGAGTTCACTATAGGTAGTGATAAAAATGGAGCTGTGGTGTGTCCTGCAGATCCTGGTGAGTCTTCCTGGGCTAGAGTGGGAGGGAGGAGCTGATACCTGCACTTGAAAGGGCTGTGCCTGACTCCTCATAATACAGTCTCCAACCCCCTAGAGTGTGGCTGGGGCAGGGCAAGGAAGAGGCAGGGTCTTTTGCACTATAACAACTTTCCTTTCAAGTCTGCCTACTTCAAAGGCAGAAATGGGTATAAGCAGTGGACTCACAACCCCAGACTTTTATAACACTTCTGGATCAAGAGGAACCTCTACTAAGGAGAAGCACCAAAGAGCTGTGAGTAGGAGTACTGCCCCGTTGCTGTGTGTGCTTTGCTGGGTTGGTCTGCAGATGCTGCTTCTGCCTTAGAGAGGACAAAGAATGGACTTTGCTGTACATCATCCTAGTGAAGTTTCTCCAAGGGCTTGGACTGAGCTTACCTCCTGTTAAGAAGTCTCAGGGACATCAAGGACTTCATCTGCCAGAACCTGGGCTCTCTTGCTGAGACCCCCTGATCTGCCAAATGGTACCACATCCAATCCCTGGGCCACTGGAAGGAGAAGTTGGCAGAACCTGAGTGAAGATCCATGAACGAGAGCCAGGCAGCAGAAAAATTGAAGCAGCACACACCTCACGGCTGTAAAATGGATGCAGTGCCTGCCTTGCGGCTACAGAAACCAACACATCACCAGCTCAGAGCGAATTCACTGTTGCCATGTGTCCAGATTTCCCACTCAATGTCCCTGGCCATCAAAATCGTCAACATCACTGCACAGACTCGAGGCTGCTTGTCTGGAAATCCACACATCCCTTCCTTGTGGGGAAAGAATAGACGCATCACTGACCCGGCAAACAAAGAATCGATGCATGGCCTCACTTGGAAGTGAGGAATCGATATATCGCTTGCTTTTCTGATCCACGCTCACTCCTGTGGCTTTATTGTTGACGCATATCATGTACTTTTTGGTAAAACAATGCATCCATTGATTCTTATCGATTGAGACTCTTTTTACTTAAATATTTAATATCTTTACTTATATATGTTGGTTTTTTGTCGTCTTGGTCTTGTTTGATCTAGCTAAATATTGGCTATTTTGCTAAACTAGTGTGGAGTTTGTTTTGTGGTGTTTTTACTGTGTTGCTGTGTGTGTATGTACAAATACTTTACACATTGCCTCCGAGATGTGTCTAACTTCTTAGCCAAGCTACCAAGGGGGTGAGCACAGGTTATCTGAGCTGTGTATCTCTTTTACCCTGACTATAGTGAGGGCCCCTACTTGGGCAGGATATAAAACTGACTGCCAACTAAAGCCCCCATTTCTAACAGTCCTCCTGATGACTCTGGACATTTTGAAAGTCCACAAATTTTCTAAGTCCCAAGTTTTCATGGTGTTTGGAGAAGCTCCTCTGGGAAAGACAATCCTGAATAATGTATTTAATCAGAAAACTCACTTAGCTCCAGGTCTACCACTTTAATAGACTATCATTGACACTTAGGACCTGATTTAAATCTTGGGGGTAATGGTAACGCAATTGGTTTTCCATCAAAATCCAGTCCACCACTTTTGCGATCCACCCCATCTACTTAGATATTGTTGGGTCCATAGACGAAAGTCTGCCGATGGACCACGGTCACCACCATGAATCTCCGCTTGCGTCGAGAACGCCAAAGGCAAAAGTGGCTGATGGCAGGAATACAGCCAGTTTTACTGCTTAGCCAATCACGATGTTCTCTTCCTACCAACGCAACTGTGGCAGCTAAACCCAGCACCTGAGTTGGCGAATTGGGAGGGCTAAAGGACGAAACTCACCTTTTTTCAGTGTTTTGTCATTTTCTGCTGCTATGAGCCCACTCATACAAGTCTTGCCTTTGGTGCTTCTCCTGGACCAAGACCTAAATCAACACCACCCTTGCCAGAAGAGAAAGTAAGTCACTGCCTAACTTGTCATCCTGGGAATTGTCAGAATACATTAGTACTGGACTCATGCATGTTTAACAGATACTTACAAGCAAAAGTACAATGATGTGCAATACATATGTCTGTAATGTTGTAGTCACTAAAATGTTTAAAACTACACATCATTATATCAGAAACACTCACCAATCTGTTACTAACTGCCTTCATGGCAATGGACACCCACACAAAAAGTCACATCAATCCCAACTTGAAATGTGTCCATGCAGGTGTGTTCAATAATTTTCCCCAAACTATAATATCATATGCATAAACAGAAATCCAGCAATTTTTACCAATTTCACTACAAAATGCCACAGGTGGTGTACACAGAATGTACAACCAATGTTACCGCTAAACAGCAAACATGTCAGAGATGTATGAAGGTAACAAGTCCCTTTAGTTTGCGCAATTTATAACAAACATTAGATGCCATTTAACGTAAAAGTGTCAGGTTCCCTATGTAATGCATATGTGTATATTATAGACGCATGATGTTAAAATAAACATGAATGCATCCTCCAGTCATAAAAACAGAAACACATATAATTTTGGTGTAAGTGTCCAGTAACATGATGAATGCTTGCACCAAAATTAACATGCTCTTCACAAATGTATTAATGTATGCATTCCAAAAATATCTAATAAATAAAACATGCTTGTCACTGTCACAAATGA
Organism: Pleurodeles waltl; assembly: GCF_031143425.1. NCBI lineage: Eukaryota > Metazoa > Chordata > Amphibia > Caudata > Salamandridae > Pleurodeles > Pleurodeles waltl. The sequence goes on from NC_090437.1 coordinate 1,243,454,314, forward strand.
GAGTAAGTGCATGGCACACATATTAGCAGAAATAACATAATCAGCAAACAATTAGTTTCTTTATAAAAAATGAGATAAGTCTCTCAACATCATAATTTATTGTAGCAAAGGGTCAAAGCCCAAATGTCCCAAGCCTGGGTTGCATACCCAGAACTTGCTTCCTATTCTCAGTGCCAAAATCAACCTCCTTTGGAAGGGGCATCCATGGGGCAGAGAGCAGGCACCTCAATGATCTTACTTTGTGGGGGAGTCCTTGGGTTTGGTTGTGGGAAGGGTGGGTCTGGTTTTGGGAGGGGTAGGTTTTGATTTGGGAGGGGTTGGTTTGGGTTTGAAAGGGGTGAGTTGGGATGTGGAAGGGCTGGGCTAGGGTATGAAAGGGGTGGCAAGACATTTGGGATTGGTGGATTTATGTTTTAGAGGAGTGGTTTGGGACTTGGAAGGGGTCAGGGGCAGGACAAATAAACAGTCTTCTCAAGGAAAAAGGGTAGGGTGTTTGGGAGGAAGTTGGGGTTGGGAGGTAGAGGGAGTGGCAGTGTCTGATGTGCATGTGTCTGTTGACGGTGCAGAGGCGGTGGGTCTGATGTATTGGGTGTATGTTTTAGTTTTTGTTTCTTACTGGGTGTCTGTTGTTTGGGTGAGTGTGGGTGTTTGTGTACAGTGTGTGTAATGTGCAATGTTTGTGTGTGTTCATAGATGGGTGTGATATGGAAGTGTTTTGTGTGGTTGTGGTACTTATGGATCTTTTAGTGCATGTGTGTGCAGTGATGGGTGTGAATGTTTGTGTCGTGGTGGATGTATTGTTTATGGGTGTGGTGGTGGTGGAAGTGGATATTTGTGTTTCTATGGTTTTACTGTAAGGATGTGGTGGTGGTTGTGGATGTTTGTGTGTTTGTGTGATGGTGGGTTTAGTGTCTGCAGGTGTGGTAGTGGTGGGTGTGGATGTTTGTGTCATGGTGGGTGTAGTGTCTGCAGGTGTGGATGTTTGTGTTGTGGTGGGTATGATGTCTGCAGGTGTGCTGGTGGTGAGTGTGGATGTTTGTGTCATGGTGGGTGTGGTGTCTGTGGGTATGCTTGTGGTTGTGGTGGGGTGTGTGGTTTCTGCATGTGTGTGTGTCTTTGTTGCTTCCTGTAATTCTGTTTAAGTAAGGATGTGCTGCTTGTGTATGTTTGAGTGGCTGTGTGTAAAGGAGTGTGTGTGTGCTTTAGATAGAGCTGGAAGGATTATGTATGGGGAAGGGGTGCGAGTTGGAGCATGAGGTTGGAGTGGGTGGGAGGCTGTGGTCACTGAGGAGGCCAGTCCCTGGAATGACTGCTATAGGCCAGACATGGCACTGTGAATGTCATCCGGGTAAGCTAGCATCTGTTTCATTTGACCACTAAGCCCCTGGATGGCATTCAGTACTGCAGTCTGGCCCACAGCAATAGATCAATAGCCTCCTTATTGAGCCCAGCCTCTGAGACGGGGTCATGGGAGAAGGTGCCTGTAGGCAAGGTGATACCACCCCTTTTAAAGATGTGACTATGGCCAACTGGGGGGAGCAGAAGGGAAGGCAGAAATGGAAACGTGAGTGGCGGACAACGATGGAGGTGGATTTATCACATAAAGGACTGGCAATCTGTGGAGGCCTCGGAAGATGATGTATAGTTGCTTGTGGCCTCAGCACCAAGTCTGAGGGGACTGGTGCTGAGCACCCCACACTGACTGACCACACATGAAGCCTCACATTATCCTCGACTCCTCGCTCTCTATGATCCACCAAGTCAACACTGTCTCGTCCTCCTGCTTCCAAACACTCCGCCTGTTCCAAAAAATCTTCAAGTGGATCCCCAACGAATCCAGAAGAACAGTCACCCAGACGCTCGTCAGCAGCATACTTTACGACAGCAACGCACTCTTCGCGGGCACCTCCCAGAAGCTCCAAAAGAAGCTTAAAAAGAATCTAGAATGCCGCCATTAGACTTATCCTGGACATCACCCACCACAGCTGTTTCTCTGGCCACCTGAGAGACCCCCAATGGGTCTCGATCAACAAAAGAATCAACTTCAAGCTCCTCACGCACACCTTCAAGGCCCTCTACAACATCAGACCTGCATTCCTCAAACAATCCCGTGCCTTCCACACGCCCACCAGACAACTCCGCCCAGCTCACCTGGCCCGGGTCAAAATCCCACACATCCGCAAGATAGCCGGAGAAGTATCCCTCTCCTACCTCGACGCTAGGACCTGGAACTCTCTTCCTCTTTCTCTTCATCTCAGGCAATCTCCCCCTCTGCTTCAGTCCAGGAAAGACCTCAAGACACATTTGGGTCTAATAATAACTTATCAAGATGATGTTACCTTCTATCTTCAAATGACCTTTTAAGTATCACTTTACTCACCATCATTGATTTGTCATCTGGACCTAACTAAGGACACTTAAAAGCCATCCCATGTGTGTGTAACTCTGTCACTAATGTGGACACATTCCTGTCTTTTTTTATTCAATACAGTTTGTCATAAAAATTCATGTTGGCTTACACAGACAGGCTTACATGCTCATTTGGGAATGACTGATGCTTCAGGACAATCTGCTACTACTGTCTACATGAACTGAATTGAATTATGCCACTGTACACATGTTATTCCTTTTGGGGCAGATTCTCTTGATCATATTGCCATTGTACCAATTCAGACCAAAGTCTGAAACTTCAACTGTATCATAAGTGCTTAATATGCCATGTCATCTGTAACAGGGCCTACATCACACCTGATACAATCCTCAAGTGGGCCATGTTTGGTAGAAATGTCCCTCATAACAAGTAAAGAAAGAAAGTACCCCTTTTTTGCATGCAGCATGCGTGTCTGCTCAAAACAGTACTTGGCTTGTGATGAGGAATGGAGTAGCAACCTTTAGAACAAAACAATTCACAAAATACAGCATCAGACATTGGCCCTCATTACAACCCTGGCGGTAAATCCTACTGACTGCCGTGCCGACGGCCGCTAATATACTGTGTCCGCGGCGGAAATCCTCTACGGGTATTATGACCCACACTTAGAAATCCTCCACTATACAGACACCCACACAAGCCCGCCACACCAAAGGTCAGTGATAAACTGGCGGTACCAAAACCCACACCGTTACGCCAACAGTAATACACCCACAGTATCACTACCCACGAATCAACGCAGCAGTCATTCAACCGCGGTAAACCATTGACGGTACACACCGCCGTGCTCAAAACGCACACACATTTACAAAACACAACCACATTGGACAATTCAAAATACACACACCTCATACACATACACACACCACACCCACACACTCACACCACTATAAAACACACACCAGCATTACCCACAACCCCTAACAACAACATTTTTGGAAGAAGCAGAGAGACAGAAAAGCTACAACACCGTCATCCAGAGGCACACAACACCATCACTCATACACCATTCACGCACCTCAAAGAACACACCCCAACACATCACCCCACACATCACATCAACCATCCCCTCACACATCACCCACACCACATCATGGCACCTCAAAGACACCTCAGGTTTTTTGAGGAGGAGCTCTGGGTCATGGTGGAGGAAATCATCCAGGTAGAGCCACAGCTATTCAGATCACAGGTGCAGCAGACATCCATTGCAAGGAAGATGGAGCTATGGCGGAGAATTGTCAACAGGGTCAACGCAGTGGGACAGCATCCAAGAACATGGGATGACATCAGAAAGAGGTGGAACGACCTACGGGGGAAGGTACATTCCGTGGATCCAGACACCAGGTAGCCGTACAGAGGACTGGCAGTGGACCCCCACCTCCTCCCCCACAACCAACAACATGGGAGGAGCAAGTCTTGGTGATCATGCATCCTGAGGGCCTCGCAGGAGTAGCAGGAGGACTGGACTCTGGTAAGTCAAATTTCTACTAGTATATGCCCCCCCACCCTACCTGCATGCCATCACCAATGTCTACCCCTACCTTCACTCCCATCACCCCAACACCTCACAGATACCCCACTATCACAACCCACACATCCCAATACCAAGCCCTGCATGTGACAACAATACATGGACACCCATCACAGACCTGTATGGACACTCATCACCACAGCATGTCCAAGGGAGAGACTCACCCAGTGCACACAATCACCACTCACAGAAGGGCCAAGGCAATAATGCAAGCACAGTAGTAGAGGGAAACACACCAGTTGCACAAGATGGCACACACAGATACAATAACAATGCATTTACACCCCAACAGGACCCCTACACAACGTCACCGGACAGGAGGTGCCAGCCATATCCAGTCCTCCCACAGAAGAGGCCCACAGTGACGACAGCAGCTCTGCACACCTGGATCAAGATGACCAGCCCGGCCCATCAGGGACCTCTGGACAGTCGGGCTCACCTATGAGCCACACACGGTGCCTCTGGAGTTGGCCCATCACATAAGGGATGCTGCTATTCCTCAAAATTTAAGTGTCATGCACAGAGCCAGGATACTTGGCATTCACATGAGAGATGTACTGGTATGCCAAACACACCGTCTGCACATTCATTGAATGGTAGCTTTTATGATTTCTGTACACCTGTTCATTCCCTGGGGGGGGGGACAAATGGCACATGTGTACCATCAATGGCACCAATGATGTTGGGGATATGTCCCAGGGCATAGAAGTCAGCTTTCACTGTGGGCAATCCTCCACCTGGGGGAAAACGATGTAGCTGCGCATTTGTTTCAGCAGGGCAGATAACACTCTGGACAACACGTTAGAGAACATTGGCTGAGACCTCCCTGATGCCATGGCCACTGCTGTTTAAAAGCAACCACTGGCCAGGAAATGGAGCACTGACAGGACCTGCACTAGAGGGGGAATACCTGTGGGATGGCGGATAGCTGACATCAGGTCTGGCTCCATTTGGGCACACAGTTCTTGGATTGTGGCACGATCAAGTCTGTAGGTGATAATGATATGTCTGGCTTCCATTGTCAACAGGTCCACCAGGGGTCTGTACACCGGAGGATGACGCCATCACATCATCTGTCCTAGCGGATGGGCCCTATGGAGGAGAATGGTGAGCAGAGGGTCATGTACCAAATAGATTGCACAAGAGTTTTTTGCACTAATGTCATTACATCGGTGTAAAGCATTGTCTGTCCGTATATGTGCCCAAATGTGCTGTGACACAGTTAGGTGCCCTGCCATGTGCCACCCTGAAATGGCAGCTGCCTGACCTGTAAGGAGGGACAAGGGGAAATGAGGTAACTGCGCTGGTGTTTTGCAGCGTCGCGGTAGGCGGTCGAAGACCGCCGCGCAATTCAGCATTGGTTATCATTGGGCCCTATGGGTTTCAGAAGCCAATGACGATGTTCGCCGGCGGTGACAGTACGCACCGCCCCGGACGTGACCGCCATTTTATATCTATTCACTCACTTGATACCTGACCTTCAACAGGGGAGGACCTACACTGCAAGTGCTGCTGTGACCTCAGTCCGGAAACAACAATGGCTCGAGTGTCTGGGGAAAGGGCCCCTGCCTTCACTGTGGAGGAGTTGGAGAGACTAGTGGATGGGGTCCTCCCCAGTACACGCTACTCTATGGTCCTCCAGACAAACAGGTGAGTACACTGTGAGCATGATGCGTGGGACATGAATGTATGGAGTGGTGTGGATGGAAGAGACATGTTGGGGGGACTGAGACCTGCATGTGAGGATGGTGAGTGTATGTGTGTCAGGGCATGGGTGGGAAGTGGTGGGCAATGAGTATGAAGAACCAGACAGGGAAGTAATTTCCTTTCCTCCTGTACCTTTCCTCTAGGTCAGTGCCCACCAGAAGAAGGGTATTTGGCGTGCCATCGCCAAGGAAGTGCGGATCCTGGGGGTCTATCATAGACAGAGCACCCACTGCCGCAAGAGATGGGAGGACCTGCGCCGCTGGAGCTAGAAGATGGCGGAGGCCCAGCTGGGGATGGCCTCCCAACGTGGAAGGGGTGCCCGTCGCACCATGACCCTCCTGATGTTCCTGATCCTGGCGGTGGCATATCTGGAGTTGGATGGGCGCTTGAGGGCATCACAGCAGCCACAAGGGGGTGAGTACAGTCTCATTCAGCTGACTCTGCATGCTTTACGAGGTGTCTCGGTGGGGGATGTGGGCTGTGGGTTCCCCTAGGCCAGGGCGAACTTGCTAGGGTAGGTCCCTTGTTAGGCTGGCTCTGTGGCACTCCAACCGCAATAGTGGTAGTGACCATCTACAACTAGTCAGGCTCCTGTGGGTTCCAGGTGTGCAGAAAATGGGGTTAGGCATAGTCCCCCATGGGCAGGTGATTTTCCTACGAATTGTTAGTGCATGGCCTAGTGCATAGGGCTTCTCCCTGTGTGTTGTGTCCGCCAACGGTAGTGGTGTTGCTGGCATTGACCATGTGTCTCCTCTGTCTTTCCCCCCATTTTGTTTTGTCACCCTGTCCTTGTGTGCATTAGCATCATCTGGCGGAGCAGCAGTGGCACCGGAGCAGGAGGGAGCTGCAACCCACATGGCCCAGGAGGGTGAATGTACGGAGTCTGAAGGCACCAGTGGGATGGAGGGCGAGGGGAGCTCCATGATGGGGACAGGAGGGGACACCAGCGACAGCGACTCCTACCAGCACTGCCCTCCCAGCAGCCCCTCAGCGTGTGTCCCGTGCCCGCTCACCCAGGAGGGTTGGCATCTCCTTCGCCCCAGGCACCTCAGGCCCTGCCCCAGTCAGCCCTGCTGCCCTCAGTGAGGAGGCTATTGACCTCCTGAGATCCCTCACTGTTGGGCAGTCAACCATTTTGAATGCCATCCAGGTTGTCAAGAGGCATTTGCAGCAAACAAATGCATACCTGGAGGGCATTCATTCTGGCATGGCAGCCCAACAGAGAGCATTTCAGGCTCTGGCCTCAGCACTCATGGCAGCCATTGTCCCTGTGTCCAGCCCCCCCTCCAACATCCACTACCCAGACCCAATCCTCTCTACCTCAGTCTATTCCAAGCACACCATCAGAGCAGCATGCACACACATTAACACACAAAAGTGGCTCAGGCAAACATAAGCACCACACATCCCACAGGCACTCACCCAAGCACCATACCCATGCAGACACACCAACATCCACTGCCTCCACTGTCCACGTCCTCCACCTCCCTCCCAGTCACATCTCCACTCACACTTGCATGCACTACATCCTCAGCCACAACCTCCATCACCAGCACGCCCATCACTACACACCGCTCACGTGCAATCACCACCCCCACTACCATTCACACGTCCCCTGTGCCTTCTCCCAGTGTGTCTGTGAGCCCTCCTCCCAAAGTACACAAAGGCCGGCACACACCCACACAACAGCCTCCCACCTCACAAAAGCCTCCAACCAATGCACATTCACCCAAACTCAGCAGACGTACACCTCCTACAACCACTACCTCTTCCTCCACTCCCAAACCCTCCTCATCTTCCCGTCCCAGTGTGTCTAAAAAACTTTTTCTGGCTAACATTGACCTCTTCCCTACACCTCCTCCCCCCGTCCTTCCCCTAGGGCCAGGTTGTTTAGAGCCCAGAACAACACCTCAGCCACCAAATCGTCGTCCACTGTGGTCCCTGCAAGTCCGGGAGGATCGTAGGGGGCACCCATCAGGGCTGCCAGTGTGCCACCTACTGAAGCCAAGGACCACCCTATTCCGCCACCTGCCAAGGTAAAGAAGGGGCCAGCATCCAGAAGAGAAAAGCCGCACCACCCACCCAGTAAGGCCTCATCCAGAACCAAGGAGGACAGTGCCAAGGTCCCAGCAGCGACTTTCAAGGTGGAGAAGGGACACAAGAGCAAAGGAAAGTCACCTCAGGGCACGGAGCCTCCGGTTCAGGGACTGGTGACCCCCATTTCTCAAGACAGGCCAGCAACCTGCACCGCGGTGAGCAGCGCCGCAACAACCGCCAACTGCACTGCCACCTGCACGGAAGCTGCCACAACTACAGTCACCAGCATCATCTCCAGTGGGCAGCCTTCCGAGGCTACAGGAGACGGCCTGGTGTCTCCCTCCACTACTACAGACACCTGCACCACGGGCACCACCGGCAGCATCTCTGCCGCAGACACCACCGCAGCCACTACCACCTGCCCTGCGACGTGCCCAGCCAGTGCCACTACAGCGGACATCAGCATCATCCTCAGGGGGCAGCTTTCCGAGGCTGCAGGAGACGGCATGGTGTCTCCCTCCACTACTACAGACACCTGCACCACGGGCACCACCGGCAGCATCTCCGCCGCAGACACCACCGCAGCCACTACCACCTGCCCCGCGACGTGCCCAGCCAGTGCCACTACAGCGGACATCAGCATCATCCCCAGTGGGCAGCCATACGAGGCTGCCGGAGACGTCCTGGACCCTGCACTCACTACATGAGGCATCACCACCAGAACTGGCACTACCAGCAGTTTGCAGCCTAAGTCATCGCAAGGTGGAGTGTGGCTCTGCCTCTATGGAGTATCATGCCACCTGTTACTGGAAAACCTCGTGGCTCAGACACCCAGGTGAGGGAATGGGAACCGCCACACTCCTGGTGCTGCAACACTGGGCACCAAGCCCCCTCCAGAACCAGTGGAGAAAAGCATCCACTAACCCAGTCCTTGGCAGGATGAAGCACTCTGAGCACCAAGCCCCCTCCAGATCCAGTGGAGGAAAGCATCCACTAACCCAGTCCTTGGCAGGATGAAGCACTCTGGGCACCAAGCCCCTTCCAGAACCAGTGGAAGACACCACCCACTTGAGAGACTGTGGCTTTTCACTCCCCAGGAGCAAGCAGTGGGCAAACCACCCACTTGAGAGACTGTGGCTTTTCACTCCCCAGGACCAAGCAGTGGGCAAACCACCCACTTGAGAGACTGTGTCTTTTCACTCCCCAGGACCAAGCAGTGGGCAAACCACCCACTTGAGAGACTGTGGCTTTTCACTCCCCAGGAGCAAGCAGTGGCCATACCACCCACTTGAGAGACTTTGGTTTTGCACTCCCCAGGACCAAGCAGTGGGCAAACCACCCACTTGAGAGACTGTGGCTTTGCACTCCCCAGGAACAAGCAGTGGGCAGTGGACCCACTTGAGAGACTTGATAGACTGTGGCTTTGTACTCCCCAGGACCAAGCAGTGGGCAGTGGACCCACTTGAGAGGCTTGATAGACTGTGGCTTTGCACTCCCCAGGACCAAGCAGTGGGCAGTGGACCCACTTCTGAGACTTGATAGACTGTGGCTTTGCACTCCCCAGGACCAGGCAGTGGACATGGAGCCCCCTCGAGGAGCAGCGTCGTCGTCCCATCATCCGGCTGAGGTGCCCCCCATCCCCTCCCCCTGAGGTGCCTGTTTTTTTTCAACCTGATACCCCTGCAGTGTTCTCTCCGTTTGAGGCAGGTGTCATGTGTGGGCTTTTCCCATGATTTTAGGGACCAATGGTCCATGGACATTTAATGGGACGGTGTACGGACTTGTGTACTTGCTGTTAACATTTGTATATACTGATGATTTAAAGTTATCTTGGGTTATCTGATTATTTAAGTATTACACTCGTAACACTCATTTCATTTGGTCCTTGAATTCTTCCAGGGGGTGACGGGGTGTATCTGTGATGTGATTGGATATCTGTGTGTGTGTTGTTGTGGGTGGGGGGTGCGGGTGTTGCATGCATGTCTCACTCTCTTTTCCCTCCTCCCCTCCCCGGTGTGCTAGGTGCAGTACTCACCGTCATCGTCGCCGCCGTCTTTGATATTCCTGGTAGATGAGGAGGTAGACCAGCATTGGCAGGACCTGTAACTCGGGCTCCATGGCGTCCTGGTTGTTCGTTGACTGCTGAGAGGTGAGTGGCTTCCCTTCCAAATCCTGTGTCCGCCGTGCTTTTGATGGCTTTGGTACCACCCCGGAAAAGCTGGCGGATTGGTGCCTTGTAATAGTGTGGGCGGTACATTGTCTTCCGCCGGTCTGTTGGCGGTTACCGCCAAGGTGTTTGTTTCTACTGCTGTGGCGGTCAGAGTGTTAAAGTGGCTGTCTGTGTTGGCGGTTTCCGCCATGAACATAATTCCATTTTATTTTCTGCCAGCCTGTTGGCGGTATTACCGCCGCTTTATCACCGACCGCCAGGGTTGTAATGAGGGCCATTGTCTGAAAAGAGTACACGTCCCGAAATCCTTGTCTGCGTTGTATGTGTGTAAACCATCATGTTGATGCCAAACGACATCGCTGTATTAAAAAGGTTAAACAACAAGAAGACTGCATACAATAACTCATCCCCTTGATGCTGCTGTTGGGGCCTCAATTGCCCATCATGCTCTAGGTACACCTCTGCAAGGATGCAGGCCACTAGGGGGTTCAGGCCACAGCGAACACGCTTGCCTTGCTGGTCTTCCACCGAGCTGAACTTCTGCTGAATGTGTGGTCCAGCATCAGAGGTCCTCCCACCTCATCCTTCAATGCAGGCTGCCCTGCTTATGGACGCCTTGGGTCCTCCCCTTCTTTGCAATGGCCTTTCATAAGTCCCGCTTCCAATGGGTATTGACCTGTATGGATGAGAACAAATAACAACAAAAGAGGTTTTAAGTGAATTTACCGGTCTGTATTGCAGTGACACATTTTTTTGCATCTCTCACATGCAGTCCCAGAACAGTCAGTACAGATTATTTACAAAACATTTAAACATTTCTAGAAAACACAAATTTGCAGTGACCTGTGGAGTTCCCTCAACACTTTCTTTCTCCTCATGTTACCAATCCAAGACACACATCATCTAGTCCAGGGCTGTTTAACCTTTCATGTAGTGAGACCAATTACCGATTAGTCCTACTCAATGTGAGCTAATAAAGGCTAAACAATCAGTGCATTATTTGCACATAACCCCACACACAGCTACATTGTCTTCATGCCTAATCTTCTAAGAGTCTGATACTATGGTTTGCACCACATACAGTGACTAAGGGATGTATAGGAGGGCTGGCATGTGTCAGTGAGAGCATGGCTTTGGGTGATGTATGAACAAGTGTGTCCGTAGTAATGGGACATACATGTATGGCTGAATGAGAGCCTGTGTCATTTAGAGTGGCATCAAAGGAAATAGTTTCCCACATATGTGGCACCATGACATGTTTAAAACATACAGATGCACCTATTCCAAAATGTGAGCTGTACATTCACTTCACAGAACAGCATCTGACAACTCTATAACTATAAATATTCTTCTTGTACTTTATATTCCTCTCATTTCAACATGGGCTGTGTGTTTCCAGTTAAACTAGTGGTACAGTGCCTACTAGCCACTGGAAGGAAGGGGCCTACAGTGTGCCTAGTTCAACCTGGAATTGTGAGTAACATTCACTGAAAACTCAGCTAATTATTTCAGGTGACTTTTCATTTCCATGCAAAGACATTTCTAACATTCCCAAACACCATCCTGCAACCAGCAACATCATTCAGTTCACTACACTCCAATCACAACACTGCACTCTTGAACAAAACGGGGCCAACTAGCCTGTGGACAAAGAGGGAACAAGTTACTTTGGTATACATTTCCCAGTAAAACATGTTCCTGTTCCTCTGGGTTGTCATACAGCTAGCTGTATGGGTACAGGACCACCCTGGTGAGGAGCTCCAACTCCTCAGGGGAGAAGGCAGGGGCCCAGTCACCTGCTTTGCCCAGCATCCTGGCTCCCAGAGGTTGTTTACAGTAGCAAATATTGAGGAGGTCTTGTTGGCTGCAGCCTTAGGAGGCAAGTGAGCTCTTTTTCAATATGCTGTGTATTAGTACACGGCGTACTCAATCTGTAACAGAGATGGACACAGCCATTGGCTTTAATGCATAGCCATCACAGACATTAGCCTATGGCAGTGTCTGTCGTGGAGTCCATTTACTATGTGGTCAACGTCTGTTGACGCCTGTTGGTGGCAAGGTCAGGCACCCACCATTTTAGGAGGTGAAACTTTGTATTTTTTTATTGTTTGTGCATCACCAGCACTCAATATGGATACTAATTTGCATACACTGTTTTGGGAAAAATATGACACATTAAAAAGGGAACCGTGACTGTGTTTAACATTGATAGTGCTGAAAAATAATTTGCAAATAATGCATTGTAAATGTATTATTTGCACATCATTTAAAAAAATTGTAAAAATTTGAGATTTGCATTTTTAGCAATTTAATTACATTATGTGTACATAAATGACACAATGAGATTTCTATTGTTACCAAGGCATAGGATGTGAGCTGAGTATCACAGTATTGTGTGACCATTTAAACTGATAGTTTGTTTTCCATACATGCAGACATTTAAACCCAGGGATTGGTAAAAGACAACAGCTTCAAGTCTTCTGACCATTTGAAGACCTTGTCCCCGTGGAGGAAAGGGACATAATCAAGAAATTAACATTAAATAGACAACCATTCCTGGATTTGTGTCACCAGCTGGAGCCTAATCTCCTGCGTCACAATATGAGTAGAATAGTAATAACATCAATAGTGAAACTCATGGCAGAACTTCATTTTGCAGCCAAAGTGTGGGAAATCTGGGCTGATTGCAGAAGACCCCTAACTTTTTGCCCCCATTTTTCACTTATACTGGTGTTTTTCTAACTCGGCTAAACAGTCCCAGGGCCTGTGCTCCGACTAAAATGGTATGTGCAAATTAGGCTAATTATAACTGGCTGCACCAACCTACCTATATGTCCCTAGTATATGGTAGGGCATGTAGGATTAGGGGCCCTAGTATAGGCAGTACCCTCATAGGTGCACTGCTGTGGTGTCCAGTGTCATTTTAAAAGCAGGTCTGCCTTGATGGCTGCTTTTAAGTTAAAGTTAACCCCAAATTCGACTTTGGAATTACAAGTACTTTCAAAGTCCTGAACTGCCTTATTTTTACATATAAGTCACCCCTAAGGTATGGCCTAAGTGTCCCCAGGGTTGGATGCAGTGTAACTATAAGGTGGGACCTTATAAAAGATGTTTTATAAGCCCTGGTGAGGGAAAAATAGCTTAATTTGCTTTTCGCCATTGTAGTGAATGGGCTCCATGGGCTAACATGGAGAGACTTTATTAATAAAGTCTTATTTTCCATGGGAAGGAGCTAAATATAGCAAGTTTACTATCACATTAAAAGTTATAATAAATCCGACAAATTACCACCGTTGAATTTAATATAACTTTTACCTGGAAAGAGTTTTGGATCTCTTTCTGAAAGCTACTAGTTTCAGCCCTGCAGGGCCCTTTCTGATTGGTCAGCCTCTGACAACCTGAGCCAGGCTGCCTTGATAAGGTGTGAAGTGGCCTGGGCTGCAAGAAAGAAAGCATCTGGTGGAAGGAGATCTGCCTCTGCAGATGATAGAACAGCGTGGGGGGAGAGTAGCCGAACTGGACTTCAAAGAAGGGAAGGACATTTGGGACAGCAACTGTACCTTCCCCATTTCCTACATCCCCAGACTACCAGGTGCCCGATTAGATTAAGGAAGCGGCGTGTTAAGGGAATCGTAGACACATCACTGGGTCGGCTAAGCCAGATCTAAACTCTAAGATTGAATTTTTACCATCTTGGATTTTGGAGGAATGTTGCTCTCTGGGATTGATCTTTTCTACACTTCCCAGGAAGTGGTCGCTCAAGAGGGTGGTGGCCTCCTCATGATTGGACAGGAGCACCCCCTGCTTTCCACCCCAGGAGCAAGGATAAAATTGGCAGAGCTGCACCCCACCTCAGATCCCTACTGGAACAAGACAAGAAGAAGAAGGACTGCCCTGATGACTCCTGGCCTGCATCTGGACACTGCACTTAGAAGGACTGCACCAACTGCACGCTTGGGCTTCACCAATAAAAGGACTTTGCCTGGCTTCTACTACTCCAAGAAGGGACTCCCTGTAAGCTACAGGTAGGAAAGAGATGACCAGAGACTCCTGCATCAAGCCCTGCAGAAATTGACCAGCTGACCAGTGACTAGTCGTCATTTAAAGATTTGAACCAGGTGCATTCTGGAAGTTGGAGTACTTACCCCAAGGAGCAACACAGAGCTTCTAGAACCTTGCAGTGAGTTGTGGACACCTAAAGAACCTTAAAGTACTTCTGGAAGAAGATCCAGCAGTTTGGACCAACTTTGGAAATAAGCTCCATAAGTTGACCAACCTGACTTGTAGGTTTGTCCCGCTAAAAAGATCCAGAGCCCCAGACTTCCAGGATTTCACCAGGGGCTCAGGGAAAGGCAATCCGACGATGTTGCATCAAAATTGGCTTGCTGAGGAGGGTCGTCCAACATCAGGGGAGAAAAGCTCCAAAAAAGTTTGTACGTTCGGAGGTAAATGTTTGACCGAGGCTTCCCCATGCAGTGTATCCGCAGAGGGCTCCATTTAGGTCAGCTTCATCTTTCAACTTGGTCCCGGACAAAGATTTCCATCCTGAAAAAAGTTTCTAAGCATGAACGTTATGAACCTGCACCAAGGCCTCCCGTGACATGTATCCGAAGGGGGCTCCAGCGAGGTTGGCCTCAACTTGTGACTTCATCCCGGTTGGTAAGAAATCTTCCAAAATTTGTTTAAGTGTGAAGATAAAACTTCAACCTAGGCCTCCCGTTCAGGGTAGCCAAGCAGGCCTCCATCGCAGTTGGCCTCAACTTTTGATTTTGACCCAGTCGATTGCGACCAGATGTCCCAAGTGGCACTTTTGATTTCTAAGTGCTAGAAAACATTTAGGTGGTCATTATGCTTTTGGCAGTCTTTACTAGAGATCACTCTGCTGGCAACTGCCAAAAGACCGCCACAGAGGCAGAAAATCGACCGCAGTTTTATGAGTCACAAACAGAAAACTGCCAGAAAGCAGCCACAAACCTGACACCGCCAGGCTAAACTCCCGCAGGAGAGAGAGACTGTCCCACCACCCTTACCACTACGCCAAGAAGATATTACCCTACAAATGAGGACCCACAAATCAGCACAGTGGGCAGTCAACGGCGGAAAGCCATTGGCGGTGTGGACCGCCACAGTCCCAATACTGACTTCCCAACGAAACTACCCCACATTGGACAGTTCAAATACACCACTCCTGATACACATACAAACACCACACACACACTCACACCCATTAGTACAAAACGCACACCCACAAATCCCACAATCCTCTGCAGCGGAAAACAATTGCCACACAACTCACGGCCACTCATGACAAGGAACTGCACATACACAACATAGGTTCCTCTACATCCCAAATACACATCACACACCACACAACAACATTGCACACAAACATGCACCGCATTATTGCACTATAGACCACTAGCACTCCATCCCACATAACCACACATCCTCCACCTCCCACAAAATACACCACCCTCTGCACAACCCATTCGCCACTCACACATCAACATCACCATGAACCCACAAAAGCACCCCCGTTTCACAGATGATGAGTTGCGTGCCATGGTGGACGAAATTGGGAAGGTAGAGCCACAACTGTTCGGTTGCACAGGTGCAGCAGACATCCATATACAGGAAAATGGAATTATGGCAGAGGATTGTCCACGAGGTGAACTCAGTGGGAAACTATCCACGCACAAGGGAAGACATAAGGGAGAGGTGGAACGACCTACGTTGGAAGGTGCGATCCATGGCATCACGACACCAAATTGCCATCCAGAGGACTGGCAGTGGAGCCCCACCTCCTCTCCCAGAGTTAACATCATGGGAGGAGAAGGTCTTGGCTATCCTGCGACCAGGGGGCCTGACTGGAATCACCAGAGGAATTAAAGTGGTAAGTCACCTATACTCCCCTACCACTATGTACACCTGTATTGCATGTGTCCCCATCACCCTATCACTCCCCAACCCACCCAAATCCACACTGAAACCCATCCCCCTAACCACCCACACCCATTTCACCTGCATGTCCACACCACTTAACCAATACCTTCCCAATGTCTGCACTCACAAATATTAGTAAAGCATGACATATACCACTGAATAAGCAGGTCCCAAGAACTAACCAAGAAATAGTAATGTCAGTAATGCAAAAATACTGATATGTCATCACATATCACATATAAAAAAAAAAAATTAAACCCCATTTGCCACAAAGCAGTGATTAAACTGCCTACTGCCAATGCCATTCCTGGGGAGCTACCATCCAGCACCATGTCCCTGATTAGGCAATGTGAAAATGTGAGGCAGATGTGAATGATTCTTGTTACTGTCCACAGGTACACTGCTAATTTCAGCCAGCAGCAGGTCCCAGCACACCCAGTCCTCCAACAGAAGAATGCCACAGTGATGTCAGCAACTCTGGAAGGCTGGATCTATAAGATCTCTCTGGCCCATATGGCACCATGCCAGACCCCCCCACTACTGAGGCAGATACTTCACTAGTCGTCCAACGCTCCATGCCCTTTTCCCCAGGACACATCAATCAACATTGTGCCCATCTGTACAGAGACCAGAGTCCACACCTACCAGGCAAGATGATGAAGGACCTGGTGCCAGTGGGAGTGGTCACACAGTACTGGGGACACATGCACAGGGGGTGAGGGCCAGTGGGAGGTCATTTGTGGGCCCAGGGGTGGGCAACCCAGGAAACTGACTGCCAAGGAGTCCTGGGAGCCTACCAAAAATCCCCGGACAGGATGGGCCAGGTACTCACCACTTTGCAGGAGAACCAGAGGCTGCAGAGGGAACACCACCAGGAGGCCTTGCAGCAGTGGCAGGCCCACAATGCCACCATGGCCTCCATTGCAGGGGGGCTTAGGGACATAGCCACCAGTCTGCGTGTATCCTCCATCCATCAGCAGGTCCCTTCCACTAGGCAGAGTCGTGGGACTGGAGGTCCTGCCAGAGGACTCATAGGCCACCAGCACCTCTCCCTTGCTGAGAAATCCCCCCACAAATGTTCCCTGCGAGCCAGTCATCCTACGGAGACTGTAGCCAAGACCAATACCACTGCCAGGAAGTGATTCTCTCCTAACTTGTCTCCCTTATGTGCCTCTGACACGCCTTGTTGACTTTGGACTGCCATTGATCTATTTTCCTCTGGCGTCATGGATACTAGACCTGTGCTACCAACTGCTTGGGCCACTACACAGAAGAATTTGTCCACCATTAGCCAACTCTTTTGCACTATCCCTTCATTTTTGTAATGAGAATAAACACACTTAAACACAGCAGATGTATTTCTGCTTTTATTCAATCACTATGCAATGTCTGTACTACAATCTGACAGTGTAAATGTTACTAAACATCAGTTTTCATCCAAAGTATTGTCAGCTTGTTGTAATGTTTCTCAGTGTGAGTGCTTTTTACCATTTACCATCCACCAATCTCAGCGATAGCAGTCAGCAGCTATCCAATGGGTACACAGTAGTGACCACTGCAAGATCTATTACATACACATTGGAAATAGATAATTGTCAAACAACATGATCTTGTGTCATATACCATACCAGATTCACAGGCCTCATGTCCTACAAATACAGCACTGTAATGAACGTTCAATGTAACTACACACATCACACAACCTCAGTAATGGCCTTAGAACACAAACTAAGAATAGAGCCATGCCATGTTGTCTGTATGGCACACTCTCCTGCATGGCTTCCAGTGCTAGGGAAACTGTCAGGGAGGCCCAAACACAGAGGTGAATTGTGAGGCCATCTGTACAGCCATAACACTACCAACAGCACTTCCCAACTACAGAGGCACTCTGAGTAAAAAATGTGAGTTGTCCAAACCAATCTGAGCATACATATAGTTGAAACATAGCAAAGGCAGGAGTACAGTAACCCCATATCTCCCTCCTGTACCACTAACCACACTGAGCTGACTGAGGGATAGCAAACCACATACTACTGAAATTAATATAAGAGCTGCCACACTGCACTTCACGAGGTGATTGTCATCAACTCAACAACAAACCTACCTGACTGTCATTGGAAGAATCAGCTGAGTCCTGGTGTCCACATCAACCTTCTCCCCATGTTCATCACTCTCTTCTGTTCCCTATGCTGCCACCGGTGCATTGGAAACCCTCTCCTCTTCCAGTAGTGGCACATGCCTTCTGAGGGCCAAATTGTGCAGCATGCAGTCGGCCACGACTATCTGGCAGTCCTTATCAGGGGAGTAGACCAGGGATCCACCGAACATGAGTAGACACAGAAATCTTGCTTTAAGAAGGCCAAATGTCCTTTCTTTCACTCTTATGGTCCTTCCATGTGCCTCATTGTAGTGATTGTCAGCCTCTGTCCTCGGATTCCACACGGGTGTCAACAGCCAGGATAGGTTAGGGTAGGCTGAGTCACCTGGGAATAGTGGAATGACACATAACATATGTACATTAATACAGAGGAGAAGGGAAAGGATGGATGCTGTGACAGACAGTGAAAACAAACTTCATACCCATCAATGAGCCAGCCCCTCTCTGTCTGTAGTTGTGCCATCAGGTGTGGGACAATGCTGTTCCTCATAATGTAGGCGTCATGCACAGATCCAGGGAACTTGGTAGGTATACTGATCAACGAGGCACACCATCTGCATATTAATAGAATGATAACATTTTCTGTTTCTCTATACCTGCTCATTTATCCTGGGAGGCACCAAAGCTATATGGTTACCGTCAATGGCCCCAATCACATGCAGGTTCCCATTGCACAAAAATCTGCCTTAACTGTGGCCAAATCTGCACCTTGTGGGAATTTGATGTAGCTATCAATGTGTTTGAGCAAGGCAGATAGAACATCCTTCAACACTAAACTGAACATTGGTTGAGACATACCTCCTGCCAAGACCACTGTCACCTGAAATGAGCAAGTGGCCAAAAAGTGGAGCACTGAAAGCACCTGTACAATAGTTGGAATCCTATTAGGATGACGATTAGCAGGCATGAGATCTGCCTCCAATTGTGCACACAGTTCTCTGAATGTCACACTATTCAGACGATAGATGAGTAGTACATGTCGTTCTTCCATGTAGCCAGGTCAACTAGGGGTTGGTACACGGGTGCATTCCTCTGCCTCCACATTGGTCGGTATCTACATATAGCAAACAACACAAGTGGAGCAAAGAAAAAACATATTGAATACCCATTTTATCAATCAATGCTGAAATGTCAACCTCACAGGCAACCTATTTGCCATCTATGCTCTGGTTGCTTCTACATACTGACAGACATCTAATACAACCCCCTTTCATTTTAATGTATGTCTACAGCATTAATGTACTATGAATGGAGGCATGTGAAGATATGAGTCACAAAACCATGTAGTACATCACAGTTCCCTAGGTCTGACAGTTTTGAGCAAAGTATCGATTTCGATACAAATGGTGGAAGGCATCATTTCAGATGAGTAACTTCACAATGTGTAGGGCCTGGCATGTAGTATGCCATATCAAGCTATGACGCAAATATAATTGGGTACAATGATAAATAATAGTGTAAAATGGCAGCCGCCTGTCCTGAATGCAGAGGACAGATGGAAGTGACCTCACTCCGCCAGTGTTATTCTTCATGTAGGTGGGCGGTCGGAATCACTGTGCAACTCCTCATTGGATAACATTGATGTCTATGGGGAACAGTGGCCAATGAAGATCACCGCCACGGCTGAGACCGCCATTTTCTAAAAATCATTTCATTTAGCTCCTGACTGTTCAGCACTGCGTGTACTGCTGTGTCCTTTATCTGGAAGCAACAATGGCGCATTCTACATAGGATAGGGCCCCAGCCTTCACACTGGAAGAACTTGGAAAGCTTGTGGATGGGGTCTTACCCCCGTATGAACAGTTGTATGGGGCTCCAGATAAGCAGGTAAGCACATATTCTGTATAGTAGATGTGATAAAGTTGTATGTAGTTGCATGTGTTTGTGCATGCAGTATGTCATTTTGAGAGTGTTGTGTCGTGCAACCTTTAGGTGCACATAGGTACGTGTCATGCGTAGCATGACTGTGATATGTATACAGTATGTATTCCATTGCTGTAACTGCTTGAGGAGTCTACATAAATGTGTCCTTATTGTTGTGTCTCCCATGTGTAGGAGGCTGGCCTGGTGTGTGGTGGGTACCTAGGTACTTAAACCTTACACCAGGTCCAGGTATCCCTTATTAGTGTAGTGTAGTCAGTGTCTAGAAGCCAGGCTCTCTAGAGGTAGCTATGGATGAGCAGCCAAGGCTTATCTAGAAGACATGCAAAGCTCATGCAATACCACTGTAGTCACATTTAGTACTTACACACATGAAAGAAAACACTCAGTGTTGCAAAAATAAGGGTACTTTATTTTAGTGACACAAATAACCAAAAATACCAAAAAGACTGTACTCTCTTAGGAGGTAAGTAATACAGAAATATATACACTAGTATGCAGAAATAGGCATAAAAACAGTTGGAAAAAAGTACAATTAGTGAAAATCACAATAGTTAGAAATAGGCCTAGAGGGAGCACAAACCATATACTAAGAAAGTGGAATGCAAAAGTCGGTCCCCCACCGAGGTAAGTGTAGTGTGTAGTGCAGAGCTGGGAGTACTAGGAAAGCCCAGAGGTAAGTACCACAACCCACTCCAGCGACCAGGAAAGCAGGAGGACCAGGTGGACCTGGTGGACTCTACCCAGGAGGTGGAGCCAGAGAGGGCCCTCAGCAACACAAAGAGACCACAGAAGCCCAGGCAGCACCCACAGGAGTCACACAGGATGGGGACAGGAGAGACACAAAAGAGGCCCACGCAGCACTACGAGAAAGGCTTCCATGCCGCTGGAGAACCACTCAGGGAGCTGTGCATCGCAGGAAGGAATGCTGGGGGCTGGAGCTTCAGGATGCCTGAAGATCTTGGATAAAGGACGCCAACAAGCCTTGGCAGCTGCAAAGGACGCGGTCTCCGGGGGTACTGTCCTGCATGAGCAGGCAAGGGCTCCCCTCAGCCCAAGTTGGACAGTTGGAAAAGAGGACCCTCATGACCATTTCAGTCTACTACCCGTGATGCAGGATCCATGCAGCTCAGCAGGAGATTGGATCAACACAGCCAGTCGTCGTCACCGGCAGAAGCAGGGGATTGACTCCTTCACCCCTAGTGAGATTCCTTTTTCCTTCTGATGCAGGCTGAAGACGGCGCCAGAGAAGGGACTGGGGGGTCCCTGAACCGGTGTAAAGTGGTTTATGCAAGGAGGGCACCAATTGTGCCCTTCAAAGCATTTCCAGGGGCTTGGGGAGGCTACCCCTCCGAAACCTGTAACACCTATTTCCAAAGTGAGAGGGTGTAACACCCCTCTCCCAAAGGAAATCCTTTGTTCTGCCTTCCTGGGCTTGAGCTGCTGAGGGCAGAAACCTGTCTGTGAGGTGGCAGCAGCTTGGGCTGCCTGGACACCCTCAGAAGGCTGAAATAGCAATACTGGGGGTCCTCTAAGGAGCCCCCACAGTGCATGGAATCATACAACCAATGCTTGCAAAAGCCTGGGGGTATGATTCCAACTTGTTTGATACCAAACATGCCTATCTTCGGAGGTACCATTATGTAGCTGGACATAGGTAGTGACCTATGTCCAGTAAACGTGTAAAATTGTGTCCCTGCACTCACAAAGTCCAGGAAAATGGGCCTGGAGTTCATGGGGGCACCTCTGCTAGTGCAGGTGTGCCCTCACACATAGGTACTTTGCACCCTGCCCTCTGGGCTAGAAGGCCTGCCATAGGGGTGACTTATAAGTGAGCTGGTAATGGAAAATGGGAGTAAAAGGGTGCTTGCACCTTTTCACGCCGGCTGCAATGGCAGTCCTGCAGAACCCTTTGCATGGGCTTTCTATGGGTGGCAGGATAACTGCTAAAGCCCAATAGGATCCCCTAGAGCCCCAATGCCCTGGGTACCTAGGTGCCATATACTAGGGGCCTACATGGGGGCACCAGTATGCCAATTGTGGGATACAATACAGTGATAACAGTTACCAGCAACTACATTTAAGGGAGAGAGCACAACTGGTTAGCGTGGTACAGCATTGGGAATACTTCCAGTTCAGGTTCCCGGTTGGCCGCGGACTCGTCTGTGTCCCTGGAGGTGAGTGTCACCCTTTATACTGCTAGTTTCCGCAAGGCTTTTTGTGGTGGTCGGTCCGCCCCGACTGCTGACTTGTAATATGGTGGGCAGGGTAATGCCTTTCATCGGACTGCAAATGCCAACCGCCGTTGACGGCGGTCGGACTGCACTGGCAGTACTGGTGGTGATGTTGCTATGTTTGGGTAGGTTCACCGTCGCGACCGTAACATGGCAGTCTTCACCGCCGGCCTGCATCAAAAGCATAATGACCACCTTAATATTTAAAAATTCCTATCTCCTGATCCCTTTATTGGATTTTTGTTGATTTAGTGTAATTTTAAAGATAACAATATAATCTATTCCTATAAATTGGTGTTGGATATTTATTGTGTTTTGTGTTTTGCTTATTTAATGAATTGTTGATATTAAATACTTTACATACCTGTCTCCTAAGTTAAGCCTAACTGCTCTTTGCCAAGCTACCAAGGGTTGAGCCAGGATTAATTTATTGAGACCTTGACTGAACCTAGTGGAGGTTTGGGGCCTATTGATAAGTGTAGGCACCTACCTGCCCTTACCAATAATCCACTTTCCAACACAAAGGATGTTTCCAATATAGTGTGGCAGTATCTAGAGGCATGTCCCAACCAACTTTCAGTGGTCTGCTACAAGAAGTCCTTTCTTCAATGCTTAATTACATTGAAAACGATGTCCAGTTCCCATGACAACAGGATTTTCCCAATATGAAGGGAGATTTTTATGCTTTGGGTGGCCTACCACATGTGGTTAGAGCAATAGATGGCATGGACATTGCCTTGGTGCCACCATATGCCAGGGAACATGTCTAACTCAGTTGGAAAAACTTTTTTTCGATCAATTTGCAAGCTCACCTGATTTTTACATCTCAAGTGCGTGTGTTCGATTTCCAGAGTCAACACAAGACTCCTTTGTACTACGGATTAGCACCATACTCCTGTAAGTGTCACAACTTGTACAGGAGAGGGCCTGGCTTGTTGGTAAGTCCAATAAGACTTGAGGATCATTTGGTTTAATCCTAGCTTAGGATATACAACACTACTGGTTCTGGTGGGGGCAACCTGCCCTGTGTGCTGTCATGGGGAGTGCAAGGCCACAGTCTCTCAAGTGGGTGATTTGTCCACTGCTTTTTCTTGGGGAATGCAAGGCCACAGTCTCCCAAGTGGGTGCCATACACACTGGTTCTAGAGGGGGCATCGTGCCCTGTGATCTTCATTCTGTGGAGAATGTGGTGAGTGGGTGGCTTCCCCACTGGTTCTGGAGGGGGCATCGTGCCCTGTGATCTTCATCCTGGGGAGGATGGGGTGATTGAGTTCTGGAAGGGGCATCGAGCTCCGTGATGCAGATCTTGGTGAGTGCAAGGTCACAGTCACTCAGGTGGGTGTCATACCCACAGGATTTGTAAGGGGCAAGCTGCACAACAGCCCATGGACGCAGGACTACAGACTGTCCGCCGGCGGTGACGGCCGCTCAGTGGTGGTGCTGCTGATGTTGCCACTGGTGGTGGGGGGAGGCTCCAGCCCATCCCCTGCAGCCTCGGACGGCTACCCACTGGTGCTGCTGCTGCTGGTGGTGGGGGTGTCATGTAGGCTCTCATTATTCTAATGAGACTACTGGATTTCGAGTGACAGAATCATCTGTGGTGTGGGAGACTGAGTCTGGCCCACTACAGGTGACAGCTGTCGCTCTAATGCGGGTTTTGCTCCGGCTAACTAGCAGTGCCTCACCTCTACCCAAGAGCTGGGGTGATTAGGCAGCCGAGCGCATGACATAACTGGTTTCTCAGGGAAGCCGTGGTCACTCAGGTCTCATCTGTTCTCTCAGTTACAGTAGGCTCATATATACAGTGACAAACAGAGGCAGTATATGTTTCAATAATGATTTTAATGAAGCGACTGCATCTTAGATAGCAAAGCGTGAGCTGCAATAACCAGGACGATACAGCATGACAAGATTAAAATTGTGACAAGGCGAGTAAAGTATAGAAATAACGCTACCATATTGTCACTACAGTCAATAGACTAATTCCTACCTAGGCTACAATAGAGCACAATGTGTTAAGCTCTAATTCTGCCCTTCAGATTCCCCTTGGAAGACATCATCCACCCATAATTGAGCAAAGGCCTGACGTCTGCATTAGCAGCTGTAGCGAAGCATTCAGCAATCAGCTTACAGTCAAGGTTCTCTGGCTGGAATCTCCCTCTAAAGTGTTAGGGACAGGGAAGTGTTTTTATAACAAAACAGCTGATGTTCTGAGAAAATGTCCATACGTAAGGATGTGTGTTTTCTTGGAATGTCAGAGACAAACTTTATAGCACGTTCATTGGCAACCTATCTTACTGCAGCCTTGGAAGAAGCATAGAGTGAGCAAGAATGTCTTGTTTGAGAACAGAGTGGTGGCCTAGGCAAAAACAGCTAGATAGAGAAAATAAAACAAGACTGTGAAAGTGGCTACTGGAACAATAATAAAATGAAGCTGAATAAAATATATCTACGTTAAACTGCATTGCGGCAGGCCTAGTGTGTTAAAATAACATGCATGGGGCTATAACTAAAATGGCTACACAACAGGGGGAGGCTCCAGCCCATCCCTGCAGCCTCGGACGGCTGCCTACTGCTGCTGGTGGTGCTGCTGCTGCTGGTGGTGGTGGGGGGAAGCTCCTGCCCATCCCCTGCAGCCTCAAACTGCTCTACCACCATGGTTGGTGGTGGGGGCTCCAACTGAGTCCCAGCACCAGGCCCCTTGTCCTTTCTGCCTGCTGGTGCAGGCCCCTTGCCCTTCCTGGCAGCAGCTGAGGATGGCTCCTTGCCCTTCCTGGCAGCAGTTGGGGGTGGCACCTTGACATTCATGGTAGCAGCTGGGGTTGGCTTTTTGCCCTTCCTGGCAGCAGCTGGGGGTGGCTCCTTGCCCTTCCTGGCAGCAGCTGGGGGTGGCACCTTGCCCTTCTGGGCAACACTTGGGGCACGCACCCTTTCCGTGAGGCTGCCTGGTGCCCGGGATCCTTTCCCACCACAAATTGCTTTGGACACTAATGGGCCCATGGACTGGGTGGCTGCGGTGCTTGCCTGGGTTTTAGCCACCCGGCCAGATGTGAAGGACCGGGGGGCAGGGGTAGGGAAGAGCTCAATGGTGGAGAGGAAAAGCTGCTTAGGGACACTGGGGCAGGAAGTGGGAGTGGTTGTAGGAGGTGTCTGTCTGCTGTGCATGGGCTGGATGCTGTTGCGAGGTGGATGGCTGTTGGGTGTCTGAGTGCTTGCATCTGGTTACCTTGAGACGGGGGGCACAGATGCAGTGGGAGAGGACACAGGGGACGTGTGCATGGCTGTTGGGGTGATGCCTGCCAATGGGGAGTGTGTTCTGATAGGTGTGGTGGTGATGGTGGTAGTGGATGAGGATGTAGTGCATGCAGGTGAGAGTATAGACGGAACTGGGAGGGGGGTGGATGACGAGGAGGATGGGGACACAGTGGAGGCAGTGGATGTTGGTATGTCTGCATCTGGATGGTGTTTGTGTGAATGCCTGTGGGATGAAGTGCAGTGCTTGTGTTTGCCTGTGCCACTCTTATGTTGTCCTGTGTGCATGCTGGTCTGCCTCTATGCTTGCGATAGGTTGGGGTTGAAGAGAATGGGATTGGGTAGAGGATGTTGGAGGGGGGAAGGGGAAACAGGGGCAATGGCTGCCATCTGAGAGGAGGCCAGAGCCTGGATTGATCTCTGTTGGGCCACCAAGCCAGTGTGAATGCCCGCCAGAAATGCATTGGTCTGTTGCTTACGGGCTGCCAGCCCCTGGATGGCATTCACAATGTTTGACTGCCCAACAGAGATGGATCTCAGGAGGTCAAAAGCCTCCCAAGTCAGGGCAGCAGAGCTCACTGGGGTAGGGCCTGAGGTGCCTGGGGCGAAGGAGATGCCCACCCCCCAGGGAAAGCGGGCACAGGAAACTCTCTGAGGGATTGCTGGGAGGGCGGTGCTGGTACGGGGCGTGGTGGTTGTACTTGTAGCTGGGGTGTGCACAGAGGTGTCCACCACCACCAGGGAGCTTCCATCGGAGGAGGTATCCGCGTCCGAACTGTCCCCTCCAGTCTCCATCGTGGTGCTCCCCTCACCCTCCATCGCCGGTGCCTCTGCTCCTCCGCCAGATGATGCTAATGCACATAAGGACAGGATGACAAAACAAAAAGTGGGGCGGGAGAGACAAAGGATACACTTGGTTAATGGCTGCACCTACACTACCATTGGTGTACACGGCATCCTCACACCCAGGGAACAGCCCTACGTACTATGCAATGCACCACCAGTAACAATGCTAGTCACCAGGGCATGGGGAGGGACACATACCGCCAACTGCAGCAATCCTGGAACCCACACAGCCCTGCCCAGTAGTGGATGCCTACGAGCTAGGTTGGAGGGGTATCACATCAGAACCCTGCCCAACATAGGACCTACTCTGCAATGTCAGGCCTGGCCTAGGGACACCCATGGACACACATCCCCCACCCGGATACCACCACACCAGATGTAAGTAGTAATGATGGGCACTGTACTCACCCCGTGTGGCTGCTGTGATGCCCTCAAGTGCCCATCTAGCTCCGGATAGGCCACCGCCAGTATGTAGGCCATCAGGGGGGTCAGGGTTTGATGGGTACCCACTCCTCGTTGGGAAGCCCTCCCCAGCTGGCCCTTCGCCGTCTTCCGTGCCCAGCGTCTCAGATCCTCCAAACGTTTCCAAGAGTGGGTGCTCCGCCTGCCGTAAACCTCCAGGGTCTGCAGGTCCTTGGCGATGGCATGCTATATACCCTTCTTTTGATGGGTGCTGACCTGCAGAGGAAATTCACACAGGGAAAGGTATTAGTTAGATCGTCCCGTCTGTTACACTCATGGCCCACCATACCCCTTCCTATCCCAATTTGGACAGACATGGCCCAGCACACAAGCTGCATGCCGCCCAGGGGCCATCCACCAAGCCCCCCTTACACGAGGACTTCACACACACCACTCCATGCAGTCATGCCCCATGCATCGTGCTCACAGTGTACTCACCTGTTGGTCTGGAGGCCCATACAGCAGTCTGTACTGGGGTAGGACCCCATCCACTAGCCTCTCCAACTCCACCAAGGTGAAGGCAGGGGCCCTTTCCCCAGTCACATGGGCCATGGTAGGTTCCAGACACAGGTCACAGCAGCACTTGCAGTGTAGGTCCTCTCCGGTTGAAGGTCAGGTAGCAAGTGAGTGAACAGATAGAAAATGGTGGTGACGTCCGTGGCGGTGAATACCGTCACTGCCGGCGTAAATCACCTTTGGACACTGTACCCCATAGGGGCTAATATTTTCCAATGAGGCGTTGTATGGCGGACCCTGACCGCCTCCTGCAACGGCGCACTATGTCAGCAGAATTACCTCACTTCCAACCGTCCCTCCATACAGGACAGGCGGACACCATTTCAGGGGGGAGCAGGCCATGGATCATGACTGCGTCACAGATCACAATTGTACATACGGGACAAATGCCACTTATACATTTAAAATTCACATCATGCATTGAACTGTAGTGGCTACAATGTACAGTTTATAACCAGCTCTTCACTCTTTTACCCCATAGATTGCAACTGCTGCGGATGAATAGGAGATGGAGACATCCCCCCATGTACAGACCCCTGGTAGACTTGGCAACATGGAGGACAGGCACATTATCCTCATCTGCAGACTTGACAGGGCCACAATCACAGAGCTGTGTGCCCAACTGGAGCCCGACCTGATATCTTCTATCTGTCACCCCACTGGGATCCCCCCTCTTGTGCAATTGGTATCTGTGCTCCATTTCTTGGCAACTGGCTCTTTCCAAGTGACAGTGGGGTTAGCAGCAGCACATGTGCAGCTAGATTGTTTTTCCCAAGGTGGAGGATTTGGCCACAGTGAAGGCTGACGTCTATGCAATGGGACATATCCCCAATATAATCATCTTCCCTATGTAAACATTACTATACAGTTGAATTGCAATTTTGTAAACCTTGTTAAATGAATGCATACTTAAATCATTTGACATACTCCATACTTGTGTTTTTTCAAAGTGTGTGTATTGCAGTGCTAAGAAGAAAAGGGAGAAGTGCAATGAGCTGATGTGATGATGAAGGAAAGTCCAGGGTATAGTTACAGTCTCTTTGCAGCACAGGTGCATTGTCCAAGGCGGCATAGGAAGGGGAGCAATGGCAGTTCAAGGTGGACAGGATGACAGAGTGGGACACAAGGGTGACAATCAGGAGAGTCTCTTTCCTGGCAGGGGTCTTGGCAATAGTCTCTGGCTTCTGCCTGGATCGCAGGGAACGTTTGCGGGGTCATTCTCTTTCTGCAGGGGGAGGGGTGCTAGTGGCCTGTTGGTCCTGTTGCGGGGCCTCCTGTCCACTAGCAGCAGCAGAGGTGGAGGGCAGTTCAGTAGTCTGGCTAGTGGCAGGGGACCGCTGTTGTACGACTGCCTCCCTCATAATGTTGGCCATGTCTGTCAGTACCACTGCAATGGACACCAGGGTGATGTTAGTGGCCTTCAAGTCCTCTCTGATCCCCTGGTACTGTCCCTCCTGCAGCCGCCTGTTCTCCTGCACGTTGTCCAGGATCTGGCCCATCATATCCTGGGAATGTTGGTATGCTACCAGGATCTCAGTGAGGGCCTCCTGGAGAGTCGGTTCCCTGGGCCTGTTCTCCCCCTGGCGCACAGCAGTCTTCCCAGTTTCCCTGTTGTCCTGTGCCTCTGTCCCCTGAATCGTGTGCCCACTGCCACTGACCACAGGTCCCTGATTGTCTTGAGTAATGAGGTGTGCCTTGGGGTCCCTGTAGAGGTGGACACGCTGCTGATTGACTTGTCCTGGGGAAAGAGGCATGGGTATGCTGGGTGGGTGCTGCGGTGGTATTACCTGAGGGGGGAGGCTCTGTGGTGGTGTGTGACTGTGCCTGGGTAACCGACTGTCCGGAGGTCCCTGATGGACCAGGTTGGTCATCCAGATCCAGGCAAGGAGAGTCACTGTCATCACTGTCATCACTGTGGGCCTCTTCTGTGGGGGTACTGGATAGTGCTGGCACCTCTTCTCCGGTGACGTTTGCTGGGATACCTGTTGGGATGTAAATGCAGTGTTATTGTTTCTGTGTGTGACATAGTGAGCATGGGTGTGTTGCCCTCTATGGTTGTATTTGCCCTGGCAGCTTTATCTTGTTTGAGTTGGCATGTGGTGGGCTAGCTGATTCTCTCTAGTGTGCATGCTTTAGTGATAGGTGTCCCTGCAGGTCTGTAAGTGGTGTCTATGCATTGGTATGGCATGCAGGACTTGGCATTGGGATGAGTTGGATGTGATGGTAGGGTGTGTGGGAGGTGGTGGAGTGATGGGAGTGAGGGTGAGGGATGTGATGGCATGCATGTAGGTGTGTGATAGTAGTAAAGACTTGACTTACCAGAGTCCAGTCCTCCTCCTACTCCTGCCAGGCCCACAGGAAGCATGATTGCCAAGACTTGCTCCCATGTTGTAAGTTGTGGGGGAGGAGGTGGGGCCCACCGCCAGTCCTCTGGATTGTGAGCTGGTGTCTTGCTGCAATGGAACGTACCTTCCCCTGTAGGTCATTCCACCTCTTTCTGATGTCAACCCTTGTTCTTGTGTGCTGTCCCACGCCATTGACCCTGTCCACGATCCTCCGCTATAGCTCCATCTTTCTAGCAATAGATACATGCTGCACCTGTGCTTCAAAAAGCTGTGGCTCTACCCGGATGATTTCCTCCACCATGACCCTTAGCTCCTCCTCAGAGAATCTGGGGTGTCATTGTGGTGCCATGAGTATTGTGTGAGTAATGTGATTGAGGGTGATGTGTTGGGGTGTGTGTTGTAAGGTGCGTGGGTGGTGTATAGGTGATTGTGGTGTGTGTCTCTGGTCTTGTCTGTGGTCGTGGTGTCTCTCTCTTGGCAATTGTTCATAGTCGTAAAGGGTTGCGGGTTATCTGGGTGTGTGTTTCATAGTGGTGTGGGTGTATGGGTGTGGTGTGTGTATGGGTGCGATGTGTGTGTAGTTTGAATTGTCCAATGTGGTGTTGTTTTGTTTGAGTGCGTGTATTTTGAGCACAGCGGTATGTACCACCAATGGTTTACCGCCATTGAATGTCCGCTGTGCTGATTCGTGGGTCATAATGTTGTGGGCGTTGTTCTGTTGGCATAACGGTGTGGGTTTGGATACCACCACTTTATCACTGACCTTTGGTGTGGTGGATTTGTGTGTGTGGCTGAATAGTGACAGATTGGTGTCTGTGTGTCATAATATGGTGAATAGATATCCGCTGCCACGGCTGAATGTTGGCTGCAGTCAGCATGGTGGTAAGTGGGATTTACCACCAATGTCATAATGAGGGCCTTAATCTCCTCATGCCCCAAAAAACTTTTAAAAAAATTCTGACCTTGTGTAATGCAACTGGTGCTCATGCATAGTGCCCCAGTGCACTACGGACATGTTTGGTTACATAAAACTGCAAAATAAAATAGTCACTTCATCAGGAGAGTACTTTACTGGTGGGTGGGAAAATGAGCTGGAAATCACTGCGAAGAGTGGTTTGAACCGATGATGTTCATTAAGGGATGTGAAAACACCCTGTGATGATGAGGAACAGAAGTTTATAAAGTGCACAGCTTCTCCTTGGAGTATTCCTGTGCTGGTGCTCACAGGTAAGCACTTGAATCTGAACAATGAGCCATGTTTCCAGCTGCTTCCTAATGATCTGTTCAGATCTTGCAAGACGAACTTGAGGCTGGAGCAAGAGCTGATTATTTAAATTAACCCCTAAATTCTTAACCACTTCAGTTCGAGGAAACAAAGTGGAGGAGTTCCCTATGAGCAGCAAAGTCCAGACCAAAGAAAAGTACTTCTATTTTAGCATTGCACATCAGCTTGGTTTAGCTCATCCAAGAGAAAACTGCAGCTAAGCAAGACCTGATTAAATCTAGTGCAATATATTCCCCTTTCTTAAAGGAGAAGAGCAGTTGTGTATCGTCTACATAAGAGATTAATTTAACAGGTGTGCAGGAGGGGTAAGGTAGATGTTAAGCAATGTGGGACATGCAGAGCCTTGTGGAACCCCTACTGTAAAGGGGTTGGTACCTGAAGAAAAAAGAAGGGTCCAAACCTCTTGACCTCTGTTTCCTAAAAAAGATTCCATTCTTGGCACCAACCTAAGGATGCTTTTTTGTAGGAGGTGGTTTGGTGGCAGGTGAGAGAGGTCAAAAGCCTTTTAGGTGCTTCTAGGCACAAGGTCCCACCCCTTCAAGGCCATGCCTCCTCCACACACATTTTTTGGCCTAGTACTAGCCAAAACCTTTTCATGTTAAAAAAACACACACACACATATATATTGATGGGCACAATTTGTCACATGAATTGCCAATGACAGATTAGACAATTTTGAAATTTTACAATGAGATCATACATATGGCAAGACATTAATATTTAAGAAAAAACTGATATCCATGACTCAGAAATGTGTTGATGTCTGGAATTGTATTGTTCTCTTTATGTTCTTGGTCTTAGATCATGTGACTATAATTTTTTATGGAACTATGAAATAGGTGGAAATATTTGGGTATACATGTGTACAGGTTTATATCATTATGTTAGTTCCTTGGTATTCCAGAACTATATTATGCATGTGTCATTTTGATAATTTTTTTTATAAAACAGAGAGTTGATGTTTACATTTGTATCATTATATATGAACTTGGTGTTGATAATTATACAAATATATGTCTCAATGAAATAACGAAATATTTACTAAATATCTTTTTACATATAGGTGCCATTTTACAAAATTGATTGGTTCCAATATGCACATGTCACTTAATTTAAGATCTAGGACAAAAAAGAAAGAAATAGAAAAAACAACAACTAACAGAATGGATATGGAAGATGCATACATATGTAGGTAACCACTTTTGCACAATCGAATAGCGACTTTAATATGATTCAATATGTCTGAGATGTGCTTATGATTTAAATTGGGGCAATTATAGAATGCCTCGGTGACAAAATGTTGCATAAAACCCAGTAATTTTATAAACAAGACAGAATTGATATCTTTTTATCTTGATTAAATTAAGAACTGTTGGGTAACATTAGATATGTGAATTTAAAACTGAAAAATTTGGATGTTAAAAGATGGCCACCGATTTGGTCAGCACCAATGAGTAATCAACACTGATGAGGGACCAGTATGCGTATTTGTAGAGGTTTCTTTGTGGGGTGGAAATGTCC
Source organism: Pleurodeles waltl (assembly GCF_031143425.1). Lineage (NCBI taxonomy): Eukaryota > Metazoa > Chordata > Amphibia > Caudata > Salamandridae > Pleurodeles > Pleurodeles waltl. Next base: position 1,243,486,633 of record NC_090437.1, read on the forward strand.
AATAGAAGGCATTAGCCGAAACGCGTAGACATTTTCGTTTGGAAAACAGCATGGATTTTGCAACAAATTTCGAATAAACAGACAAGCACTTACAGATCAAGACAGCATTTGTTTGTGTTTTTAAATGGTGTCAGAACTTGTGGAACTCCAGTTTGGTTTGGTGCATCGCTGTGGATAATATATATATATATATAGGTATATATATATATATATATATATATATATATATATATATATATATATATATATATATATATATATGTACACGCATATGTATACACGCAAATATATGCATATACATATATATGTATATATAGATATATTTTTTTGATATAGACATATATATATGTATATATATAGAGAGAGAGCGAGAGATAGGTAGATATAGATATATATATATGCAAACAAAGTTATCCTCAGACGAAATCACACTTCCAAAGAGGTTCATATTTATTTTGGAATGCAGCAAAGCCAGCAAATACACAGAATTCTTTAGCATTTCTCCAGGACTTACATGTTTGGGACATCTCCGTCCTTGTTCACAGGCCGAATGCTTGGGTTCAGTAAATATTTCAGGCACCTGATTACTCAGTTAAATATCATTTCTGCCCTGGTGGTCCTCTAAATGAGTTCCAAGGTGCATCCTGGTAAAAGCAGTTCTGTACATTTTTATATTTAATCCTTAGTAGGTTTAAATTTCATCCTTAGTAAGTGACTGAAGCCAAGCAAACCATTACCATACACATAATCACCCCAGTGGGCAAATCCAAAGTAAAATCACAGCGTTTGCTGAAAATGTGCCAACCTGTTGCTTTATGTGTGCAAAATTTTGTAGAGTCACACAGACCTGCTCCTTTTTGCAGTCGTGCTGCCTTCATGGCTGGAGAGGCTGTTAAATATAAGCAAACAAAGATGTCCTCAGATGAAAGCGCACTCCCAAACAGGTTCATATTTATTTTGGAATGCAGCAAAGCCAGCAACATACAGAGAATTCTTTAGCATTTCTCCAGGCCTTACGCATTTTCGACATCTCCTCCATCCTTCTTCACAGGCCAAATGCTTGGGTTCAGTAAATAATTGCAGGCACCTGATTACTCAGTTAAATATCAGTTCCCAAACAGGTTCATATTTATTTTGGAACCTTTTTGGAAGTGCACTTTCATCTGAGGATAGCTTTGTTTGCTTATATTTATAAAGATTTATATATATATATATATATATATATATATTAGAAATGGAGTCTCTCATTGGCAGTCAGTTTACACTTTGTCAAAACAGGGACCCTCACTGTTTGACTTGGCATCCTTGGTGTGATCTCCCCTAACTTTTTGTCTCTGTTCCCCAGGTTGTTAATGTGTGCTCAACTCTATTTCTGCTGTTTTGTTACTCTGGGCACTTTACCATTGCTATCCAGTGTTAAAGTGTAAGTGCTCCTACGTAAAATGTATGTTTTACATAGGGTAAAGACCCTGGCAGAGGAAGACTTTCATGGCCCTGAGACTTCAAAACAGGAGGCAAGCTCAGTCCAAGCCTTTGGAGACACTTCACATGCAGGACTATACCACAAAGTACAGTCTGTGTCCTTTTTCAGGCAGAAGCAGCAACTGCAGGCCAACCCAGCAAAGCACAGTCACAGGCAAATGGGCAGTACTCCTCCCCCAGTTCTTCAGCTCTTCTACTTGGCAGAGGTTCCTCTTGAATCTAGAAGTAATCTAAAAATCTGGGCTTTTGGGTCCACTACTTATACCCCTTTCTGCCTTTGATATAGGCAAACTTCAAAGGAAAGTCTCTGTTGTTCACTAGATCCTGCCTTGCTCAGGCCTGGCTCCAGACTCACACTCGGGGATTGGAGACTGAATTGGGTAAGGGCAGGCATGGCCCTTTCAGGTGCATGTGAACACTCCTTTCTCCACTCTATCCCAGATGGCCCATCAGGATATGCAGGCTACACCCCAGCTCCCTTTGTGTCACAGTCTAGTGGAGATTCACAAACAGCCCAACTGTCAGCCTGTCCCAGACAGGAATACACAAGCAGGCAGAGTCACAGAATGGTTTTCTGAAAGTGGCACTTTCAAACTGACAATCTAAAAACCAACTTTACTAAAAGACTCCATATCCCTATCTGCTCCCAAAATAAACTGCACTTAAAACATATTTAAGGGCAGCCCCCATGTTAACCTATGAGAGAGATAGGCCTTGCAATAGTGAAAAACTAATTTTGTAGTATTTTACTAGTAGGACATGTAGAAACACACCAGTACATGTCATACCTTTAACACACACTGCACCCTGCCCAGGGGGCTACCTAGGGCCTACCTTAGGAGTGAAAAGGGAAGGTTTAGGCCTGGCTGGTGGGCACACTTGCCAGGTCAAATTGGTTTAAGGGGCATATTTAAGAGCCCCTAGCCCCACTGGATAGTCACTTTTCGAACCCTGCACCATATTTACAAGGTGGTGTTAAGCCATTTTTTGTGGCTTAACGCCACCTTGTAAATATGGCCTCTTTCCACGCAGCACTTTGCGTGGAAGGGGTGTGCAATGGGTGTTGCTGTGAGCGTGCCACAGCAACACCCATTGCATTTTGAGGCTGCCTCAGATTTACGAGTTTTCATAAACCTGAGGAAGCTGCAAAATTAAACGCCACCCCAGGGGAGGCGTTAGCATGGTGCAACGAGGAGAAATGCTTTCATTACTCCTTTTTTTGATCTTTCTATGTGTGCTGCACTCTGCAGCACACATACAAAGAGCAAATTGCCATTTAAGATTGGTTTTGTGCAGGAAGGTGTTCCTTTCTGCACAAAAACAATCTTCCCCTCAACGGAGCCATCCTTGCACTATGGTGCAACAGTTGCTGTGTTGGCACACGGCAGCAAGTTTAGCTCCTGCGCAGGTGGATACACAGGGGTGCGCCGTAGCCTAGTAAATACAGTGCATCCCTGTGTTTTGCACGACGCTGACAATTTTGGTGCCGTGCGCCATCATTTTCTATTACATCTGGCTCTAAAACTGCACACACAGACACTGCTCTGAGCCATGTTTACAGGGCTATTAATGGGGGTGGCACAATCAGTGTTGCAGGCCCACTAGTAGCATTTTATTTACAGGCATGGTGCACCTCTAGTGCATTTTACTAGGCACCTATTAGTAAATTGTTGGAAATGGCCTTTCTGCAGGGTCACCCCCAAACGTTTTGCCTCCCTCTTCCTCTTTTTCTGACCTAATTTTTGCTGGCTTTAGGACTCTGCGCACCTTACCACTGTTAATCAGTGCTAAAGTGCATATGCTCTCTCCTTAAAAAATGGTGACATTGGCTCATACCCAATTGGCTTATTTAATTTACTTGTAAGTCCCTAGTCAAGTGCACTACATATGCCATGGGCCTGTAAATTAAATGCTACTAGTGGGCTGCAGCACTGGTTGTGCCACCGACATAAGTAGCCCCCTAACCATGTCTCAGGCCTGCCTCTGAATTGCCTGTGTGTGCAGTTTCACTGCCACTTCGACTTGGCATTTAAAATTACTTGCCAAGCCTTAAACTCCCCTTTTTCTACATATAAGTCACCCCTAAAGTAGGCCCCAGGTAGCCCACAGGGCAGTGTGCTATGTAGGTAAAAGGCAGGACATGAGCATGTGTGTTCTATGTGTCCTGGTAGTGTAAAGCTCATAAATTCATTTTTTACACTGCCGTGAGGCCTTCTCCTTTCATAGGATAGCATTGGGGCTACCCTCATATACTGTTTGAGTGGCAGATCCTGATCTGAAAGGAGTAGCCAGGCCATATTTAGTGTGGCCAGAACGGTCATACAAAATGCTGCTTCATGGTGAAGTTAGATTTTATGTTACTATTTTAGAAATGCTACTTTTAGAAAGTGAGCATTTCTCTACACTTAAATTCTTCTGTGTCTTTCAATCCACGTCTGGCTAGGTTTACTTAACAGCTCCCTTGTACTTTCACTCAGACACACCCCAAACACAGGATACTCAGCCTCACTTGCATAAATCTGCATTTTTAATGGGTCTTCCTGGGCTGGGAGGGTGAAGGGCTTGACACTTACATGTCAAAGGACAGTAGCCTGTCCTCACACAAAGGACTGCCACACCCCCTACTGGGACCCTGGAAGACAGGATGGAATTGAAAGGGGATCTTGTGCACTTCTAAGCCACTCTTTGAAGGCTCCCCCACTTCAAAGGCACATTTGGGTATAAAAATAGGGCCTCTGCCCTACCACCTCAGACACTTCCTGGAAAAGAAACTTGTAACCAGAACCTGCATCCTGCCAAGAAGAACTGCCTGGCTGCCCAAAGGACTCACCTGACTGCTTTCTGTGAAGAACTGCTGCCTTGCTGTTGCCCTGCTGCCTTGCTGTTCCCTGGCTGTGGTGAAGAAGTGCCCCAAGGGCTTGGATAGAGCTTGCCTCCTGTTCCCTGAAGTCTCAGGACCAAAAAGACTTCTCTCTTGCAACTGGATTCCTTGTGTGGCGAAAATTAGATGCACAACTTGCTAAAAACGATGCACAGCCTGTTCCGCGGTGAGAAAATCACTGCACGCGGAACCGGGACGACGCCGCTCGCCTTCGCAAGGAAAAGATCGACGCGGCGCCTGCGGTGCGACCGGAACTTCGACGCACGGCCCACCAGATCGATGCACAGCCGACCTGGCACGGCGCCGCCCGACTTCCAGGGGGGAAATCGACGCAGCGCCTGCTGTGAGGGAGAAATTTCCCCGCTCCGCCCACTGGAACGACGCAGAGCTTGTCACAAGCCCAGGATTCCACGCACAGAGCCTGGTGCGTCTGAAAACCCCGCAACCCGAAGAGGATCCACGACCGAGCGCCGGAAATCGACGCCCAGCCGTCCCTGCGTGGAAACTAAATGACGCATCGACCGCGTGTGGCCCGAGAAATCGATGCACACTCCTTTGTTTCCCCGCTTCTCCTCCTCTGCGGCCCTTTGCGGAGATTTTTCTCTCAAACCAGGTACTTTGTGCTTGAAAGAGACTTTGTTTGCTTTTAAAAGACTTAAGATACTTTATATCACTTTTCAGTGATATCTTTACATTTTCTTATTGCATTTTTGATCATTTCTGACCTGCAAATATCCAGATAAATATTATATATTTTTCTAAACACTGTGTGGTGTATTTTTGTGGTGCTATATTGTGTTATTGTGTGATTTATTGCACAAATACTTTACACATTGCCTTCTAAGTTAAGCCTGACTGCTCAGTGCCAAGCTACCGGAGGGTGGGCACAGGATAATTTGGATTGTGTATGACTTACCCTGACTAGAGTGAGGGTCCTTGCTTGGACAGGGGGTAACCTGACTGCCAACCAAAGACCCCATTTCTAACATTGGTGATCAGCGGTGAGGATAGGACTTATATATGTGCAGTGACATTCAGTAGCTAAGTATTTCACCACCTACCCACAGTTGAAGATCAACTTGATTTTTATATTCTTTCTGCAATTTCGTTTTTCCTGTCAATTTATTTGGCCAAAATCCTCACTCAACATGTCTCAGGCTGGGTCTCAAACAGGAGATTTTGACCTAGCTCTGCTGGAGACATACACTGTCAAACAGCTGAAAGGATTCTGCAGGGATATGGGAGTACCCACCCAAGGAAGGCGCTGAGGGCCTGGGCAGAAGCCCATTCAGAGGAGGGTGCTGAGGAGGAGGAGCCAGAAGATGGCTCCCCAGAGGATTTTTTGCCACCAGTGGATGTTACCACTGCAACTGTTCCCCCTGCAAAACCAGGGAGCAGTGTCTCTGATCAAAGCCTGACCACAGAAGAAAGGAGAGAGGAGAGAGAGTTTCAGTTGCAATTGGCAAGGCTAAAAATAGAGGCTGAACAGGAGGAAAGGAGGGCAGAGAGAGAAGCCAAGCAAGCTGAGGCTGAAAGAGCAGCCAAACAGAGTGAAGCTGAGAGAGCCTTGGCTGAGAAGAAACTACTGTTGGCTCAAAAACTGAGTCTCAAGGAGCTGGATATCAAGGCAAGACAGTCTGAGTCCAGCAGTAATGGTGGCAGCATACAGACAGGACCTGCTGGAGAAAAGAAGGTTTGTATACCCAAAAATATGGTGCCCAGTTTTGTGGTGGTAGATGACGTAGATAAGTGGCTAGCTGCTTATGAAGTTGCACTAGGGGCTCATGAGGTTCCTGAAGGGCTATGGGGTACAGCTATGTGGAGTTATGTGCCAGCATTGGGGAGGGACACACTTCTCACACTAGATCCTAAAGATCGAAACACATACTCACTTCAGAAAGCCATTTTACTTGCCAAGTCTGGGCTGACCCCTGAAGGCTACTGTCAGAGGTTCAGGGCCAGCACCAAACAGTCCACAAAACATGGGTAGATTTCTTTGACTTTTCCAGTAAGGCACTGAATGGATGGGTGTGGGGCAGCAAAGTAGATGATTATAAAGGGTTATATGACTTGATTCTGAGAGAGCATATACTCATTATTTCTTTAACAGAGTTGCGCCAGCACTTGGTAGATAGTAAGCTGACTGACCCCAGGAAGCTTGCTGAGGAGGCGGACTTCTGGGTTAGCACCAGAGTGTCCAAAAAGGCATCTGGGGGGGACTCCCACAAAGGTGGTCAGGGTTCCCAACAGAAGAAAGAGGGGGGAGAAAAACTTAAAGATAAGGAGTTCTCAAAAGGCCCCCAAAAGAATTCCCAAGGGGGGGGTGGTCACCATTCCTCTTCTAGGTTTGCAAAGAAGCCAGGGTATTTTGATAAAACATTAGGGAAGTTCATCCCCAAATGCTGAGAGTGCTACCAGTTTGGACACTCTAAGGGCGACTCCCAGTGCCTCAAGAGGGCACAGTCCACCACTGGACAGACACCTGGGTTGGCTAGTGTAGCGCTCGGGGAGGAGACAGTCCCAGTTAGATTTGGGGAGCAGGCAGAGGTTTCCCTAGTGTCTCTGGGAGAAAGAGAAATGGTGCCTAAAGCCTACATGCCAGAAAATACTTCAAAGTATAGGCAGTGGGTCACCATTGATGGGCAAAGGGTGGAGGCTCTGCGTGACACAGGAGCCAGTATGACTACTGTCAAGAGTCAGCTGGTGTCATCAGAGCAGATAGTCCCAAATACATTCCACCAGGTCATAATCGCTGACAATCGTGAGAGTCACCTACCGGTGGCTCTGGTTCCCTTTGAGTGGGGGGGTCTCTGGTACTCTGAAAGTAGGTGTGAGTCCTGCCATGCCTGTAGATTGTCTGTTAGGTAATGATCTTGAGCATACTGCCTGGAAAGAGGTGGAGCTCAGATCCCACCTGGAGATGTTAGGTTTGCCTGAGTGGGTCTACATGACCACACGGTCCATGGCTGCCCGGGAAGGGAGTCAAGGGCTTCTGGAGCCTGGAACAATGGCCCAGACAGCTGCCAAGAGGAAGGGCAAGAGGCGCGGGAAACCCGCCTCAGATGTTCCCACGGTGGTGGACGGGGCCCCTGAGGAGGAGGAGGCCCCTGGCCAATTGGGGAAGACATAGCTGACCTGGGTAATCTACCTGAACTTGCTGGCTGGCAAGTAGAGGGTGGGCCAACCAGGGCAGAATTCTGCAAGGCGCAGAAGGAATGCCCAACCCTTGAGGGTCTGAGGTGACAGGCCACAGCCCAAGCAGCAGGTGACGCCTCTGGCACTCACCATATTTACTGGGAGAATGATCTCCTTTACAGTGAGCTTACGGTTCCAGGTCCTGGGGAAGCACGTGTGCTGTGGTCCCCCAGTGATAACAGGCCTACCTACTGGGTCTGGCTCACGACATCCCCCTGGCAGGGCACCTGGGCCAAGACAAGACCTTTAACAGGCTTGTCACCCACTTCCATTGGCCCAGAATGAGGATAGCCTCAGATAATTTCTGCAGAGCTTGCCCCACCTGCCAGGCTAGTGGGAAGACAGGGAAACAGCGTAAGGCTCCCCTGCTCCCACTCCCCGTCGTTGGCACCCCCTTTGAAAGGGTGGGCATTGATATTGTTGGTCCCTTGGACCCCAAAACTGCCTTGGGCAACAGGTTTATCCTGGTTTTGGTGGACCATGCCACCCGCTATCCAGAGGCAATCCCTCTGAGAACAGTGACTGCACCGGTGGTGACCAGAGCCCTGTTGGGAATATTTACCCGTGTGGGATTCCCTAAGGAGGTTGTGTCAGACAGGGGCACAAACTTCATGTCTGCGTACATGAAGTCCATGTGGGATGAGTGTGGGGTGACCTTCCGGTTTACCACCCTTTATCATCCTCAATCCAATGGGCTTGTTGAGAGATTCAACAAGACCCTGAAGGGCATGATTAATGGCCTGGCTGAAGCCAAGAGGCGTAAGTGGGACGTTCACTTACCAAGCCTGTTGTTTGCTTATAGAGAGGTGCCCTAGAAAGGGGTGGGGTTCAGCCCCTTTGAGCTTCTCTATGGTCACCCTGTCAGGGGACCTCTAAGCATTGTTAAAGAGGGCTGGGAGAAAGCTCCCAAGACACCTCCCCAGGATGTGGTCAGCTACATGCTGGCCCTCTGCAACCAAACCCAATGCTTCTGGAAGCAGGCCAAGAGTAACCTTGAGGCCAGTCAAGAGGTGATGAAGGAGTGGTATGACCGGAAGACCACTCTGGTTGAGTTCTCACCTGGAGACAAAGTTTGGGTGATGGAGCCAGTAGAGGCCAGGGCTCTCCAAGACCGCTGGACTGGCCCCTTTGAGATCAAGGAGCGTAAAGGGGAGGCCACTTACCTAGTGGACCTCAAGACCCCTAGGCACCCCCTAAGGGTCCTCCATCACAACCGGCTCAAACCTCACTTTGAGAGGTCTGAGATCAGTATGCTCCTGGTCACAGATGAGGGTATGGAAGAGGAGAGTGAACCTCTCCCCGACCTCCTCTCTGCCAAAGAAGGTGATGGGTCAGTGGAGAGGGTCATTCTCTCTGACTCCCTGACTCTAAACCAGAGAGGAAACTGCTATGAGCTGTTAGAGCAGTTCTCCTCCCTGTTCTCCCTTGCTCCTGGACTGACCCACCTATGTGTTCATGAAATCGACACGGGTGACAGTCCCCCTGTGAAGAACAAAATTTACAGGTTATTGGATAAGGTGAAGTCCAGCATCAAGGAGGAGGTCTCCAAGATGTTGACTTTAGGGGTTATTGAGAAATCCAGTAGTCCCTGGACCAGCCCTGTGGTGTTGGTTCCTAAGGCTACTGCCCCCGATGTGAAGCCAGAACTCAGGTTCTGTGTGGACTACTGGGGTCTCAACTCAGTCACACGGACTGATGCTCACCCCATCCCCGAGCTGATGAGCTCGTTGACAGACTAGGCACTGCCATGTTCCTGAGTACGTGTGATCTTACTTCAGGGTACTGGCAGATCGCCCTGACTGAGGGGACTAAAGAGAGATCAGCATTTTCCACACCTGATGGCCATTACCAGTTCCGGGTGATGCCATTTGGGTTGAAAAATGCCCCGCTACCTTCCAACGGTTGGTTAACGGGGTCCTAGCTGGCAAGGATGTCTACTGTGCAGCCTACCTGGACGATGTAGCTGTCTACAGTTCCAGCTGGGAGGAACACCTGCTCCACCTCAAGGAGGTGCTTCAGGCTCTGCGACAGGCAGGCCTGACCATCAAGGGTAGTAAGTGCCAGATTGGGCAGGGTTCCGTGGTATACTTGGGACACCTAGTAGGTGGTGGCAAGGTGCAGCCACTCCAGGCCAAGATTGAAACTATCAAGGCCTGGCAACCACCTAGAACACAGACTGAGGTGAGAGCCTTTTTAGGCCTCACTGGATACTACCGCAGATTCGTCCAGGGCTATGGTACCACTGTGTCACCCTTGACAGAACTCACTTCCAAGAAACAACCTAGGTTGGTGAATTGGACAGAGACTTGTCAGAAAGCCTTTGATTCTCTGAAGGAAGCCATGTGCACGGCCCCGTGCTCAAGGCCCCTGACTACTCCCAGGAATTTATTGTGCAGACAGACGCTTCAGAGCATGGCATAGGGGATGTTCTAGCACAGCTAAATGACGAGGGCTCAGACCAACCAGGAGCCTTTATTAGCAGAAGGCTCTTACCACGGGAACAGAGGTGGAGTGCTATTGAAAGAGAAGCCTTAGCTGTGGTCTGGGCACTGAAGAAGTTAAGACCCTACCTGTTTGGGACTCACTTCCGGGTCAGACAGACCACAGGCCCCTCAGATGGCTCATGCAGATGAGGGGTGAGAATCCAAAACTCTTGAGGTGGTCCATTTCCCTACAGGGGATGGACTTTACGGTGGAGCATCGCCCGGGGGTTGACCACGCCAACGCTTATGGTCTCTCCAGATACTTCCGCCTTAGCGATGCGAGCTCCCAGGAGGTTGGGTAGCTCTCCCCACTTTCAGCTGGGGGGGACACATGTTAGACCTGACAGCCTTAGGGTGGTCACCCCTAACTTTTTGCCTGCCTCCCTCCACTTTTTGGACACTGTTTTTGCTAGTTTTTAGGCTCTGCACACTTTACCACTGCTAACCAGTGCTAAAGTGCATATGCTCTCTCCCTTTAAACATGGTAACATGGGATCATACCCAACTGGACTATTTCATTTACTTGTAAGTCCCTAGTAATGTGCACTGTATGTGACCAGGGCCTGTAGATTAAATGCTACTAGTGGGCCTGCAGCACTGGTTGTGCCACCCACTTGAGTAGCCCCTTAACCTTGTCTCAGGCCTGCCATTGCAAGGCCTGTGTGTGCAGTTTCACTGCCAATTCGACTTGGCACTTAAAAGTACTTGCCAAGCCTAAAACTCCCCTTTTTCTACATATAAGTCACCCCTAAGGTGTGCCCTAGGTAACCCCTAGAGCAGGATGCTGTGTGGGTAAAAGGCAACCCATGTACCTGTGTAGTTTACATGTCCTGGTAGTGTAAAACTCCTAAATTTGTTTTTACACTACTGTGAGACCTGCTCCCTTCATAGGCTAACATTGGGGCTGCCCTCATACATTGTTGAAGTGGTAGCTGCTGATCTGAAAGGAGTAGGAAGGTCATATTTAGTATGGCCAGAATGGTGATACAAAATCCTGCTGACTGGTGAAGTTGGATTTAATATTACTATTTTAGAAATGCCACTTTTAGAAAGTGAGCATTTCTCTGCACTTAAATCTTTCTGTGCCTTACAATCCACGTCTGGCTGGGTTTAGTTGACAGCTCCTTGTGCATTCACTCAGACACACCCCAAACACAGGATACTCAGCCTCACTTGCATACATCTGCATTTTGAATGGGTCTTCCTGGGCTGGGAGGGTGGAGGGCCTGCTCTCACACAAAGGACTGCCACACCCCCTACTGGGACCCTGGCAGACAGGATTGAACTGAAAGGGGACCTGGTGCACTTCTAAGCCACTCTTTGAAGTCTCCCCCACTTCAAAGGCACATTTGGGTATAAAAATAGGGCCTCTGCCCCAACACCTCAGACACTTCCTGGAGAAGAAACTTGTAACCAGAACCTGCATCCTGCCAAAAAGAACTGCCTGGCTGCCCAAAGGACTCACCTGACTGCTTTCTGTGAAGGACGGCTGCCTTGCTGTTGCCCTGCTGCCTTGCTGTTCCCTGGCTGTGGTGAAGAAGTGCTCTCCAAGGGCTTGGATAGAGCTTGCCTCCTGTTCCCTGAAATCTCAGGACCAAAAAGACTTCTCTCTTGCAACTGGACTCCTTGTGCGGTGAAAATTCGACGCACAGCTAGCTAAAAAACGACGCACAGCCTGTTCCGAGGTGAGAAAATCACTGCACGCCGAACCGGGATGATGGCGCTCGACTTCGCAAGGAAAAGATCGACGCGGTGCCTGCGGTGCGACCGGAACTTCGATGCACGGCCCACCAGATCGACGCACAGCCGACCTGGGACGACGACACCCGACTTCCAGAGGGGAAATCGACGCAGCGCCTGCCGTGAGGGAGAAATTTCCCTGCACTGCCCACTGGAACGACGCAGAGCTTGTCACAAGCACAGGATTCCACGCACAGACCCCCGGGCGTCTGAAAACCCCGCAACTCGAAGAGGATCCACGCCCGAGCGCCGGAAATCAACGCCCAGCCGTCCCTGCGTGGAAACTAAACGATGCATCGACCCTGTGCGGCCCGAGAAATCGATGCACTCTCCTTTGTTTCCCCGCTTCTCCTCCTCTGTGGCCCTCTGCGGAGATTTTTCACTCAAACCAGGTACTTTGTGCTTGAAAGAGACTGTGTTTGCTTTTAAAAGACTTAAGACACTTTATATCACTTTTCAGTGATATCTTTAAATTTTCTTATTGCATTATATATTTTTCTAAACACTGTGTGGTGTATTTTTGTGGTGCTATATTGTGTTATTGTATGATTTATTGCACAAATACTTTACACATTGCCTTCTAAATTAAGCCTGACTGCTCAGTGCCAAGCTACCAGAGAGTGGGCACAGGATAATTTGGATTGTGTGTGACTTACCCTGACTAGAGTGAGGGTCCTTGTTTGGATAGGGGGTAACCTGACTGCCAACCAAAGACCCCATTTCTAGCAGTTCAGAATTGCCTATAACATACCTACAAAGCGAACTTTTTCATTGGAATATGGTTGTATCTCTTAATCTCATCGCCAAAATTGAACAACCACTGAGTTTAACCTTCATGCCTGTAGAAACATGCTGCTTGTTTATTCATTAATCTGTGTACTTAATTATTTTGCTATTTTGTAGCATGCTAACTGGATTCCAACCAACCAAGATCAACAACTGTTTCTCTGTGACTGTAATAAACATGGAACTGGTACTTTACAACACGACAACTTAAATTGTGTTTGAGAAATGGAATTAAAGAGACAATTTTTTATGTTAGCGTAGCCTGCCATCTAGTGGCTCTTTCAGGCAATTTAACTAAAGCTTTATGTTTTCTCACAGAGACCTCGTGGTCGTTGGGTGTGTGGGCAACCACCACAAATAGTTAGTGACATTTGAAAGATAGTGCTTGATGAGGCAGAATCCGGGCGCTGTAGTGGAAATTTGCAGTCCTGAAACGGAGAGTGACCAGAGGCTTAGAAACAATAGCAAAGTGTGTTCGCGATTCCAAAAACTTGGCCCCGATTTAAGAGGGCCTAGCGCCATTAATGACACATTAGCGTAATTTTTTTTACGCAAATGCCAATTGTGGGATAAAATACAGTGATAACAATTAACAGCAACTAAATTTAAGGGAGAGAGCACAACTACTGGGGTCCTGGTTAGCAGGATCCCAGTAGATACAGTCAAACACACTAACAAACAGGCCAAAAGTGGGGGTAACCAAGCTAGAAAGAGGCTACTTTCCTACACCATGTAGGCCAGCACCCATCAAAAGAATGGATTGTGGCGAGCCATCGACAAGGAAGTGCGACCCTGGGGGTCCATAGCCTGTGGAGCACCCACTGCAGAAAGTGGTGGGAGGACCTGAGACGCTGGGCCCTGAAGACCGCAGAGGCCCAGCTGAGGACGTCCTCCTAACGAGGGAGGGGTGCCTCTCGGACCTTGACCCCATTAATGGCCCGCATACTGGCGGCGGCCTACCCAAACTTGGATGGGTGCTTGAGGGCAGGACAGCAGCCACAAGGGGGTTAGTACTCACAGTGTTCTTCATGATGGTATGCAGTTCCATTGTGATTGTATGGTTAGCTAATAGCTATTGGATGCCTAATTAACCTTTGGTCAGGTTTGTAGCTGAAGTCCTCATTGTAATGCTAATTGGTCTGTCTGATAGGTAGTTGTAAGTTACAGACATGGCTACATATGTAGAGGACTACATCCTGGGACTAAAGTGAAGATTGGTGACTCTCATGTATAGCTGTTTCAACTAGCTATGTGGTATGTACAGGCAAATGCAGGTTGTTCACACACTGTCATGGGGAAGTGAAGGTGCCACTCAGTTAACTCCCAGACATGGTTTCGTAAGAAGTCACAGTCTGCTACTGTATCAGTGTACTATTGTTGATGGAGGATTGTAGGGGCTTCAAATTGCATGGTCTCTTGTTGTCAGTAGCCATTAGTTTGGTCTTGTGTTTGGCACAGCATACTGAATATTGCTTGTGTATTGTTGTAAATTGTGTGGCTCATATGTGGCACAGGTGATTCTCCCCAACACTCCCTTCGTGTCTTCTTCTGTCCTTGTGTGCATTAGCATCATCAGGCAAAGGAGAAGGGGTACTGGTGAGTGGGGAGGCTGTAGCCCACGGGACCCAGTAGGCAGAGTCCACCAACGCCGAGGGGACAAGGGGGTTGGAGGGTGAGGGAGCACCACAGGGGAGACAGGAACTGCTACATCTGACTCTGATGCCTCCTCCGATGGAAGCTCTCTGGTGGTGGCAAACCCCTCTGGGACTACCACAGCAACTATATCATCCACCACCCCTATTACCAGCACCACGCCCGCTCACCTAAGAGGGTGGGTATCTCCTTTGACGCAGGCACCTCTGCCCCTGCCCCAGTCAGCCTTGCTGCCTTTAATGAGGAGATTATTGACCTTCTGAGATCCATATCTGTGGGGCAGCCAACCAGAGTCTGGCATCCCAGATGCAGCACAGCAGTGCCTACATGGAAGGCATTCACGGTGCGTTGGCTGGCATACAGAGATCGTTTCAGGCTCTGGCCTCCTCTTTGATGGCGGCCAGTGTCCCTGCCTTCCCCATAGATGTCCCTGCACAGTGGAGGCCATAAAGCTGTCAGGAGTCAAACTGGGGCGTCATCATGGCCAAATATGCATATTGCACTTGTTGGACCATTCTTGTAAATAGTTTTTTATACATACTAGCTTTCTCACCTTCTAATACATCTGCCCAACTGATGACTTTGGTGTTGATTTCAGTGATTTGTCCGGCCTTTCATATTATGAGCTTATGTTATTTCTGTATTTTAGATCCCGTTTTTTATCACTGTGTATGCTATGTGTGTGCCGTGTGTGTTGGGAGTGGTGTGTGAGTTTTAGTTGTGCCTGTGTGTGCTTGTGTGTTTGTGGCTGTGTGTGTGTATCGGGACAGGTGTTTGTGTACGTGTGTATATGTGCATGGCAGACCGTGACAGGTGTGTGTTGCATGTGGGTGTGTAATTCTCTCCTTCCCTCCATTGTGTGCTAGATGGCCGTACTCATGGTTGTCGCCTTCATCGTCGTCGCTGTTCCTGTACTTGGGTTGCATGGTAGAGCATTGGGAATACTTCCAGTTCTGGTTCCATGTCGGCAGTGGACTCATCTGTGTCCCCGGAGGTGAGTGACTCCTTTTATACTTCTAGTTTCCGCCAGGCTTTTTGTGGCGGTCGGTCCGCCCCGGAAATCGTGGCGGTCTGCTGACTTGTAATATGCTGGGCAGGGTAATGCCTTTCGCCTACCTGCAAATGCCAATCGCCGTTGGCAGCGGTCAGACTGCACTGGCAGTACTGGTGGTGATGTTGCTATGTTTGGGTCAGTTCATGGTCACGGCCGTAACATGGCGGTCTTCACCGCCGGCCTGCATCAAAAGCATAATGACCACCTTAATATTTAAAAATTCATATCCCCGGATCCCTTTATTGGATTTTTGTCGATTTAGTGTAATTTTAAAGATAAAAATATAATATATTCTTATAAATTAGTGTTGGATATTTATTGTGTTTTGTGTTTTGCTTATTTAATGAATTATTGATATGAAATACTTTACATACCTGTCTCCTAAGTTAAGCCTAACTGCTCGTTGCCAAGCTACCGAGGGTTGAGCCATGATGAATTTATTGAGATCTTGACTGAATCTAGTGGGGGTTTGTGGCCTATTGATAAGTGTAGGCACCTACCTGCCCTTACCAATAATCCACTTTCCAACACACAAAATGTTTCCAATTTAGTGTGGCAGTATCTAGAGGCATGTCCAAACCAACTTTCAGTGGTCTGCTACAAGAAGTCCTTTCTTCAATGCTCAAACACCTCAAAAGCTACATCCAGTTCCCATGACAACAGGATTTTCCCATTGTGAAGGGAGATTTTTATGCTTTGGGTGGCCTACCACATGTGGTTGGAGCAATAGATGGCATGCATATTGCCTTGGTGCCACCAAATGCCAGGGAACATGTCTAACTCAGTTGGAAGACCTTTTTTTCGATCAATTTGAAAGCTTACCTGATTTTTACATCTCAAGTGCGTGTGTCTGCTTTCCAGGGTCAACACAAGACTTCTTTGTACTACGGAACAGCACCATACTCCTGCAAATGTCAAAACTTGTACGGAAGAGGGCCTGACTTGTTGGTAAGTCCAATAAGACTTGAGGATCATTCACTTTAATCGTAGCTTAGGATATACAACGACTTGAAATGTTGCTTCCCTGTTGGAGGCTTATCCTAACAGGCCATGGGTGTTAGCACCACTGAGGAATCCAACAATGCCAGGGGAATTCTGCTTCAATGAAACCCATGGAAAACATGGAGGCCAGTGTAGTGGGCTTTGGGGCTCCTAAAGGCCAGATTCAGATGCCTGGATAAGATTGGTGGAGATTTCCTATTCTCACCCGATAAGGTGTGCAAAATCACAGTGGCCTGCTGCATGTTGAACAACATTGCCCTGCGACGGACCAAACCAAATATTGCAGTATGGAGACCATCAAAAGCCACAGGTTGAAGATGCTGAAATGCCCAATGAAGATGACATGATGTCATTGATCACTTCTTCACCTTAGTGTAAGTGTACCTTTACATATTGTGACATCCAGTGTCAGAGCAACTTGTGACATACTGAACGTCTAAGTCTGTGATGCTAATTTAGTATGAATGGTCAGTGCAGGAAAGTTGAAGGTAAAGATGTGTAGTGAACAGTTTGAATAAATTGACTACTAGGTTTTTGAACATAGATTTTCCTTGCTTGAGCTAAGTATATGTGTCCTCCTAATTTGACATTTGCATCAATTTTCTTCTGTGAAATCATTAATTTTCGCTTGTTATTCTGTTTTAGGATCCTTCACCATGTCATCTTTATTCGGGCATTCCAAACTTGTGACATTTGCAGTGATATGTTGCTGTTAGAAACTACAAAGGGAACATGTCCTGAGCCTTGGACAGACACCGACTTTGGATGTAAAGATCATGTACAGAGACAACTTGCACAGTGATTGAATGGGCGCTCTTGAGATTGTATCCGACCTGTTTTCTGTTAAATGTTGCGCCCATGGCAATATGTGCTGTTTAACATGCTCTAAACACATGTATATGTCAAGCTATAGCATAATGATCTCTTTCACATTGGCTAAATCTTTAATTTGTGTTCAGTGTATGAAGCTGTTGATGTGGCTCATACTTTGTATGAAGCTGTTGATGTGTCTCCTCATAGTTGAATGACCTCTTTGTAGCACACCACTAAAACGTGGTTTTGATATTCCACTAGATAAAGCCGTAGTGTACTGAAATGGCCCTGTGGCCTCTACGTTTGTTACTGCCATGATGTAGACTATTGGTGTTATTGACGTGGGATTCCTATTGTGAAGGCATGCTGTCTGGCTCCAGCTGGTGTCATGAATCAATTATAGTTTGCTTACCTAATTTGGTTTAATGAGATTTTCCCTTTCTTCTGTGGTGTCAAGATTGTGGATTGTCGACCTCTAAATGGCACAGACTATTTGGCTTATGCCTGGTTTCTGTAAAATCATCTATGATTTTGTCAAAGACTTGTTACCTACAAATGTATGGCACCAATACATTGTGATTTTATTTTTTTCTGTTAGAATGATATGGGAAATACATTACCTATTTGTCATACTAATATGTCTTTGGAACTTATTGAGCAATATATTTCACAAGATGATGGTGGAAGTAAGCCATGACAATCAAAGGACATTCCACAATAAATACAACAACAGTCTTTGACTATGTGTAATCTCAACAGCAGCCAGGACTGGGGAGCACACGATTGGTGCAAAGTTCCTCTAGACACAGGGAGTGGAGATATCTTGAGGCTGGGGTGCAGTTCCAGCTGTGGTGGAAGATGTAGGTGTGGGTCGAGTGAAACTCATTGGAGCTGTCTGCTAAGATAGACCAGGTGGACCAGGCAGCTCCCAATCATCTGGACTTGCAGGAGTAGCGTCTTCACTGAAGGATTTATCCTGGTCTGGAGTACAGGTGTCTTCAGTAGCAGACAGTTGTCCACTGGCCCTGGGTGTTAGACCGGAAAAGGATACAGACAATATGAAGTTAAATTTTGGCTTGTACCTCAAATGTGTGCTCATCTACAAATGATACAACCAAAAACTGAAAAATTCAGATTACTAGAATGATTATCGCTTTGTGTGTTTTTCAATATTTTACACATACAGGCTGATTTACCCAGCTCAAACTCCAGTAATGAAGTGGGAGAGATTTCCTGAAATGTAAAATGTTATTTATGAAGAGTACATTACATGTACCAGACATTCAACCCAGTACACTAGTGAGGGGATTTTAGTACTAAACCATTTCAAGACCTAGCAGGCTAAAAAACTTTAGACAAACTGTGGAATAAATAATGGCAATAATGACATTGGTCATCATCTGGACACTGCATAGTAAATTATGGCCCGTATTTATACTTTTTGACGCTAAACTGCGCTAACGCAGTTTAGCGTCAAAAAGTTTAGCGCGGGCTAACGCCATTCTGAAGCGCCATGCGGGCGCCGTATTTATTGAATGGCGTTAGCCGGCGCTAGCAGACCGGCGCTGCCTGGTGTGCGTGGAAAAAAACCACGTACACCAGGCAGCGCCGGCGTAGGGAAAATGGCGCTAGGGCATCTTAAAATGGTGCAAGTCAGGTTGATGCAAATAAATCGCCTCCACCCGATTTGCGCCATTTTTAACGACGCCCAGATGCCATTTACATGACTCCTGTCTTAGTAAAGACAGGAGTCATGCCCCCTTGCCCAATGGCCATGCCCAGGGGACTTATGTCCCCTGGGCATGGTCATTGGGCATTGTGGCATGTAGGGGGGCACAAATCAGGCCCCCCTATGCCAAAAAAAAAAAAAAAAAAATATATATATATACTTACCTGAACTTACCTGAATGTCCCTGGGATGGGTCCCTCCATCCTTGGGTGTCCTCCTGGGGTGGGCAAGGGTGGCAGGGGGGGTCCCTGGGGGCATGGGAGGGCAGCTGTGGGCTCATTTTGAGCCCACAGGTCCCTTAACGCCTGCCCTGACCCAGGTGTTAAAAAGAGGCGCAAATGCGGGTTTTTTTGCCCCGCCCACTCCCGGGCGTGATTTTTGCCCGGGAGTATAAATACGACGCATTTGCGTCGCAGTCATTTTTTTCGACGGGAATGCCTACCTTGCATCTCATTAACGCAAGGAAGGCGTTCACGCAAAAAAATTACGCTCTTTCCTCATACTTTGGCGCTAGACGCGTCTAATGCCAAAGTATAAATATGGCGTTAGTTTTGCGCCGAATTTGCGTCGAAAAAAACAACGCAAATTTGGCGCAAACGAAGTATAAATATGCCCCTATGTGTCAATACTACTTCTATTCAGCGTGCCACATAACATGGTAGCAAATCTTGGATTCGAAAGGCTATGAATTATATGAGCAATCCCACCAATGCAATGTACTAAAAAGAAGGTGTCAACATGTTTGATCAACACAGTAACTGACATTTTCACACATAGCATGAGTTGGTGATTGACAAGTGACCTACTTTTTGACGTGTGCATATATGGAAGTAAAGGGAGGTTGAGCAACATTACATTGAGCTATTGTTTTGCAGATACAAAAAGAGGGCATAGTAGTACTTGTAGTCATCTGTTAACACCATTGAAAATACTTGTGAAAAAGTGAGTTACACATGTCTAATTCAATGACTATAGTGGAGATGAATACACATTTATAACATATACACAGATATGATTATAATGTGACTATGTGTAAATAACACTTACAGGCACTACACCTTCATGTGCACATTGATGGAGTTTTGGACCTGCTTTTTGAAGAACAACAACATACAGTGAGAGAAGGCAAGGGACTAGGCAAATGCAAGGGGTGTACCATTGGAAACAACACACAGTCTTAGAAAACATATTGCTCTTTGTTAAAAAGAGAGATACAACCATGATGTTAGTAATTCAGGTGAAACAAGGTGGCAGATTTAAGAGCCCTCAGCGCCTCCTTGCGCCACATTAGCATCATTTTTTTATGCTACTGTTGTCCAACGAGCCCAAAATTGCCTTTGCCAAATTTACAAAGTGGTGCAATGCAAGCATTGCGCCACTTTGTAACCCTTTGCACTACATTATGCCTGCACCAGGCATAATGTATGCAAAGGGGGGGGGGATTCCCCCATTAGGGGTGCCAAAGAAGGAGCGAAAAATTTAAAAGATTTCTTTGTGTCATTTTTTTTGCCACTTTTAACATCTGCACAGAGCAGGCATTAAAAGGAGGCACACCATTGTTCACAATGGACCTCAATGGGCTTTGCAGGATTAACTTCAAAGTTTTTTATGCTAATCCTGCAAAGCTCCGAACTAGAGTCAAAAACGTTGGAGCTAGTTCCCTAACTACCACCATGGTGTGCCGTATCTTACCAATGTGCAATGGAAATTTGAATTATACACAGTTAATAAATCTCATGCGTTGCATGTTAATGTCGATGCAAAAATATTTGTTATGAAAAAAACTTCATCACAAACAACCAGCCAGAATTTTTTTAAGAGTTTACTGCTTCAGGCAGTCTGGCTGACTGCTCTTCCACCCAGTTAAAATTGGTCCCTGTGATCAGATTTTTCTGACTGGCTGCAGGGCCTCAAAGCCTGCACTTGAATTAAGTATTTTCAGACCTGCCAACCTAACGTGGCGGTAAGGCCACAGCTGTCCACTTGGGAAATGAGGACACAACTTTGAGCCCCAGAGTCTGGCCAACATCCATGGAAAATCACTTAATCTCCTCATGCACAAAAAAACAAAAAAAACAAAATCTGACTTTGTTTAATGTAAATGGTGCTCATGCAAAGTGCCCCAGTGCACTACGGACATGTTTGCACTACATAAAACTGCAAAATAAAATAGTCACTCGATCAGGAGCGTACATTACTGGTGGTTGGGAAAATGAGCTCGAAATCAACGTGAAGAGTCGTTTGCACAGATGATGTTCATTAAGGGATGTGAAAACACCCTGTGATGATGATGAACAGAAGTTTATAAAGTGCACAGCTGCTCCTGGGAGTATTCCTGCGCTAGTGCTCACAGGTAAGCACTTGAATCTGAACAACAAGCAATGTTTTCAGCTTCTTCTTAATGATCTGTTCAGATCTTGCAAGACGAACTTGAGGCTGGAACAAGAGCTGATTATTGAAATTAACGCCTAAATTCTTAACCACTTCAGTTCCAGGAAACAAAGTGGAGGAGCTCCCTATGGGCAGAAAACCGACCAGTGAGTCCAGACCAAAGAAAAGTACTTCTGTTGTATCATTGCACATCAGCCTGTTCTAGCTCATCCAAGAGAAAACTGCAGCTAAGCAAGGCCTGATTAAATCCAGTGCAATATATCCCCCTTTCTTAAAGGAGAAGAGCAGTTGTGTATTGTCTACATAAGAGATTATCTTAGCTCCAAAGGATTCAAACAGGTGTGCAGAAGGGGTAAGGTAGATGTTAAGCAATGTGGGACATACAGAGCCTTGTGGAACCCCCATTGTAAGGGGCTTAGTACCTGAAGAAAAAAGAGGGGTCCAAACCTCTTGACCTCTGTTTCCTAAAAAAGATTCCATCCTTGGCACGAACCTCAGGATGCTTTTTTTGTATGAGGTGGCAGGGGAGAGAGGTCAAAAGCCTTTTAGGTGCTTCTAGGAAGAAGGTCCCACCCCTTCAAGGCCATGCCTCCTCAACACATATTTTGGTCTAGTACTAGCCAAAACGTTTTCATGTTAAAAAAAGATATAGATATACACAGATGTATACACGCATTTATATACATATACATATACATAAATATATATATATATTTTTTATATATATATATCAGCCAAAGGTAATCCTGTGTTCCTTCCAGGGCTCACCTGTCGAGGTTGGTGCTCAGTTAATGGGCACAGGACCCATTTTAAATTTCTCCAAAAACACAATATATAAAAATCAAAGTCTGGCACTCCTTACAAAAATATGATGGTCTTCATTTATTCAAAAAATTTCATGAAGCAGAAACATAGGGCAACGCGTTTCAACCTTCGCGGTCTTCTTCCTTGGCCCTTCTTACAATACATGTCTAACAAAGTGATATATATATATATATATGCAAACAAAGTTGTCCTCAGACGAAAACTCACTTCCAAAGAGGTTCATATTTATTTCAGAATGTAGCAAAGCCAGCGACATACACAGAATTCTTTGGCATTTCTCCAGGTCTTCTGTGTTTCAGACACCTCTGTCCTTGTTCACAGGCCGAATGCTTGGGTTCAGTAAATAACTGCAGGCGCCTGATTACTCAGTTAAATATCAGTACTGCCCTGGTGGCCCTCTAAGTGAGTTGCAAGGTGCATCCTGGTCCTGCACATTTTTATATTTAACCCTTAGTAGGTTTAAATTTCATCCTTAGTAGGTTACTGAAGCCAAGCAAAACATTACCACACATATAATCACCCCAGTGGGCAAATCCAAAGTCAACTTACGGCGTTTGCTGAAAATGTTCCAACTTGTTGCTGTATATGTGAAAATGTTGTAGAGTCACACAGACCTACTCCTTTTTGCAGGGGTGCTGCCTTGACGGCTGGAGAGGGTGTTAATATAAGCAAACAAAGATGTCCTCAAATGAAAGCGCACTCCCAAACAGGTTCATATTTATTTTGGAATGCAGCAAAGCCAGCAACATAAGGAAATTCTTTAGCATTTCTCCAGGCCTTACGCATTTTAGACATCTCCGTCCTTGCTCACAGGCCAAATGCTTGGGTTCAGTAAATAATCGCAGGCACCTGATTACTCAGTTAAATATAAATTCTCAAACAGGTTCATATTTATTTCGGAACCTTTTTGGGAGTGCACTTTCATCTGAGGATAGCTTTGTTTGCTTATATTTATAAAGATTTATATATATATATATATATATATATATATATATATATATATATATATATATATATTAGAAATGGAGTCTCTCATTGGCAGTCAGTTTGCACTCTGTTTGTGCTGTTTTTAGGTCGAGCGTTCGGCCTGCTGTATACTTTTAAGTCTACTATAGAGTGAGTTTCAGCGTTTTCAATTGTTAGTTGCAGTGTCCTTCAAAAATCCTTGCTTGCTAGTGGTCAGTTCTGCCTCTTTGTCCTGCCTTTTTTCACTTTGGGAGCAGCACAAAGTACTGTGTAATTATGCTATGTTCTGTTTATCTCTTCTGTAAGGGGCTTTTTTTTGGCATTTGCCTATTTCACTTCAACACTGTGGGTGCTTGTTCAGTCCCTCCTCTCCACCAGCTCCCTTTGCAACCATAATAAACAGAGGGGGGCTTTTCCAGGGCCAGCTTGCTCTCCCCTCACTGTTTTTTTATATTGTGTAAACATGATTCATTTCTCATGCTTATTTTTAAAAGGTCACAAAACACGACCCATGTGTTTCTGGGAGTTGAGCTCTACAGCTTATTGTTTTCAACCCCGTGTGCGCTGATCGGCGCAACGGGTCTCGCATTTGCTCGAGTTAGAGCTATTAGCGTTGTAAATTCCCAACTGGACTTTACCTGCCAGACAAATGAAAAGATGATGGCGCTGGGGTTTACATAGACAATCGTTTTTTTTCTTTCATTTGTGTGGCAAGAAAAGGCTGGTTGCTACGAGAAGTGGGAAGACGCTGGCATAGGAATAACAGCATTGCGATGCCTGGGTAGTGAAGATTTGGATAGATTTAAACGAGAAATCAATCATTTAACTTTATGCTAACTCACTGATGGCTTTCTATCTCGGTATACTGTGTTGGTTTGTTTTCATGACTGATATATTTTACAGCCCCACTCGCTTGTCACCATGCCGCCAAACCACGCAAGCTCTATAGGAGGGGGTCGTGTTATCTTTCTGGTCAGAGAGAAGCCTGCAGCCCAAACAAAGCAAAGACGCCGGGTTTTCCTGTTACTTTTGTGTTTAGGTCTTCACGCCTGCCTACTGTTTTGGGGTTTAGATCAACACACAAAAAATGATCAGACTTTATTTCCTCCCATTGGAATTCCCTTCACGTTAAAGAGGACGGAAAGTAATCACAAAAACAACGTATGTTGTCAGGTTATTAAATTCTACAGAATTTTATATCCACACTTTTTTCGTTTGCCGTGCAGCTAATGTTTAGCCTTTGTTGCAAGTTTTTGATTGTTTGCCATTTTGTAACTTTTATGGAAGAAGCAAGAAGTGACATCAGCGAATACAGCCTGTAGATGTATTCTAACAGTAAAGAAGTTAAATCAGAGTGTTTTTTTACATTTTAGTTTCCGGCAACTTGTGCTTCATTTCTCAGTTTTTTTTGTTGCTCTTTCTATGTGTGCTGCTCTCTGCAGCACACAGAGGAAGAGCAAATTGCCGTTTAAGATTGTTTTTGTGCAGGAAGGTGTTCCTTTCTGCACAAAAACAATCTTCCCTTCAATACAGCGCTCCTTGCACTATGGTGCAAGGGTTGCTGAGTTGGGACACTGCAGCAAGTTCAGCACTAGCGCTTGTGGAAACACAGGGGTGCGCCGTAGCCTAGTAAATACGACGCATCCCTGTGTTTTGCGGACTCTGACAAATTTGGTGCCGTACGCCATCATTTTCTATTAAATCTGGCTCTAAAACTGCACACACAGACACTGCAATAGCAGGACTGAGCCATGGTTACAGGGCTATTCATGTGGGTGGCACAATCAGTGCTGCAGGCCCACTAGTAGCATTTGATTTACAGGCACCCCGCACCTCTAGTGCACTTTACTAGGCACCTATTAGTAAATCAAATATGCCAATCATGCAAAAGCCAATTACACATACCATTTACACAGGGAGCACTTGCACTTTAGCACTGGTCAGCAGTGGTAAAGTGCCCTGAGTAACAACACCAGCAAAAACAGAGTCCAGCATACAGTCAAAACATGGGAAATAGAGACAAATATAAGACAGGGCAGACAGCACCAAGGGTGCCAGGTCTAACTATATATATATATATATATATATATATATATATATATATATATATATACACAAAAAAGAAAAGAGAACTCTGGGTAGTTCTCAAGTTTAGGTGGAGAGCAGCTGGAGCTGCTCTTTTCTTATTTGCATAATGTATGCATCACTCTAACCCTGAAAGGGATTTGTTTTGTTATATATATATACAGATATATATATATATATATATATATATATATATTTATATATATATATATATATATATATATTTTTTTATATATATATATATATTTTAAAAGGGTTTTCACCTGTCTTTGTCCATTGGTCTCTTGGTGAGTCATTCACATTTTGCTTCCCCCCACTACAGCATGTGCTAGCTTAATTTGTAAACCAATATCATGCTTGTTGGGCCTCCTAGTTTGCTTTCAATGTTCTTGTATGTCATTATATTTTTAAATCTATCTATCTATCTATCTATCTATCTATCTATCTATCTATCTATCTATCTATCTATCTATCTATCTATCTATCTATCTATCTATCTATCTATCTATCTATCTATCTATCTATCTATCTATCTATCTATCGATCTAATTAACTGGACAGCTACCTATCTATGCAACCCTCTCTATCACCCTTTCAAAGCTTTCCTTTTTACCTATCTTTTCAATGCGAATGCAGTGGCAAAAAGACTGGCAGCCAACAGCAGATCAGTTGGCAGATCAATTGGCAGATCAGTTGGCCTTTATAGATCTGGAGTTAGAGATCTTTTGACTTTACCAATACTCTTTGTAACATTAGTTATAGGGATTTTCGACCACAGTTCATCCAGTACTATGTTGTGTTGTTCACATTTTTCTTTCGGCCACTCTAGCATGTATTATGAGGCAATGTGCCAGTCCCCTTCAGTCATTGCTATCTTCACTGTGGGTTACTGCATGCTTCCCTTTCCCTTTCACAAGAAGTGCACTCACACACAAAGTAGTTCTCCTCAGTACCAGGGACTTCTATAATAATGTGTGCTTTTTGAAGACCAACAGATGTGTTTGTCTCCAATCATTTTTTACATTGATTAGGGCCCACCAGCTTACTCAACAAAAACGTTTTGCAAAAAACATTAAAAAAGGGGCAGAATTAAGAGACCCTAGCGACTCCTTGCGCCACATTAGCGTCATTCTTTTTTACGTTAATATCGCCCAACAAGGCCAAAATCGTCACGCCAAATTTACAAAGTGGCGCAATGCCGGCGTTCCCCCATTAGGGGGGCCGAAAGAATGGCACAAAGAAATCTAAGGGCTTATTTAAGAGCCCCTAGTGCCACCTTAACGCTGCCATCGCATCATTTTTTTCACACTAAGGCGGCGCTAAAGTGGCATTTTCCCCACGCCATATTTACAAAGTGGTTCAATGCATGCATTGGGCCACTTTGTAAACCCTTGCACCACATAATGCCTGCACCAGGCATAATGTATACAAGCGGGGCGTTCCCTCGTTAGGGATAACAAATGGTGCAGAGCAGGCATTAAAAGGGGGCATATCATTATTTATAATGGGCTGCTATGTACTCTGCAGGAGTAGTGCCAAAATGTTGGCTCTACTCCTGCAGAGTGCATGAATAGTGTAAAAAAATGACGCTATTGCTCCCTACCCTGCGCCATGGTGCACTGTATTTTAAATACGGTGCACACATGGTGGTGGTAGGGGGATGCTAAGGGGTGCAGTACCACTTTCCTTAAATCTGCCCCTAAGAGATTTCTTTGCTTCCCATTGCTTTCTATAGGCCTCTGGGTGCTTTGCAGGACTAGTGTCAACATTTTTTACACTAATCTTGCAAAGCACCAAACTAGCGTCAAAACTTCTGACGCTAATTCCCTAACCACTGTCATGGTGGTCCATATATTAAATACGCCGCATACTTGGTGGCGTTAGGAGGGCGCTAAGGGGTGCAAGAAAAGTGGCAATGCCGTAGGTGCAGCACCACGTTTCATAAATATGCCCCAGAATCTTTTCAAGTTTGAGTTCAGAATTGCCTTCTTACTCTAACATACCTACAGAGCGAACTTTTTCAGTGGAATGTGGTTGTATCTCTTAATCTCATTGCCAGAATTGAACAACCACTGAGTGTAACCTTCGTGCCAGTAGAAACATGCTGCTTGTTTATTCATTAATATGCGTACTTAATTAGTTTGCTATTTTGTAGCATGCTAACTGGATTCCAACCAACCAAGATCAGCAACTGTTTCTCTGTGACGTTAATAGACATGGAACTGGTACTTCACATTACGATAACTTAAGTTGTGTTTGAGAAATGGAATTAAAGAGTCGATTTTTTTATGTTAGCATAGCCTGCCATCTAGTGGCTCTTTCAGCCAATTTAACGAAAGAACCACCAGAAATAGTTACATTTGGAAGATAGGGCTTGGTGAGGCAGAATATCACGAGCGAAAATCTTTCTTTCTGTATTCATGTGTAAGAGAGCTAGATTAATATTTGCTCTTTTTCAATAGGGTTACTGCATTCCATGCCTAGAGAAAGGTAGGATTTTTAAAATTCAGCTCTGTATTAAGAATGAATTGAATTGAATAGAGCATTTGTAATGCGCAAACTGTCACTCCCAGAGGAGCATCCTGGCGCTGTAGTGGAAGTCTGCAGTCCTGAAATGAAGAGTGACCAGAGGCTTAAAGCATCAAAGAATAGCAAAGTGTGTTTGTGATTCCAAAAATTAGGCCCCAATTTAAGAAGGCCTAGCACCATTAACGACACATTAGCGTCATTTGTTTGCACTAATGTTTGCGTTAGATGACCAAAAACGCTGCCCATAATGTATGCAAGGGTGAAGTTCCCCTGTTAGGAGGGCAGTAAAAATGGCGCAAAGAAATCTAAGAGATATGGTGTACGTGACCACTCCTCCTTCCACCCCAGCCCAGATGGCCCATCAGGATATGCAGGCTACACTCCAGCTCCCTTTGTGTCACTGTCTAGTGGAGATTCACAAAAAGCCCAACTGTCAGCCTGTCCCAGACAAGGAATACACAAGCAGGCTGAGTCATAGAATGGTTTAAACAAGAAAATACCCACTTTCTGAAAGTGGCATTTTCAAACTGACAATCTAAAAACCAACTTTACTAAAAGACTCCATATCTCTATCTGCTCCCAAAAGGAAACTGTACTTAAATCCTATTTAAGGGCAACCCCCATGTTAACCTATGAGAGAGATAGGCCTTGCAACAGTGAGAAACGAATTTGGTAGTATTTCACTGTTAGGATAGGTAAAGACATACCAATACATGTCCTACCTTTAACATACACTTCACCCTGCCCAGGGAGCTGCCTAGGGCCTACCTTAGGGGTGAAAAGGGAAGCTTTGGGACTGGCTGGTGGGTACACTTGCCAGGTCAAATTGGTTTACGAGGCATATTTACGAGCCCCTAACCCCACTGGAGCGTCACTTTTCGTACCCTGCACCATATTTACAAGGTGGTGTTAAGCCATTTTTTGTGGCTTAACACCACATTGTAAATATGGCCCCTTCGCATGTAGCACTTTGCGTGGAAGGGGCGTGCAATAGGTGCTGCATTGAGCGTGCCACAGCAACACCCATTGCATTTGATGCTGCCTCAGATTTACGAGTTTTCATAAACCTGAGGCAGCTGCAAAATCTAATGCCGCCAAAGGGGTGATGGTAACATGGTGCAACGAGGAGAAATGCTTGTTTTTTGCTCTTTCTATGTGTGCTGCTCTCTGCAGCACACATAGGAAGAGCAAATTTCCATTTAAGATTGTTTTTGTGCAAGAAGGTGTCCCTATCTGCACAAAAACAATCTCCCCCTCAATGCAGCGATCCTTGAACTATGGTGCAAGGGTTGCTGCATTGGCGCACGGCAGCAAGTTTAGCACTGGTGCTTTTGGAAACACAGGGGTGCACCGTAGCCTAGTAAATACGGCGCATCCTTGTGCAGTGCACCATCATTTTCTATTAAATCTGGCTCTAAAACTGCACACACAGACACTGCAATAGCAGGTCTGAGCCATGTTCACAGGGCTATTCATGTGGGTGGCACAATCAGTTCTTCAGGCCCAATAATAGCATTTGATTTACAGGCACGGCGCACCTCTAGTGCACTTTACTAGGCACCTATTAGTAAATCAAATATGCCAATCATGGAAAAGCCAATTACACATACCATTTACACAGGGAGAACTTGCACTTTAGCACTGGTCAGTAGTGGTAAAGTGCCCCGAGTAACAACACCAGCAAAAACAGAGTCCAGCACACAGTCAAAACATGGGAAGCAGAGGCAAAAAAAAGACACAGGAGATGGCACCAAGGGTGCCAGGTCTTACTATATACATATATATATATATAGAGAGAAAGTTTAGGAGGAGAGCAGCTGGAGCTGCTTTCCACCTAAACTTGGGAACTACCCAGAGTTCTCTTTTCTACTTTGCATAATTTATGCGTCACTCTAATCCTGAAAGAGATTTGTTTTGTTATATATATATATATATATATATATATATATATATATATATTCTTGTTTTTTGTAAGGGGTTTTCACCTGTCTTTGTCCATTGGTCTGTTGGTGAGTCATTCACATTTTGCTTCCACCCACTACAGCATGTACTAGCTTTATTTGTAAACCAATTAAGTCTGTATGGCATGCATGTTGGGCCTCCTAGTTTGCTTTTAATTCTCTTGTGTCGTTATATTTTTAAATCTATCTATCTATCTATCTATCTATCTATCTATCTATCTATCTATCTATCTATCTATCTATCTATCTATCTATCTATCTATCTATCTATCTATCTATCTATCTATCTATCTATCTATCTATCTATCTATCTATCTATCTAATTAACCAGACAGCTACCTATCTATGCATCCCTCTCTATCACCATTTCCAAGCTTTCCTTTTTATCTATCTTTTCAATGCGTCTTATCTATTTATAATAAAGATTAATACAAACATTACAAAAATGCAGTGGCAAAATGACTGGCAGCCAACAGCAGATCAGTTTTCAGATCAGTTGGTATTTATAGATCTGGAGTTACGCAAGATCTTTTGACTTTACCAACACTCTTTTTGACATCAGTTATGGGGATTTTCGACCAGAGTTCATCCAGTACTATGTTGTGTTGTTCACATTTTTCTTTCGCCCACTCTAGCATGTATTATGAGGCAATGTGCCAGTCCCCTTCAACCATTGCTATCTTCACTGTGTGTTACTGCACGCTTCCCTTTCCCTTTCACAAGAAATGCATTCACACACAAAGTAGTTCTCCTCGGTACCAGGGACTTCTATAATAATGCGTGCTTTTTGCAGACCAACCAACGTGTTTGTCTCCAATCACTTTTTACATTGATGAGGGCCCACCAGCTTACTCAACAAAAAAGGTTTTTCAAAAAACATTTAAAAAAATGAAGGGGCAGATTTAAAAGACCCTAACGCCTCCTTGCGCCACATTAGCATCATTCTTTTTTACGCTAATATCGCCCAACGAGGCAAAAATCATCACTCCAAATTTACAAAGTGGCGCAATGCATGCAGTGCACCACTTTGTAACCATTTGCGCTACATTATGCCTGCATCAGGCATGATGTATGCCAAGGGGGCCGAAAAATGGCTCTAAGAAATCTAAGAGATTTCTTTGTGTCATTTTGTTCAGCACTTTTAACGCCTGCTCAAAGGAGGCGTTAAAAGGAGGCACCCTCCGGGTGCCTTGCAAGAATAGTGAATTTTTTAAGCTAATTCTGCAAAGCGCCAAACTAGTGCCAATACTTCTGATGCTAGTTCCCTAACTACCGCCGTGGTGTGCTGTATATTAACTATGGCCCACATCTGGTTGCATTAGAGGGGCACTAAGAGGCGCAAGAAAATTGGCACTGCACAAGGTGCAGTGCCATTTTTCATAAATCTGCCCAAATAATTGCCAAAGCCAGAAGTCTGGAGCGCTAGTACAAGACCTCTTGGCTTTGCCAATTCTTTTTTTTGGTTGTTGGCTGCATTGTGATTTGTGTCTCACATAGTCGCGTTCAGCCCCAGATTCAAGAGGGCCTTGCGCCATTCTAAGGACACATTAGCGTCATTTTTTTGGTGCAACTGTGGCGTTAGATGGCCAAATTCGCTGCCCCATGTTTACAAAGTGGCGCAATGCATGCATTACACCACTTGGTAACCTTATGCGCTACATTATGCTGCTCCAGGCATAATGTATGCAAAGGGGGCGTTCCCCCGTTAGGGGGGCCGAAAGAATGGCACAAAGAAATCTAAGGGGCATATTTAGGAGCTCCTAGTGCCACCTTAACGCTGCCATCTCATCATTTTTTTCACACTAAGGCGGCGCTAAAGTGGCATTTTCCCAGCGCCACATTTACGATAACTTAAGTTGTGTTTGAGAAATGGAATTAAAGAGTCGATTTTTTTATGTTAGCATAGCCTGCCATCTACTGGCTCTTTCAGGCAATTTAACTAAAGAACCACCAGAAATAGTTACATTTGGAAGATAGGGCTTGGTGAGGCAGAATCTCACGAGAGAAACTCTTTCTTTCTGTGTTTACGTGGAAGAGAGATAGATTAATATTTGCTCTTTTTCAATAGGGTTACTGCATACTGCATTCCAAGCCTAGAGAAAGGTAGGATTTTTCAAATTCAGCTCTGTATTAAGAATGAATTGAATTGAATTGAGCATTTGTAAAGCGCAAACTGTCACTCCCAGAGGAGCATCCTGGCGCTGTAGCGGAATTCTGCAGTTCTGAAACGAAGAGTGAACAGAGGCTTAAAGCATCAAAGAATAGCAAAGTGTGTTTGCGATTCCCAAAAATTAGGCCCCAATTTAAGAGGGCCTAGCACCATTAACGACACATTAGCGTAATTATTTTGGCGCTAATGTTTGCGTTAGATGACCAAAAGTGCTGGGCATAATGTATGCAAGGGTGAAGTTCCCCTGTTAGGAAGGCCGTAAAAATGGCGCAAAGAAATCTAAGAGATTTCTTTGCGTCATTTTTTCCGACATTTTTAAAGCCTGCTCAGAACAAAATGTTGTGTTAACCATGAACATTACATCTATAGTGTCATAAATTCTGAGGCTATTGCCCTCTACCCCACGCCATGGTGCACCGTATTTTAAATATGACGCACACATGGTGGCGGTAGGGGGATGTTAAGGGGCGCAAGAAAAGTGGCCCTGCACTCACTGTGTGCAGCTACACTTTTCTTAAATATGCCCCCAAGTCTTTACTGATTTCTAAAAATGGTTTCTGAGTCTATGGGCCAGATTTACAAGGATTTTGCTCCAATACTGTGCCACAACTGTTTGAGCAATGACGGCAAAATATCAGCGCCACATTTACAAATGGCGCTAGACCTGTCTAACACCACTTCTCAGAACCGTGTACCATTTTTTAGTAGCGCCTCCTAACCCTGCGCCATTTAACGAAAATCATATGCAGGGTAGGCGTTCCCTACTAAAAAACAAGCATTGGTAAAGCCAATTGGTCTCGGCAATCTGAGAACCATTGGTGTTGTTAATGACAATGTCTTTTAGCCATGTGTTATGGAGTGGAGTAGAGTGGATGTATGTGTTATGGAGTGGGCATATGTACATTTGATTGGAATTTTTGTTCTGGAATTGTGTGGCATGGAATTGTGTGATGCTGAGTGGATTTAAGTGTAGTGGAATTATATGGCATGATATGCAGTGGCAATATGTGAATAGTAATTATGTGGTACTGAGTGTACTGGAATTATTTGAAGTGGTAGTATGTGTCATGGAGTGTAATTATGTGGAGTGGTATTGTGTATTGTATATGGCATGTAGTATAGTGGAATTATGTGGCTTGGTGTTGAATTTTGTGGAATGATGTGAAATCCTGTGGTGTGGATTGGATGTATGTGGTCTGCAGTGGAATTATGCTCTGGAGTGGAATGATGTGGTCTGTTGTTGAATATATGTGGTGTGGAATGGAACTGTGTAGAGTTAAATTGAATTGTGTGGCATAGAACTGTGTGGCGTTGAGTTAAATTATGTTGAGGGGAATTATGTGGCATGGTGTGGAGTGTATTTATGTGAATTATTGCTATATGGCAAAGATTGGATTTATGTGGGGTTTATTTATGTGGTATTGAGTAGAGTGTAATTATGAGGAGTTGAAAAACATTTAAAAAGACTATAAATTCCCAAAAATTGGCCATCGGTGTCCAAATCCTGTATGCTTGTTACTGGAATTCCTTGCTGTTTCACACTTTCATATCGTTGTGCAGATTAGCAGGACCAGTTGTAGAATGCTGCGCAACACAAGGACAACCCCTGCCCTCTTCAGTCTTTTGTGACCCTGCTTTGTAAATGGGGGAGAATGCTGAGCCGTACCGGTGCAGGCTGATGTACTGCTTTGTTGTGAAGGGTGTGAGGGTTTCTTTCTGGTCGGGGGAGGCTCAGTGCCACTTGCCACCGTAGAACCCTCACGGCTTGGCTTTAAAGGGAATGCTGGAAAACAATTATGACCTGCTTTCGTTGATTGCATGCCCTCCCCCACAGCCCGTAGAAAAAATGGCACAACAGGGAAGAGGCGTGTGTTCGGAGGGAGAAGGTTGAAATGTTTCATGGACGGCAGAACATTTATTACAACAAAACTGGGCTTGCGTCACCACAGTTGGCTAACAATCAGATAATTAGGGAAAAAACGGCTAATTGCAGGTTTAAACAAGATGACATGAATGACTCATTTATTTTAGTGCCGGTGAAGCTACCTGTAGTGTTGGGGCCCTAGGCCCTCATGCTACTAAAATAAGTCACACAGACACAGTGGCATGGTCGGTAGAACTGGCCCTGGGCATGTGCGCCTGTCCCTTTTTATTGGCAGGGTAACCTGACCGGTGACGCCTGTGTTGGGTGGGTGTGGGGTGTAGATAGAAGGCCAGCCCTCAGCTAAGTGGCTGGCAAAACACTAGAACGTATCCAGCAGGACACTACACTACCAAAGTGCTTTACAAGAGCCCAAACAAAGCCCAAAACTTCAGATTGTGTCATGTCTCACAAAGACAGGCGTCGACCTTGCTTGGCAACCCATAGAGTAGCCCTTCTAAGGAAGGTGGTGGCTTGGATTAACCAGCTCACTGTCAACTCTTGATATATCACGTAATTCAGCTGATTTCAGCAGTCAAATAAATAAATAAATAAGGCTCGTACGAAATGCCATTACCCCACGTAATATGCAGGGCAGCAAGCGCCTTTGCTGCCTGCAGATGGTAAATATATCCACCGGGGGAAAAAATCCTCAAATTCTTGCATAATAATGCACTGTGTCGCAGTTGATGAAGCTTGCTGAAACCCTACTCCTGGGTCCTGAGTTCCAATCCAGCGACTAATCACTCTGGATCACGCTTGCACTGCCGTACCCAGTGGGGAAACAGATGTCCGGTATGCTGTCCGGTATGCTGCAGACCGCGCCTTCTGTTGGCCCGGCTAAGACCAATTACTGCGGAGGTAGAGGCTCTAAATAGCGGGAGCTGTAACTACCATGGTTAGAGATGGGTGAGCAAACAGCCCCCTAAAGCTCTGAAAGTATTTGCAATTAGATCATGCACCACGCATCACGTAAAATATGACACGGTTTATGAAATACTCCAAGAGTGTTTTTCTTTAACATGTTGAAACTTTTATACTAATACAGTACATTATGGCATGGCACTGAGAGGTACTTGTTCAAAGTGACAGTTTTTAAATGTGTTTTTTTTTTAAAGTGTGAAGGTCAGAGGTTGGGGACTGGAGGAGAGAATGTGGCTTATGGTCGGAACTGCGGACTATGGAGCTGGGAAACCAGGTTTGAGTCTCGGCATTGGCACAACATCCTGTGATCTTGGGCAAATCACTTAGGGCCAGATGTACGAAGCATTTTTCAAGACGCAAACGGCGAATCGGGCCGTTTGCGACTTGGAAAATGCTATTTGGGATGTACAAAGCCCAAACTGCGATTCAGTAACTTGTTACTGAATCGCAGTTTGGGTTTTGCGATTCGGTATTAGGAAGGGGCATGACAACGGCGTCACTTCCTAATACCGAATCCAGATAGTATGTATGATTGTTTTGTGAACGCGAATGCGGTTGTAAAACAATCACAGTTAGCTCCAGATTCAAACTGGTACTAACCCATTAGTACACGGGAAGGGGTCCCCGTGGGACCCATTCCCCTCTGTGAATGGCAGCGAAAATATTTCCCACGGACCACTGCCTGCTCTGAAAAAATGAAAAGAAAACTTTTTATTTTTGATTTTGAAATGCATCTCGTTTTCCTTTAATGAAAACGGGCTGCATTTTTATTTATTTTTAAACAGCTTTATTTAAAAGGAGTCACAGACATGTGCTGGCTCCAGCAGGCCACCATCCCTGTGAGGGTGGCCATTCCCAATGGGGTCACAAATTGCGACCTGCCTCATGAATATTCATGAGGTAGGTCATTTGCGACCCTATTGGGAATCGCAAACAGTGTCATTGACACTGTTGTATATCAGGTTTCAAAACCTGATTTTTGTACATTTGGCCCTTAATCTCCCTGTTCGTACAAAAACAAACTTGTCCTTGTGTAAAGTTACTGGCGCTCATGTGAAGTGCTCTGATAATATATTTGGGTGGGGTTCGTGCTATATAAAAATGCATTTAAAAAACAAGAGACAGAACGAGTGACAGGGTTTATAAGTGGCCTAATTTGGGCCCCCCTACATGCCACTGTGGCCAATGACCATGCCCAGGGGACAGAAGTAGACAGGGGACTTAGCAAAGACAGGAGTCATTTCAATGGGGTTGTGCGTCAAAAAATGGTGCAAGTCCAGTTTGAGGCATGATTTTTGCCTCAAACCTGACTTGCACCATTTTTTGACGCACAACCCCCATTTTCCCCTACGCCGGCGCTGCCTGGTTTGAGTCTTTTTTTTTTTTTACTCAGACCAGTCCGCAGCGCCGGCTAACGTCATTCCTTAAATAAGGCGCCCGCATGGCGCGTAGGAATGGCGTTAGCCGGCAGTACATTTTTTGACGCAAAGCAGCGCCGCCGCTGGTTTGCGTAAAAAAGTATAAATATGGGCCTAAGTCTCTGAAGGCAAAGCCTTATGATGCAAGGACTGGGACGAGGAAGCCTTATGAGAAGGTAATGGACAAGCCCAGAGATTAACAAAGTGGACTCGTGCCCGACTGAAGCCTAAGAAACCTTTTTTACTATATGAAAGCTGAAACGCATTTATCAATACTTTTTTACTTGACACATTGATTAAGTTACTTGGGCCCATATTTATACTTTTTTTGCGCCACATTTGTGTAATTTTTTTACGCAAAAGCGGCGTAAACTTTCAAAATACAATTGTATTTTATAAATTTGCACCGCTTTTGCGTCAAAATGTGGCGCAAATGCGGGGCTAAAAAAGTATAAATATGGGCTTTGGTGTCCTCGTCCAGAGCCAGGGCCACTGGAACGACTTGACTCTGTGTGCGGGGTGATTTCTACATAGGTAAGTATTTATTGCAGTTTTCACTTATTTCATCCTATGCATCGAAATGTACTCATTTCAACAGAAATTACAGTTTGTTTTTAGCTCAAAGTGAATGAAAGCTACTGAAGAAAATGCTACACTCGGGATGCAATTAAGTGACAGACACCTTACAAAGGTTTACTCGAGATCTCCTACTTCCTCAGAGTTATATTCAGAAGTTAAACTGGTGGTAATGGGATGATATCTTTTGCCCAGACAGTGCTATTGCCCCCAACTGACGAGGGATTAGAGAAGGGCTTTTGCTCTGGAGCATGAAAACAGACTTACATAGTTCAAAGTCATTTAAACAGGATGGAAGCACTTGATTCCTTCTGTGTCATCAACATGTGTATTCTCTTCTGATAGATTCATACTGCGCCACACCATGGCCTCGATGGAGAGGTTATTTCTAGAAGGCAACCAGAGGGTAGAAATATCTGAAACACTTTACTTTCGTCTTTAAGGCCTGATGCCTTAAATATTATAGCACCTTCTAGCCAAGGATGTAAATTCCTCCTATGTAACGTAGAATACTGTTCTGCTGCCTGTTTCTTGTTGGGAGAAGGAACTTCCAGAAGCTCGTTGTGTGGACAGATTGGAAAACTCAAACTGAAGACAGAAGAGTGATTCACCAATAATCGAGTTGCGCCTTTTATTGCTAGAACTGTGGCACGCCTTTTACCTTCTGAGTTGCAGCCCTCTGCGCTTTACGTGACGTTAGAAGGAACCAGTGTTACAAAAGTGGTGTTTCTGTGCTTCCGTGAAAAACAAACCCACTGTTTCTTGGTGAGTGGAATCTGCCGAATGTGTTCATTTTCCTTCTT
Organism: Pleurodeles waltl; assembly: GCF_031143425.1. Taxonomy (NCBI): domain Eukaryota; kingdom Metazoa; phylum Chordata; class Amphibia; order Caudata; family Salamandridae; genus Pleurodeles; species Pleurodeles waltl. The sequence continues at coordinate 1,243,524,020 of NC_090437.1, forward strand.
AAGAGAGACAGTAGTTTACATAGCATGATAGCATCGGGATCTCCTTTGCATACACCTATTGAACTCTGCCACAGAATGTGCCACGTAGTTTCGTCACATAATTGGGTCAAAGGTATTGCATAATTCTGTTTTCCACTGCAGCACATTTTTTGTGACCCTTTCTTTAACTTTGTACACATAAGCACGCGCGCGCACTCACACACACACACACACACACTCTCTCTCTCTCTCATATTTTAATAATAAACCAATCAGTGATTGGCACAGTGCCCCATGCTGTGATATCTGCCCTCCCATGAGTACGTATTTTCAGAGGGCGGGTCTTTCTTTCTAATTCTCTATGAGTACAGTATAGGAACCTGTTCAAGAACGCAGGTCTCATCTGGCCGGGAAATTGTGTAAGCAACAGCCTCAGAGGTAGTGCATGATTACGTGCGTGACTCGCAGGTCACAGGCTCGAACTAAAGGCAATGCGGACTCAGTCTTTCACTCTTCAAAGCACAGAGGTCAGTAGAGCACCAGTAGGAATCGCACTCTTGTGCTAAACACAAGTACAGTGAATACCCAAATGTGGTAACAGTGGTACTGCATGTGCGGAGAGCCCTGGATTTAACTGGTGAGCCCCCTATATTGGAGATATGCTTATCGCAGGCCCAGGGACCGGCCTTCCGCAGAGTGTGTCAATTGGGGTGACCACCTGGCATTGAGGCAAAATCTGGACAGGACTGTAAAAAATTCAGGACAAAGGGTCAAAATTCAGGACAAAAATTCGGGACAAAGGGTCAAAATTCAGGACAAAAATTCAAGAACAAACATCAGTTTTACAGATACACCCAAGAGAGGCTATGCCTCACTATGTTGTCAGTGCACTTATTTACTCTTTGTTAACATAGCACTATTTATTTACTGTGCGTTTTTGTGCTTGCCCCTGGTATGCTACATTCAGGTGTCACATTACACCCTTGTCCAGCACTGCGTTTAGGCCATCACCCCTACCCAAATCTACCCAATCTTTCTATAAGAAAATCTAACAGCAAAATTTTGATTATGTTTCTGAACATTTTAAAACCCCTGGCAAACTGTTTGTGAAACATTGAGGTAATTAACCTTATGCTAGTTTAAACAAATTCAACAAAAACATCTGGCTTACCCCAACCGCCCATGGACTTTCAACCTAAGAAAAAATTAATGAGGCAGGGAAGATGGTGTGAACAACAGTCTCACACCTAATGCCAGGATGTGAGGCACCCGCAACTTGTCTGTAGTCTCACTGAATTAGAGTGTTATGTCTGGGACTCTACATTTATCTAAAAAATGGGAGCCCGGACTACCAATCAAAGATAATAAAAGAGGAGGATGACATTGAGATCAACTGGGAGATCCACAGCAAGTGATTCGAAAGGTTGCTGCTGAGAACTGGATAAATAAGGAAGAGAAGAACAAGGTGGGCCAATTCCTAAAATCAGACAAGATGGGTCCACCAATACCATCGGAAGGTATTGTGTACCTGTGGAGTTGTCTCTGCACATAGGAGAGAAACAGAGTAAACAATTTAAATTGTAATTAGTGATTCTTTAACATATGGCACTGTTTTCCCCTTTATATACAATTAGATCTCAGATTGAACTGGGAACCATTTACCTTTTTAATACCTAGTGATTAATATCTACCATTCTCTCACTGATTTGCAGTATGGAAATCTCGGCAGAGCGAACGGTCCCTCCAAGCCCAGTTTGCTTTTTGGTCTTCTCTTCTGCTTTCTGTAGTGGGCCACGTGGCACTAGTGAAGATGGTGTGCTACCCCAATGATAGTATTATTTTGCAAACCTTTCCCTGATTGTCCTTCATTCCTTCTTCAGAAATGCTGCATAATTGATTTGGTTGCTGTGATGCAGTCGGGTAGCTCTTTCCACTCTAAAGCTACCCGTGAATGTGGGTGGATTAGGTCTTCTGGACTTAGAATGCTATTATTCAACTGCACAGGTCCAATGGGTGGCTCGCTGGCTTTCTGCCCACCTCCCTCCATGAGATGGGGTTTATCAGTAAAGACTTTTAAGGAAAGCTTAATGCACTGCTCATTGTTTCCTATTGACCATTCTGCGGATCACCATCCGTGGTTATGCACAGCTTTTTCTTGCCTTGCTAGAACCTGTAAACTCACTGACACAAAGAAACCCTGTGCTCCTGCACTACCTTTGCTAAGCCTTCCCACTCGCACAGGACAGCTGTGCTCAGAGCAAATCCATCAGTGGCATGCTGCAGGTGTCTTAAAATTGAGGGATTTGTTTCTGGACGGTGAGCTACTAAATTTCCAAACCCTTGTGTTGGAAAATGGGTTATTGGTAAGGGCAGGTAGGTACCTACACTTAGCAATAGGCCACTAACCTCCACTAAGGTCCAGTTAGGTCTCAGTAAATTAACCCCAGCTCAACCCTTGGTAGCTTGGCAACGAGCGTCAAGGCTTAACTTAGGAGACAGAGTGTAAAGCATTCAAATATCACAAAACAGTAATTAAATAAAACACAGGAAACAGTTTAAAAATCCAAAACCAATTCATTAAAATAGAATTTATTTTTATCTTTAAAATGACACCAAAACGAATAAAATCGGATAAGGGGAACCGGAGATATGAATTTTTAAAGAATTATTATTTTTTAGCGCCTAGAAACAAAAAGCGCCAATCGGGTCATCTGGTTGCACCTTGACCGGGGCAAAGTCAAAGTTTAAGGCCGACTGTGATGGAGCCCTGCTCGGCTACAGGCTGCGGGAGGCCTCGGTTAAAAGTTTACCTTCACACTTATTTTTTTTTTAAAAGATTTTCTTCAACGGGACGAACCTGCCAGTCCAATCCGACCTCCTGGAGCCCTTCTCCGGATACGCGATGCTGGAATCCTCGGTGGAGATTTTTACCTTCGGACTTAGTCGTTTTTTCGAGGTGAAAATCCTTCGACCGGGGTAAACCTGGATCTTGATCCGACGTCCATGGAGCCCTCCTCGGATACGCTGGCTGGGAGGTCCCGGTCAACTTTTTACCTTCGGACTTAGTCTCTTTTTCGGAGATTTTTCTTTACCGGGACGAACCAGCAAATCAGGCCGGGTCGCGGTTGAGGCAAGCTGGCTAGAGTTGCCGCGGCGGGTCGGTCCCTCTGTGGAGCTTTTTTTCAAAGTTGTCCAAACTTCTCAAAACTTCTGGGGCTTCTCCCAGATGTCCTTTTAAGGTTCTTTTGGGGTCCACAGCTCACCCCAAGGGTCCAGAAGTTCTGAGATGGTCCTTGGGGGGTGCGGACTACAACTCCCAGAATGCACCTGGCGCAAACTCCTTTTTGGCCACTGGACAGTGGTCAGCTGGTCGCTTTCTTCAGGAGTTGGTGCAGGGGACTCTGGATAGCAATTTTTCACCTGTAGCAAACAGGGAGTCCCTCCTTGAACCAGTTGAAGCCAGGCAAAGTCCTTCTTGTGGTGAAGCCCAAGTGTGCAGCTGGTGCAGTCCTTCTGAGTGCAGGTTCCAGGTGCAGGCCAGGGGTCCAGCAGGGCAGTCCTTCTTCTTCTGTTGTTCTTCCTTGTTGGATGTGGTAGGGAACTGAGGTGTGGGTGCAGGTCTGCCAGTTTTATCCTTGCTCCTGGGTGAAAAGCAGGGGAGTCCTGGTTCTCCAATCAGGTGCAGGGTCCTTCCCCCTGTGATGACCACTTCCTGGGAAGTGTGGCAAAAATCAATCCCAGGAGGCAACATTCTCTAAAAATCCATCATGGCTGAATCTGATTTTTGGAGGTTACATCTGGCTGAGCCCACCCACTGGTGTGGCTAAAAATCATAAACACACCCCTCTCCTGCCCTCTCCTAATCTAATCAAGGGGGCACCTACTTGTCTGGGGTTGCAGGATGTGGGGGTGTTGCTGGTTGCTCCAAATGTCCTTCTCTGCCTTTGAAGCCCAGTTTGGCAGCCCTCCCCCTTCCTGCCTCACCATCTGCTGAGGGGAGATTCCCTCCCACAGGCACATTCCTTTGTGTGAAGCCAGGCCACTTCACACCTCATCAAGGCAGCTTGGCCAAGCTGCTCTGAGGCTGGCCAATCAGAGCACAGCAGCAAAAACAATGCAGGGCTGAAATTGGTAACTTTTCAGGTAAAGTTTAAAACTCTTTACCTGAACAAGTTATATTAAATCCCACAACTGGAAGTTGTGGGATTTATTACAACAATTAATTTGATACCAAACTCTTGGTATGCATCATTTAAGGAGACTTTAAAAATTAAAATAAAGTCTCCCCATTCTAGCCTATGAAGGCCATTTACTGCAATGAGGGAAAAACTAATTTGGCTGTTTTTACCTCACCAGGGCTTATAAAACTATTTTTATAAAGTCCCTGCTTATAGTTACATGGCACCCAGCCCTAGGGCCACATAGGGCACATCTTAGGGGTGACTTATATGTAAAAATAAGGCAGTTTGAGACTTTGGAACTACTTTTAATTCCAAAGTCGAATTTGCATATAACTTTAATTTAAAAGCAGCCAGCAAGGCAGGCCTGCCTTTAAAATGACACTGGGCACCTCAGCAGTGCACCTATGGGTGCACTACCTATGCTGTGGTCCCTAAACCTACATGCCCTACCATATACTAGGGACTTATAGGTAGGTTAACTTAGCCAATTATAATTAGCCTAATTTGCATATCCATTTTACACAGAGCACTGGCCCTGGGACTGGTAAGCAGTACCCAGGGCACAGCCAAGAGTCAGTAACCACCAGTACCTGTCCAAAAAGTGTGGGGGTAACCAGGGCAAAAAGGAGGACTTTCCTACACTGTGGCAGACTACCATCTTCACCCCCGGTCAACTCCTTAATGACAACCACCTTAAATAATCATTAAATGCCCTATTTCATGTTTGCCACCTAGCACTAACCCTACAAGAGGTGTGCCAGAAGCTCTATACTAGAGGAACTCATGGCAAACTGATAGAATGGGTGTACAGACCTTTCCTGCAACATGGAAACCCCTCCGGGTCTTCTTGTCATACTACCTGGGTGACTGATGTGGCCAAACCTCTGCAAGATACAGAATGGACTAAAATACTGGACTCTCCCCACAAAGTATCCCACAGCTGTCACTTTAAGTACATTCATAGTGCTACCTTTGGAATGCATTCCGCCCATTGCTTGCCATTGGCCTTGTGGTTTGTAACTCACATTTTGTTGCTTTCAATTTGCTGGCTTTATTTGTTTTAGGCTATGCAGCTCGAGTTTGTCCCTTCCCTTGCCCAAACCTTATTTACAGTATCCTTCCTAGTGCTCCCTTTTTGTAAACAGGCCTGTAAATCTTGTTCTTATCTCATCACAGTTGCTGTGCATTCAAAGAACAAAGTCAAATGTCAGGCTCTGTCTTCGGTGGGAACTTAGTGTTTACTTTTATTTCTCTGACTTCAAAGTGAGAGTATTTATGCGACAATCTTACAGAATTTTTTTCTATCCCAAGACAACATTTAAATAAACTTCAGAATATATTAGAATTAGGAGTACAAATGAAGCACATTTTTGTTAATTCTGAACTGTTCTGGAAACAAGTACCTTTATATGATTAAAACAAATCATTGCATTAGGTGATGCAATTTCCACACATCACTGTCTGTGCAAACGTAATGGTCATTTCAATAAAAAATGTGTTGTCTGTAATGGCAGTGTGTTACTACACCAAGCATACTTCACTCAACTCTGCTTTGCACCACTCCACACCACTGCACCCTACTCTGTATCACTCCACTTTACACCACTCCATACCACTGCACTGCACTCTTCTCCATTCTGAACCACTCCACATTATGCCACTGAACTCTATGCTACTTCACACTATGCCTCTCTACTCTAATCTGTACCACTCTATTTCTATGCCAATGCACTTTACGTCTCTCTACACCACTGCACTCTGCGCCTCTGTGCGCTATACCACTCCAGTGTAGGCAACACCAATCTGGTCTGCACAACTGCACTCTATGCCACTCTGCAACACTCGACTGTACGCCACTGCACTGTAAGCTAATACACTCTATGCGAGTGACCTTTACTCTGTAACACTCAACTCTATGCCCCTGCACTCTACATCAATACACTGTACGTCACTCTATTCTGAAATAATCTATTCTATGCCACTGCACTATATGCCACTCTGACCACTGCACTCTAGTTCAATGCACTCTACATCACTGCACGCTGACACTCTACTCTGTAACACTGCACTGACCGCCAGTATACTCCACCCCACTCTACTCTGTACTACTACATTCTGCACCAATACACTCTATTTCACTGCACTCTATGCCACTCTATGCCACTGCACTCTATGCCAGTGTACTCTAAACTAATGCCACTGCATTACCACATTACTGTGTACCACTGCCCTTTACTGTGCATCACTGTACTATATGCCACTGTTCTCTGTACCACTCTACACCACTGCACTGACACTCTACTCTGCAACACAGCACTCTACACCACTCTATTGGGTACTACTGCATTCTGTGCCACTGCACTCTATGCCACTGCACTGTGCATCACTGCACTCTATGCCACTGCACTCTACGCCACTGCACTCTAGGCACTATGCTGTACTCTGCACTGCACCACTCTACAATACTCCACTCTGCACCACTCTACGCCACTGCACTCTATGCCACAAGTCTACTCTGCACTCTGACACTGCACCACTCTGCATTACTGCACTCTCTGCCACTCTATTGTATGACACTCTACTCCACTGCACTCTATGCTGCTTTACCCCATGCCACTCTGTGCTGCTGTACTCTGCACCAATGCATTCTAAACAACTGCACTGTGCACCACTGCCCTCTACCCTGCACCACTGTACTCTACACCACTGCTCTCTTTGTCACTCTGTTCCACTCTACATCATGGACACTCTATTCTGCAACTTTGCACTCTCCACCCCTGTACTGTACACAAATCTACTCTGTACTACTGCATTCTATGCCACTGCACTTTATGTCACTCTATCCTCACTACACTCTATGCAACTGCATTATACAGCACTATACTCTACTCTGCACCGCACCACTGTACACTACACCACTGCACTCTCTGTCACGCAAGTCTACTCTGCACTCTACACTCTGTCACTCTATTGTATGCCACTCTACTCCACTGCATTCTATGCCACTCTACTCTGTCCCATGCCTCTCCACTCTAAACCACTGCACTCCATGCCAATGCACTCTAAACAACTGCACTGTACCCAACTGCACTCTACTCTGCACCACTGGGATCTATGCCACTGCTCCTATGCCACTCTACTCCACTCCATACCACTATGCCACTAACTTTTAGCCATGCTGAACAGCAGCCTCTCTGGTGTATAACATGGAATACAATTACATCCTAATATAGGCTGCAACAAAATGCGCAGATACATTTCATTTAATTAAAAAAAAGGGCTTCTCAAATACAGATTTGAATAATATACAGTTTATACCTAGTACTAACATTTTTTATAACACTCCATTAAAACCACACACTCCAAGGCTTAGCTTGGAACACCATTACAGTACCTCTCTAAAAGAAAATATCTTTGCCATCAGAAAGCTTCAAGTGACTCCTTTGATTAACGTTAATGCAGGTTTTCAAGCCCCTTTGCATTTGCAGATTTAAAAGTTGCCCACATTTGCATTTCTTTAGGGAAGGACACACCCTGGCAAGAAGGCCTTTTCTTATCTGTCTGCCCCTCCCTCCCTCAGAGCACAGGAGACTCCATGCCTTTCAGTCCAGCTCAGGGAAACTGATCTGTCTGTAATTTCGCCCTGCCGTCCGTTGTCCTTCTGGTGAAAGGCTAAAATTACGGACAAATGCCGTCTGTTAAGCCTTTCATCATGGACAACGGACGACAGGGTGAAATTATGGACAGTCCGTGAAATTTACGGATGGGTGGTCACCCTAGTGTCAATGCCTTCTTTGAGAATCTGATATTGAAATCTCGCGGCAGCACCATCCGCAGGGTAGTGTTCAGGAGCGGCAACTTGACTGTTAGCACCAACATAATAATAAGTAATTAAACAAAACAAGAATGTACTAATCAGCACCCCACACCTGGCCCATTTTGTTTCTTTGGAAATGAGTGAAGGGCTGTGAGGAGGCTGGCGCACAGCAGGTGGGTGGGACAAGGCTTAAATTTGCTTCAACACGGAAGGCTTGCAGGAGCGCCTGAGCTAAAATGTATTGAATCAGCGAGATTCACTTGATCAGCTGCCAGTTGTACAGAGGCAGCTGAGGTCGGTGGAGAAGCGGAGGCCTGCGTTTGTGGCTGGTGAGCCTGTGACGCCACATTCCCTTCTCCGTGGCTCACTTTGAAGTCAGACAAAGAATAGTAAACAGATGCCCTGCACCTGACATTTGATCTCGGTCTATGAATGCTCAGCAATGTGAAAAGATAACATGATTTACAGCCCTGTTTACTGAAATGATGCTCGGAGCCTAGGAGCCAGTGAAAACATAAGAGCTTCCAAGGACATCTGCTACAGAAAGAAACAAGGATTTGCAATGCAACGGGTCTCGCATGTCTTAGAGTTAGAGCTATTAGCAGTTGTAAACTCCCAACCGGACTTTTCTTGCAACATTAAATGGAAAAAAAAGAGCACGATCGCGCTGCTACAGTTCACTTGTAGTGAAACGTATCGGCAAAAGTGAAATTATCTATGTAACCGTCAAAAGTGCAATTAACTATGTAACAGGGTCGATGTCATGGAAAGCTCTTAACTTCTGCCAAGCGAGATCACGCTGCGAAAAAAGATAAAAAGTAGTCCACAAACCAGATGGAAAACAGCGAGCCTCGCATGTTTTCAGGAGTTGGTCACTGCGCTCGAGGAGGGCTAACCACCGGAAAAGGCATGACGTATGCATGCCTTCCACTAAAGAAAGCAAACAGATTTTAACAGGCAAGCCCAGGAACCAATGAAAGACACTGACGTGACATGGACGGAGCTCCGAGACCTTTTCTAACTACTAAAGTGTCTCGCAAGTGAAACGCATGCGCAAGCGCATGTGACACAGGCCCCACCCTAAAAAGAAGTTCCTGAAATAATCATTAGTTGGTCCCTGCTCTCAGGGACAGCCAAACCCAGGAAGAGGCATGACAAATGCATGCTATGGACCAATGGAGAGAAAGAATATGAGAGAGGCGATGGAGCCAGCAAATGGGAAGCCAATGGGTCGGCTGTATGCCCACAGACTGAATACAGCATGTCTCAGAGACAGCCCAAGCACTGCCTAGCTGAGACCTAATGACACTAGCCGCCTAATGCCATATTTACAAACCTGCTGAAAAATCACGTGTGCATCGTAATAACGGTGCAAATACCTAATAGTGCCAACATCTTAACGCTTGGTCAGACAACGTGTTAAAATGGTACAAAGGTACAGGTATATAAGGAAAACAGCCTTCATCACCACTAAACCAACCACAAAGGCAGCGCACAAAGAAAAAGCGCATCTATAGACTACTTACATTGATCCTTGGCCAAAGAGAGGAGGTTGTCATCAGGTACTACCAGCTGAAGCCAGAGTCCATTGTGAAGCTGCTTCATAACATTGCACCAGCAACTACACCCAGGATGCCTATGTCAACCAACATACCACCCAAGACCAAACTCCTGGATGTGCTGCACATGCTGTCTTCTGGCTCTTTACAGTCAACTGTTGCAGAAATGGGTGGATCATCCCAGCCCTCCCTCTCAGCCCTACTGCCTACTATCTTTGATGCCATCATCGGCCTCACTCCTAGCCACATCACCTTCCCCAACATCCAGCAACTGCAGCAGGAGACCGAACAAGGATTTTATGCAGTTGCAGGGTTCTAACATGTGCTGGGTGCCATGGACTGCACATGTGCTACTTACCCCTCCTGCCGAAACCAAATACCTGTACAGGAACAGGAAGCACACACGTTCCATCAATATGCAGGCCATTGTGGACCATCACGGACTGTTCAGCAATGTTTTGGCCAAGTATCCTGGAAGTGTGCATGATGCCTACATCTTCCGGCATTCCACCAAAATTCAATGCTTCCAGGATGGACTATATGGCAATGGTCTATTTGTATGTAAGCAAACAGCAATTACGTAACACATACAACACACAAGACACATGGAGCAAGCAATACACACACAACACTCCCCACACAAGGATAGGTTCACATGGATCAACAATCTGCAACACATATGCAACATGCAGCACTGAAAACATCCACTCCACACCTCCAACACACAGGGACCACTGTACACGCCCTTAGTGCCACTGGAGTGTCATGTCTAATGATGCTCCCATATAGCAGTGCCTGCTCTGCATTCACAAGGTGGTGTTTAGCAACTCTTTTGTGTCTCAACGCCGCATTGTCAACATTGCCTTTTAACATGCATCACTGAGTGTGGAAGGGCTGTACATTGGGTCAAGATGTGGGTATGCCACCACATAACACATTGCATCTTGGCTTTGGCTCACATATACAGCAAAAGGTACACCTGAGGCAGCACCAAAAAATAAGCACACCATAAGGGTGCAATCACCACTGTGCAACAAGGCGAATTGCTCAAAACTTTATTTGTTTTTGGTCCCCCAATATGTGAAGCAGTTTACAGCACAGATAGAAATGGCGAATTGTCAACATTGATATGTCAGGTGCAGAAAAGGACACCTTCATGCACATAAGCAATCACTCCACCTTCATGCACATAAGCAATCACTCCTGCAATGCAGCCATCATAGTACCGAGGTGCTAGGGTGTCTGTGTTGCAACTTGCCTGCTGAGTAAGTGTCAGCACAGTGGGTGAGGACAGCAATGCACCATATCTAGTAGTCATGGTACACTGCTGGACTGTCCCAGTGATGCAGGGAACTGCAGCAAGACAATTCATTCCCATCCTATGCCATAGGGGCTAACATAATATCCACATACATGCCAATACATCCCAAGCTACAATGGCACATCTTGCATGATGCTCACACACACATGCATGTGAGTCAGAAAATATGGTAAATAGCAATTTGTGCAAGGGAGGAGTACCGTTTTCAAAGGGGGTGGGTTTACAGCCTAAACACAGGACCTAACAGCTGTCTCATAGTACAGAACACACACAAAAGGTGCACAATCACACAACATGGCCCTTTGGCAGGTCACATATTTCAGGAAATTGCTTCAACATTCTTTGACATCACACTGCTGCATGGCTGAACTGTCATGCCATTCAAATAACACAATCACCATGCCCCTGAGGCTGCTCACTCCACTGGAAGGAGTACCACAAGAAAGGTAAGCCTGTGAAATACACATGGAGAGGAATTCCACTGTCAAAGTGTATGTGTAAGGAACATTTACATGAAATACTACCTTATTGTACCCCATTGTTGGCACCTGCATTGTGTGCATCATATCTTTGAACATGGGCAGATGCACAGATGCATTATAGCGCATGGTGTAGGGGGAAACAACCTCTGCACACTTAGGTACAGGAGAGATGTTTCAACGTAGAACAACATGAGCAAAGATAGTGCTCAGAGGGACTGCATTGACCTAGTAATGTGTACAATGATTGTAGAAGTGACATCCCAGAACACACCACTTTAGCTGGCAGAAGATACAGATACATAAAGAACATATCTCACTCACATCATTGTCATGGCAATAATAATGTAAACTATTACAAATGTCTGTCCACCACATCACAAACCATGTCCCCAGGATAACATGACCCCCCTCCTCAACCTTGCATGACAGCCTGCACTCTGCACTTTAGGATGTTGCACATAATCCATGACATGTGCACAAGTCTAGATGGAAATATACAGTCCACATTCCATGTCAAGTCCATGCCATCCCTGTGGGTGATATGGGCATTGGAATGAGCTGATAACACAAAGTTAGCACCCAAAGCAAATATCTGTAGTTCTGTGGGAGAGTAGAATATCGGGGATGGGTAGGGCCCGTTATTTTGGAGCAGATGAGGTGGGGGGATTTATCTGGTTGGTCCTGCACTACTTCTCCCATGTGGTGGGCCTGGGTGTCAGGGTGATACAGGGGTACAGGACTGAGGCAAGAAAGCTGTGTTGGGGCAAGGTCATGTCCCATATGAACAGGATACATTCACAATGCATTGCCACATGTTTTTTCTTGGAAATGGTCCCCCTCCCAATACCATTGGAGAGATCTCCACTTTTGCTGACCCAGACTTGCCAGTAAGTGTCAATCTGTTAACATAATCTGTAGTGAAAGTATAGTGTGAGATGTGCTATGGTTATCTGTGATGCAATTTAACAATTTCATGTATACTATTACAGTCCTCATAAGCAAAAGATGGATGTGGACTGATTTGTTGCACATGTGTTTAAGATATGAATCACTAGTACACAATGCACTGGTATCAACATGTATAGGAAGGGTCTTGAAACTTTTTGTCATGGTATAAGATTTCCAAAAACAGTGCTGACTATTGCTGAAAATGTGCTTTAAGTTGAGGATCAGACATATCTTTGGACTTTGTTATTATGTTGTTTGCTAAACATGTGACTGCACTGTGTGTCCCACGTGGCACACGTCAAATCTGTTCATGGTGAGACAGATCACCATGTGCGTACTTCCCTCATTATGCTGTGTAGTGGGCAGTTTACAACGATTCTGAACTACCCACGCCTCAACCAGCATAAAGGTGTCATACCCCATATTGAGTGTCATAAGTCACTACATTGCCAACCCATGTCATTCTTAGATATCTTGACCTGTGCGTGTGGGCTGAGGGATGTCCATAAACCTTGTCAGACCACATGCCTTTACTTCATACATTCTCTGTTGGTGGTGGTACTGTAAGTTGCCATGATGTGATGCTAACAGCTTAACACCTTGTACAGCAGTTGTCATTGCTATGTCAATGTCTCAGTGTAGAATAAGTCATTAACATGTGGGCACCCACATGTGAGATGGCGGTGCTGAGTACTGTAGTGCTACATGCAACACATATGTTTTTGACATGTATACAAACTGCAGTCAACTTGCTGCTCCACATAACGGAACTCTTGGACTCTCCCTTCAGTAGTGGCACAATGAACTTAGTACACTGTTGTGTGGAAATCAGAATTGTGTCACCCTACTTTAGTGTGACATGGGCGACTGCTGTTCACATCAGTCTCCCATATAATATGTGCCACATGCACTTTCCCTGTAGCAATGTTGTCAGACACCATTCTTGCCATACCAGGCACAAACTATTGTGAGCCTACCTATCAGTATCTCTCTTTGTTCAGATTGGTGTTGTATATGTAATCAGAGCAGGGGTATATGGTGCATGAATGAGGGACATGGAAGGGCTATCCCACATGAAGAGAATAACATACAATGGTCACATGATTGGATGTGTAGGTCAATAGTGGTCAATGGTGTCATGGACCTTAGAAGATGTTCAAGGATGGTGATTTTGTATCTGCCAAATCCCATTTCTGGGAAGGTTGAAGATGGGCCAACGTGGATACACCTGGCCCATATGGGCTTCTTATTTAAATGTGCATATCAATGTCAGAGGTTTGCAGTTGCTGTTTTCAATGCATGGCTATTGGCCTTTTGCCTGCCAGACAGTTTCCTGACATATCCTATTTTTTCATGCAGCTGCCAACATGAGCCCTGCAGAAAAAATAACTTTAGCAAAATGTACAGAACATTATTGCCACATCAGGTGGGTCAGCAGGGGGTACAGGTGCATGGAGATACTCAATAACCGGGAAAAGGCATTGGGGAGCTGGATGGCATTCCCTCATGGGGGGGTCAACTATAGAAGGTTCTGCTTCCGTCACCCACCCAGCACGCAGGTCAGCGACACCTGATGTTGCTGGACCACCAAGAGCAAGACCATTTTCAGTGCTTAAGCCACCCACTGTACATCCACCACCTGCAGGATCCCAGTCAGGCCAGCACTATGTTGAGCCACCTTATGTGCAGGAGCTCCGTCGTGAACTGGCCGATCAGAAGTATCGGATTGCTCAGGTTGAGCATAACATATCAATGTTTAACCTATATGTTTAGTCAATGTTTAGCTGGAGACACTGTTGTCGTCATCAATGGATGTATCTTATGGGGGGGGTGAGGAGTGATGTGTAATTGTGGTGTCTGCTGTTTACAATAGCGTAATATAAGCATAGGTAGTTGTAGTTCTAAGTTAGTGTAGGATAGCATAGTTTACGTAGGTTATTTAATTAGTGTTTTATTAGACTTAAGTATTGTTGGAAAATGGGTTATTGGTAGGGCAGGAAGGTACCTACACCTAGCAACAAGCCACTAACCTCCACATAGGTACAGTTAGGTCTCAGTAAATTAATCCCAGCTCAACCCTTGGTAGCTTGGCAACGAGCGTCAAGGCTTAACTTAGGAGACAAAGTGTAAAGCATTCAAATATCACAAAACAGTAATTAACTAAAACACAGGAAACAGTTTAAAAATCCAAAACCAATTTATAAAAATAGTTTATATTTTTATCTTTAAAATGACACAAAAACGATTAAAATCGGTTCAGGGGAACCGGAGATATGAATTTTTAAAGAATTATTACTTTTCTAGCGCTTAGAAACAAAAAGCGCCAATCGGGTCATCTGGTTGCACCTCGACCGGGGCAAAGTCAAACTTTCAGGCCGACCGTGATGGAGCCCTGCTCGGCTACAGGTCGCGGGAGGCCTCGGTTAAAAAGTTACCTTCTGACTTAGTCTTTATTTTGAAGTTTTTCTTCACCGGGACGAACCTGCCAGTTGAATCCGACCTCCTGGAGCCCTTGTCCGGATACGCGATGTGGGTTTCCTCTGTGGAGACTTTTACCTTCGGACTTAGTCGTTTTTTCGAGATGAAAATCCTTCGACCGGGGTAAACCTGGATCTTGATCCGACGTCCATGGAGCCCTTCTCGGATACGATGGCTGGGAGGTCCCGGTCAACTTTTTACCTTCGGACTTAGTCTCTTTTTTGGATGTTTTTCTTTACCGGGACGAACCACGAAGTCAGGCCGGGTCGCGGTTGAGGCAAGCCGGCTAGAATTTCCGCGGCGGGTCGGTCCCTCTCTGGAGCTTTTTTCCAAAAATTCTCAAATCTTTTCCAAACTTCTGGGGCTTCACCCAGATGTTCTTTTAAGGTTCTTTTGGGGTCCACAGCTCACCCCAAGGGTCCAGAAGTTCTGTGATGGTCCTTGGGGGGTGCGGACTTCAACTCCCAGAATGCACCTGGCGCAAACTCCTTTTTGGCCACTGGACAGTGGTCAGCTGGTCGCTTTCTTCAGGAGTTGGTGCAGGGGACTCTGGTTTAGCAATTTTTCACCTGTAGCAAACAGGGAGTCCCTCCTTGAACCAGTTGAAGTCAGGCAAAGTCCTTCTTGTGGTGAAGCCCAAGTGTGCAGCTGGTGCAGTCCTTCTGAGTGCAGGGTCCAGGTGCAGGCCAGGGGTCCAGCAGGGCAGTCCTTCTTCTTCTTTAGTTCCTTTCTTGTTGAATTCTGGAGGGGATCTGAGGTGTGGGTGCAGGTCTGCCAGTTTTATCCTTGCTCCTGGGTGAAAAGCAGGGGGGCCCTGGTTCTCCAATCAGGGACAGGGTCGTCCCCCTGTGATGACCACTTCCTGGGAAGTGTGGCAAAAATCCATCCCAGAAGGCAACAGTCTCTAAAAATCCAACATGGATGAATCTGATTTTTGGAGGTTACATCTGGCTGAGCCCACCCACTGGTGTGGCTAAAAATCATAAACACACCCCTCTCCTGCCCTCTCCTAATCTAATCAAGGGGGCACCTAATTGTCTGGGGTTGCAGGATGTGGGGGTGTTGCTGGGTGCTCCAAATGTCCTTCTCTGCCTTTGAAGACCAGTTTGGCAGCCCTCCCCCTTCCTGCCTCACCATCTGCTGAGGGGAGATTCTCTCCC
The DNA here is from genome assembly GCF_031143425.1 of Pleurodeles waltl. Lineage (NCBI taxonomy): Eukaryota > Metazoa > Chordata > Amphibia > Caudata > Salamandridae > Pleurodeles > Pleurodeles waltl. The sequence goes on from NC_090437.1 coordinate 1,243,539,945, forward strand.
CCAAGCACATTCCTTTGTGTGAAGCCTGGCCACTTCACACCTCATCAAGGCAGCCTGGCAGAAGCTGCTGCAGGCTGGCCAATCAGAGCACAGCAGCAAAAACAATGCAGAGCTGAAATTGGCAACTTTTTAGGTAAAGTCTAAACTTTTTACCTGAACTAGTTATATTAAATCCAACAACTGGAAGTTGTTGGATTTATTACAACAATTAATTTGATACCAAATTCTTGGTATGCAACATTTAAGGAGACTTTAAAATTTAAAATAAAGTCTGCCCATTCTAGCCTATGAAGGCCATTTACTTAAATGAGGGAAAAACGAATTTGGCTGTTTTTACCTCACCAGGGCTTATAAATCTATTTGTATAAAGTCCCTGCTTATAGTTACATGGCACCCAGCCCTAGGGGCACATAGGGCACACCTTAGGGGTGACTTATATGTAAAAATAATGTAGTTTAAGACTTTGGAAGTACCTTTAATTCCAAAGTCGAATTTGCATATAACTTTAATTTAAAAGCAGCCAGCAAAGCAGGCCTGCCTTTAAAATGACACTGGGCACCTCAGCAGTGCACCTAGGTGTGCACCACCTATGCTGTGGTCCCTAAACCTACATGCCCTACCATATACTAGGGACTTATAGGTAGGTTAACTTAGCCAATTATAATTAGCCTAATTTGCATATTGATTTTACACAGAGCACAGGCCCTGGGACTGGTTAGCAGTACCCAGGGCACCATCAAAGTCAGGAAAAAACCAGCAAAAAGAGGAAAATGGGGGCAAAAAGTTATGGGGCCTCTGCAATCAGCCCTGTTTTCTCACACAACCCCCCCCCAGCCGACACGCCCAGGAGACTCAGCCCAACCCTGGGAGAGTCTTCCTGGCTTGTTAGGCGAGGAAGACAGTGAAGAAAACTGGCTGTCCTTTTGCAGGGCATACTCTGTCTTATATCCTCCTGTCAGGGTCACTCCCTATGGGTAGTGAAGCCATCCCAACAGTAAAAGGACCCAACTCAAACTGAAACTTTCCTCTAGGGGGGTCTTCCTCCTTTCTCTCTGCCAACTTGGGTAGTGAGGTGCCCACCTCCCCTACTCCAAACTTTGCTAGGGCAACACCTAGCTTACCGAAAGAGGTCACCCAACACTTGAGCAACCCCACCATGACCAATAGGGTCAGGGGGCCTACTTTGCTATTGGCCCTGGGGTCTGCCTCCCAGGCCAAGTACAGTGCTGCCAGGAAGGCTGGCACCCAGCAGAGGCTACTGACAGCTGTCAGTACCCAGAACCACACCCTAAGCTCTCCACTGACAGGTGGTTGAGCTGCTTTAGGGGCAACTTTGGGGTCCTGGCACCCCTCTTGCTGTCTAGAGTGGGGGGCTACCACCTCCTGTGGCAGACACCCTCCTTCCACTCTCCCTTCTGTCAGTGCAGGGGCAACACCTTGCATCTGGACAGCTGCCTGACTACTCAGGACTTCCTTGGGGTCAGGTGAGGCCTCACCAGTGCCAACTCTGGGCTCCCCCCTTACTGGGGCAGAAGGCCCTTGGTTCCCTGGAACTCTCTTTAAAAGTGGCCTACCCTTCATTTTCTTCTTTCCTTTTCTTGGGGACCCCTGTCTCCTAACTGTAGGGACTGACTCCCCAGGACTTTGGGTTGGGGGGGCGCCCTGGGCGACCACCCCATCTGTGACCAGACTCACCTCTGGGAGGTCATTGCCCAGGATACAATCTAGGGGAAGGTCAGCACTGACTACCACCCTAATCCAGTCAAGGATACCCTCCCTCTCTAGGGGCACTATGGCTACAGGTTTGGAGGTGACCTCCCCTGTGGCTATCCTGACTTTCTTTGTCTTTCCTGGGACATACATGTCTGGGGTCACTAACCGGTCACTCACTATAGTGTGACTGGCACAGGTGTCCCTCAGGCCAGTGGTAGGGATCCCATTCACTTGAATGTGGTGGAAGTGCCTACTCCCACCCTCAGGGATCACCAGCTTACCATCTGGTCCTGTCTCCCAGCACAATGCTAGGAGGACTTCATCATCTGAGGAATCCTCCTCTATGGCTACACTGGACAGCCCAGTGCTAACCACCTTCCTTGGACAGGCTGCATCTCCTCTGAAGTGACCTGTCTGCTGACAGTCAAAGCAAGCCCTACTGTCCAAGAGTTTTTTTAACCCTGGGTCTCCCTGTCTCTGCTTGTCAGAGTGGGAGTGGGATTTACTCTCCTCCTTCTTAGGGTTCTGGGGTACAGAGGGAGTCTCTGTGGTGGGCTTACCACCTCCCTCCTTAGGTTTTTGGGGAGCTGTCCCCCCCTTCTTGGAGTCTCCCCCCTGGGACTTGACAACCACCCTGGTTCTCAACCACTCATCAGCTGCCTCCCCTAGCTCTCTAGGGTTGGTCTGCTTAGAGTCCACTAGATGCTGGCGTAACCTTTCTTGGATACAATTGGTCAAGATGTGCTCTCTCATGATCAGATTGTATAACCCCTCATAAGTATCTACTTTGTTACCAATAATCCAGCCCTCTAGTGCCTTTAGTGAAATGTCCACAAAGTCAACCCAAGACTGGGTACTGACCTTCTGGGTGTCCCTGAACTTCATTCTATATTGCTCTGGGGTCAGACCAAACTTCTTGGCTAAGCACCTCTTCATACTAGGGTATGAATCTGCCTCCTCCCCCCTTAAGGTCAGAAGCCTATCCCTCCCTGAGTTGGGGACTAACTCCCACAAAAGGGAACCCCAGTATTGAGGCCTAACCCTTCTCATTTGGAGTGCCCTCTCAAAGGCCCCCAGCCACTTATCTATGTCATCCCCCTCTACATAGGCAGGAACCACCCCTTTGGGTAATCTGGGGCAAACTCCCCCACCCATGGACACCTCAGCTTCTTTATCGCTGCTTCCATCTCTTTTCTCTTTGTATGTCCACTTTTTCTTTTCTAGGGCCAGCTTCTCTGCTTCCAAAGCTATGTATGCTAGCTGGGCCTCCAGCTCTCTTTCTCTGATGGATGGGTTCTCTCCTCCTGAAAGGACCCCCTTCCCACCACTAACTTTGGATCTGCCCCTAGTGACTGTATTTACTGAGGACCGTTCTTCCTCATCCTCACTTGGGCTCAGATGCCTTCCCTCCCCTGAGTGGTTAGAGCTTGCATCCTCCCTTCTTTCTCCCACCTCTGGAGCTTCTTCTGACTCTACCTCTTGGGCCTCAGCCCATGCTGTCAGGGATGTGATCAGGATTTGCTTCCTGAGATCAGTGGTTGCAGGCAACCCTCTTTCAATACACAACCCCCTAAGCTGGACTACTGTCAGTGTGGGTAGGCTAGCCAGATCAAGCTCCATGGTTCCCTAGTTTTGTGTCAACAAAAACTTTTTGCAAAAATTGGAAACAAGAATTTAGAAAAATTACAAAAATTCAATAATTGAAATTAATCCAAATTAAAAATTAAAAACAATTTTTGCACTAGGACAATTTAAAGGATTTTTAATTTGTTTTACCCAAAACTGTAACGTGATATTGAACACAAGTACAGGATCCCGTCGCTGCTTCCAATTATGTTGGAAAATGGGTTATTGGTAGGGCAGGAAGGTACCTACACCTAGCAACAAGCCACTAACCTCCACATAGGTACAGTTAGGTCTCAGTAAATTAATCCCAGCTCAACCCTTGGTAGCTTGGCAACGAGCGTCAAGGCTTAACTTAGGAGACAAAGTGTAAAGCATTCAAATATCACAAAACAGTAATTAACTAAAACACAGGAAACAGTTTAAAAATCCAAAACCAATTTATAAAAATAGTTTATATTTTTATCTTTAAAATGACACAAAAACGATTAAAATCGGTTCAGGGGAACCGGAGATATGAATTTTTAAAGAATTATTACTTTTCTAGCGCTTAGAAACAAAAAGCGCCAATCGGGTCATCTGGTTGCACCTCGACCGGGGCAAAGTCAAACTTTCAGGCCGACCGCGATGGAGCCCTGCTCGGCTACAGGTCGCGGGAGGCCTCGGTTAAAAAGTTACCTTCTGACTTAGTCTTTATTTGGAAGTTTTTCTTCACCGGGACGAACCTGCCAGTTGAATCCGACCTCCTGGAGCCCTTGTCCGGATACGCGATGTGGGTTTCCTCGGTGGAGACTTTTACCTTCGGACTCAGTCGTTTTTTCGAGATGAAAATCCTTCGACCGGGGTAAACCTGGATCTTGATGCGACGTCCATGGAGCCCTTCTCGGATACGATGGCTGGGAGGTCCCGGTCAACTTTTTACCTTCGGACTTAGTCTCTTTTTTGGATGTTTTTCTTTACCGGGACGAACCACGAAGTCAGGCCGGGTCACGGTTGAGGCAAGCCGGCTAGAATTTCCGCAGCGGGTCGGTCCCTCTCTGGAGCTTTTTTCCAAAAATTCTCAAATCTTTTCCAAACTTCTGGGGCTTCACCCAGATGTTCTTTTAAGGTTCTTTTGGGGTCCACAGCTCACCCCAAGGGTCCAGAAGTTCTGTGATGGTCCTTGGGGGGTGCGGACTTCAACTCCCAGAATGCACCTGGCGCAAACTCCTTTTTGGCCACTGGACTGTGGTCAGCTGGTCGCTTTCTTCAGGAGTTGGTGCAGGGGACTCTGGTTTAGCAATTTTTCACCTGTAGCAAACAGGGAGTCCCTCCTTGAACCAGTTGAAGTCAGGCAAAGTCCTTCTTGTGGTGAAGCCCAAGTGTGCAGCTGGTGCAGTCCTTCTGAGTGCAGGGTCCAGGTGCAGGCCAGGGGTCCAGCAGGGCAGTCCTTCTTCTTCTTTAGTTCCTTTCTTGTTGAATTCTGGAGGGGATCTGAGGTGTGGGTGCAGGTCTGCCAGTTTTATCCTGGCTCCTGGGTGAAAAGCAGGGGGGCCCTGGTTCTCCAATCAGGGACAGGGTCGTCCCCCTGTGATGACCACTTCCTGGGAAGTGTGGCAAAAATCCATCCCAGAAGGCAACAGTCTCTAAAAATCCAACATGGATGAATCTGATTTTTGGAGGTTACATCTGGCTGAGCCCACCCACTGGTGTGGCTAAAAATCATAAACACACCCCTCTCCTGCCCTCTCCTAATCTAATCAAGGGGGCACCTAATTGTCTGGGGTTGCAGGATGTGGGGGTGTTGCTGGGTGCTCCAAATGTCCTTCTCTGCCTTTGAAGACCAGTTTGGCAGCCCTCCCCCTTCCTGCCTCACCATCTGCTGAGGGGAGATTCTCTCCCCCAAGCACATTCCTTTGTGTGAAGCCTGGCCACTTCACACCTCATCAAGGCAGCCTGGCAGAAGCTGCTGCAGGCTGGCCAATCAGAGCACAGCAGCAAAAACAATGCGGAGCTGAAATTGGCAACTTTTTAGGTAAAGTCTAAACTTTTTACCTGAACTAGTTATATTAAATCCAACAACTGGAAGTTGTAGGATTTATTACAACAATTAATTTGATACCAAATTCTTGGTATGCAACATTTAAGGAGACTTTAAAATTTAAAATAAAGTCTGCCCATTCTAGCCTATGAAGGCCATTTACTTAAATGAGGGAAAAACGAATTTGGCTGTTTTTACCTCACCAGGGCTTATAAATCTATTTTTATAAAGTCCCTGCTTATAGTTACATGGCAACCAGCCCTAGGGGCACATAGGGCACACCTTAGGGGTGACTTATATGTAAAAATAATGTAGTTTAAGACTTTGGAAGTACCTTTAATTCCAAAGTCGAATTTGCATATAACTTTAATTTAAAAGCAGCCAGCAAAGCAGGCCTGCCTTTAAAATGACACTGGGCACCTCAGCAGTGCACCTAGGTGTGCACCACCTATGCTGTGGTCCCTAAACCTACACGCCCTACCATATACTAGGGACTTATAGGTAGGTTAACTTAGCCAATTATAATTAGCCTAATTTGCATATTGATTTTACACAGAGCACAGGCCCTGGGACTGGTTAGCAGTACCCAGGGCACCATCAAAGTCAGGAAAAAACCAGCAAAAAGAGGAAAATGGGGGCAAAAAGGTATGGGGCCTCTGCAATCAGCCCTGTTTTCTCACAAGTATGTAGTTCAATAAATTATGTTAGACATATTCCAGTGACTTGAGCAGCAGTACTTTGTGACATGTGACAATATGTATCTCCTATGCCAAGGTTCCTGTCAGGTTGCCAATTGTGTCATATCAGCTAATCAAGACAAATTTCTGCTAGGTACATGGTATTGTGGTTGTGGATGGATACACATCCTGACACAGCTAATCTAAATGGATATTATTGTGTAATGAAGGTATGTGACTTGCACTGTCAATTGAATATTTGTTAATACACTCCCTCTAAATCATGGTTTTGGCACAGTCACTCATGCCTGCCCCTCACAGTCTTACTCATGCCTTAGGCCTGTGTCATATTAATGGTGTGGTGTTACTATCAGACTTGCTTAGCCCAGGGCCGCATGTGTTGTAATTTATATCAGGTGTCAGAATACACCCATGCTACATGACAAATGCCATGCTTTGGATGCCTCAGGTATAACTTGGTTCTCGTCATAGTTCTCAGTCACCTTAACCATGTTGCAGTCAGTATAGGTGGCATTGTGCAGACACATAGACACATATACCCCTTTGGTAGGTGCTCAGTGGCATATGTGCAATGCAGTAACACCATCATGTTTTGTGACAATATAGTGGTGATGGTTTTCTTTCACATATGTACAAGTTGGCACTGTGAGTGCCACAATGCCAGTTTATAGCTTTAGCTCCCCTGCAGCAGGGTGATGCGGCAGAAGGGCATTTTATGGGTGTTGCTTTGGCCATACCCAAGCAACACTCATTGCATTTGACACTGCATCAGCTATAAAATGGTACATGTACCTGAGGCAAAGGAAAATGTACTGATACCAGCCCATGGGTGGGGTTTGCATGGCACATTTTGGATTTATAAGATTATGACTTCACAGATTAGCTTTTGTTATGTGTTTACAATTTTCTGACACACGTGAGTAGTCCAAAAATACATTAGGGACTGTTGTTGTTCTGAAAGGCACATCTTCCTGCAGATAATGCAGCCATTACCTGCAACACTGCCACACATTGAAGCATGGTGCTAGGATGCCTGCATTGGGACTGGACTGTAAATCATACACATGAGCAACTGTAGGCACACATTTTGACTTTGCTTTTTTCCATATGTCCCTACCCTGCACTTTGGGAATGACACACCTCAGTGTAGTAACTTCACTTGTGGAAATGCACAGCTCTGTTTCTATGTACCTCAGCCCCTCATTTGTTTTTGCATCATATAATGCATTCCGTTCACATAGTTTCAACTCAGACACAGATGTGACACAGATATTTACATGTGCTATTGTGAAATCATGATTCAGTAAATTGCACAGGAGATAGAGCCCATGAGAGATCCCAGTTCATTGGATGCCCAAACAGATTCCGGAGGCAGGGGAACATGTCTTAAGACATGTGTAGGAGAGGAGTGCTTCAGTCAAGAAGTGATCGTATTGCCATTATGTAGGATGGAGCACATTGACTGTCCATAGGTGTGATCAGTCTACAGTGGGAGAGAGAAATGGGGAATTGGGAAGTTCTAGGAACACTGGCACCATGTTAGACACATAGCTAAAGAGAAACTGTCTATGTGCCACAGACTAGGCTGTTTTACATGCAAAAGATGTTTCTTCCACAGCTTCATCCTCTGATGTGTGCAGTGCCTCCTGTGCCAGGGATTGTGCTGGCGTTGAAGTTGAGGAAGGCACACACACATCCGGAGCAGAAGAAGTGGTCTTGTGTTCCCAGCATCTCTCATTTGTGACAAGATGTGGGGCATCAGTGCAGCAAGGAGGAACTGCTGGTTTTTCAACACCGCAGCAAAGTCTCGGTGGTAGACAGCCAGGTATTCCTGATGGATACCAGCTCCCGCTGCATGGACTGCATAACGGTCAGCATTTCCCCCAGCCTGTTGGCATCCTCATTGGTGCCACTTTGGTAGGGCATTTGTTTGTGCCTCTGCCTCATGACGCCAATGTTTCTGACCAGGGACTGCTTCACTCCACACACCGGAGAGTGGGTGCCTCTGATGGCAGCAGAGTTGTCCCTATTGGGACTGAGGCACCTTTGTACTTCAGCTAGGCTGCCCGCTATGGTCCCCATCCCCACCCGCATATGTTGTGCCAGCTCCCACTTGACTGTGCCAGCTCGCAGTAGACTCCTACTGCTTGACTGTGGAACAATGTCTGGGAGTCCAGGGCTCTGTCAGAGCTGGCAGGTAGTGTGTGTACTCTTTTGGGTGGGTCATCTGGAGACCCCGCAACCCTCATTAAGACGTTGGCCGTATATGCCGCCTACCGCTGCGGTGACAGCCGCCAAAAGACCATTGCCGCAGCTAACATTAATCCGCCAGATTCTGACCACAGCCAGATTTTCGACACAAGGATGGCGGAAATCCGGCTGTGGCCATACTGGTGGATGGTGCTAAGGTGGTGCTGCTACCACCAGCAGCGCCATGCCAGGAGACCACCGCCAGCCATATTATGTAAGTAGGCAGCTCAGTCCCAGGAAGGCAGAACAAAGGATTTCCTCTGAGAGAGGGTGTTACACCCTCTCCCTTTGGAAATAGGTGTTAAGGGCCTGAGAGGAGTAGCCTCTGCAGACCTCTGGAAATTCTTTGAAGGGCACAGATGGTGCCCTCCTTGCATAAACCAGTCTACACTGGTTCAGGGAACCCCCAGCCCTGCTCTGGCACGAAACTGGACAAAGGAAAGGGGAGTGACCACTCCCCTGTCCATCACCACCCCAGGAGTGGTGCCCAGAGCTCCTTCAGTGTGTCCCAGACCTCTGCCATCTTGAATCCAGAGGTGTGAGGGTACAATGGAGGCCTCTGAGTGGCCAGTGCAGCAGGTGACGTCAGATACCCCTCCTGATAGGTGCTTACCTGAGTAGGTGGCCAATCCTCCTCTGAGGGCTATTTAGGGTCTCTCCTGTGGGCTTTTCCTCAGATAACGAATGCAAGAGTTCACCAGAGTTCCTCTGCATCTCCCTCTTTGACTTCTGCCAAGGATCGACTGCTGACTGCTTCAGGGCGCCTGCAAAACTGCAACAAAGTAGCAAGAAGACTACCAGTGACATTGTAGTGCCTAATCCTGCCAGCTTTCTCGACTGTTTCCTGGTGGTGCATGCTCTGGGGGCTGTCTGCCTTCACCCTGCACTGGAAGCCAAGAAGAAATCTCCAGTGGGTCGACGGAATCTTCCCCCTGCTAACGCAGGCACCAAACTTCTGCTTCACCGGTCCTCTGGGTCCCCTCTCATCGTGACAAGCGTGGTCCTTGGAACACAGGTGCTGGATCCAAGTAATCCAGTGGTCCATCTGTACAAATTTGGAGGAGGCAAGTCCTTGCCTCCCCTGGCCAGACAGTAATCCTATGTTCTGCATGAACTGCAGCTGTTAGGGCTTCTGTGCACTTTTGCAAGGAATCCTTAATGCACAGCACAGCCCAGGTCCCCAGCACTCCGTCCTGCATTGCTCAACTTGCTGAGTTGACCACCAGTTTTGTGGGACCCTCTTTTGTAGTGTTGAGAGGACCGCCATGCTCAGTTTTCTTGAACCCGTTTTCAAGTACTTCTGCGGGTGCTGCCTTCTTCTGCGTGGGCTCTCTGTGTTTCTGAGGTTGCCCTCTACCTCCTCTTCCAAGTGGCGACCTTCTGGTCCTTCCTGGGCCCAGGCAGCATCCATTTTCTTTAACAGTGACCTTTGTAGCTAGCAAGGCTTGTTTGTGGTCTTTCTCCAAAGAAACAACTCTGCATCCTCCATGACACTGTGGGACATCTTCTTTGCAAAGGAGAAGTTCCTGGCACCTTCCGTTTTTGCAGAATCTTCAGCTTCTTCCAGCCATTTTGCACTTTCATCCGGGGTTTAGTGGGCTCCTGCCCCCCCTGGACACTTTCGTGACTCTTGGACTTGGTCCCCTTCCTTTACAGGTCCTCAGGTCCAGGAAACCGTCTTCAGTGCTTTGCAGTCAGTTGTGGTCTTTGCAGAATCTCCTATCACGACTTTAGTGTGTTTCTGAGGAAGTAGGGTCACTTTACTCCTACTTTTCAGGGTCTTGGGGTGGGGTATCTTGGACACCCTTAGTGTTTTCTGACACTCCCAGCGACACTCTACACACTACACTAGCCTAGGGATCCCTAAGTGGTTTGCATTCCACTTTCTTAGTATATGGTTTGTGTTGCCCCTAGGCCTATTGCATCCTATTGTATTCTACAGTGTTTGCACTACTTTTCTAACTGTTTACGTACCTGATTTTGGTTTGTGTGTATATTTTGTGTATTTTACTTACCTCCTAAGGGAGTATATCCTCTGAGATATTTTTGGCACATTGTCACTAAAATAAAGTACCTTTATTTTTAGTAACACTGAGTATTGTGATTCTTATGATATAGGTCTGTATGATATAAGTGGTATAGTAGGAGCTTTGCATGTCTCCTAGTTCAGCCTAAACTGCTCTGCTATAGCTACCTCTATCAGCCTAAGCTACTACAACACCACTAATCTACTAATAAGGGATAACTGGACCTGGCACAAGGTGTAAGTACCATCAGGTACACACTATAAGCCAGGCCAGCCTCCTACACCAGGTGCACAGCAGAGTTGAGGATTGCCTTCAAGGGTATAAGATGAATATTAGGAATGCCGTAAGTACAGAGTTGCCGTAGTCCAGTTCAAAGCAGACCTTTGATTGCACCACCATTTTAAAGTCATCAGTAAGGATTTGTTTGATCCCTTTGACAAGCTTGAGTTGGAACTGGGCGATCTTTGCTATGGCATTGATATGAGCATGTTAATTTGGACTGGTATCAAGTGCAAAGCCTAGAGATTTGTCCTTGTCTGTAACTAGCAGGGTGAAGTCAAGAAGATTGAAGGAGGTTATCCAGAATTTAGTTGGTAGGTTGCAATGCGGTGGAGAGAACATGAGGAACTATGTCTTATTAAGGTTGAGTTTCAGGCGATAGAGTGACATCAAGGATTGGAAATCCGTGAGAGCTTTTGACAGGTACGTAACATCAATTGGGTTTGAGGCTGTCAGATAGAGTTGGATATAATCCTCGTAGAGATTAAAAGAGGTTGTTGCATTCTCAATGAGGGAGCAGAGGAGCTCCTTATGAAACTTGAATAGTGTTGGAGATAGAATTAAGCCTTGTGGTACTCGTTGGCGCAGGGTTAGAGAGTTTGAAAGAGACTTGGTGATCTTGTCCTGTTGTGAGCGATCGGATATGTAAGATTCAAACCAGCTTAGAATGGTGCCCTTGATTCACATTCAGTCTTCTAGGATTCTAAAAAGGGATGACCGATTGACTGTGTCAAATGCTGAGGATAAATCTAATAGACCTAGGAGGGAGGTGTCTCTATCACCCATTATGCGGAGAGTGTCATTGATTATTTTTAGCAGAGCAGTCTCTGTGCAGTAGCCGGGTCTGAAGTCTGATTTGTGCTGAGCAAGGAGGTTGTTTTTCTATATGTAGTTGTTAAGCAGTGAGCCACACAGATTTCCAGTAGTTTAGCTAGGAAAAGGAGATTGGACATAGGGCAGAGGTTGACTTCGGCCTCTCCATCAAAGATCTATCAATACTTTACTCCATAGCGTAAAGGGAATACTTCAATAAAGAAATGCTTTTTCTATATTTCTGTTCCAGGAAATTCTCTTTTGAGATTGTCCTTGCCTAAGTAAAACAAACAAAGATTCTTTCAGTATCTCTAAGATTTACGATAGTGTAGCCTTGTTCCTGTGTCACAAAAGTGCACTGCTCTAAACGCTATCCCAGAATCCATTGAACCACTGCAAACTAAGATGGCTGTACCTTGCCTCCACTAAATCCTCTTCCATTCTTCCCAAACTCCTAGCATGGCCAGCCCACTCCAGGCTCTAAGGCTCATAGGTAATGCCCACCACTCCTCAAACCAGACATTCTCTATGCCTTGCTGGCAAATGTCCCACTGTATCTGTTAGTGAGCTCTAGCACAAAGGGAACAATTGTTGTAGCTTCTTTTGACAGGCAGGTGTTGTCTGGGTATTGGGCAGAGCTGACCTCCTTTGTACTACAAGCCTTTGATGCTTGACAGCTGGCCTCAGTGTTCCTGAGAAAATGAAATGTGAAGTGGAATCACTAGGTTTGATCTACAAGGGTTTTTACCAGGGAAAAAGAATAGCATTTTCTAAACACAATTTATGTTCATGCAAAATGAAAACTTATAAACACATACAACAGTTGTAAATCAAAAAAATCCAGCAGTTAAGTTTATTAATTGCTAGGTTGCAAAACTGAAGTTGCTGAAAACAACCCCTTTTAGACTTGCCAATTTTAGTCCCATGAATGAATGTAATTTATTTAGAGCACAAGCATACAGCCTATAGCACCAACATGCACTGCTAAGCATGTTACCTTCTTCCGGGATGTAAGCAGGAAAGGTTCTCAGCCACCTACTGCTCGGCGATAAAAATGTAGTTGCTAAAACGATTTGCTGCCCGCTGCATTCTGTTTGGATTGTATACACCTGTCATCTGGCAGTCTTCCCTTGCCGGCTGGCACATGGGGACATTCAAAAAGCCTGGAACATGGAACATCCCAGGCATCCTCCTCTCTGCCTATGCCAGAGATAACCCCCTGGATGGTGTGACTATGAGTGCTTCCCAACCCCAGTGGTCCCCACATCCCTCGATCATCTTGACCTGTCACATTGTCACCCTGCAGACATCCAGTTGCACACCTCTGCCCCCTTTATGAGCTGGTGCTGCTAAAGCTCAGTCTTTATACGTATGTGTCGTTCTATATTTTAGTTCACATAAAACTCAATAGGAGTGCACCAATTCACAGAACTCTCTTGGTAGGTAGTATGGAGTCCACCCAAAGTGGTACTCATTTAATCAGGTGACCGTGACACAACAGGCAATACATATTATCAGGAGATTAGGCTGAGGTGCTGCATACCCGCTGAAAACAGCAGAATGGTTTAGTTTAATAGTAATGATTTATATTTGCTCCGTACTACAGAAGTTTCATTAACGTAGTATTGAATAAAGCATTAACTTTTAGTTTGATATATATAATATTTAATTGAGACTCCAAAATTAACAGACGTTAAGAAAAGATTTTAGTATTGCCTAATTTGAGACTTTGTGGCTATTTAGCCATGAGTATGTGGAATGTTTACATTTTCTTTTTACACTTCAGCCAACATATCTTTAACCACTCGGAGACTAGTAAAACTAAGCAATTGTACATTTAGTCAATTGCTGATGTGCATTCCTACACTCGCTCTAAACTTCTCTGCTGTCTGTTCACAATTGTGGTGGTGCACCATACAGTGACAAGATAGGATGTTGGTATCAGATGATAAAGATGTGGGGACAGGTCTTTAGAGCTGCACCAAGAAGCTGGGTGGTTGCCTACTGGCTCTTCCTGTTTAATTGGACCTGGCCTCACTGGCGTCACTCAGATCCTGCTGAGTGTATGAGGTATGTGTGAGGTACTGCTTGGACATGTGGACTGTGGGGTACCTTAATCAGAGGCACCCTTGAATTTATGTAGCTGCTAGTTTGTAGGGTGCTTGATGTTAGTTAGTTGTCTGCTGTCTCCCGTTCCATGCATGCCTCCTGTGCTTCCCTCCCCTCACATGGTAAGCTAGGTATATGAGGTGTGCCTGATTCAATTGTACATATTCTTCAATGGAACATACAGTTTTCTTTGTACCCTCCATTCCTGGGTTAAGACAGTTTCACAGATCATGCATGAGGATTAAGCTTCTGCGGAAATGACTTTGGCCACAAACAGAACACTGGCAAAACAGCGATGAATGCCTGTCCATAACATGCACTCAATGCCCAGGATCTGCCAAAGAAGCAGGAGCCCAGTAACTGCTGCTGAGGAGGAGAGACTGTCTGGTGCATGTACAGTGTAGTAGATATCATGGGATGCCTGTCATCCCTAAGAAAACCTTTAAATATCTTGGATCCATGGGGCTCCCTGTAGTAGTTTAGGTGCTACTTTGAATTTGAATGCCCCATTCGCATGATTCTAGCAACCACATTATCAGAATGTATCTTAAGACCTGAAGAAACACTTCTCACCAGCACTGAGAACGGACTAGAGCAGCCATCACCTCTGAAGGAATGGGGAATGTACTCCAAGTCTGAGGAAAATATCTGCTGGTGCCTGAATACAGGAAGAGGAAGTCTGTCTTGAATGCTAAACCCTACCCTATTTCAATCCTTGAGCTTCCATCTGCTGGTGTGAGGACCTTAATTTTGCAAAAAGTGCTAAGGTGAAAGAGATGCTGTCTGTCCAAACAAGGTGGAGCAAAAATACAGCAGGTCTCACTGGATATCTCTCTATGATCCCCAGAGATGAACTGAATCCTGCAAAACTTCATCCACTTGGTGATATGTGGCAATAACTAAGAAATACTGATATGGACTGTAGCCAAATTAACAGAATACTGAAGGCCTCTTCCCATCTCCAGTGCCACCTCTAACTCCCAGTATGGCCTGGCCAGGAGTCCTTTCCAATCGTGGTGGTCACCACAGCCACAAATCATATTGTCCCGACAACCCCTACCTCACTGCAAACATGCACTCTCCCTTCTTTTGGTCTGCTGCCATCACAGTAGACTGCATAAAGGAGAGTGCAGATTTCCAGATCCTAAACTCTTCCTCATCAACACAGTTCTATTTGATACTTGTCGCTCACCTCGATTAGAGTACAAAGATTCTCAGACCCCAGCACCTCACATCAACCTCGAAGGTCAGAGCCAGGCTGCAAGAGATTTTTTCACTCCCATGGCGCAAGCTGCGCATTACTAGAATGTTCCACTGAACAGGTTACTCTGATTGCAACTATATTCCAGCAAGTGTGCAAAGACTGTGCCATACAACCTGTCAGGTCACTGCCTTACCAGTCCTTATTTGACCAGATGCGATTTACTTACTATGCAACAATAATACTTTACAATACCTACAGTATTACTTTAGGCAATGCGTATTACAAGTAATATGAAATTAGCAGCATTAATATGTATTACTACTCACAGATACTAAGACTGCTAATTTTTTCTGCTAGGAATATCTTGTGCAGAACCAGTATGTAAGCTTTAGCAAGATATTTCAGCATTCAAACGGTTTACATGTAAATAAGTCTTTTTCTAAAGTTTCCTATTTAATTGGTGGTTTATTTATTTTTGGCTTAGATGTAAGTAAATTTTTATCAGATGTTTCATCATTTGCATTTCCTTAATTTTATTTAAGTAATATTACTGGTATTTTCCACATCTTTTATTGTTTTTTAGGGTTTTATTTCTGTTTCAAGATGAGGTGGTGTGTTTTTATATGTGCCTTCAAGCTTTATTGTTATCTGAAATTCTTACTGTAGCACAGTAGTTTATTAATTGGAGTGGATGTCAGTATGCAACAAGGAATAACACCTCAAAGGTGTCATAGTAAAACAGTTTCAGTCATTGAAACGTGGGTTCATTACCTTAGTAGCTATTACACAGAGCAGAGAGGCTTAACTTACGAATATGTATAAAGTACTTGTCAGAGACAAGAGAGTTAAAATGTCAAAACACAGCACAATTAAGTTCTCACAAGTCTGTTGGCATTTTGGGATCCAAAATATGTATTAGTAGATTGGTTCTCAAAATACTGATTCCTAGTGGGTTGCAATTCGATCTGACCCATTAATATGCACGCGGTAGGTCATAAATTTGGACCCACTATGATTGGCTACAATCAAAATGCATGGTTGCCTGCTGAGGTCAGCAGACAACTATTTCTGCTTATAAATAAAGCAATATATTTTTTTATGCAGCACATTTTGTAAAGGAAAACAAGATGCATTTAAAAAATAAATAAATAATAACAGTTTTGTAGGAGCAGTCAAGGATCTTGTGGACTGCTCTTAAAAACGTTTTTGTGAACATTCACAAAGGGGAAGGGGTCCCCTGGGGAGCACTTCCTATTTGTGAATGGCTTACCATCTCCTTTGAGGAAGTGGGAAAATATTGATGTTTTGACAATCGGATTACGGTCTCAAAACATCAATATGTCCCTAATGGATTGGGATTCTGGTAGGGATGATCTTAACCCCGCCTTTCCAAATACTGATTTGGTATCTATTCCTAAATACAAATTGTGATTTGATAATAGTGGGTGGTGAATAAAAAAATGCTGCTTTGAGGTGGGAAAGCCTCTGAATTAAAAAATTAGAGCATTACCAAATGTAGAATAGCTTCATAAATGAGGGTCTTTTATGGAGCTAAAAATCCTCCAGCAGGGCACGCTTGATGCTGCACCCATTGAAGTCCACTGAAAAACAGACATCTTTGCCATGAAGAACACTCTCTAAGTCCCAAATGTTCAGGCTTTCTGAAGCAGCTCCTCCTGGGCACTTCTAAGGCTACCAGCACCTCAAAAACACCACTTACGTACCAGGGTTTGCACCTGCAGAGGCCACCTAGAACCAGTTGATACTGGTCCGCTGAGCAGATCAGGAAAAAGGGCTTTTTGCAGCTTCTTGTGTCCCTGTAGCCACATAGGTGGTCAGTCGACTAACCATTGGAGTCCACTTCTTTGTCTGAAGTACAAGTGGGAGCAGATCCATCCCTTCAATCAGGTTAGCAAGTTCAGTCTTCATCTGTACTTCCACAGGTTCAGAAGGTGTTCTGATGTGCTGTTGGTGAGGTGACACTTGTGTACCAGTTAATAGACAGTGAGTGGAGAGTGAACACTCTAATCAATGAGAAAAAGTTCCCAGGGTCAATCTTTCCCACTTTTGCAACACATCTTGTTTGCCTTACTGCAATTTATCCCACAGTGCACTAGTCTGATGCCAATCCAAAATGTCAACACCTTTCTTTCCTTGGAGGCTGCTCATTTGCCAGCCAAAGGTGTGTTTACAGAAATGAGTTGTCCCTTCCTTCTCAACTACATCAAATTGGTTTAGGTATCATACTCCACCTGGCAGGTGCTAAGCTGGCTACAGAGGGCCACGGAACAAAGGCTTCTCTCCCTCAGATCTTCCTTTGCACTTAACTATTGTTAGACCTGACAGCCTAAGGGGGAACAACCCCCAACTTTCTGCCTGCCTCCATCCATTTTGTGGACCCTGTTGTTGCTGGTTTTAGGACTCTGCGCACTTTACCCTTGCTGTCCAGTGCTAAAGTGCATATGCTCTCTCCCCTAAACATGGTAGCATTGGTTCCTATCTTCGCCGGGGTTTCCAAGGAGGATATCAGGATGTACGGGTTCTATTACACATGCAAGTCAGTTGGGGGAGGTAATCGTCAATCGAGTATCTTTTTTTCTTAGTTTCACAGGAGTTTCCTCAAAACACAAAAGAATATGCTTGGTTATGGTGTGGATACTCTGAATTCCTTCTCTGGTTTTAGTTCCTTTTATTATTGTTTGTCTCCTTTTATTCCAGGAACTTCCACAGTCCTCCAAGAGATTTGTCACCCAGGATCATGGGAAGAGAAAATAAAAGCCAAGCTCAGCTAAGTGGTCTCTTTTATGTTTTGTTTGCTTTTTTCTTTCTGCATGCAAAAAGGGGGGGAGGGTTTGTTTTGTGTTTGAGTGAGAAAAGATAGGCTAACAATACCCATGTGCACTGGCTCTCAACCCCAAGAAAATGATCTAATCATAACAGTGTCACCTCTGTGAGACATGGAAAAACAAAGGAATAAAAATCACTGTGAGGTCATGCTATCGCAGATCAGCAGTGGTTATGCAGATGAGTCCCTCGTTCTCTACCTCTTCCCGTTTTGATCCCTGCCCTTTTTAATAAAGGAGAAATCCGACTGCGCGAGCGATCGTGTACCTGTAGAAGCCACTTCCCTCCAGGTACGTGGCAGGCCTCCTCATTCCTCCCGGAGACTCTCCCTCCATAGCAGCCTTCTCTTTCCACTCCCCTGCCATCTGGCCTCGGCTCCGCCATTCTGGCTATTGGCAGTAAATTTCCCTCACGCCGTCCTCCACACCTTCAAAGCTCCTTTTTGCTCTGGCGTCCTCCTCTCCAGCCATCCCCTTTCCTCGCAAAAAATCCTCTTTTTTGTAGACATCAGTACGCTTCCCTAAGCGTACCGACGTAATCTACTTAGTTGTCCCCCTGAGGCACCGACCCGACAACTCAGAGCTCTCCAGGCCACTTTCATCCGCTGTCAGTTACCACCCTGCTACACTACCCAATTAGCATATTTAATTTAACTATAAGTCCCTAGTAAAATGCACTACATGTGCCCAGGGCCTGTAAATTAAATGCTTGCAGCACTGATTGTGCCACCCACATAAGTAGCCCTTTAACCATGTCTCATGCCTGCCATTGCAAGGCCTGTGTGTGCAGTCTCACTGCCACTTTGACTTGGCATTTAAAACTACTTTCCAAGCCTTAAACCCCCGTTTTCTACAAATAGGTCACCTGTAAGGTAGGCCCTAGGTGACCCATAGAGCAGGGTGCTATGTAAGTAAAAGGCAGGACCTGAACTTATGAGTCTTACGTGTCCTGGTAGTTAAAAACACATACATTTGTTTTCCACTATTGTGAGGCCTGCTCCTCTCATAGACTACCTTTGGAACTGCCTTCATATATTTTGAGTGGTAGATTCTAATGTGGAAGGATTGGCCCTGTCATGTTTAGCATTGCCAGAATGGTAATGGAAAATCCTGCTTACTGGTGAAGTTGGATTTAATATGACTTTTTCAGAAATGCCACTTTTAGAAAGTGAGAATTTCTCTGCACTTACTGCCATCTGTGCCTTACAGCCTGTCTCCAATCCACGTCTGGTCTGTGCTGGTTGACATCTCCCTTGAGCATTTCACCCAGTACAACCACAAACACAGGACACTCAGTCACATCTGCATTCATCTGCATCCTGAAGGGATCTCCCTGGGCAGGAATGGTAGAGGGGCTCCCTCTTACATTTCAAGGGCCAATGCCTGCCCTCACACAAATGATGGATAACCACCCACAGGGATCCTGGCAGACAGGACTGGGCAGAAAGGGGCACTTGTGCACTTCACAACCACTCTTTGAAGTTTCCCCTACTTTAAAGGCATTTTGGGGTATATAAACTGGGTCTCTGACCCCACCAAATGAGACACTTTTGGACCTATGTTTGGACTCTGTCAGATAGGCTGCCTGTCTGCCCAAAGGACTCATCTGGACTGCTTTACTGAAGGACTGCTTTTGTGCTTGTTGCCCTGCTGCCTGGTACTCCGGACTCTACCTTCCTCCTAAAGTGCTCTCCAAGAGCTTGGATTGAGCTTCCCTCCTGTTTCTGAAGTCTCAGGGCCAACAAAGACTTCACCCCTCCAGGAACTTCTTGTGCATTGGAAAATTGATGCAGCGCCTGCAGAAATCGATGCAGTGGCTGCTTCGCGGTTGGAAAATCACTGCACTGCCGACCGGAACGATGCAGCGCTGGATCCGCAACCGGAAATTCGATTCAGCACCCGCCTTGCGGCTAGAATTTTGCTGCATCACCTACCAATCGACACATTGCCTGCGCCTTCTCCCAGTGCATCAAGGATTTTCAACTCATCGTTCCTGGGCATCAACACATTGCCGCATCACAAGGAGGAACCAATGCTGCGCTCCTGGAAATCCATGAATCACCTTGCAGCATGGAAAGAAACAACGCATCGTCTTTGTTTCGCCGAAAAATTAGATGCAACACCTTATTTTTCCACACATCTCCTCCTCTGTGGTCCCCGTGCCTCGTTATGTTTCGACGCAACTCAGGTACTGTGTCTTACAAAGAAACAACAACTGATTCTTAAGGATTGAGGCTCTTTTAAATTTTTAAAAAGTAATATTTCAACTTGTGTTTATTGTATTATTGTTGTTTTGACCTTATTTTATTCAGATAAACATTATTTTTCTAAACATGTGTAGTGTATTTTTGTGGCGTTTTCACTGTGTTACTGTATGATTTATTGCAAAAATACTTTACACATTGCCTTCTAAGTTAAGCCTGCCTGCTCTGTGCCAAGCTACCAGAGGGTGAGTACAGGATAATTTGGGTTCTGTTGGGACTTACCCTGACTAGGGTTGTGATCCCTATTTGGACAAGGGTATATACCTCTGCCAACTACACACCCCATTTCTAACAACTATGAATGGGTAAGCCTCACCCTTGTACCTTTCAAGTATATGAAGTTCCTGAACCCTTCTCAGCTGCCCATCTTACGCTAAGAGGAATAACATACCTCATACTCAGGTCTTCTTGTCAAAAGGTCAATGCAATTGTTTCTCCTCTTGGTGCAGCTTTTACACTTCATTAGTGGAAGCACTGTCAGGACCAGGTGCTTGCATCCTAATGCTAATTAGCTTGCTAGAGGTCCAAACAGACTGTGGGAAATAGGGTTGTTGGTTGACTGGGGTGTGACCCCAGGCCATGCAACAGCCCTTGCATCGTGAGCCACAAAAAGTCACTAAATTAACCTATGATTAACCCTGGGTAGCTTGGCATAAAAAAGCAGTTAGGCATAACTTCGAGGTAATGTGTAAAGTATTTATGCAGCACACAAACAGTAATAAAATGAAAACACAACACAAGAAAAATGCCAAATCAATTTAGAAAAGCGGAGTACAGTTTAATAAACTAATTGATTCCAAAACAAAAAAAATCAAATCAGTAAAACTGGACTTAGGAATTTTTAAAGTTTTTCATAAAAAGTAGTGTCTAAATGATCAAAGGGCCAACCGCAGACATCTGATCATGTGAGACATTGCCAAAGTTAAACAATATAACAGACTGAGATGGAGCGCAGTTTGGATCTAAGAAGTGGATTTGACCCAGTCAGCTTACCTTTGAACTCAGGAGCAAATGTGTCTGAAAAAGTAACGTTCAGTGGGGCAAGGCTGTTAAAGGTGTCAGAGGAGGGAGCATCGTCACTGAATGGCCTTGGTTTGAAGCTAAATTGAAGATTTCTATGTTCGGACCCAGTCACCGAACTGGAAGTCTAAAATCTGCAGGGGGACGAGGCAGAGTTCTGTAGCTGGCTGTAGCCGAAGACGTCTCCATGAGGTCGCAGGTAGCAAGCGACTACTGAAGAGGATTTGCTGCTGCAGCAAAGAACATAGAGGGAACAGCTATAAAGTCAGTCCAACCAGTGATGAACCTCGGGCAGACAGACTAGCAGGTTGGTCCTTGTCTCCTCCTGGTTCTCAAAGCAGTTTTTGTCCAAAAAGTCCTCAGTTTTGGGATTTGGCCAATTGGGCCCCATTAGGACCACAACCAAGGGCCCAGGACTGGTGGAACACCTCTTGGGGTTCATGACTCACTCAGGGTGGGTCCAGATATGGGTTTAAGATGGTGGAAGCCTTTTTATGCCCATGTAGCTCTGAACAGGAGGACAGCAAACTAGCCTTAGCGTCACACTGCTAGTCCTGGGTGGAGGTGAAGATGTAGGGCTCAGCAGCAGATCTGGCCTCTGAGGGTTCAAGGCATGCTCCAGGCAGCAAAGAAGTCCTTCCAGGCACAGCAGCAGCCTGGCAGAGTTCACAGCAGGTCACAGAAGCATGCAGTCCTCTGAGAGTCCTTCCGCAGGTCTAGTACTGAACTGAAGAGTGGGTCTGAAGGTCCTATTTTTATGCGCAGGTGCCTTGCTTCTGCAAGGTGGGAGAAGCTTCTGGAAAGGTTCTTTGAAGTGCATGGAATTTCCTAACTCCCCTGTTCAGCACCAAACTGGCTGCAATGACAATGCAGGGTTGTTAGGCCCTTTGTGTGAAGGCAGAGCACAGGCTATTTAGGTGTAAGTTGGGCTCTGCTCTGCTCCGTCCCCTCATCCTGCCAGCAGATGGCCACTGAGGCACACCTAATCCCTCTATTGTGTGACTCTCTGGGAGGAATTCAAAAAGTATAACTGTCAGCTTGACCCAGTCGTGTTACCCAAAACAGGCTGCAAGTAAAACAAGGGTAAGGGCAGGAAAATGCCAACTTTCTAAAAGTGGCATTTCTAAAATTGTAGTGAAAAATCTGACTTTACCTTTAAAGATTGTTTATCATTACAATTTCATAGATACAAAACATGCATATCCACCTGCTCCTAATAAGGAATTACATCTTATTAAAGTTAATAAGGAATCCCCAATGATATCTTATGGGTGGGGTATGCCTCAACATAGAGAAAAATAAATTTTGTTTTTTCACTACCCGGACATATAAAACTTAAAAGTACATGTCCAACCTTTAAATACACAGAACCCTGCCAGATGGGCTACCTAAGTGTTGTCAGGAATCCCCAAGGTGCCTCCTGTGTTATCTGTCAGCATCCACAGGGATTAGGGTTAAATCATATCTCTGTTCTTGGTTAAACCTTCATGTTTCTAAGTAAACATAATGTGCTGTGATACACAATTGGTTGTATCAATGCTTGTTTTACCAATGCTTGTTTGCTAATGTGAGCAGGTGTAGACATGTGCTTCTAATTGGGTGTGGTGTAGACATGTGCTTCTAATTGGGTGTGGTGACTCATCCACATGTGGTAACTCAACTGCTTTCCTGATTGGCTCTAAATAGCAGATTGAAGCATGCCTCCCTGCCTGGCTTTGTTTTGCTTCCTGATCTCAGCATCTGATTTGGCAGTCCAGTCCCTGCTGTCATCCTCGTATTCAGGACTTTTGAGGCAATTCTTTTCTTCGTTCCTCTACCAGCTGACACCAGACATTCCTCCAGCACTCCGGATAAGACTGCAGCTAAGTGACTAGTATTCTCCAGGGAGTTTGTTCTTTGAGCACCGCGCTTTCCTAGAACAGCTGGTGTATTTCAGACCTCGTATTTTGGCAGAGTGCTTATCTGGAAGAGAGAAATGCATTTCTGAATATTCTACATTATTATTGTAGTTACTTGCCTAAATGTGCTTCAGGAAATCTGCTTGAGCCCAAGTACTACAAAAAGTGACAGTGCAATTTTAAAAGAACATTTAAGTGACTTTTCTTTCTCTGATAGCATAACTCTTGGATTTAAATTGTGTCATTCATGCCTGTGTTTCAGGTTTGAGGAATTTGCTTTTGAAAGGTTTTTCACACACACAGTGAAACCAAACAAAACTGTGCCACCCTAACTGTTTAAACCCAGAGTGGACATTTGCATTTCTTGTATTGTTTTTGTTCCTTTTAGTTTAACCCCATGATGCAGGAAAGTTATATGTGATATCATTAATGCCCTTGTTTGTCTTTCTTAGGCATGATAAGTGCAACCACAGTTCTAATTGTAGTGTGCAACAGTGAATCTCTGTGAAGCCTGCCCTAGTGTCACAGTACTTATTGTTATGGTACTCAGTTTGGGTTTTTGGTAATGCAGTGTTAGTAATTGTGCCAACAGTTATTATTATCCAAGAAAAGTGCTGGAGCATCCCGGTGTTCTTCTATCGCTCCTGTGCCCATATCAGAAAGAGAGATTCAGTTTCAAGGAAGTTGAGTGCACTAACTCAACTATCACTCTGTCAACAGCAACCTGCCCCTCGAAGATACAGGGTGCCTGGCTGGACCGCCAAGATGTGGCAGTGTTTTGTCTCTTTCTCTTTCACTCCTGTTTTCCTTTTGGGACACCTGCCGGGGTATCTGTGTCCACCAGGAAGTGCCGAGAGATGTCCTAGGAGGTCAGGAGGCATACCATCACCCCTGCAGACATCCTGCTTTTCAGGTGAGTTGCCCCGTCTCGACAGGTGTAACCTTATGGGTGACATATATAATAAAATGGCAGTTTAAGGTTTGGTGAGGTCGTTTAGTGGCCAAGTCAACCTGGCAGTTTAAAGCTGCACTCAGGCTGCAGTGGCAGGCCTGGGATATACTTTAAGGTACTATTTATGTGGGTGGCACAAAACGCACTGCGAGTCTGCTGATGCCATTTAATGTACAGGCCCTAGGTATATGGTTTCCCACTCTACTAGTAACTTAGATGTAAATTAAATATGCCAATTAGATTATGCCAATCAAACCATGTTTAGGGGAGTGAGCACAAGTACTTTAACAATGATTAGAAGTGGTCAAGTGCACAAAGTCCTAAGGCCAACAAAAAACAATTTCAGTAAAAATTTGAGGAAAGTAGGTAAGAGCTTGGAGGAAACCACTCCAAGGCTGACAGGTGTAACACAAAGTCAACATTTCTAAAAGTAACTTTTCCTAAATATTTATTACAAATCTGATGTCGCCACAGAATTAGATTTTAATAAACATTATCATTAGTGTTTGAATCATCGGAGTAACTTTTTACAAATCAAGGATGGCAGGGTTATGATTTTTGTCTGTACCTTAACTTTCCTCCTAAAATGGCTGCTGCCTTTTTACATTTTGCTATCTTTTTATTAGCAAGATGACACAAAACAATACAATAGCTAAATAAATTATGCAGTACATAGTGGCAAGGAATTGTGTTTTAAAGACAGTTGTGAAAAAAGATCCTCAACAAAAAGTACAATTAGTGCATGTGTAGCTGTATGATTTTTCTGAATACCAGCTAATTCTAATCTACAAGATCTAAAAATCCAAATCACCAATCATGTGCTGTAGGTACAGGGTTGCAATGTAAATTTGAGATGTGATTATTGAGGCAAGAATAATTGCTTGAAGTTATATATGTGTAGTGAGGCACTGGGCTGCTACATTATATTGCAGCCCACTTTCATCCAGAGGGCCTGGCGTGGCCTTAGGGCATAAATAAATGTGCCTGCACTGCTCGTGAGGAGTGGCACGTCACTACAAATACTGTGTACCGTGTCGGTTATTTCAGGGTACTTTATGGGCCTACTGGAGGTTTAGGGGCCACGTTGGCACCCATCTAACATTGGTGATGAGGGGTCCGATCCCACCGCGTATCACAGCACATACCCCCTTGTGGGGAGCCAGTGTCAGGAGGCTCAGAGGCCCTCACAGAAAGTGGACAGCCACACAGCAATGAAGTAGGACCGGGCATCGACGGTGATGAGTAAGGTTCTTGCTGGCTGGGAGGTTTGGAGTGAATGAGCGAGGCGCGACGAGAGAGAAGCATGTGCCTGCTCTCCTCCTCCCCAATGTGTCCACACGCAGACACCGCAGTGAGGCTGTGGACAGCTGAGTGCCACACCAGAAGTGGAGCATGTGGGCAGATCTGGCAGAGGAGGACTGCATTAGCACTGCGGGCCCAGCTTGAGGAGCAGAGCGATCACACAGGAGACCGTGAGGAGCAGCGAGTGGTGCACATGGTTTGCGCATGGGAAGTGCAGAGGCCCAGGCACTGGGAGAAGCAGGGGAAGAGTGACTGGTGGCACCCCTGAACCCTCCCCTTTACATTACACAGATAAAGTGAATAGAAAAATGAAAAGGGGGAAGAGTCTGTGCATGAGCATAACACCTGCAGAAAAAAGAGAACTAAGAATAATTAAAAAGATTGTAACAAGCCCCTCCCAGGCACTCATTCCTGCTTGGCCTGTATAGAGGGTGATTACAAAGACCCTAAAACTACAACCAACATAAAGTGAGCAGCACAGAGAGAAAAGAGGGGTGAAATAAAAAGCATGTCAACATCAAACCAGGCAGTGGCTCCCTCTGCCTCACATGGCACAAATACCACAGTCATTGGGTTGCTGCCTTTTAGCCAGCTGGATTACCCCCACAACAGCTGCAAGCAGTTGGGGAGTCAATAACACTGTGAAAAATTGGGTTGTTGGTTGACTGGGGTGTGAACCCTAGTCAAGCAACAGCCACAATTCCTTGCAGGGTGAACCACAAAAACTGCTTGTATTGATTAGATTTTTGTTGTGTGGTATTATTATATTTATGATAATCTCTGTTTTTCTGAATAGGTGTGTTTTTTTTTCTTGTGTTGTATTTTCACTTCATTACTGATCGAGTACTGCATAAATACTTTAAACATTACCTCTTAACTAAGCCTGACTGCTTTGTGACAAGTCATCAGAGGGTTAAGCACAGGTTTATTTAGTGATGTTTGTGGTTCACGCTGAACAGAATTGTGATTGTTACTTGAGTTATGTCCCTACCCCTCTCAACGAATAACCCAGTTTGTTACACACTTCCATAGACTACCACTTGTGCTTAAGGGTTTTTGGAGCAATCTTCATTTAAAACTTTAAAAATTCATATCTCTGGTTGCCCTTTTTGGATTTTTGTAATTTTGGTATCATTTTATTTATTCAATTCTACTCCATTTCTTATCCAGTTTAGGATTTTCATTATTTGGTGTTTATGATTTTAATCCTGGGGGTTTGAGCTCAGGTTCATTTAGTGACTTTGAGGGTCCACCCTTACAAGAAGGGATATTATTTCTTAAGGTGGTGACTCACCCACCCTAAAATATAATCTACTTTCTTACATCAAGTGATTGTGTTCTTGTAGACACATGCAAAGACTTAAACTTTGTTTAAAAAATAAAAAATCGAAAAAGCCAATATGTGGTGAAAGGTTGTCATCAAGGGCCTATAATGGGGTATGACTTTATTTAGGTCCAGCAGTTGAGTAATTGAGTAACGCTACACAAAAAAGCTGACGAATATTAAAATTTTAAATATGGTCGATCCGCCTCTCAAAAAGGGTAGCTGAAGATATTGAATTGCTCAACAAATTTTCTTATACTGCTATATAGACCAAAAAAGAGCAGATTCATTCTTTTGAAAAAAGTTGAAGGTAGATTCAGAAATTCTAAATGGAAATAGATCTTTAGGAAGTATTGTCATTTTAATAATATTGTATCTTCCCGTGATTCCTAATGGGAGTCTAATCTGTTTTTTCAAAGAGGCTATAGTGGTGATTGATAGAGGTTCATAATTACGTTTACATATCTCATTGATTTGAAAATGATAATTTCATCGCTATATGTGTAGCCTTCTTGACAAAATATTCGTTTTACGTTGGTTTCAGAAGTATCCTAACAGTTCAGCAAACCTACTTGCATCATGCTTAATGCCAATAGCTTGGCTATCAGAGTTTCAAGTTTCATGTTTATTTGTTTATTGCTGAATTAATTAAAACCATTGCAATACATATGTACCTTGCTACTCCTAAAATACAATAAACAGATCAAATGAAAAACATTAAAACTTCACGCTTCAACTTTAAAACGGTGCATAGCCATACTTTTCCCTGTTAAGAAATAATCTAATAAATTGTAATCGCTCAATGAATTGTAGATAAAGTAACATAAATGCCCTTATTCTACTAAGAAATGTCCTAGTGCGAGGTCTTAGTTCAGATGCCTGCTAGTGATTGAAAACCAACACTGAAGTAAAGAGTGGCCTGTAGCAGCTAAAGTTATACAACTGGAGAGGCCCCCACAATCAAGAGAAGTTGTAGCTCAGCGCCCCCTATTTTAGTTCCTTAAAAGTGAACCTAGGCAAAAGTTGGTAAAAGCTGTACAATGAACGTGGCCCCAAAGTAGTGTTGTGCCCAAGCGCTGAATAACAAAGTATTATACAAAGAGCTAATGTGCAGCCTAAGGTGCAACCTTTTTGTGCTAAACCAAGATAGCTGGTAAAGAGCAACAATTTGTTTGGTAAGTATTGTGCAGATGGGAAGACTCCAAGAATAAAGTGCTGCTGTACCAAAGCATCCGCTTGTGTTGCCTTAAATTTCAACCTCAGAGAGAAATGACAGAGACTGTGTTGATAGTATGGTACCACGGATAAAGGGCCTGTTTTGCCAAGGCACTGACGAACATGGATACTATATGAAGAGCTAGTATGCAGCACTGTTTTTGTGCTAGCCTATGGATAAAGTGCCATTGTGTCAAAGTGCAGAAGTAAATGGTTACTATATAAAAAGCCAATGTGCATGCTAAAATGCAACAGTTCCATGCTTGGCCAACATTAGAACCCCCTGGGTTTTTCGCACTTATTTAATGGGACCTCAGCAGCCGGGACGGCTCCTTCGCAATGGTGAAGGAGCGTCGCCCTGCTGGCCAAGCCAGGAGATGAAAGATAAAATGATATTTAATTACCATTTTAGCTTTCATCTGCCAGCTCAGCCAGCAGCGTGTTCAGAGTGGGGCAGGGCTGGGCCATGGGAGGTAGGAGGAGGTGAGAGTGCACCTAAGTGCACATGTGTGTTTGGCCCACTGTCTTAGGTTGTGCTGCCAGGCTGGAGAAACTGCAGAGACCTCAGGGTTGTGTCTGAGAGGCAATCCAAGCCGATCAGACCAATCCTTACTCTGCTTTCATGCTAAGTTTAGCATGAATTCAGCTCCTGGATTGCTGTGGAACCTGTGCTGGTGTCCCAGTGAATGCTGGGACACCACAAGAAGACCAGAGGAGCAACGTGGCAGGAGGCGGCGGAGACAGGAGCAGGTACGTTTTTATTATTATATATATTTTTATTTATCCCCGTCCCCTCCCATCCACATCCCGCCCTCTGCCCCTTCCCCATTAGATTTGCAGTGGCCGCTGCTGTTTAGCAGCTTCATCATGTTCTTTGACCAGCACTTTTTTTCCCACCCGCTGGAGGAATTTCACCCAATTGTTGGCAGGCAACCGCCACCTTCCTGCACGTTCTTATTCCTCTTTTGTAAAATTTCCTACATAAGAGCACGCAGCAACCTACCAAGGTAGCTTTGCACAGGCAGAGTGCATGGATGATGTACTCAGTGCCTTGACAGCATAACCTGCAGTTTCCCCAGCCTTTCATTCTTCTTCATGGAGGATAATGCATTTAAGCAGGCAGTACACCCATTTTATATATTACGAACTTTCCTTTCGGCTGATTACTGAAGGGTATCTTTAGGTAGCACTGAGGTGCCACTTTCTTATAGTTACTAAGTGTACCCATCCATGGTTGTGCCTAGACAGAATGGCTTTAAGGCCCTTATTTAAGAAAATTTAGTGTGGCCTTTGCGCAAAAGTGACGCTAACCCAGCGCCATATTTAGATTTTCTCTCTAGAGCAGTCTAGCAACAGAATTTCAGACTTTGCGTCATTTTTTAGGAGCACCACCTCACCTTGCATCGTTTTAATACAATGATATGCAAAGTAGGTGTTCCCTCCCAAAACATTATGCTAGCTCATTAGCGCTATATTTACAACTCGATGAAAAAAACGACGCATGCAAAGGACTTGGTCCAAAAAATTATGCTAAGTCTGATTAAAATCAAAATTGTAGGCATTAAAATGAGGCCAACCCACTACTACATAAGGATAGCACACAGAAGGAGCAATGGAAAGCAACTGGACAACATGGAGCTATTACTGCTACAGCTCGGCATCCGGAGAAGATAACAGCGATGCCGCCAAGTGCCACCAGCACCACTGCAGCAACCTCAAACACCACCACAGCAGCCACAAAGGCAGCAAAGAAGACCGGAGAGGACATTTTGCCAGTGCCCAACCAGCCTTGCCCTCAGGGCAGAAGATGTGATCAAAGTCTACCGTCTGAACCAGGAGTCCATTGTATGCGTGCTCCACCACATTGCACCAGACATCACAGCAAGTGTGGTAAGTCACTCAACAATTCCACAATTCCACCCATGACCAAACTCCTGGTTGTCCTCCACATGCTGGCCTCAAAATCATTCAAGACCACTGCTGCACAAGTGGGTGGTATCTCCCAACCATCCCTCTCTGCCTTCCTTCCGAAGGTGCTGGACGCCATCATCAGCCTCACACCCCACCACATCGGGTTCCCCAACACACAGCAACTGCAGCAGGAGACCAAGCAAAGTTTCTATCAAATAACTGGGTTCCCCCATGTGCTGGGTGGAATGGTCCAACTTGTCCCTCCTGCTGCAACCAAACACCTCTACAGGAACGGAAAACATACACACTCTATCAATGTGCAGGGCGTTGTGCACCACCGTGGAATAATCTCCAACATTCTTGCAAAATATCCTGGCATCATCCATGATGCTTACATCTTCAGGCACTCTACTATCAACCAACGATTCCAGAATGGACATTATGGCAATGGCCTACTTGTAGGTAAGACAGCATACAAATCATAACACAGACAACACACCAAACTTGTAGTGCAAACAATACATACACCACACTAAACACACATGGACAGGGAAACACAGATGTATAGACCACAACACATATGCCACATGCCACGATACTGCGCATTCAATGCACATCACCTTCACATACGCCCATATCTACAAGTCCCTGGCACCACCGGACTGACACATTACATGACGGACAGGTGAAGCAATGTGCCCTTTGAATACAAAAGCTGGAATCAAACCACTACATGTCCATAGGTTGACAACAAAACACAGATCCTTCACACATAACACTTACCATGGAGTAGCTCAGTTATGTAATTTGCATCAGCCGTTCCATCATCAAACAACATACATATTGGCACTGCCCCACATTTACCATGCTTTAGAAACCGAGGCAGCACCGATATCAAATGCCACCTGAGTGGTGCCATCACCATCTTCATATCAGCAAAACATAATAGATATATTCATTGGGTTTAACATTCTCTTATGTGGTACATAGTGCAGCACACATTGAAATACAACATCCCCATCAATGAAAGATCATGTGCAGGAATGGACACCACACAGCACACTAACTATTATACCCGTAAATCCTGCATCTCCTTACCATGATACAAGGGTACCAACAGTGGACTGTGACAGCTGAACTGACAGTGTACAGTCAGAGGCCAGAAATGCATATGAATGAGGAGACATGGGACTTAGCAGGGCTGGACATGTGATGCAGGGCACTGCAGAAAAGCACATCATGTCCTGTCCTGTGCCACACGTGTATGAAAAATCTTGCATACATCACAATACTCCCATACAACTGTGCCACACTGGGCATATGAACCTCATGCACATACATATACCACCCAGCAATTAGCAACAACACTTTGTGCAAGGGAGGTATTTTAAGGGCAAAGGAGTCAGATTCACATGCAACATACAGGGTGCTACACCTGTTACATGGCACACAACACACAAAATTCCATAACATCACTCTGCGGCAGGTCTAAAGTAAAGGCATTAAGCTCCACATGTCTGCGCAGCATCTAAAGCAGTGCTACTTTTCTTGCGCCCCTTAGTGCCCCCTTATCGCCAACAAGTGTGTGTAGTATTCAATATACGGGGCACCATGGCGCAGGGTAGGCGCAATAGTGTCAAGATAATGGATGCCATAGATGGACTGTGTAGGATTATTCCCACATTTATGGTGCAAATCCTGAACAATACATAGGGGCCCATTTAAAGCAATGGTGTTCCCCGTACTAATACCTGCTCTGTGCAGGCGTTAAAAGTATCTGCTAAAAATTATGCATTGGAACCTCTTATATTCCTCTGCACCGTTTTTGCTTTTCCCCTAACAGGGGAACACACCCCTTTCATAAATGATACCTGGCACAGGCATAATGTGGTGCAAAGGGTCACTAAGTGTTGTACTGCATGGGTAGTGCCACTTTGCAAACATGGTGGTGTGATTTGTCCTTGTTGGGCCACAAAAGAGTCAATCAAATTAGGGAGAATGTGATGCAAGGAGATGCAAGGTCCTCTTAAAATTGGGCCTCAATCTCAAATATAGACAACACCACACATATTAAGCATGGGTGAACTGCCAGACCAGAATTTAAATTACAATCACCAGGTACATGAGGCACAACCCATGATAGAAAAGTGCCCCACCACATATCACTGCAACCGTCCATCCAGAAAAGAACACACAGAATACCAGATGCAAGCCTAAATCACCACTCCATTCAAAACAAATATGTGCTATGGCACCTAGCAAATAACAAATATGCATGATTGGCACATGTTCTCACACTCCTTTGCAGTGGACCA
Source organism: Pleurodeles waltl (assembly GCF_031143425.1). Classification (NCBI taxonomy): domain Eukaryota; kingdom Metazoa; phylum Chordata; class Amphibia; order Caudata; family Salamandridae; genus Pleurodeles; species Pleurodeles waltl. The sequence continues at coordinate 1,243,571,725 of NC_090437.1, forward strand.
AGGTTATGGCATCCAGCCTTGTTTCATGACACCTTTTGGAAATCCTACAACTGATACAAAGCGGGCTTACAATAAAGGCCACAGAAGGACCAGAAATGTGGTAGGAGGACATTTGGCCTCCTTAAATCAAGGTTCAGGTGGCTAAGTCAAACAGGAGGATGCCAGTTATATGCACCACCCCTTGTCTGCAAAGTCTGGTGTGCTATTTTACATAACATTTGTCTACGCACCAATGTCACCTGGGATGAACAAGTAGATGTCATTATTGAGGAGGATGATGACAATGGTGCACAAGAGGAGGAGGGAGGACAACAAAACTCTGCTGCTGGAGTACGCAGAAGAGAACAAATTGTGCACAACCTTTTTTTCACATAGACACTGTACTCCAAGATTCACCACATAAATAATTCATTAAAATCACGTAAACTCAGAATGCTCATGGCATACTCATTTTCACCATCACTTACCATTTGCAACTTACCTATATCTCAGAAAGCATGACTACACCACAACAGTTGTAAACAACTTTGAAACATAGGCCCAGATTTAATAAGGCCTAGCGTATCCATGTGGAACATTAGCGTCATACGTTGTACGCTAATGTGGCCCAACAATGCCAAAATCTATCCACCACAAATACAAAGTGGCGCAATGCGCTACTTTGTAACACCTTGCGCCACAATATGCCTGCGACAGGCTTAATGTATGCAAAGGGGGTGCACACCCGGTAGGAGGGGTGTCAAAATGGTACAGTGGAATCTAAGATAATCAATTTTGTCATATTTTGTGGCTACTTTTAACACCTGCTCAGAGCAGCCGTTAAAAGGGGGCACACCATTGGTATCAATGAGCCCCTATGTACTGTTCAGGGTTAGGCCCAAAATTTGGGGCTAACCCTGAACAGTACATCAATAGCCTCAAATACTTTGTCGCTATTGCCCCCTATCCTGCACCATGGTACGCTGTCTTTTAAATATGGCATACACATGGTGGCGGCAGGGGGATGCTAAGGGCCGAAAGAAAAGTGGCGCTGCACTGGGTGCAGTGTCACTTTTCTTGAATCTGCCCCATTGCCTGGACCAAAAAACAATTGAAGAATGCACTACCGCGTGAATGTGTCGGAGGAATACAGGGAGTGCAGAATTATTAGGCAAATGAGTATTTTGACCACATCATCCTCTTTATGCATGTTGTCTTACTCCAAGCTGTATAGGCTCGAAAGCCTACTACCAATTAAGCATATTAGGTGATGTGCATCTCTGTAATGAGAAGGGGTGTGGTCTAATGACATCAACACCCTATATCAGGTGTGCATAATTATTAGGCAACTTCCTTTCCTTTGGCAAAATGGGTCAAAAGAAGGACTTGACAGGCTCAGAAAAGTCAAAAATAGTGAGATATCTTGCAGAGGGATGCAGCACTCTTAAAATTGCAAAGCTTCTGAAGCGTGATCATCGAACAATCAAGCGTTTCATTCAAAATAGTCAACAGGGTCGCAAGAAGCGTGTGGAAAAACCAAGGCGCAAAATAACTGCCCATGAACTGAGAAAAGTCAAGCGTGCAGCTGCCACGATGCCACTTGCCACCAGTTTGGCCATATTTCAGAGCTGCAACATCACTGGAGTGCCCAAAAGCACAAGGTGTGCAATACTCAAAGACATGGCCAAGGTAAGAAAGGCTGAAAGACGACCACCACTGAACAAGACACACAAGCTGAAACGTCAAGACTGGGCCAAGAAATATCTCAAGACTGATTTTTCTAAGGTTTTATGGACTGATGAAATGAGAGTGAGTCTTGATGGGCCAGATGGATGGGCCCGTGGCTGGATTGGTAAAGGGCAGAGAGCTCCAGTCCGACTCAGACGCCAGCAAGGTGGAGGTGGAGTACTGGTTTGGGCTGGTATCATCAAAGATGAGCTTGTGGGGCCTTTTCGGGTTGAGGATGGAGTCAAGCTCAACTCCCAGTCCTACTGCCAGTTCCTGGAAGACACCTTCTTCAAGCAGTGGTACAGGAAGAAGTCTGCATCCTTCAAGAAAAACATGGTTTTCATGCAGGACAATGCTCCATCACACGCGTCCAAGTACTCCACAGCGTGGCTGGCAAGAAAGGGTATAAAAGAAGGAAATCTAATGACATGGCCTCCTTGTTCACCTGATCTGAACCCCATTGAGAACCTGTGGTCCATCATCAAATGTGAGATTTACAAGGAGGGAAAACAGTACACCTCTCTGAACAGTGTCTGGGAGGCTGTGGTTGCTGCTGCACGCAATGTTGATGGTGAACAGATCAAAACACTGACAGAATCCATGGATGGCAGGCTTTTGAGTGTCCTTGCAAAGAAAGGTGGCTATATTGGTCACTGATTTGTTTTTGTTTTGTTTTTGAATGTCAGAAATGTATATTTGTGAATGTTGAGATGTTATATTGGTTTCACTGGTAATAATAAATAATTGAAATGGGTATATATTTTTTTTTGTTAAGTTGCCTAATAATTATGCACAGTAATAGTCACCTGCACACACAGATATCCCCCTAACATAGCTAAAACTAAAAACAAACTAAAAACTACTTCCAAAAATATTCAGCTTTGATATTAATGAGTTTTTTGGGTTCATTGAGAACATGGTTGTTGTTCAATAATAAAATTAATCCTCAAAAATACAACTTGCCTAATAATTCTGCACTCCCTGTATAGGCATAGTCCATAGCAACTACATTTGACATTGTCACATATATATCACACAAGTGTGTTGGCTTGACATATGCCTGTAGCAATCCTGGAAATACACATGAAGACAGCTGTACACATGTATGGGCTAGGTAGGAAAAGGCTAGCAATTACCTACAATAGCAGGTTTGTGTCTGCTAGGTAACCAAAGTCTAAATGACAATGTCACACATGAGTATTAAGAACATACTTCTCAGTGCCACTCACATGTTCAACCAAGAGAGAGTGACATACAGTGACCAATACAAATAAATGTCTAGGTGAATCACATCCAATTCAGTTAGGAATGTGCATGTACAACAAGCAATGTCCAAACAAGTCACAGACCCTTGGCAAATTGTATGTGTGAAGAATGACACAGAAAGGTTGAATGTGGCATTTCATATACTTACTATGAGTAATCACAGTACCAAAATGCACTCATGGTGAATGTGACATACTTTGTGGAATACAGCTGTGAGGGTGTGCCCATGTTTAATAAATGATGTGAAGCTATAGCAAAACAGTTGAGAGAGAAGTTGGAAGACTTGGAGGGCTGGTCACGCAGAAATAATGTACAAATAAAAGAGGTACCTGAAAAGACCAAGAGGACGGTCATGGACCTGTTAGTTGAGGATCTCATCCTTAAACAACTGCAACCACGTGGATTTTCCAAATTCTGTTAGGTGGAGTGAGCTCACTGCATCCCAGGTGCACCACCAAAGATTGGCGCACCCCCTCATCCCATCATACCAAGACTCTTCAACTTCAGAGACTGGGATGTGATTCTCCAAGCAACTCGAAGTGCCCCTCCATTGCATATAGGTAACTCTCATGTTACCTTCTTCCCCAATTTCCCACTTTGGGTCCAGAGGCTGCGCCGTAGTTTCCTCTAGGTGCAGAAGGCTCTGAGAGAACAGAAGCTCAAGTATTGAATGGTTTTCCAGGCGCAGCTTTAAATAGTCGCAGTGGGCAAAACTCACTTTTTTCAACCCCAGAAACCAGCTGAGATTGGCTGGATGGATGGCAGGTGGCAGGAGGGTCAAGACACTGCGACGGGGGTGGTGGCATTGCAACAGAGAATTATGATACACTCAAAGGGGTGACGCGGGGCAAAAACAATTCGCCTAGCCAGGGCATCGTCCTGATCCCGAGACACAGCTTGGGACCCATGGGGAGGTAATAGGAGTCCAGGGGATTGAGAATGTGGCACTGGAGATGCACCCGGAGCATGCTGTGGGTCGGCTGGGAGCAGCCCTCGATAATCCTAAATCGGTGATTGGGAGCAACATAGAGACTGAGGATATGAGAAACCGACTCGGTAAAGACATTTCAGTACGGGCCGGGATGGTAGTAGTTAGGCTTCCTAGTTAGCAGTATGTTTAGTTAGGGCAACAGGTGCTCTGCGCAGTTGGGGAGGTGAGCAGTTTGGATTCTGCAGTATAGCAGGGAGGGGGGATTCATATCTGAAGAGGGGATATTGGATTCTTGTTGTTTATGTTCAGGCAAGATACATACCACTAGTCGACATAACTGAGGCACACAGGACATTCACTCTCACAGTCCAAACCCCACCCAGCATTGGCCCGGCACCCCCCGGGTGTGGTCCGTTAACCATACAGTGGGATTGCCAAAATTAGTATGTCATTCCTAAGTGTACTATCCTTTAACATCAATGGCCTAGGCGCCAAAGTAAACAGGGAGTGATGCTCCAGTACATCAAACAAGACTCCCCAGATATAGTTCTACTACAAGAGACTCTCCTCCTGGGTAATAGGTGTCACGCCCTGGACCGTTGGGGATATAACATCGCTGCTCATGTGGGCCATACCACTTCCTTTAGAGGATTGGGAATCTTGATGAGGAGATCACTGCCCCTGGTCATTCGGCAAACATGGCTTGGACCAGCATGGTTGCTATGTGGCGCTCTCCGGGACAATGGAGGGAGGCCTCTTAAACATACTTTCAGAATATATCCCACCATGACTTCACGACCCGCTACTACCAGCCCTGACCGCTCTGTTCCACAGTCTTCCAGATGGGCAGCTGATCATGGGAGGGGACTTTAAGGCTATGCTGAATGATAGCATGGACCAACAACCTCCCCCGGCCCATACACTCAGTTAGATGACCATTTTCAGACTTCCTCACTACCCAGGGACTGGCAGATGTATGGTGTACCCTTAACCCAGCGACCCAGCACTTTATCTTTTACTCGGGTGCATGATAGTCTCTCCTGAATTGATCATTTTCTCACGCCGGCTCTCCAGCTATTAAAAGTCAGGGAGATTACTAACTTAGCCAGGGGTATTTCTGACCATTCTCCCCTGTGGCTGGTGTATGGTTGGGCGAGAGGTCGAATACTAGCCACATTATATTGAGCCCATGGCACCTTAAAGTGCCAAAATTAGAGAAGGGATGTTAGCCACAACATACCATTATTTTGAGGAAAACAGCACTTCAGTTGAGTCTGCACTCGCATTGCTGGAGGCCTATAAGACAGTAGTCAAGGGGGTGGATTTCTCTATGATGGCGGGAGGGAAAAAAGAAAAAAGTGCCAAATTGAAGGCTCTTGAATGTGAGTTATTGTCCCTGGAGGCCAGCTTAGCAGATGATGAGGGATGATAAGGAGCCCACATCCTAGCCCCTAAGCAAAAGGAATATCGAGACATGGCCCAGGATGCTGCTAAAATGCACGATAGAGTGACACTGCACCACATTTATGAAATGGGTAACATGACAAAAAAATAATTGGCCTGGCCGGACAGGAAAGAGGCAGCATATAGATGGGTTGCTAGGATCCAGAAGGAGTCAGGGAACTTGCTAATAGTTGAGAAGCCATAGCCAAAACGTTTGCCCACTACTATGCTAAAATCTATTCAGCAAGATGTTTCTCCACGAAAAGTGAAGCAGCTGAGTTCCTGAGGGACATCCCCCTCCCAGTCTTCCCTACAGAGGATACGGAAGCCATAGAAGAAGAACTTTCCAAGGAGGAAATAGTATGGGCCATCAGGGATTTGAAGCCAGACAAAGCATCGGGCCCAACGGGATACCAATAGAACTCTATAAGTTGACAGCCACTATGCTTGCCCCACATCTGATGCAGAACGTATGAGGAGAGCAAGAAGGGGGAGTACTTCCGTTAGACCAGCGCCAGGTTTCCATAGTGGTCATCCACAAAAAAGGGAAGCCCAGGAAGGACTGTTAGTCATTCAGGCCTATCTTGTTGATGAACACCAACGTGAAAATATTAGCTGAAGTGCTGGCTTCACAGTTGACCCCCCATAGTTGACAACATGATCAGCCCGGACCAGTCAGGCTTCATGCCACGATGCAATACGGCTCTTAAGCTCTGTAGATTATATGGGGTACTAGACAAGACAGACACCATTCAGGAAAGCGCTGTGATCTTGTCCCTTGACACGCGCATGGCCTTTGACACCATGGAACGGCCATACCTATTTGCAGTGCTGGAGAGGCTGGGCTTCGGCCCCCGCTTTATAAGCTGGATACAACTCCTATATACAGCCCGCCAGGCCCACGTTGTAGTGACAGGCACTTGGTCTGAACCATTTGCCCTTCAACGGGGCACGATGCAAGGGTGCCCAAACTTCTTCCTCGAGTTCGCCATTGGTCCTAGAACTTCTGCCAACTTAGGTGCGTCATGGCCCCTTAATCCATGGCCTCAGCTGGGCAGACCAATGAGAAGACAGAATATCACTGTATGCTGATGATATTCTGCTGTATGTGGCAGACCCTACCAGGACCCTAGACCACTTAGGGCTCGTAGTGACTCAATTTGGCCATTACTATACGATTAACTGTACAAAATCTAATATCTATGTCTTCAAAGAAGCTCCCCCTACACTGCTGCATGACTGTGAAGCCAAGGTGGTGACTGAGGGCTTCAAATACCTGGGTATTCATATAACTAAAGACCCAACAGGCTTCTACTCACATAATCTCCTCTCACTCTTGGCCCACCTTAGACGAGATGTTCAACAATGGAGGGCTCTCCCCTTGTCATTGCTGGGCAGGACTGCTCTTTTCAAGATGGTGTCCCTCCCACGCTTTTTATACGTATTGCATAATACCCGCTTCCCAGTACCCTTATCATACCATAGTGCTATAGATAACGAAATAAGAAATCTATTTTGGGATGGAGGCACAGCAAGAATAGCTCTGGCTAGGAGATAGTATGATGGTGAGATTTCCCTTCCTGATATCAGAAAATATCACTGGGCATCACAACTCTCAAGTATAAATTATTGGATGCATGCATCCCCAGATGACCTGGTCTACCTTATGGATAGGTGGCTGATGCAATCAGGGGGGTAAATGAGAGCCCTATATGCCACCCCAAAGATGATGCACACCAGTGAACCAATGCCAATAACACTCACACACTGGTGCACCACACTTCGGGCCCTGGGCTGGGAAAATTAAACAGGCTACCCCCCTATGGGATTCATGGGCACTTGGTAACCTGAGAGATTTTCCCAGGTTTGATAAATGGGATCTAATAGGCATATCAAAAGTGGGAGACTTTTGGTCAAAGGCTCAGGTTATTCCCTTTGTAGGTCTACAGGCAGAGTATGCCTTGGCTCCAACCGAATACTACCGCTATCTTCAGGTGCGTCATGCTCTTCGGTCAGTGCTTCCAAGATGATTAGACCTGCCCGAGTCCCCCCCCTGGAGAATAGACTGCTGGAAGAACACCTGCATAAAAATTTCATATCTCTAACTTATCAAAAGCTAGTCAATAATAGGCCAGACCCACTTACACACCACAAGTGAAGATGGGAGTGGGAAGTCTTGATGAGGACGAATGGTGCACGGCGCTGGCTTCCTCACTAGAGGCGGTAATTAGAACCTGATTTTGCCTGGTACAGCTACGGATCACAAAAAGGTCCTACGTGGCAGGGGCGGTTGAGGCCAAAATAGACAAAACAAACTGCACTCGCTGTCTGAGGGGGTGCGGTCTTGAGGGATCTGTTTTGCACATTATATGGGAGTATCCTGTCATATAGAACTACTGGAATTCAGTGATTGCTTGCATGATCGAGGTGTGGGGTAGAACAATAGTTGGCTCATCTAAATGGTGTTATCAAATCAAATCAAATCAAATCATTAACATTTATAAAGCGCGCTACTCACCCGTGCGGGTCTCAAGGCGCTAGGGGGGAAAGGGGGGGTTATCGCTGCTCGAACAGCCAAGTCTTTAGGAGTCTCCGGAAAGCGGAGTGGTCCTGGGTGGTCCTGAGGCTGGTGGGGAGGGAGTTCCAGGTCTTGGCCGCCAGGAAGGAGAAAGATCTCCCACCCGCCGTGGAGCGGCGGGTGCGAGGGACGGCAGCAAGTGCGAGGCCAGCGGAGCGGAGGGGGCGGGTGGGGACGTAGAAGCTGAGGCGTCTGTTGAGGTATTCCGGTCCCTTGTTGTGGAGGGCTTTGTGTGCGTGGGTGAGAAGACGGAAGGTGATCCTTTTGCTGACTGGGAGCCAATGCAGGTGTCTCAGGTGTGCGGAGATGTGGCTGTTGCGGGGTACGTCGAGGATGAGGCGGGCCGAGGCGTTTTGGATGCGTTGCAGGCGGTTTTGGAGTTTGGCGGTGGTCCCGGCGTAGAGGGTGTTGCCGTAGTCCAGGCGACTCGTGACAAGGGCGTGGGTCACGGTTTTTCTGGTGTCGGCGGGGATCCAGCGGAAGATCTTGCGGAGCATGCGGAGAGTGAGGAAGCAGGCGGAGGACACGGCGTTGACTTGCTTGGTCATGGTGAGAAGAGGGTCCAAGATGAAGCCGAGGTTGCGGGCGTGGTCTGCGGGGGTCGGTGCGGTGCCGAGGGCCGTGGGCCACCAGGAGTCGTCCCAGGCGGACGGGGTGTTGCCGAGGATGAGGACTTCCGTTTTTTCAGAGTTCAGCTTTAGGCGGCTGAGCCTCATCCAATCTGCGACGTCCTTCATACCCTCTTGTAGGTTGGTCTTGGCGCTGGCGGGGTCCTTGGTGAGGGAGAGTACAAGTTGGGTGTCGTCGGCGTAGGAGGTGATGATGATGTCCTGCTTGCGTACGATGTCGGCGAGGGGGCTCATGTAGACATTGAAGAGTGTCGGGCTGAGCGATGAGCCTTGAGGTACGCCGCAGATGATCTTGGTGGGTTCTGAGCGAAACGGAGGGAGGTAAACTCTTTGGGAGCGGTTAGCGAGGAAGGAGGCGATCCAGTCCAGGGCCTGGCCTTGGATCCCGGTGGAGCGTAGGCGGGTGATTAGGGTGCGGTGACAGACGGTGTCAAAGGCAGCCGAGAGGTCGAGGAGAATGAGGGCGACTGTTTCACCGTTGTCCATCAGGGTTCTGATGTCGTCTGTGACTGAGATGAGGGCGGTTTCCGTGCTGTGGTTGGTTCGGAATCCGGTTTGTGAAGGGTCGAGCAGGTTGTTGTCTTCCAGGAAGGTGGTCAGCTGTTTGTTGACGGTCTTTTCTATTACCTTGGCTGGGAAAGGTAGAAGAGAGATGGGGCGGAAGTTTTTCAGGTCGCTTGGGTCAGCCGTAGGTTTCTTTAGTAGGGCGTTGACTTCAGCGTGCTTCCAGCATTCGGGGAAGGTAGCAGAAGAAAAAGAAGAGTTGATGACGGTCTGGAGGTGCGGGGCGATGATGTCGTCGGCTTTGTTAAAGATGAAGTGCGGGCAGGGGTCCGAAGGGGCGCCGGAGTGGATAGAGTTCATGATGGATTTGGTTTCTTCCGTGTTGATGTGGGTCCAGTTGTTGAGGGTGATGTCCGGGGAAGCGGGTTCAGTGGTGTATGGTTGGGTCTGGTGTCCGAAGCTGTCGTGGAGGTCGCTGATCTTGCGATGGAAGAAAGTGGCGAGGGATTCGCACAAATCCTGTGAGGGCGTGACGGCGTTGGCGCTGGCGCTGGGGTTGGAGAACTCTTTGACGATGCTGAAGAGTTCTCTGCTGTTGTGGCTGTTTTTGTCTAGTCTGTCGGTGAAAAAGTTCCTTTTGGCAGTGCGGATCAGGTGGTGGTGTTCGCGTGTAGCATTCTTGAGGGCGGTCATGTTGTCAGCGGTGTGGTCCTTGCGCCAGGCCTTCTCAAGGGCACGACAAGTTTTCTTTGATTCTTTGAGGGTGTCAGAGAACCAGAGAGGTTTTTTGGTGTTGTTATTGAATAGGATACAGGTCTTGGCAGGGTGGCGGTGTCATAGAAGACACTTGGATTGACAGTAGCCAAAAGAAACATTGTGATACTATGGGGGGGTGCCAGAAGTCAGCGACTGTAAGAGAGACTTTGACTAGTGCATGGTGGCTTAGAAAATGGGCTACAAAGGCCGGGCTGCCCCCGGAAATGGGTAAACATCAGGGGCCACTGAAACACTTACCTGGGAAATATATGTACTATCTCCTGCATTGAAACAACATCAGTCCTGGATGGGAACCCTTGTGAGCCGCAGGTAGACCGAGAGGGGTTGGAGAGGGAATTGTGCATCTCCATAGGTAAAGATTGGTTATGACAGCGATGCCACTGATGCTTGCAGCCATGCTCCATCTAGAATGCATTCGGATGTATATGATATGTTCTTGCCAAAGTGTTAATGAAAACATAAATTAAAAAGTATTTTTAAATGATGTGAAAGGACAGCTGAGAGACTCCCTTACGTCATTTTGAGACCCAATATGTGGAGGTCACTCAGGCACTACATAAGTGGTATGGCTAGTGTTTTGTGATGTGTGGGGGCAGTCATGTGATCTAGCAAAGCCTGGACATGAGAGGGATACTATTATTTAGCCTGCAGAAGAGACTGTGTCCATCTACAAAGTACACAAGCCTCACTTAGTATGCTGTGCATAAATGAAGGGACAATGTTGATGACGAGGATGGGTACTAAGGCCAATCAGCAAAATTATGCCAGCAATGTTAAACTAGTACCATACATGACAAGACTTGTCATCAATGTGTGTGAAGGAACACCTATAGACTAATACAAACTGTATAACACAACAACGTTTCCTTGTAACACCAGACACATACTTATAGAGAATGTGTTGGTCTGTACATATTCCAGTCACATTAGCAATGACTACAACTATGTGCTTGTCCAGCAAAAACAAGTTTGACAGATGCTAATGACAAATGACAGTATCTGTACCATGGGACTACAGACATGACCCAGTTCCACAAGATATCAATGATCTAACCAAGCATCATAGGAATAATCTCACCTATTCATGCCAAGACATGTAAAACCATGGCAAATGATGAGGCTTGTCCTACACAAACAAGCTGCCAGTCCCCAGTATTTGATAGGGCAAGCCTGTCATCAAGAACCCCAAAGGTAACAAAACATACTTGGCCATGGGATCATAAATGTGCAGATGTATGCCTGCAGGGGACTGTGCATCGCAACACTGATGGTCAATCATGAGGATGGCAAATAACCACCCAATGCCCCAGCAATCCCCAGAGGAGGCTACATTGACTCTTGACACAGTCAGGGGCCTGCTCTTTGTGCACAATGAACTGAGCTGAGGGGACCATAGTCAACCTGTGTCAATACATGCAACAATGGGCCTGTGTGGGCATACAAAGTGCCACAGGAGCACTGATGACTAGGGTACCACTACTGCCTGAGAGCAGCACTGCCATATATAGGGCCTGATTACAACTTTGGCGGAGGGGGTTAATCCGTCCCAAATGGGACGGATATCCCATCCGCCGTATTACGAGTTCATTATATCCTATGGAACTCGTAATACAGTGGGCGGGATATCCGTCACATTTGGGACGGATTAACCCCCTCCGCCAAAGTTGCAATCAGGCCCATAGTGTATGCAATTTTGTAAATCTGGCAGAAGAAACAATGTTTGAGTCATTGTACATTCCAAGTGTATGTTATTAACACATAAGACCTAAATCTTTCCACACATGTCCCACCTAGGTGGACCAGGCTTGGTGCAGTCTATTTGTGTATGGACAAAAGGGTACAATTTCCATGAGAAAATGTATATGTGCCGCATGATTGCTTACAAATTTAGATGACTAGTACAAATGTTCTCACACTGGGAAACATAGTTAATACAGATATGAGTACACAGCCGTGAGACAAGGCATACATACATCACTGCTGGAATCGAGAATTGGTATGTGTCAAACCCTAAACACATCACTGTATCATGCATCACTCATCATACATGAAACATATCTTTTCACACACAAACATGTCACATACATACCTACAATGGCACATGTCAACACACCACCTCCAACATTTTGCATGCACAGGGAACTATAAGTTACATGTGTTGCTTTGCACCATGAAGTCTGGCCCTTACAACACACCAGAGTGTGGACATACTTGCACTCACATTGTAATGACTTACCCGATCTTATCCCAGCCTTAGTCAACAGCATCCTTTGCTAAAGATTTGTCAAGGATATCATGTGCATGAACATGTATTGCACATGGCCTATCCTACCTTATGCTGTGTTTTGAAATGTGCAGCAGGAATTCTGACATGACAATGTGGTAGACTCACAATATGAGTAGCACCACCTATGTACACATGTGTAAACATGTATGCGGAGAAGAGTCTTTAGACACATGCACATTTGCAAACAGTATCAGTCCTTCCATGCATCACACACACCTACAAACACATGGTAACACATTCCAGTGTTACCGGTACACAGTGATATGCACATGCATAACATGTAGCCATACCATACAAACAAAATAGATGCATTGCCCCTGTAGCAAGGTATGTGAATCGGTGCACTGTCAGCCCTGCCTCCAAAATTTACGCATGGCCGTCACGCGTAAAAAGAAATGATGCATGCAGTACTCCTCCATACATTGCAAATCACTAAAATGATGCCTGGCACCATGCGTGTCTACTCTAAATCATCTTGCCTTGTCAGCCTTCCCTCCAAAATCTACACATGCCTGGCATGGGTCAAAAAATGACGCATACCGTAGTCCTACAAATAATGCATATGCCAAAAATGATGCCTGGCACCTGGACGTCAAATCGAAGTCAACAAGTCTTGTCAGCCTTCATAGAAAATTCCATGCATGGCTGTCATGCGTCAAAAAAAAGATGCATATCAAAATATGTGAGGAATACACCCAGAAAGTGATGTAGTATGACTTCCTTGCTGCACACATGGAAAAGTGAATTTGCTTTCACTTTTACTTTACAGTCTTGTAGTCTGTGCTTGAGAGAGGCTGTGTGGTGCTTGTACTGGTGTGAGGAGTGGTTGAGTGTTTTGTGCTGTGACCTGTTTGTCTCTAGTCCATTTTTAGGGTCGAGCTTGTGTCGCATGCGCTTGCGCATGCGTTTCGCTTGCGAGATGCTTAAGGACTCAGTAAAGGGCTCGGAGCCCCATCCATGTCACGTCAGTGTCTTTCATTGGTTCGAGGGCTTGCCTGTTAAAATCTGCTTGCTTTCATTAGTGGAAGGCACGCATATGTCATGCCTTTTCCGGTGGTTAGCCCTCCTCGAGCGCAGCGCCCAAGTACTAAAAACATGCGAGGCTCGCTGTTTCCTGTCCGGTTTGTGGACTACTTTTATCTTTTGTTCACAGCGCGATCTCGCTTGGCAGAAGTTGAGTGCTTTGCATAACATGGAACCTGTTACATAGTTAATTGCATTTTTGCCGGTTACGTAGATAATTGCACTTTTGCCATATAGGTTTCATTACGAGTGAACTTTAGCAGCGCGATCGCGCTGTTTTTTTATTTTTTGACAGGTTGTCGCTTACCGTGCATTGCTAGATATGAAACACTTTCGCTCCAGAGGCTTGCACGTCCCAGAGGAGGCAAAATCACCTTTTCCGGGCAGTAAAGGATTGCTTTGCTTGCACGGAGCTCTTAAGTGTGCAGTATTGGCTCCATAAACTGGGCACTCACGCGCAGAGCGTAGGGAGAATGCCATGTGACGATGGAGGCCGTGAGCGAGAGCCGTTCCTCGGAGGGCCCAGCCTGGTGCCATGGCTGTCATTTCAATGAGGAGTACAGCCCCATTCATGGCGACTCATTATAATCTGGCCTGTGATTCACCGCTTTGTAAAACACATAACCTGATTGCGGAGCTCGGTGCTGTATGTGTTGCATTTTCTATAATTTAGCAGTGTTCGTTGCATGTTGCCTTTGGCAACGAGATGCAGCTTGATCCCCTATGACCTATGAATTTGCATAGAGTCAGAGGAGGAGCAAACCAGCCCCAGCAATTTAAATTACAGCCAGCATGTTGTCTCCCAGTATTGGATTAAACCCAGCTAAACTCTTTGGGAGCCAGCGCTGGAACAGCAAATGTGACATTGACTGGTAGCTGCAAGCTGCTTGGTGGTGGCTCGGCTCTTCCTGTCACTTCCTTGAATCTCATACACATGGGCATAGAGAAGCTCACTGCGGGCTGCGTTCTCCTCAGAGCTGTTGTTGTGTTTAGAATTAAGTTGTTTATTTTGGGATACAAGCAGGTGGGGCGTGTGCCTCTTCTCCCTCGTACTCCTTGCTCTGGTCATATTCACGCGGTTGTGAGCACCTATCTGTGTGATCTTGCTAGGTTATTAAGAGGAAATTACTGCTCAGGTCTGAGAGCTTAGTAAGGTGGGGGCTCATCAGCGATGCCATATAACTTCCCTGTCACATTTTTCATACTTTCTAGAAGCGGGCTGAATTTGTACCAGGTACAAATTCAAAACACTAAAATGATGAGTGATAGACCTCTTGGGCCATGTTTAGGTCACGGAGCAAGCTATATGCATTATCTGGCATCAACCTAGCCAGGACCCTGGAATTATGCGGCAGGGCAGGACCACTTTACGTGGCAAAAAAAGGCAAATCATGCAGGACATTTTGTGACTATTACCTCATTATTTTGTCATTTTCTTACACATGTTAACACAATTTGGGAAAAAGGTTCCAAGTCTTAAGATCAAGTTTGACTACTAAACACACCAATAAACAACAGGATGGCGACCAGTCAACGTTTGCAAATGGTCTTCGACTACGTAACAACACGTGTTGGCATATTTTTTATAACATTGATCTAGAAAAAAAGGTAATCTGCAGATTACGCAGCAGATGATAAGTTATGGGAAAAATGCAGCAAGCCTATACTTACGAGGAAAACACCACGGCTGCAGAATAGCATGATTACAAATGCCCTGATTGTAGCATGTGAAGCTCCTTCCCATGATGTGCCATGGGTCTACATTTTGGAATTGAGATGATCCTCTGTATTTTTTAAGTATATGGAAGTAAAAAACAGGAACAAAGGCTTTATAATCAGCTAACGTGGGCTCGTGGTGCTTGCAGCAAGAGCCATTCACCAGAATCCAATGCGGATGGGGGGGTCACAACAAAGGAAAAATATTAAATTATTAAAAAGCAGTCTGTGCTGTGGCAGCCATCAATAATTTTTGGACTATGAATTGCCGCAAGCGTGGGAAAATGGGTGTACTATATATTTGGTGTTTAGGTCGAGCCCGCAAGTGCTTTGACCTAATGTAAGTATTGTGGGCTTTTAACCACGCCCACCAAACGCTCATCACACTCATTCGTTCATATGCTAGCCTTTCAAAAATCCTTTGTTATAATTAGTGAATGCATTATGTTTGTCCCTCCTTGACACAGCTTTGTTACCACCTTCCAGACTGCCCCTGTAACATGGATAATGGCAATATTGCTGACAATTTTATTTTTGTGTCTCTCCTTCGCACTCATGCTCATGGAGGCCATGGCGCTTTGAATTGGCTTGCTCATGTCAAATGTTTTACTTTTCATTTTCAAGTTAAGTGGCAAGAAAAGTCCATTTAACAATTCACAGCGCTAATAGCTCTAACTCGAGCAAACGCGAGACCCATTGTATTGCAAATGCTTGTTTAAATTTTGTAGGTTTTTTTGTGCATTGTTGTCCTGTTATTGTATAAGTATTGACGGGTGTCTGTCTTGGGTCAATTTAGTTTGTTGGGGTATTTGGAGTTAGGTGGGGTATAGTTTTAATATTGTTGGGATTATTATTTTACAATGGAGGGTAACTGCAAGGTGTCGGGGGACAGAAGGGCAATTCGGATGAGTGGAGATGAACAGGGAAGGTTCATATGGCTGGTGTGCCACTACCTCCCCAACATGGTGGCTACGGGTAGGCAGGTCATCATGGGCTACCCAACGGAGACAAGGAGGCTGCGGTGTGGCAAGGTGCTCTACCAGCTTCATAGGATCTTCTCAGTGGAGCGCACAGACCACCAGCTGAAACACCGGTGGGCAGACCTCATTGCCCGTGAAGTGGATCTCCTGGACCACCTGGTGATTCGGGCTGGTGGACCTGTTGGTAAGTACCCATTTTACATTGCAACATCCTCATTTGCATGTGCATGACAGTAGGTCGTAAGGATAAATGCACCATGCCATGACAATGGTGAGGACAGCAAGTTTTGTATCTCAACCAACCTGCATTTTATGGGAGGTCAGAAATGCAACAGTTGCAGACAATTTGCAAATTCCTCTCTTTGTACCTTGTGTATCGCAAATACATATTGAAGTGCCGAAAATTATACGCACGTGCAATGGTGCAACGGTTCTTGTTTTCCCAGGAACAAATGTACATGACCATAATGGCCTTTACAACTGTAGAAAAAGTAATGTTTAAGTGATGACAAACATGACACAGGAGTATTGGTAGTCATGGGTGTGTGTGTTCCTTGAGACATGTATGTGCAGAGTGACACAACAAGAACACAAATGTAAGAAGGACTAATTGGCTCCTAATGCAACATCAGTGTCATAGTTTTTGCAGGTAATGTGGCTAATGGAGGCCCCTGTAACATGGATAATGACAATATTGCTGACAGTTTTCTTTTTGTGTCTCTCCTTCGCACTCATGCTCATGGAAGCCATAGCACTTTGAATTGGCTTGCTCATGTCAAATGTTTTACTTTTCATTTTCAATTTAAGTGGCAAGAAAAGTCCATTTAACAATTCACAGCGCTAATAGCTCTAACTCGAGCAAACGCGAGACCCATTGCATTGCAAATGCTTTTTAAAATGTTGTAGGTTTTTTTGTGCATTGTTGTCCTGTTATTGTATAAGTATTGACGGGTGTCTGTCTTGGGGTAGTTTAGTTTGTTGGGGTATTTGGAGTTAGGTGGGGTATAGTTTTAATATTGTTGGGATTATTATTTTACAATGGAGGGTAACTGCAAGGTGTCGGGGGACAGAAGGCCAATTCGGATGAGTGGAGATGAACAGGGAAGGTTCATATGGCTGGTGTGCCACTACCTCCCCAACATGGTGGCTAGGGGTAGGCAGGTCATCATGGGCTACCCAATGGAGACAATGAGGCTGCGGTGTGGCAAGGTTCTCTACCAGCTTCATAGGATCTTCTCAGTGGAGCGCACAGACCACCAGCTGAAACACCGGTGGGCAGACCTCATTGCCCGTGAAGTGGATCTCCTGGACCACTTGGTGATTTGGGCTGGTGGACCTGTTGGTAAGTACCCATTTTACATTGCAACATCCTCATTTGCATGTGCATGACAGTAGGTCGTAAGGATAAATGCACCATGCCATGACAATGGTGAGGACAGCAAGTTTTGTATCTCAACCAACCTGCATTTTATGAGAGGTCAGAAATGCAACAGTTGCAGACAATTTGCAAATTCCTCTCTTTGTACCTTGTGTATCTCAAATACATATTGAAGTGCCGAAAATGGTACGCACGTGCAATGGTGCAACGGTTCTTGTTTTCCCAGAAACAAATGTACATGACCATAATGGCCTTTACAACTGTAGAAAAAGTAATGTTTAAGTGATGACAAACATGACACAGGAGTATTGGTAGTCATGGGTGTGTGTGTTCCTTGAGACATGTATGTGCAGAGTGACACAACAAGAACACAAATGTAAGAAGGACTAATTGGCTCCTAATGCAACATCAGTGTCATAGTTTTTGCAGGTAATGTGGTTAATGGAGGCCCCTGTAACATGGATAATGACAATATTGCTGACAATTTTCTTTTTGTGTCTCTCCTTCGCACACATGCTCATGGAGGCCATAGCGCTTTGAATTGGCTTGCTCATGTCAAATGTTTTACTTTTCATTTTCTTTTTAAGTGGCAAGAAAAGTCCATTTAACAATTCACAGCGCTAGTAGCTCTAACTCGAGCAAACGCGAGACCCATTGCATTGCAAATGCTTGTTTATATTTTGTAGGTTTTTTTGTGCATTGTTGTCCTGTTATTGTATAAGTATTGACGGGTGTCTGTCTTGGGGTAGTTTCGTTTGTTGGGGTATTTGGAGTTAGGTGGGGTATAGTTTTAATATTGTTGGGATTATTATTTTACAATGGAGGGTAACTGCAAGGTGTTGGGGGACAGAAGGGCAATTCGGATGATTGGAGATGAACAGGGAAGGTTCATATGGCTGGTGTGCCACTACCTCCCCAATATGGTGGCTACGGGTAGGCAGGTCATCATGGGCTACCCAACGGAGAAAAGGAGGCTGCGGTGTGGCAATGTTCTCTACCAGCTTCATAGGATCTTCTCAGTGGAACGCACAGACCACCAGCTGAAACACCGGTGGGCAGACCTCATTGCCCGTGAAGTGGATCTCCTGGACCACTTGGTGATTTGGGCTGGTGGACCTGTTGGTAAGTACCCATTTTACATTGCAACATCCTCATTTGCATGTGCATGACAGTAGGTCGTAAGGATAAATGCACCATGCCATGACAATGGTGAGGACAGCAAGTTTTGTATCTCAACCAACCTGCATTTTATGAGAGGTCAGAAATGCAACAGTTGCAGACAATTTGCAAATTCCTCTCTTTGTACCTTGTGTATCGCAAATACATATTGAAGTGCCGAAAATGGTACGCACGTGCAATGGTGCAACGGTTCTTGTTTTCCCAGGAACAAATGTACATGACCATAATGGCCTTTACAACTGTAGAAAAAGTAATGTTTAAGTGATGACAAACATGACACAGGAGTATTGGTAGTCATGGGTGTGTGTGTTCCTTGAGACATGTATGTGCAGAGTGACACAAGAACACAAATGTAAGAAGGACTAATTGGCTCCTAATGCAACATCAGTGTCATAGTTTTTGCAGGTAATGTGGCTAATGGAGGCCCCTGTAACATGGATAATGACAATATTGCTGACAATTTTCTTTTTGTGTCTCTCCTTCGCACTCATGCTCATGGAGGCCATAGCGCTTTGAATTGGCTTGCTCATGTCAAATGTTTTACTTTTCATTTTCAATTTAAGTGGCAAGAAAAGTCCATTTAACAATTCACAGCGCTAATAGCTCTAACTCGAGCAAACGCGAGACCCATTGCATTGCAAATGCTTGTTTACATTTTGTAGGTTTTTTTGTGCATTGTTGTCCTGTTATTGTATAAGTATTGACGGGTGTCTGTCTTGGGGTAGTTTAGTTTGTTGGGGTATTTGGAGTTAGGTGAGGTATAGTTTTAATATTGTTGGGATTATTATTTTACAATGGAGGGTAACTGCAAGGTGTTGGGGGACAGAAGGGCAATTCGGATGAGTGGAGATGAACAGGGAAGGTTCATATGGCTGGTGTGCCACTACCTCCCCAACATGGTGGCTACGGGTAGGCAGGTCATCATGGGCTACCCAACGGAGACAAGGAGGCTGCGGTGTGGCAAGGTTCTCTACCAGCTTCATAGGATCTTCTCAGTGGAGCGCACAGACCACCAGCTGAAACACCGGTGGGCAGACCTCATTGCCCGTGAAGTGGATCTCCTGGACCACTTGGTGATTTGGGCTGGTGGACCTGTTGGTAAGTACCCATTTTACATTGCAACATCCTCATTTGCATGTGCAAATGATAAATGCACCATGCCATGACAATGGTGAGGACAGCAAGTTTTGTATCTCAACCAACCTGCATTTTATGAGAGGTCAGAAATGCAACAGTTGCAGACAATTTGCAAATTCCTCTCTTTGTAACTTGTGTATCGCAAATACATATTGAAGTGCCGAAAATGGTACGCACGTGCAATGGTGCAACGGTTCTTGTTTTCCCAGGAACAAATGTACATGACCATAATGGCCTTTAGAACTGTAGAAAAAGTAATGTTTAAGTGATGACAAACATGACACAGGAGTATTGGTAGTCATGGGTGTGTGTGTTCCTTGAGACATGTATGTGCAGAGTGACACAACAAGAACACAAATGTAAGAAGGACTAATTGGCTCATAATGCAACATCAGTGTCATAGTTTTTGCAGGTAATGTGGCTAATGGAGGCCCCTGTAACATGGATAATGACAATATTGCTGACAATTTTCTTTTTGTGTCTCTCCTTCGCACTCATGCTCATGGAGGCCATAGCGCTTTGAATTGGCTTGCTCATGTCAAATGTTTTACTTTTCATTTTCTTTTTAAGTGGCAAGAAAAGTCCATTTAACAATTCACAGCGCTAATAGCTCTAACTCGAGCAAACGCGAGACCCATTGCATTGCAAATGCTTGTTTATATTTTGTAGGTTTTTTTGTGCATTGTTGTCCTGTTATTGTATAAGTATTGACGGGTGTCTGTCTTGGGGTAGTTTAGTTTGTTGGGGTATTTGGAGTTAGGTGGGGTATAGTTTTAATATTGTTGGGATTATTATTTTACTATGGAGGGTAACTGCAAGGTGTTGGGGGACAGAAGGGCAATTCGGATGAGTGGAGATGAACAGGGAAGGTTCATATGGCTGGTGTGCCACTACCTCCCCAACATGGTGGCTACGGGTAGGCAGGTCATCATGGGCTACCCAACGGAGAAAAGGAGGCTGCGGTGTGGCAAGGTTCTCTACCAGCTTCATAGGATCTTCTCAGTGGAGCGCACAGACCACCAGCTGAAACACCGGTGGGCAGACCTCATTGCCCGTGAAGTGGATCTCCTGGACCACTTGGTGATTTGGGCTGGTGGACCTGTTGGTAAGTACCCATTTTACATTGCAACATCCTCATTTGCATGTGCATGACAGTAGGTCGCAAGGATAAATGCACCATGCCATGACAATGGTGAGGACAGCAAGTTTTGTATCTCAACCAACCTGCATTTTATGAGAGGTCAGAAATGCAACAGTTGCAGACAATTTGCAAATTCTTCTCTTTGTACCTTGTGTATCGCAAATACATATTGAAGTGCCGAAAATGGTACGCACGTGCAATGGTGCAACGGTTCTTGTTTTCCCAGGAACAAATGTACATGACCATAATGGCCTTTACAACTGTAGAAAAAGTAATGTTTAAGTGATGACAAACATGACACAGGAGTATTGGTAGTCATGGGTGTGTGTGTTCCTTGAGACATGTATGTGCAGAGTGACACAAGAACACAAATGTAAGAAGGACTAATTGGCTCCTAATGCAACATCAGTGTCATAGTTTTTGCAGGTAATGTGGCTAATGGAGGAAAGTATTACCACACCAAGGGGCATATTTAGGATCCCCTAGTTCAGCCTTAGCACCGCCCTAGTGCCATTTATTTTACGCTATGGCGGCGCTAAAGTGTACCACATTATGCTTGGGCCAGGCATAATGCGGGGGGCATTTCCCTGTTAGGGGAGCCAAAAAATGGCACAAAGAAAACTTAAAGATTTCTTTGCGCCATTTTATTTGGCTTTTTTAATACCTGCACAGAGCAGGCATTAAAAGGAAGCGCCCATTGTTTTCAATGGGCCTCTAGGTGCTTTGCAGGATTAGTGTCAAAATTATTGGTTCTAATCCTGCAAAGCACCAAACTAGTGTCAGACATTTTGATGCTAGCTGCCTAGCTACCTCCATGGTGTGCTGAATGTTAAATACAGCTCACGCATGGTGGTGTTAGGGGGGGCGCTAAGGGACGCAGGAAAAGTAGCCCTGCATATGGTGCAGCGCCACTTTTCTTAAATTTGGCCCCATATGTCAAAAGTTGCATAATGCAAGCATTGTGGCAGTTTTAAAGCCTGGTGCCTCATGATGGCAGCATCAGGCCTAAAGAATGCAAGGTGTGCATTCCTGCTGTAGATGGCACACAAAAAAGGGCCTTTACTTCATCCTGGTGCCACTGTACCATTTTTGGAGTTAACCTGCAATTGTGCCTAAGGCAGGTTGGTAAAATGACTATTCCATTGCTATAAAAATGCCTAATTTCACTTAGCAGGTTTAGCACCATCATGTATGGTGCATGCTAAGTGCCATTATAATGTCATAGTTTACAACATCAGTGTCCTGACATGCACCATTGTGTACCATATGTTACATACAGCACACACATGATGGAGTTATGTTGTGGTAGTATGGGGTTGAAAAGAGTCAAGCATCTGAGTGGTTACTCCATTTTCAC
Organism: Pleurodeles waltl; assembly: GCF_031143425.1. Classification (NCBI taxonomy): domain Eukaryota; kingdom Metazoa; phylum Chordata; class Amphibia; order Caudata; family Salamandridae; genus Pleurodeles; species Pleurodeles waltl. The sequence continues at coordinate 1,243,593,758 of NC_090437.1, forward strand.
ATAGATTAACTACAAAGTTCTACGCGTCTGCCAATGGACAGTATTCTGTCCCCAAAAAATTTGTAACATACGTATCTGAGACATGTATGTATGTGTGCATCCCGTATCTGTACATGTTTTGTAGGCTAACTATGTCTTTCTGACTGACATGTAATAGATGGCAGTAGTTCATTCCTAACACTAAGTTGACTAGCTCACTCAGCTGAACAAGTGGAATGTGTAACAGTTGTCCATTGTTTTATTTCTTTAGCAGTCACAAACCTAAGTTTTCCTGTCATGTCTTGCAGGTGGACCTCCACCCTACACTATTGGAGAGATTTCCCAGTTAGAAGATCCCGATGCAGCCAGTAAGTGTCACCTTGTATGTCACATGTGTATATCCAGGGTTGTGTGTGAGAGGGTATGATGTGTGCAATGCCATGTTAAAATGGCATGTGTGTCAATTAAGACACCATCATCTATGCTTGGGCATGGACATTATATCTAATGTTATTTTGAGGATATGGAATGCGTTGAATGATGCACAGGTGCCAACGGGTGCTGCAATTGATGTGTGGTTCTTAGGTAACGGTAATTATGCCCACAAGCACAGTGATGTCAGTCAAGATATGTGTCAGAGGTGCTGGCTTGCAGAATTGCATGGATGTTGCCAACATTCTTGTTACTGCACTGTGTGCCACACGTTGCACTAATTTACTCTGGACATAGTACAATTTATGTACATTTGGTAAGTTCTCCAAGGGGCTTATCAATGAGACACTTGCACCACCGGTGCTTCAGTATGCTTGAGAAATGAAGTGAGGCACCGGCCATGCAAGAATCTTTTTGTGAAGGGCAACACATAGAGACACATAGACGCATAGAGATTTCAGCTCTTCTCAGATGGATGTGGGACATGTCTAGGGATTGTAGCAAGCAAGATGTGTGCAAATTAACCTATATGATCTACCCATCATGATAATTGTGAGTGAGCATGGTCACCTCATGTGTGTATGAGATGTGCATGGTGAGTGTTTACCTGGTACTTAGGAGATGTAACAAGCTTGTGCACAGATAGGTTAAGATTCAAGAAAAGTCATGCACCCAGTGCAGCGCCACTTTTCCTGCGCCCTTCAGCGCACCCCTGCCGCCACCATGTGTACACCATGGGGGTCATTACAACCCTGGCAGTCAAAGACCGCCAGGGCTGTTTTGGCGATTGCACGGCCAACAGACTGGCGGTGCAATCTTGTGTATTTTGGAACACCACGGTGAGAGTAATCCTCCAGGGCAGCGCTGCTTGCAGCGCTGCCCAGGGGATTACGAGTCCCCCTACCGCCAGCCTTTTCCTGGCGGTTTGAACCCACTGGCATGGGCAGTGCAGGGGCCCCCTTACAGGGCCTATGCAGCTTTTCACTGTCTGCTATGCAGACAGTGAAAAGCGCGACGGGTGCAACTGCACCCGTCGCACGGCTGCAACACCGCAGGCTCCACTTGGAGCTGGCTCATGTGTTGCGGCCGAGATCCCCGCTGGGCCGGCGGGCGGAAAGCAGGTTTCCGCCTGCCGGCCCCAGGGGGGATCTCCTGATGGCTGTGGCGGGAGTGCGGCCGCATTGGCGGCCGCCCGACGGTCCAATCTTTGCGGGCGGCTGAAAGGTCGTAATGAGGGCCTATGTGTATTTGAAACTCGGCACACCATGGCGCAGGGTAGGGGGCAATAACATAAATATTTTGACGTTATTGATGTACTGTCCAAGTTTAGTGCAAAATAATTTGACACCGACCCTGAACTGTACATAGTGGCCCATTGTAACTAATAATGTGCCCCTTGTAACTCTGACCAGGTGTTAAAATTAGCCAAAATAAATGATGCTATGAAATGTCTTAGATTCCCCTGTGCCATTTTTGCGGCCACTCCTACCAGCGGGAACCCCCCCTTACATACATTATGCCTTGCTAAGGCATAATGTGGCAAGGGGTGACAAAGCAGCTTCTCAATAATGATGGTGCTAACGTGGCGCAAGGAGGCGCTAGTACCTCTTAAATCTGGGCCCAAATGTATAACATTGGATAGCCTTTATCCCTGTGACATGATCCATGACACCATAAATGCCTGGTAGGCAGATTTCGAAAGACTTGGTTCTTGACATTGTTGTACTATGCCTGGCGGACAACATGTCATCTGAAGGTGCTAAATACACTGCATGTTTTTCTTCCTCTACTCAATGCAGTTATTGGTAACATGTTCTCCTCATTGTTTAGCAGCCACAATGACCTTAACACAGAAGTATGCATAACCGAGTGTTTCCCCAACATCTGTGAAGTCCAGACAGGCTACCGCAAGATAGCCAAGAGGTACTGTAGGAAGAAGGCATCTGGGTGGTGGCTGGCGTTCCCACATGGAGGACCAGTGAAAAAGCCTTCAACCAGCACCAAAAAAGTTGTGCCCTCAATGCCAAGGGTCAGGGGTGCCTCAGCAGGTCCCACCCCCTCCACCTCCACAACACTTGCAACACCAGCAGCCCAGCAACAGCCACCACTAGCTGCAACAGGCTCTACCTTTGAGGCAAATATGTGGAATTACATGGCAGAGGTCAAAGCAAGGTTGGCCAAACTGGAGGCAGGCAATGCTCATAACTTCAGGCTCTTAAAATGCATCACAAAGAAGCTAAAGAAACTATGAGTGTGGACAGTGATCGCTTCCCAGTTCCTTCCCTTCAGTTAGTTGTATGTCATAGTTAGTATAGTTAGGGGGTGGGAGTTAGGCATTTGTTTTGTTTTGGGAGTGCTGGGGGGTTATGTATGGGGCTCTATGTTTAAAAAAATTAATTATATATATATATATATGTATATATATATACATATATATATACATACAAAATACAAATACATATATATATATTTATTAGGCAATAGGTTTAGTTAGTTTATGTGTAGCTTTAGCTCATTTTGCCCTACTTGTCTATTGTCTCTTAAAGGGAGTTGGAAACAATGTTTATTGTGTGGCGATACTTGTATAAAGAAAGTTTAGGTTAAGATAGATAGCTGTAGGGATAAGTTAAGATAAGTAAGTATAGGTTAGCTTGGTCTAGGTTAGTCTGTAGTTTAGGTTTTCTAATAGGTAATGTTTTTGGTATTAATAAATCCTGTTCGTTTTCCACAGTATGGTGTCCATGATGATTGACTGCCTGGTTGTAATCATGTCTGCACTGGCCACGTTAGACAAATGCCTTCGGGTAGGCATTTAGTATTGATTTACACATGTGACTATGTGTATCTCCAAGGACCTGTCTGATTGGCTACTCAAGACACTTTTCAGTGCAGTTCCTGACACTCAGATTGTGTATGGATACAAATTCTTAGACAGGTAATCATGCAACATCAATTGTTAGTGCTAAGTTCTGTAAAACTTATTCTTGAAAGGTTTAACTCATTGCACTCTACCTCATTTGGGGAATGGATACACACTAGTGGCTGCCCTCTCACAGTCTTACATATGCCAATTGTTGTGCTCACATCAATGTTGTACTGGTACAATCATGAGCGAAATTTCCAGACACTTGTGCTCCGAACCACACAGGTCATATGTCAACTTGCATGGATACCTGTTCAATACATGCTTTGAATACTTATAAAGTTGGTTGTAGTCCACAATGCTATCAGTCACTTTAATCATGTTTGAGTCAGTGATAAACTGGCGAAAACAAAACCTCCACCGTCACGCCAACAGAAATACGCCCACACTATCATGACCCGCGAATCCACGCGGCGGTCTTTCAACCGCGGTATTCCATTGGCTGTACACACCGCCGCGCTCAAAATACACACACTCGTATAAAACACTACCACATTGGACAATTACAAATACACACACCTGATACACATACACACACCACTCCCACACACCCATGACAATATAAAACACACAACCACATCACCCACAAACCCCTACAACCACAATTACCGAGAGAAGGCCAGAGAGAGACACCACAAACAACTACCAAGCATCCACAGGCACACAATACCATCACCCACAGAACTTCCACACACCTCACACAACACAACACTAAATATCACCCCACTTATCACCATACACACCACCCCACACATCACCCACACCACTCCATGGCACCGCAAAGACACCACAGGTTCTCTGAGCAGGAGCTCAGGGTCATGGTGGAGGAAATCGGGGTAGAGCCACAGCTATTCGAATCACAGGTGCAGCACACCTCCATAGCTAGGAAGATGGAGCTATGGCAAAGAATAGTGGACAAGGTTAATGCAGTGGGACAGCACCCAAGAAATAGGGATGACATCAGGAAGAGGTGGAACGACCTACGGGGGAAGGTGCGTTCCATGGTCTCAAGACACCACTTGGCGGTTCAGAGGACTGGCGGCGGACCCCCACCTCCTCCCCCACAACTAACAACATGGGAGGAGCAGGTCTTGGTGATTCTGCATCCTGAGGGCCTCGCAGGAGTAGATGGAGGAATGGACTCTGGTAAGTCAAAGCTTTACTATTACATCCCCCACCCTACCTGCATGCCATCACATACCCCCACCCTCACCCCCATCACTCCTACTCCTCACAAATGTCCCACTATCACAACCCACCCATCCCAACACCAAGCCCTGCATGCAACAACAAAGCATGGACACCCATCACCAAACCATGGCCACTGCACATACCCATACACCCTCCTAAACCACCATCACACAAGCTCCCACACAGGAATGCAAGCACCGGGGTACACGGTCACCCACCTATTGCACACCATGGTACACACAGATGTAATAAACATCCTTTTATACCCCTGCAGGACCCCTACCCAACGTCACCGCACTGGAGGGTCCACACATGTCCACACCACCAACAGAAGAGGCCCACAGTGATGACAGCAGCTCGGTCCAACTGGATCTAGATGACCAGCCCGGCCCATCGGGGACCTCGAGACAGTCGGTTCCCCTCATACAGTCACAGGCCACTACAGACCTTCCCCCCTCTGGAAACACCAGCACAGCACCCACCCAGCGGGCCCATACCTCTGTCGCCAGGACACGTCAATCAGCAGTGTGTCCACCACTACAGGGAACAAAGGCTAGCCCACCACCCCAACAACAACAGGGACCTGGGGGCAGTGGTAGTGGGCACACGGTCCAGGGGACGGAGGCCCAGGAACACAGGGGAACTGGGAGGGCTGCTGTGCGACAGGGGGAGGACAGGCCAAGGGAACCCATTCTCCACGAGGCCCTCTCCTCCATCATGGGAGCCTACCACCACTCCCAGGAGACGATGGCCACGGTACTGGCCAAGTTTAAGGAGACCCAGCGCCTGCAGGAGGAACAGTATTTGGGCTTCAGGGAGGAACTCATAGGCATCAATTTCACCCTGGGCACCATTGTAGGGGTGCTGAAGGAAGTACTCAACACCATGAGGGACACTGTGGCACTACAAGGGGCCCCTGACACTAGCATGGACGATGAACTGCCCACAACCTCCACCGGCGCTAGTGGACAGGAGGCACTGCCACAGGACCACCACACCAGCACCCACCCCCTGCAGAGGGAGAACCACCTCACAAACGGTCCCTGAGATCCAGGACAAAGACAGAGAACAATGCCAAGACCGCCGCCAAGAAATGAGACCACCCTGAATGTCAGCTTACTGTCCCACTTTGTCACCCTGTCCACCCTCAAACTGCCCCAGCTTCACTTCCTATGCCCATTTGGGCAATGCACCTGTGAGACTAATAGACTGAACTCTGCCATGGACATTCCTCCACCATCACCCCTCACCATTTTACAACCCCCTCCAATATTGAGCACTTAAATAAACACCCTTAAAGCACAAAACAATCAGGAGTCTGTCTGTGATTTTGAAATAGTGTATTAGCTATGACAGTGGCAAAATGCTCTTTCAATTGTAATGTCAACATACCTATGTCACACAGCTCGAGTCCATGAGGAAACAAAGCAGATGTCACACTGTGGGACACACATCTGTGAAATCGTAAGGGAAAGTGACAACTCAGTGACCATACACTGGGTGAAAACGACAGACAGTAGAGAGGTAGTAGTGTTAAAGTACATGTAGTAGACAGGTTTGTATTCTTACCTGTGTCTCACTGTAAATATTGCAGGATCACCGAGTTCCTGTTGTCCATGTCCTCTTCTTCTGCTTCCTCATCTTCACTGTCCACAGGCTCCACAGCTGCAACAACACCGCCATCTGGACCATCCTCCTGCAGAAAAGGCACCTGTCGTCGCAAAGCTAAGTTGTGAAGCATACAGCAGGCCACGATGATCTGGCACAACTTCTTTGGTGAGTAGAATAGGGATCCACCTGTTATATGGAGGCACCGGAACCTGGCCTTCAGGAGGCCGAAGCTCTGCTCTATTATCCGCCGAGTTCGCCCATGGGCCTTATTGTAGCGTTCCTCTGCCCTAGTCCTGGGATTCCTCACTGGGGTCAGCAGCCATGACAGGTTGGGGTAACCAGAGTCACCTGCAAATGGCAAGGGACAACTGTTAGACACACACTAACCTGTAGGGATATCCCCAGACCCAGACAACCATTCCCACTGACTTGCTTCCAGGTGCTCACCTATTAGCCACACACAGTGCCTCTGGAGTTGACCCATCACATAAGGGATGCTGCTATTCCGCAGGATGTAGGCGTCATGCACTGAGCCAGGGAACTTGGCATTAACATGGGAGATGTACTAGTCTGCCAAACACACCATATGCACATTCATCGAATGATAACTCTTCCTGTTTCTGTACACCTGTTCACTCCTGCGGGGGGGGTACCAAAGCCACATGGGTCCCATCAATGGTACCTATGATGTTGCCGATATGTCCCAGGGCATAGAAGTCTCCTTTCACTGTAGGCAAATCCTCCACCTCAGGGAAAACGATGTAGCTCCGCATGTGTTTCAGCAGGGCAGACAACACTCTGGACAACACGTTGGGAAACATAGGCTGGGACATCCCTGATGCTATGGCCACTGTTGTTTGAAATGACCCACTTGCAAGGAAATGGAGTCATGACAGCACCTGCACTTGAGGGGGGATTCCTGTGGGATGGCGGATAGCTGACATCAGGTCTGGCTCCTGCTGGGCACACAGTTCCTGGATTGTGGCACGGTCAAGCCTGTAGGTGATGATCACATGTCTTTCCTCCATTGTCAACAGGTCCACCAGCGGTCTGTACACCGGAGGATTCCGCCATCTTCTCACCTGCCCCAGCGGACGTGCTCTATGGAGGAGAACAGCGAGCAGAGAGTCAACCAACACTGAGGTACGTAAACACAACTTTACATGAAAATTTTTCAAAATCGACATATGGCTGTCTTAGTGTATAATCAAGGCCTATATATGTGTGACGCATTTCAAATTAATGCCATGTGGCCCCCTGAAATGGCGGCTGCCTGACCTGTAAGGTGGGACAAGGGGATATGAGGTAATTGTGCTGCCGTTGTACACTGTCCCGGTAGGCGGTCGAAGACCGCGGCGCAATGCTGCATTGGTTAACATTGGACCCTATGGGTCCCAGGAGCCTATGACGATGTATGCCGGCGGTGACGGTACGCTTGGCCGCGGACGTGGCCGCCATTTTCTATCTGTTCAGTCACTCAATACCTGATCTTCGACAGGAGAGGACCTACACTGCAAGTGCTGCTGTGACCTCGGTCTGGAAGAGACAATGGCTCGTGCGTCTGGGTAAAGGGCCCCTGCCTTCACATCGGAGGAGTTGGAGAAACTCGTGGATGGGGTCCTCCCCCAGTACACGCTACTCTACGGTCCTCCAGACAAACAGGTAAATACACTGGGAGCATGCTGTATGGGCTATGCCTGTGTGGAGTGTGGTGGATGAAAGATGGGGGGGAGAGATTGAGGCGTGCATGAAACGACGGTGAGTGCATGTGCATCATGGCAAGGGTAGGGATGGGGGCCAATGACTGTGACGGTGCATTTGGTAATAACTTTTCTTTTCCCACTGTACAATTCATGTAGGTCAGCGCCCACCAGAAAAAAAATATTTGGCGTGCCATCGCCAAGGACGTCCGGACCCTGGGGGTCTACCATAGACGTAGCACCCACTGCCGTAAGAGATGGGAGGACATTCGCCGCTGGAGCAAGAAGACGGCGGAGGCCCAGCTGGGGATGACCTCCCAATGTGGGAGGGGTACCCGTTGCACCACGACCCCCCTGATGTTCAGGATTCTGGCGGTGGTGTACCCGGAGTTGGATGGGCGCTTGAGGGCATCACAGCAGCAACAAGAGGGTGACTACACTCTCATTCTGCTGATTTTGCACGCAGTGGAGGTGTCTGGGTGGGTGAGGTGGGCTGTGGGTTTTCCTAGTCCAGGGCGAGTTTAGTAGGCAAGGTCCCCTTGTTCTGGCAGACCCTGTGGCACCCCACCCCACCTGTGTACAGTGTCAAGTACACCTAGTCAGACTCCTATGTCATCCATGTGTGCAGATGTCGTCCATAGCCTTGTAGGCCATGTCCCAGGGATTGACCAGTGGAGGCCAAGTGCGCAGCGTAGTGCAGGGGGCTTCTGTGTCCATCGTGTCCGCGGTAGTTGTAATGCATGCACTCAACATATCTTTCTTCTGTCGCCCCCCCCCCTTTTTGTGGTCTCCCTGTTCTTGAGTGCATTAGCATCATCAGGCGGAGGAGCAGTGGCACCGGAGCAGGAGGGAGCTGCATCCCACATGGCCCTGGAGGGCGAGACAACGGACTCGGAGTTCACCAATGGGACGGAGGGCGAGGGGAGCTCCACGGCGGGGACAGGAGCTGACACCAGTGACACGGACTCATCTTCTGATGGGAGCTCCCTTGTGGTGGCGCCAACCCCCCTACCAGCACCACCCACCCAGCAGCCCCTCAGCCTTTGCCCCGTGCCCGCTCACCCAGGAGGGTGGGCATCACCTTCGCCCCAGGCACCTCAGCCCCTGCCCCAGTCACCCCTGCTGCCCTCAGTGAGGAGGCCATTGACCTCCTCAGGTCCCTCACTGTTGGGCAGTCTACCATTTTGAATGCCATCCAGGGTGTAGAAAGGCAGTCACAACAAACAAATGCATTCCTGGAGGGCATTCATTCTGGTCAGGCGGCCCTTCAGCGAGCTTTCCAGACTCTGGCCTCAGCACTGATGGCAGCCATTGTCCCTGTGTCTAGCCTCCCCCCTCCAACTTCCTCCACCCAGACCCAATCCCCTGTACCTCAGCCTATCCCAAGCATACCTTCAGACCAGCATGCACACACGTCAACACACAAGGGAAGCTCAGGCAAACATAAGCACCACACATCCCACAGGTACTCACGCAAGCATCACACACATGCAGACACATCAACATCCACTGCCTCCACTGTGTCCCCCTCCTCCTCATCTCCCTCCTCCCTCCCAGTCTCATCTACGCTCACACCTGCATGCACTACATCTACAGCCACTACTGCCATCACCAGCACACACACCACCACACCCCGCTCACGTGCAGTCACCACCCCCACTGCCATTCATACATCTCCTGTGTCCTCTCCCAGTGTGTCTGTGACGCCACCTCCCAAGATACACAAACGCAGGCACACACCCACCCAACAGCCATCCACCTCACCACATCCTCCAGCGCATGCACCTTCACCCAAAGTCACCAAACGAACACCTCCTACAACCACAACCTCTTCCTCCACTCCAAAACCCCCTCCAGCTACCCGTCCCAGTGTTTCCCAAAAACTTTTCCTGTCCAACCTTGACCTCTTTCCCTCACCTCCCCCACCCCGTCCGTCTCCTATGGCCCGACTCTCCAGGTCCCAACCTAGCACCTCAACATCTCCGGGACCAGTGGTGCCTGTAGTCACCGGAATCTGGAGTGCACCGGCCACTAGGGCAGCCAGTGTGGCACAGAGCCACAGCACGGACAGTTGCCCACCTGTGAAGCATCAGAAGTTGGCCAGTGCCCGGCGGGAGAGGGGCAAGACTCCAGCCACTAAAGCCGCTCCCAGGGGTACAGGTGGAAGTGTGGAATCAGCTGCGACACCTTCCAAGGTGGGGAAGGGCCACAAGAAAGTCATCAGGTCTGGGAAGAGCAGCACAGTGGAGAAGACCGCCATCATCCCCGCTGCCCAGGAGGCCACCGCCATCATCCCCGCTGCCCAGGAGGACACCGCCATCATACCCGCTGCCCAGGAGGACACCGCCAGCACCTGCCCTGCTGCCCAGGAGGCCACCGCCATCATCCCTGCTGCCTAGGAGGCCACTGCCATCATCCCCGCTGGGCCAGAGAGGACCGCCAGCACCAGCCCCGCTGGGCCAGAGAGGACCACCAGCACCAGCCCCGCTGGGCCAGAGAGGACCGCCAGCACCAGCCCTGCTGGGCCATGAAGGACCGCCAGCACCAGCCCCGCTGGGCCATGAAGGACCGCCAGCAGCTGAGTCACTGTAAAGGACCCCCCCGCAACAAGCACTGCTGAACAGGGCACCGCCGCAACAAGCACCGCTGAACAGGGCACCGCCGCAACAAGCACCACTGAACAGGGCACTGCCGCCACAAGCACCGCTGAACAGGGCACCGCCGCAACAAGCACCGCTGAACAGGGCACCGCCGCCACAAGCACAGCTGGTCCATGAGCGCCAAGGGCACTGACGCTACTGAATCCATCACGAGCAGAATTAAGCACTCTGGGCACAAAGCCCCCTCCAGAAGCAGTGGAGAAAGGCATCCAGTACCTCAGTCCTTGGCAGGATGAAGCACTCTGGGCACAAAGCCCCCTCCAGAACCAGTGGAGAAAGCCATCCACTACCTTAGTCCTTGGCAGGATGAAGCACTCTGGGCACAAAGCCCCCTCCAGAACCAGTGGAGACTGTCATCCACTTGAGAGACTGTGGCTTTGCACTCCCCAGGATTGAACAGTGGGCAAACCACCCACTGTAGAGACTTGAGAGACGGTGGCTTTGCACTCCCCAGGATTGAACAGTGGGCAAACCACCCACTGTAGAGACTTGAGAGACGTGGCTTTGCACTCCCCAGGATTGAACAGTGGACAAACCACCTACTGTAGAGACTTGAGAGACTGTGGCTTTGCACTCCTCAGGATTGAACAGTGGGCAAACCACCCACTGTAGGGACTTGAGAGACTGTGGCTTTGCACTCCCCAGGATTGAACAGTGGGCAAACCACCCACTGTAGTGACTCGAGAGACTGTGGCGTTGCACTCCCCAGGATTGTACAGTGGGCATGTGGCCCCCTCGTGGATTTGGCGTTGTGCACTCAACTGGCTGAGGTGCCCCCCCTTCCCTCCCCCTGAGGTGCCTGTTTTATTGCTATCTGATGCCCCTGCAGTGTTCTCTCCGTCATGGTCGGGGATCTTGTGTGGGCCTCGCCCATACCGTGTGGGCCCAGTGTTCCAAGGACTTCAATGGAGCACTACCTGGATTACTGTTCTTGGTGTATATTTTGTTAATAGTGTATATATGTATATTTTTGCGTACTGCATTTTAATATATTACAATGGTTAGTCTCATTTCCTTTTGTCTTTGCATTCTTCCGGGGGGGGTTGGGGGGTGTAACTATAATGTATCATGATGTATTAGTGTGTGTGTTGTCGTGGGTGAGGGTGGGGGTGTTGCGTGTTGCGTGTGTGTGTCCCTGTTGTTTCCCTTCCCCCTCCCCTGTGTCGTAGGTGCAGTACTCACCGTGGTCTCCTCCGCAGGCGTTCGTGCTCCTGGTAGAGGAGCAAGAAGATAAGGGCTGGCAGGATCTGCAGCTCTAGTTCCATGGCGTCCTGGTTCCTCGTGGGGTGTGTAGAGGTGAGCGTTTTCCCTTCGAAGTCCTGTTTCCGCCGTGTTTTTATCTGCGATGAATCCGCCCCGGAAAAGGTGGCAGATTGGTAGGTTGTGATACTGTGGGCAGTACTTTGTCCTCCGCCTGTCTGATGGTGGTGACTGCCGGGCTGTTTGTTTGTACCGCCGTGGCAGTCGGAGTGTTAAAGTGGCTGTCTTTCTTGGCGGTTTCCGCCACGGTCGTAATTCCACTTTTTTTACCGCCGGACTGTTGGCGGTCTTACCGCCGCTTTAACACTGTCCGCCAGGGGTGTAATGAGGGCCTATGTGTCCTGATGCAACCCTTTTGTATGCATTCAGTAGATCCTATGTGCCCCCCCCTTCTGCCTTTTGATATTTTCCAGATTGTCCCCTACTGCAACTTACTGTGCATTTGTGATAGTTCTTGGAAGTCTGCATTGTCCTGTCCAGCGATTCTGGTGACCAGCTCCTCCAGGATAACCACTGCCACCATCTCCACCAGGTCATCCAGGTCTTCCTGGGGTGCGGGACTTCCACCTCCAGTCTTCAGTGCTGCCTATTGGTTGCTGGCCACTTTCTCTTTAGTTCTGTGATTGTAATCGTGCCAGCGCTTCTTACAATCGGTGACAGTCCTCTTCACCTCTGCCACACTGTTGACTTTGTGTACTACTACTTAAATATTGGCAATTTGGAGGTGAGAAAGAGCTGGTGTTGGTGCTCCGTCACCTCTCTGACTAAGATGTCATTCTCCTCCTCACTGAAGCAACACTTCCGCTTCCTTTCCTCCTTCACCTGTGTAGTTTACATGTCCTGGTAGTGTAAAACTCCTAAATTCGTTTTTACACTGCTGTGAGGCCTGCTCCCTTCATAGGCTAACAATGGGGCTGTCCTCATACAGTGTTTGAGTGGTAGCTGCTGATCTGAAAGGGGTAGGAAAGTCATATTTAGTATGGCCAGAATGGTAATAGAAAGTCCTGCTGACTGGTGAAGTTTGATTTAATATTACTATTTCAGAAATGCCACTTTTAGAAAGTGAGCATTTCTCTGCACTTAAATCTTTCTGTGCCTTACAATCCACGTCTGGCTGGGTTTAGTTGACGGCCCCTTGTGCATTCACTCAGACACACCCCGAACACAGGATACTCAGCCTCACTTGCATACATCTGCATTTTGAATGGGTCTTCCTGGGCTGGGAGTGTGGAGGGCCTGACACTTACATGACAATGGACAGTAGCCTGCCCTCACACAAAGGACTGCCACACCCCCTACTGAGACCCTGGCAGACAGGGCTGAAGGGGGAACTTGTGCACTTCTGAGCCACTCTTTGTAGTCTCCCCCACTTCAAAGGCACTTTTGGGTATAAAAACAGGGCCCCTGCCCTACCAAGACAGACACTTCCTGGAGAAGAAACCTGAACCAGAACCTGCATCCTGCCAAGAAGAACTGCCTTGCTGCCCAAAGGACAAACCTGACTGCTTTCTGTGAAGGACTGCTGCCTTGCTGTTGCCCTGCTGTTTTGCTGCTCTCTTGCTGTGCTGCAGAAGTTCTCTCCAAGGGCTTGGATTAAGCTTGCCTGCTGTTCCCTGAAGTCTCAGGACCAGAAAAGACTTAGGGCCTCATTCCCGCCGTCAGAATACCGCTGCGCGGTCAAAAGACCGCCGCGGTAATTCTGAGTTTCCCGCTGGGCTGGCGGGCGACCGCCAGAAGGCCGCCCGCCAGCCCAGCCGGAAACCCCCTCCCATGAGGATGCCGGCTCCGAATGGAGCCGGCGGAGTGGAAGGGGTGCGACGGGTGCAGTTGCACCCGTCGCGATTTTCAGTGTCTGCTTGGCAGACACTGAAAATCTTGGTGGGGCCCTGTTAGCGGGCCCCTGCAGTGCCCATGCCAGTGGCATGGGCACTGCAGGGGCCCCCAGGGGCCCCGCGACACCCGTTACCGCCAGCCAGGTTCTGGTGGTCAAAACCGCCAGAGCCAGGCTGGCGGTAAGGGGGTCGGAATCCCCATGGCGGCGCTGCCTGCAGCGCCGCCATGGAGGATTCCCCAGGGCAGCGGGAAACCGGCGGGACACCGCCGGTTTTCCGTTTACCGCCGCGGTCAGAATGCCCATGGATGCACCGCCAGCCTGTTGGCGGTGCATCCGCGGTCGTAGGCCTGGCAGTAGTCTACCGCCAGGGTCAGAATGACCCCCTTAATCTCTGCAAGAAATTCCTTGTGCGCCAAAAAATGACACACACCCTGCGAAAAATGACGCACAGCCTGCACCGCGGTGAAAAAAATCACTGCACGCCAAATCCGGAATGACGCTGCCCGACTCCGCAACAGGAAGATCGACGCAGCGCCTGCGACGCGACCGGAACTTCGACGCACGGCCCACTGGTTTGACGCAAAGCCGACCCGGAACGACGCAGCCTGACTTCCAGAGAGGAATCGATGCCGCACCTGCCGTGCAGGAGAAATTTCCACACATCGCCCACTGTAATCGACGCAGTGCTTGTGACTTTGACGCAAGCCCAGGATTTTCCACGCATCGACCCTGGGGTGTCCGAAAACCCTGCAACCCGAAGAGGATCCGAGACCGCGCACAGGAAATCAACGCACGGCTTCCCCGTGTGGAAAATATAGATGCAAGTCCATGTGCGAAGGGGCGAAACCGATGCACACCTACCTGTTTTCCACGCATCTCCTCCTCTGCGGCCCCTTGCGAGGATTTTTCAACGCAAACCTGGTACTTTGCCCTGCAAGAGACCCTTGTTGTTTCTAGAAGACCTTAAGACACTTAGGGGGTCATTCTGACCCTGGCGGTCTTGGACCGCCAGGGTCACGAATGACGGAAGCACCGCCAACAGGCTGGCGGTGCTTCAAATGCCATTCTGACCGCAGCGGTTTTCCGCCGTTTTTGCCCAGGCTGGGAGAATCCACCAGGGCAGCGCTGCCCTGGGGATTCTGACCCCCGTACCGCCAGCCTGTTTCTGGCGGTTTTCACCGCCAGGAAGAGGCTGGCGGTAAGGGGTGTCCTGGGGCCCTCTAACAGGGCCCCGGCCAGGTTTTCACTGTCTGCCTAGCAGACAGTGAAAAGCGCGACGGGTGCAACTGCACCTGTCGCACGGCCGCAACACCGCCGGCTCCATGTGTTGCGGCCCTCATTCCCGCCGGCCCAGCGGGAATGTCAGAATGGGGGCCGCGGAATTTTGCCCGCATGGCGGCCAAATGGCGGTTTCTGCCTGGCGGGTGGCGGTAGCCGCCCGCCAATGTTGGAATGACCCCCTTTATATTGCTTTTGTAGTAATATTACAATACTAAAGACATTTTATATTACTTTTTCCAGTAATGTTTCAACGTATACTTATTGTATTCTAATCGTTTTTGACCTGCAATTATTCAGATAAAGATTCTATATTTTTACAAACACTGTGTGGTGTGTTATTGTAGTACTATATGGTGTTATTGTATGATTTATTGCACAAATACTTTACACATTGCCTTCTAAGTTAAGCCTGACTGCTCAGTGCCAAGCTACCAGAGGGTGGGCACAGGATCATTTGGATTGTGTGTGACTTACCCTGACTAGAGTGAGGATCCTTGCTTGGACAGGGGGTAACCTGACTGCCAACCAAAGACCCCATTTCTAACATTGGTGATCAGCGGTGAGGATAGGACTTGTATTTCTGAAGTGACATGCAGTAGCTAAGTATTCCACTACCTACCCACTAGCCCTGTTGGAGACATATACTGTCAAACAGCTGAAAGGGTTCTGCAGGGATATGGGAGTACCCACCCAAGGTGCCTCCAGATAGGAGGAATTTCAAATGGCGCTGAGGGCCTGGGCAGAAGCCCACTCAGAGGAGGATGCTGAGGAGGAGGGTCCAGAGGATTGCCCCTCAGACGATTTCTTTCCATTAATGGATAATGTTACCACTGCAATTGTGCCCCCTGCCAACCCAGGGAGCTGTGTCTCTGATCAAAGCCTGACCGCAGAGCAAAGGAGAGAGGAGAGAGAGTTTCAATTGCAAATGGCAAAATTTAAAATTGAGGCTCAACAGGAGGAAAGGAGGGCAGAAAGAGAAGCCAAACAAGCTGAGGCTGAAAGAGCAGCCAAGCAGATTGAAGCTGAGAGAGCTGAAGCTGCAGCTGAGAGAGCCTTGGCCGAGAAAAAACGTTTGTTAGCTCATGAACTGAGTTTCAAGGAGCTGGAGATCAAGGCGAGACAGTCTGAGTCCAGCAGTGATGGTGGCAGCATACATACAGGACCTGTTGGAGACAAAATGGTGCCCAGTTTTGTGGTGGGAGATGATATTGACAAGTGGCTGGCTGCCTCTGTAGTTGTACTAAGGGCTCATGGAGTCCCTGAAGGGCAATGGGGGCAGCCTTGTGGTTTAATGTACCCCCAGAGGGGAGGGATACACTCCTTACACTAGACCCACGTGATCACTATACTTATCCTCTCATGAAAGCTGCTTTACTGGCCAAGTTTGGACTGACCCCTGAAAGATACCGTCAGAGGTTTAGGGACAGTACCAAACTTTCCACACAGACCTGGGTTGACAGTTTTGATTTCTCCAATAAGGCACTGAATAGTTGGGTGCGGGGCAGCAAAGTAGATGATTACAAAGGGTTATATGGCTTGATTCTGAGAGAGCATATGCTCAGTATTTCTTTTACAGAGTTGCGCCAGCACTTGGTAGATAGCCAGCTGACTGACCCCAGGAAGCTTGCTGAGGAGGCGGACCTCTGGGTTAGCACCAGAGTGTCCAGAAGGGTATCTGGGGGGGACACCCACAAAGGTGGTCAGGGTTCCCAACAGAAGAAAGAGGGGGTAGATAAACTTACAGATAAGGAACACTCAAAAGGCCCCCAAAAGAATTCCCAGGGAGGGGGTGGCAACCATTCCTCTTCCAGATTGGGGAAAAAGGCAGGGTATTTTGATTAATCATTAGGGAAATTCATCCCCAAATGCTTAGAGTGCTACCACCATGGTCACTCTAAGGGTGACTCCCAGTGTTCCAAGAGAACACAGTCCACTACCGGAAAGACACCTGGGTTGACTAGTATAGCACTCAGGGGGAGACAGACCCAGATAGCTTTGGGGAGCAAGCAGAGGTTTCCCTAGTGTTCCTGGGAGAAAGAGAAATGGTGCCAAAAGCCCACATGCCACAAAATACTTCCAAGTATAGGCAGTGGGTCACCATTGATGGGCAAAGGGTGGAGGCTCTGCGTGACACAGGAGCCAGTATGACTACTGTCAAGAGTCAGCTGGTGTCAACAGAGCAGATAGTCCCTAATACATTCCACCAGGCCATAGTCGCTGACAATCGCATGAGTCACCTACCGGTGGCTCTGGTTCCCTTTGAGTGTGGGGGGGTCTCTTGTACTCTGAAAGTAGCTGTGAGTCCTGCCATGCCTGTAGATTGTCTGTTAGGCAATGATCCTGAGCATACTGCCTGGAAGGAGATAGAGCTCAGATCCCACCTGGAGATGTTAGGTTTGCCTGAGTGGGTCTGCATGACCGCACGGTCCATGGCTGCCCGGGAAGGGAGTCAAGGGCGTCAGGAGCCTGGAAAAATGGCCCAGACAGCTGAAAAAAGGAAGGGCAAGAGGCGTAAGAAACCTGCTTCAAATGTTCCCACGGTGGTGGACGGGGCCCCTGAGGAAGAGGAGGCCCCTGAGCCAACTGGGGAGGACATAGCTGACCTGGGCAACCTGCCTGAACTTGCTGGCTGGCAAGTAGAGGGTGGGCAGACCAGGGAAGAATTCTGCACAGCGCAGAAGGAATGCCCCACACTGGAGGGTCTGAGGCAACCCAAGCAGCAGGGGATGCCTCTGGCACTCACCATATTTACTGGGAGAATTATCTCCTTTACAGTGAGCCTAAAGTTCCGGCCTCTGGGGCAGCACGCGTGCTGGTGGTCCCCCAGTGTTACCGGGCCTTCCAACTGGGTCTAGCTCACGACATTCCCCTGGCAGGACATCTGGGCCAAGACAAGACCTTTAACCAGCTTGTTACCCACTTCCATTGGCCCAGAATGAGGGTAGCCTCAGATAATTTCTGCAGAACTTGCCCACCTGCCAGGCTAGTGGGAAAACAGGGACAAAGCTTAAAGCTCCCCTGGTCCCACTCCCCGTCGTTGGCACCCCCTTTGAAAGGGTGAGCATCAACATTTTTGTTCCCTTGGACCCCAAAACCGCCTTAGACAACAGGTTTATCCTGGTTTTGGTGGACCATGCCACCCGCTATCCAGAGGCCATCCCTCTGAGGACAGTGACTGCACCGGTGGTGACCAGAGCCCTGCTGGGAATATTTACCCGTGTGGGATTACCTAAGGAAGTTGTGTCTGACAAAGGCACAAACTTCATGTCTGCGTACATGAAGTCCATGTGGGATGAGTGTGGGGTGACCTACCGGTTTACCACCCCTTATCATCCTCAATCCAATGGGCTTGTTAAGAGATTCAACAAGACCCTTAAAGGCATGAGCAGTGGCCTGTCTGAAGCCATGAGGCGTAAGTGGGATGTCCTCTTACCATACCTGTTATTTGCTTACAGAGAGGTGCCCCAGAAGGGGGTGGGGTTTAGCCCCTTTGAACGTCTCTATGGTCACCCTGTCAGGGGGCCTCTCAGCATAGTGAAAGAGGGCTGGGAGAAAGCTCCCAAGACCCCTCCCCAGGATGTGGTCAGCTACATGCTGGCCCTCCGCAACCAAACCCAACGGTTCTGGGAGCAGGCCAAAGATATCCTTGAGGCCAGTCAAGAGGGGATGAAGGAGTGGTATGACCGGAAGGCCACTCTGGTTGAGTTCTCACCTGGAGACAAGGTTTGGGTGATGGAGCCAGTGGAGCCTAGGGCTCTCCAGGACCGCTGGAGTGGCCCCTTTGAAATTAAGGAGCGGAAGGGGGAGGCCACTTACCTAGTGGACCTCCAGACCCCTAGAAACCCCCTAAGGGTTCTCCATCACAACCGACTCAAACCTCACTTTGAGAGGTCTGAGGTCAGTATGCTCCTGGTCACAGATGAGGGCACGGAAGAGGACAGTGAACCTCTCCCCGACCTCCTCTCTGCAAAAGAAGGTGATGGGTCCGTAGGGGGTGTCATTCTATCTGACTCCCTGACTCTAAACCAGAAAGGAGACTGCTATGAGCTGTTAGAACAGTTCTCTTCCCTGTTCTCCCTTACTCCTGGACTTACCCATTTATGTGTTCATGATTGTAAAGAACAAAATGTACAGGTTATTGGATAAGGTCAAGGCCAGCATCAAGGAGGAGGTCTCCAAGATGTTGACCTTAGGGGTTATTGAGAAATCCAGTAGTCCCTGGGCCAGCCCTGTGATGCTGGTCCCTAAGGCTGCTGCCCCCGGTGCCATGCCAGAACTCCGGTTCTGCGGGGACTACCGGAGTCTCAACTCAGTCACACGGACTGACGCTCACCCCATCCCCCAAGCTGATGAGCTCATTGACAGACTAGGCGCTGCCAAGTTCCTGAGTACGTTTGATCTTATATCAGGATACTGGCAGATCGCCTTGACTGAGGGGGCTAAAGGGAGATCTGCATTTTCCACTCCTGATGGCCATTACCAGTTCCGGGTGATGCCTTTTGGGTTGAAAAATGCCCCCGGTACATTCCAACGGTTGGTAAACGGAGTCCTAGCTGGTAAGGAGGCCTACTGCGCAGCCTACCTAGATGACATAGCTGTCTATAGTTCCAACTGGGAGGAACACCTGCTCCACCTCAAGGAGGTGCTTCAGGCCCTGCGACAGGCAGGCCTGACCATCAAGGCCAGTAAGTGTCAGATTGGGCAGGGTACCGTGGTGTACTTGGGACACCTAGTAGGTGGTGGCAAGGTGCAGCCACTCCAGGCCAAGATTGAAACTATCAAGGCCTGGGAACCACCTAGAACACAGACTGAAGTAAGAGCCTTTTTAGGCCTCACTGGATACTACCGTAGGTTTGTCAAGGGCTATGGTACCATTGTGTCACCCTTGACAGAACTTACCTCCAAAAAGCAACCTAGGTTGGTAAGGTGGACAGAGGCTTGCCAGAAAGCCTGGGATTCTCTTAAAGAAGCCATGTGCACGGCCCCAGTGCTCAAGGCCCCTGACTACTCCCAGGAATTTATTGTGCAGACAGACACTTCAGAACATGGCATAGGGACTGTTCTAGCACAGCTAAATGAGGAGGGCTCAGACCAACCAGTAGCCTTTATTAGCAGAAGACTATTACCACGGGAACAGAGGTGGAGTGCTATTGAGAGATAAGCATTTGCTGTGGTCTGGGCACTGAAGAAGCTGAGACCATACATGTTTGGGACTCACTTCCGGGTTCAGACAAACCACAGGCCCCTCAGACGGCTCATGCAGATGAGGGGTGAAAATCCTAAACTCTTGAGGTGGTCCATTTCCCTACAGGGGATGGACTTTACGGTGGACCATCGCCCGGGAACTGACCACTCCAACGCTGATGGTCTCTCCAGATACTTCCGCCGTAGCGATGAGAGCTCCCAGGAGGTTGGGTAGCTCTCCCCACTTTCAGCTACCCATATAAGCAGGCCACGGGCAAATGTTGAGTATTTGGTAAAGTATGCCTGCCCTCTCCATCTCCTTTGAATGGCAGACCCCTCCTGTACAGTCAGGTGTGTTTCTTGTAGAAATGCTATGTGAATTCCCCTTCTGTTAAGATACAAATATATTTAATATCTTTTCAACATGTTGTGCATACCCCATAGGTTCAAGGTTAGGAGTTTATATGTATTAAGTGGTGTCATATACCTCCTCTCTGTGCCCCCCTCCTCCCCAGTGCATACCACCACGTCACCCATCCAAGCAGGCCATTATAATGTGTCATATCATGTAATACATGATGGGTGCAACATTTAAAGTACATCCCCCAAAACATACTTGAAACTCCACAACTCTCACCCCCCAGGACAAGCAGGCAACACCCTGCCATCCAAACTGTCAGAGTAAACTATGTGCACAGGAGTGCCTGTGCAAACCAACAGCAAGTAGCTAGGGGAGTGATCCCATCTGGAGCCCCCCCACCCGGATCCCACCACTCAGAACTTAAGCAAATATATAGTAATAAACGTAGCAGATCAGGCCCAGAGAGTACTAATGTTCACCATTCCATTTTGCAGAGTTTCTTAGTTGAATGCACAGGCTGATCTGCTAGGTTATAAACCCTGAATATCACCTAATGTTTATACATCACCATATTATTGTCAGATCAGTTAATCCACTGTGCCTGGTGTGACTAGAGGCATCAGGGCATCAGAGTCCATAGGGCCTCCGTACTCAGTTCAGAATCTGACCTAGAGCCCGTATCATCCATATCATCAGTGGTTGGGCTCATCCCTCCAGCCTTCAACATAGCTGCAACCTCCAGCACTTTCTGTTGATCTCCAAAAGCCTCTTTGTTCGGTGCCCTCCACCCCCACGTGCGCTACAGTTCTGTCTCCTTGCTCTCCACTGATTTCTGTCTCTGCTATGAGGCTGTCGACCCGCATCCACCTGAGGTTGCATTTCGATCCACTCACAGACCTCTTTTGGTGTACTGAAAAATTGTACCCCACACCGAGTTTTAACTTGTAGCCTAGCAGGGAACAGCATTGGATAAGGAATTGATATCTGGGGAAGTCACATCTTGGGTTCCACAAAACTCACCCAGTGTTTCTGAACCTCTTTTGTGAAGTATGGAAAGATCATTATCTTCCAGTTCTCCAGCATAAGTTCAGCTCTTTTCCTGGCCTGTGCTTGGATATGATCTAGGTCTCTGTAATGTAGCAATTTGCAATGACTGGCTGCAGCGCCACCTAGGCATCGGTGGGCAAGCTAGGACCTCATGGGCTGTCTTTAGTGAAGAGAAAGGGCAAAGCACCTTAGAATCCACATCCTCCCTCAACAATTTTTAAAAAAGTGATAACATATTCAACACGTTGACTTGCTCCAGCAGACCCATAATGTGGATATTATTTCTTCCTGAGTGATTTTCTGTGTCTTCTGCTTGTGCCTCTAGCATCCGCACCTTTCCCTCCATGTTTGCAAGACATTCTTGTATGTTTGTCACAACCTTAGGGATATCTATTATTGTTCTCTTATTAGTGGTTACTCTCTCCACCAGGGAACGGCGATCTGCTTTAAGGATATTGTCTTCAAACTCTAGGGAGTCTATTTTTGTTTCCACTGCTTCCCTAGTAGAGGTAACATCCTGGAGGATGTCCTTTACGGTAGACCCCCTCAGCTGTGTGAGAGTGGGACATTTCATCAGTATCCCCGTGCAGCAGTGCCACATCATCTGCTGTACAGTCAAGCAACAAGCAATTCAAAAGTTTCTTACTCACAAGTGAGGCTGTGCGTTGATTCTTTCTCCGCCGGATAATATATGCGTCAGTTTCCAGGCAAGCAGCCTCAGGTCCATGTGGTGATGTTGAAGATTTTGATGTCCAAGGAATATGCATGGAAAATATGGACACATGGCAGCGATGGATCTGCGCTCAGTAGGCTATGCGCTAATTTCACCAGTGCTGCATCAATCTTTCAGCTACGGTGCAGGTGCTGCATCAATTTTTCTTCTGCTCGGCTCCGGTGCGTGGATTTTCAACTTGGGTTCACCCGCTTTTCCCTTCAAGGGCCCAGGGACTGGATGTGGCACCACTTGGCAGGGTAGGAGTCTCAGCAAGAGAGCCCAGGTGCTGGCAAATTAAGTTGTTGATGGCCCTGAGATTTCAGAACAGGGGGCAAGCTAAGTGGCCCTTGGAGAATCTTCACATGCAGGATACACAGCGAAGTCCAGTCTTTGTCCTCTTTAAGGCAGAAGCATCAACTGCAGGCCAACCCAGCAAAGCACACACAGCAAAGGGTCAATACTCATACTAAAGCTCTTCTGCTCTTCTTCTTGGCAGAGGATCCTCTTGATTTAAAAGTCTGGGGTTTTGGGTCCACTACTTATACTCATTTCTGTCTTTGTTGTAGGCAATTTCAAAGTAAAGTCTCTGTTGTTCACAAGATCCTGCCTTGCCCAGCCCTGGCCCCAAACACCAGGGGGTTGGAGACTACATTGTGTGAGGACTGGCACAGCCCTTTCAAGTGCCAGTGTCAGCTCTTCCCTCTCCACTCTAGCCCAGAAAGAATCATCCGGAAATGTAGGATGCTCCTCAGCTTCCTTTGTGTCATTGTCTAGAGGGAATTCACAAATAGCCCAAGTGTAAGTCTGACCCAGACGTGAATTCCACACTCAGGCAGAGGCACAGAACGGTTAAGCAAGAGAATGCACACTTTCTAAAAGAGACATTTTCAAAGTGACAATCTAAAAATTAACTCTACCAAAAGATGTATTTTTAAATTGTGAGTTCATAGACCCCAAAACTCCACATCTTTATCTGGTCCCAATGGGAAACTGCACTTAAAATGTATTTTGGAGCAGTCTCCATGTTAACTTTTGGGTGAGATAGGCCTGGCAATAGTGAAAAACAAATGTGGTGGTATTTGACTATCAGGATATGTAAAACACATCAGTACACGTCCTATCTTTTAAATACACTGCACCCGGCCCATGGGGCTACCTAGGGCCTACCTTAGGGACGACTTACATGTAGTTAAAGGGAAGGTTTGGGTCTGGCAAGTGGTTACACTTTCTAGGTCGAATTGGCAGTGCAAGACTTCAGACACTGCAGTGGCAGGTCTGAGACATGTTTACACGGCTACTCATGTCGGTGGCACAATCAGTGCTGCAGGCCCACTAGTATGCACCTCTGGTGCACTCTACTAGGGACTTACTAGTAAATCAAATATGCCAATCATGGATAAACCAATCACCAATACAATTTAGATAGAGAGCATATGCACTTTAGCACTGGTTAGCAGTGGTAAAGTGCTTGAGTCCTAAAGCCAACAAAATAATCAGACAAAATACGAGGAAGGAGGCAAAATGTTTGGGGATGACTCTGGAAAGAGGGCCAGGTCCAACTCTTAGGCTCTGTGAGTGAGGCATAGTAGTTCACAGAATAATGTCACTGGTAGTTTACATCAAGCCCCAGCATGTTAGTCCCCCAGATGAGGCTCCTCACTGCATGAGTTATGTGAGCCCAGGGGTAAGGAACCTGGCCAGTCCTGATTGCCAGGGACCAACTGTGGCAATCCGTAGGCAGGCTCCAGGTATGAATAGCCTTAGGGTCCCCATTGAGTCTAGCGAGCACTCCCAAGGACATCATGATGAAGCAGAACAGGTCCACAATGCCACTGAGCACTACCTCCAAATGTAGATCCCACAAAGCGCATCTTTAATAAAGCACTGGGGGCCCCCTTTGCTCCCGTGTGCAGGCTCGTTAGGGGCCTCCCGGCAAAGACTCTCCAGGTAGTGCCCTGCTCCTGTTGGGCGCCTCACGTGGGACACCCCACAATGACCGCAGGCAGTATCCTAAGTCCATCTGTCCTAATGAGGCCACACAGTTCCAGCAGTGAGAAAGCCAGGGCCCTCTGTCCAATCAAGAAGTCCGTGGCTCCAGGTGGTAGTTGCAGTGCCCACCAAGCACAGAGGGACACCCACCAGCTGCAGGTCCAAGTAAATTGACATTAAACGGGGGATCTGCTTTCAGGCATTCACCTCTTATAAAAAGGGCAGTCAATGGAGACACTCTTAACTGTCCTTTAGCCTCAGAGGCCTCTCGCTTCTCCTAGTCATGGCTCAACTTCCTCTTGAGAGCTCCTGCTCCTCAGGGGGAGTCTCCACTATGGGCCCCCAGGGCTCGACATGTACCACCGCCGGCGGCTGACCTCTGACTCCCAGCTCCAGCGGGCTGGCAGCCCATGTGGTGCTCATCATGCAGCTCACCTGCTCGAGCTGATCTCACAGTCTTCTGCCTCTATTATGCTCTGACCATAATCTTGGGAGTATTCCAAGGCGGTGGGCTCTTCGATGCCATCTCCCAGCCTGTTGGAAATCCCCCAGGTGCCCACAAGAAACGGCCCGGTAATCCCACACCTCCGCATCATCGCCATCTTGGACAACGCTCAGACAGACCAAGTGGTCTCAGCTTTGGCAGGCCCCTTCAAGGTTCCATTGGCTGCAGTCACTGCCAGCAGAGGTTTTGGACCCAGGGAACCCACAGGGATAGTCAGGACCCCTCCAGACCCCTCTCCCTTTTCAAAAAGTGGCTCAGATAGGAGAATCCCAGATGGGAGCTCCGACATGCCACTGCTCACTCCATTGTGGCTTAGCTCTGTCCCTCAGGAACATAATAATAATAGTTCCTGTGTTTAGAGATGGTGAATTATAATATAGCTCCCCTTATGAATGCCTTTAGGCAGTCCCACACCGTATTAATGCTAATGGAGGTAAAATTGGTTTCCTAATAAGCCATATTTTTTTGAAAAATAAACGTGATAATTTACATCAGAAATACATTTTCTATCAAATGTCCATTTTTGTGTAGTATTTGAAGAGGTTTACTGAGGATTATTAGTACAAAGGTGTTATGATCAGATATTACTCTTTTTGAGCTTATGAGATATGTGGAAAAGAATAGAACATAAAGCTAGGTCTGTTTGTGTATTGATAAAACCACAAATCAACAAGACCAATAGCAGGCAAAATCTGTTGCAACACTGTACAAAATAACTGCATGCGCCGTGTATTTTATACATTTGTAGAATTTTTATGGGGTTGAATTGCCATGTTAAAATCCCAGCAAAGAATTAAAGGGGCATCCACAAGGAGAGTTCCATTTAAAATTGTTGAAACACTCATCAATATTTGTTGCATAAATGCTGCAAATCCTGATGTTATATAATCGCTTCTTGAGTCTACCAGTGAAATATTTACTTGATTATAATTTTTCACTTTGCAGCACTGGCAAGTACCATGATTACCTCTTGTCGAGGTTTCTTGAGTAGACACATCAGAAATATTGAAACCAAGTTGTGCCAGCTTGCCTGCGTCTTCTTTAGTGAGATGTTTCTTGAAGGCAAACAACTTCAGGGTCTATATTGCTTAGCTCAGTTCGTACACTGCGCCTCTTGTTCATGGATCTTAGCCCATTTTTGTTCCAAGTAAGTATTTTTAAGCTATTAGTTTACTTGTTCCCTCTCTTTTGCTGAGCCATTTACTGGTAGATTCAGAAAAAGAAATAAGAATGTAGCTAATGTCAACATGATTTCTCATCTTTACACATTTTTGCATATTCCAGCTCACCACCCTCACCTGAATCCTCCACATCCCACTCAGATCTCCTCCTTCAAGGGAGACCCTTCAGTCACTCTTACTCGAACCCAGTGGTGCCCCTGCTGAAGCAGTCTGAGCTCCATGAATAAACCTTAGATTTATTTAAGTGATTTCAGAGGGCACAACTTTGCCCCTTCAGTTTGAAGAATAGCAATAATTCAGTTCTTACATTTAGTTATCTAAGCTCATTATGGATCATCCTGTCAGGCTGCCTCACGGTGTTGACCCCCACAGCCCATTGTCAGTTACTAAAAACAATGTAAATCTTAATATTTTTAATCCATCTCTGTAGTGTCTCCTTTGTATAATGTATCCATCACTCTTTGCACTTTGCTATCCAAGATACAGAACTGTGGCTGTGTACATGAGTTAAAAATGATTTTCCGTTTAACTAGCTCTTAGATAAAAGCCTGTACCTCTATTGCTTGAAAAGCAGGTATCATTGTTCACACTTGCCAATAGCATTCCACAGTGGTGTTGCAGCTGATATGCTAATATGAGAATATTCTAATGATTTGCGTATACTTTCTAATGAGAAAATTTGACATTTGATTAACAGTAATTGAAAATAACGTGTAATGTGCAAAATGTGCCCACGGGGAGTGGTCACCATCTGTGTTAACAGTATTAAATAATGTGAAAGTTTAATATTATGTATTCATATGCTATAATGAAAGATATAAATTTATGTTATGAAGCTTCATATTCTTAACTTAGCTAAACCAGAGGCCTGGTCAGCGCTGGGCCTTGCTTGCTTAACGTGGAGACGCGATGAGCTGCCAAAGACTGGAACTGGAGAAAAGGACCTTGAACTGTACAGAGTTCAAAATTGAGCACTGCTAGAAAAATCTGCAAACTCACCAGCGGACAGGAGATGATCAGAACAAATTGATACAATTATGTGTAGAGTAGGCTCAATGTACTTTCCCAGGACTTGAACAATGGAGCTACAGACTAAGAGCAACAATTTTGTTACCTGAAGAGCCGGATGATGTTCTCATCGACAGAAGAGCCAATCATGTTAATGGAACTTGACTCTCAAAATAACGTAGACAAGTGGTAAACAAAAACTATAGGTTAGAGTCACAACCCCTGATAAGGTTGACCAATGGGCAAATTGTGGGACGGACTGAGAGACCCAAATAAAAAGTCATGACATGAGAGGAGAAATCAGAACGTAGAGGCAAAAGTTGATGACGTCAGGAGACGCTGTCCAAAGTGCTGAAAATTGGGCTTGCTTCCTGTGAGCCCAAGCCTAGCTGATGACTGGTGACCCGGGGATGAAGACTGACTCGTTGATGATCTATCTTGGATAGGTAGCTATAATTCAACTGACTAATGTGTGCTTTTCCTTCTAGGTACCAACTGTGCTGTTTTTCTTTTTCTCTTTTAGTTAGATTTTTCTAAATTATTGGTTTTTGACTAAATTGTTTTCGCATAAAGACCCACATGCTGATGATAATTTGAGATAGGTAGGCTGACATTGGTGACTAATGGTGACTTTGATTTAGACTGACTGACTCATACTGCTGAATTATTCAATGCTCATGAATTGCTATGCTTAGATTGATGTTGGTTGCACATTAATAAGATTTTGGTAATTCTTTGCTCATGTTGCTAATAAAGTTTGGTAATCATGGTTTTGTTGAATAAAGGTTTTGATTAGAGTTGTAATTAATAGGGAATAAAATGAACTAACCTTCTTATCAGTGATGGTATTTTCTTATTAGATTAGTCTTTGATATTATGTGTTGACTGATATTTATTATTGTGGATGTTTCTTACTCATAATCACTTGAATAGGATACCCTATGCGATCTAAAATATTCATCGACCTTTAAGCGTCCCCTTGTAAGTTTACTTACTAAGGACAAGGCGCGCTAGCAGTTTTTGGTAGCAGCTCGATGGTTAGTTTCCTCAGGGAACTAGTTAAGTGGTGAGTAAAGGTTATGGTGGTAGTTTAAAATTGAGTATAGTTGCTCAGATTTTATGAGGTTTGAATTTTGTTTTTCTGAAATGACAATGGTAACAAAGATGATGTTCCCTTAACCCAGGAATGACTTTCCCAGATCCTGAATCCTGTAGGTGAGGTTGAGTATGTTCCTGGTGTGTTTTGAAATAGTATGAGAGTAGTAGAATTGCACTTGCCTACGCTTAAGCAGATCGCAGGTGAATTGTGATGTATGTGAGGTGACAAGTAGGGAATTTGCGTACTCCGGTTTAGGGATAGTAGGAGTGTGCGTACTCCAAAAGGTGTGAGAGTAGGGAAATCATCAAACTTCATATGTGTGTGGCGCTTTGTGCTAAAAAAAATTGTCACGTGGTTGTTGGTGATGTACGGACATCTGGTCTAAGACTCCACTAAGACTTGTATATTGACAAGTGTAGGAGACACTTAGGTATATGTTGTAATCTGTCTGGTTTGGTAGGTTGATCGGGTGTGGTCTACAGATCTGAGTGAATGTTCAATGAATAAAAGAAGCTTCGACTGAAATTTGGCGAGTCCTATGTGCACCAGGACAGAACCAAAGATCAGTTGAGAGTAAAGTTTGTGGGTCGAATTTCACTTGCAGATGTGGGGGACTGAGAAAGAAGACTAGCTAAAGTCCCAGAGAGTGCCTTTTAGTGAAAATCTAGAAGGTCCCTGAAGCGATTGTGTCCCTTCCTGTAGTAAACCAGCGGGTTTGTTTTAGTTATTATTTGGTGAAGACGCTCGCAATATAATTGCATTAGTTGAATGAATTTGAGGGAGGCGAAGCCGCAAGACTTTATTCAGCCGCTGTGTGTTAGTGTGACGTCAGTGTGTGTCGCGCTGGGATAGGTCGGGTACTCAGAAGAGCCGCGACCGAATTGGCAGCCGTCCGTGAGAGGCAATTGGTTGAGCGAATGGGTGAAGGGAATCTTGGGAGTAAAAGTCATTTCATTTATTGAATCATAACACAAGCAAAATGTAGTTTTTCAAGGCATTAAGGAGTGCGATGAAGGGTGAATCTTACATTAAGGCTTCAGTGGGGGAACCAACTCCCCCGGAGGATAGTCCAGCATATCTTGTAATGACAGAAAAGGGCATAGCTTCTTGTCTTTGGTTAAAGCAATGGAGCGCATTGACTAAGAATCAAGGAACCCTAGCATTTCCAGAGCATGGAACGTTTAATTTGAGGGTTTTAGACCAATTGCTATTATCATTTTATGACATGAAACCGTTACCGAGACAAGCACAGTTTAAGGCTTTAGCAATTTGGGAGCTAGTGGCCAGACAGCAACACGAGCTAAAGACTAATAGAAGGATAAAGAAGATAGAAAAGTCACTAGCCGAGGCTAGGTGGGATTGGGAACAAAAGAGATGGAGAATGGCAACCATGAAGGAGATTAAGATGTTCCCTGCAATCACAGAAGGTGACAATTCAGACCAAGGGGATGATAACAAGGAAAGGGAGAGCGAGGAAAAGAAGAAAAAGAAAAAGTCCTATGTAGATGATGACGATTCTGATGTTGAGGATTATATCACGCACTTACTAAGAGATAGACCTCAGTCTATGACGACATATGCAGGGGGTCCAGGGAATATTGCTACAGCCCCTCCTGCTACTCCTGGGACATCCCAGGGAGCCGCGGGTGCTGTACAAACAGAAGGAGGACAGATACCAGTGGTAGTGCAGAGTATGCCAGTTGCAGGAACGAGAGCGGAAGCTCAAGTGCAGGTACCTACACCTTCAGCACCAAGAATTAACCCGAATGTACCAACTCTTGAGACTGTTTCAAATATTGTGGTGCCGAGGGAGCAGGTACATCAACAGCCAATGCTAGTTCAGACTGACCAGACTCCAATGTTACTGCCACCAGCACAGATACAGAATATGGCGAGGTTTAATCAGTTAACAAGAACATCAGTGGATCTCGCACCAGTTATGAATCTGGCGATGGGAGTACCACTTACACAAAGTGCAGGTTCCAGAGCAGCTCCAGATGCAATATCGTTACCGATTACTGTTGGCCCAGCGGTACCCTTACATGCCCAGAAGAAATCAGAGGCAGGGGGACAAATGGAGACATCACAGAACTTGGGGAGAAGGGGAATGGGAGACTCAGTACAGTCGACATCATCCTCGAGTACTTGTCCGGGTGAGCTTAAATCTCCTATGGGATTTAGTCCTCTTGTGGCATTGCCAGATGCTAATCAAAGTTTTAGACTCTTGACACCACAAGTTTTGGGAACAGGGATACAACAGCTGCTAGCGACCAATGCGAGTAACATCTCATTACAAGGGTTAACAGCACAGCAGTTAAATAGTTGGCTGGATAGTTTGAATTCTTCACAAGGTGCTTCAAAAGGGGAAGAGCAACTGAATCGAGTGGGAACTAAATATTGAAGCAAATGAATTAGTTGAGGGAACCAAGGGATTGAATAGGTTAGAATCCTATACTGAAGAAGAGCTGAGGTATTTGTATTCAAAGATTACAAAGGAAGTGGGAAAAATACATCAGAAATTAGCAGAAGTAGCAGAGAAGCATGACATTGATCTTAAGACAACAAAACATTTGAGACGAATCTACAGATTAGACTTCGAAGCAAAAGATTTTGAACACATGAGGTCAGCAGGAATGAAAGCACATTTAAGGGACTTACTGCAGAGTGCGCAGATTTGGGGAGCACTAGAGAAGTGGGCGAAAAGGAAAGATAAGCGAAAACGAGATTCAGAGGGTGAAACTGAGGGAACGGAGAAAGGAGAAGCAGTCAAAATGCTACAGATGAGGGAAATTCCAGGAGGGCAGTTTGTTCATGTTCCATGTCATCGAAGTGACATACTGTCTTTTACAAATGATTATCCTAAATTGAGGGAGAAGCCAGTTGAATGGTACCAACAGACAGAGACGTCTGTGAAACTCTCCAAGTGTTTGTGGGAAGACTTGAACACTTTGTTTGAGATAGTTGTACCAGCTGACTTATGGGTCGAGTGCAAAAGGGCAGTAGACTGGCCAACAAGCGAACCTGAGAGGCATAAGATTACAGGCGCACCGTCACCTGAGGTCATGAAAAGTTATTATAAGGTGATTGAGTTTCTGAAAACTAGGATTTCTCCGAAAAAACATGTATTGGCAGAGAATTGAAAGGACGGTTCAGGAAACCAAAGAGTCAATACACACCTATTATGAAAGATTGTTAAAGGCGTTCAAGGAGTACAGTGGTAAGGAAGCAGTCGAACCAAAAGACATGTTGCATTTTGGGTTCAGATTTGTTGAAGGGTTGAGACCTGAAGTAGGGCAGATGATTAAGAATCATTTGATTTGTTGGCAGGCAACTCCGATTGATGAGGTGCTGCAGTATGCTAAGTATTGTAGTAATGAGATTGAATTAAAGCAAAAGAAATTGAAGGAAAAGGCAATGGTGATGCAGAATAAGGTAGCACATTCAGGAGTGCAAGGAGCTTTAGTGCCTCCGATGCCGCCGCAACAGAGAGCTACCACGTTTCAGCCTCAAGTGAGGGGTAGAGGACGTGGTATGGATGTGATGCGTGGTCCAGATATGAACACGTGGATGTTCAGAATGACATGAAGGGCATGAAAAGGATGTTGCCGTGTCACCTGTGTGGGAACATGGGACACTGGAAGTGGGAGTGCGCATTGATGGTGCAGGAAGGAATGGTTCAGCAAGGTGATATCAGTACAGTCCAGACAGTGAGAGTCCCCAGAGTGAGGGGACAAGTCCCGAATGTCCAAACCCGAGGTCAAAACTTTTTGCCCGTGCAACAGATGCAGGTGCCACAAGCACAATTTACTTCTTTAGCACCAGTACAGCAGCAGATTTCTATGGTGCCTAGACAGCAAATGCACATACCTCAAGCTCCAACGGCGCAGCAACAAGTTATGCTTACTCAGCAGGTCAATGGTCAGAGATCAGAAAACAGTAACAATACAGTACACCAATTCCCATTTCACAGTGAGGATGAAATAAACAATGAATGGATGAGTGATAGTTCGGATGAAGGAGCCTGTATTCTTGCTGCATCCCTAGAGGTAGATCAGAGAAGGCCTTTTGTGAAGGGAAAGGTAATGGGACATAAAGTTTCATTCTTGGTTGATACTGGAGCTGTGTAGAAGTACCAGATTTGCCCCTCTCCAGAAGAACAGCGCAGGTTGTGGGAGTTCGGAATAGGCAATTATGAATCCTATTACAGAACCAGTACAGATCGAAATTGGAAATTATACAGGACTGCATAGATTTGTGGTGTGCGACTCAAGTACCGTATCCTTGTTAGGCAGAGACTTATTGTGCAAAACCAAATGTTCCATACACTGTATAGATGCAGGAGTAGAAGTCCAGACAAACAGTGATGATGAGGAAGAGCAGGAATCAGCCATGGTTCTTAATGAAGCATTTGAAGAGTACCCTTTGATTGAGATTTTTCCAATGTTCACTTTGAAGGAGTTGCACGCAGATTTACAGGGAACAGTGAATGAGAAGGTTTGGGTTTTGTCAGGGAAAGAAGTGGGTTTGATCAAAGGTGTAGAACCAATTAAAATCACCTTGAAGCCGAATGTTGAGTTCCCAAAACTTCTGCAGTATAATATGCCACAGGATGTGATGATGAAAGTGGCACAAATAATTGGGAATTTCTTGAAGCAGGGTGTTTTGAAGGAAGTGTTGAGCAGTCCATGTAATTCACCGCTAATAGGATTGAAAAAGCCTTGTGGGAAAGTGCGAATTGTGCAGGATTTGCGAAAAGTGAATAACATGGTGGTTAAGTGTTGCCCGATTGTGCCCAATCCAGCAGTGATACTGTTTCAGATTCCATGCGAGGCAGAGTGGTTCACAGTAGTTGATCTGTCACAAGCTTTCTTTTCAGTACCACTTCACGAGGATAGTCAGTTTCTTTTCAGTTTAAAATTTTTAGATAAAGTCTACAGCTGGTGCAGGCTTACACAAGGGTATACGGAGTCACTATCCTTGTTTAATCAGATTCTAAAAAAGGACCTGGAGTCATTGGAATTGCCAGGCCAATCGACTCTTGTACAGTACATTGATGACTTATTGATTGCATCCAGAACAAGGGAAGAATGCAAACATGATTCGATTGTTCTGTTGAATCATCTGGGAGACTTTGGTCTCAAGGTCTCAACTGCAAAGCTGCAATACTGTCAGAAATCTGTCAAATACTTGGGTCATCAGATTGAGAAAGGGTTGAGGAGAACTTCCCGAGAAAGGATTACAATGGTTTTGCAGAGAAATCCACCGACTTCTCAGAAAGATGTGCGCATGTTCCTGGGAATGGTAGGATACTGTAGACAATGGATCCCGAATTTTGCTGAGATTGCCAAACCTTTACAACAATTGACACACAAGGGAGTTACAGACCCCATTACGCTAGATGAAGATCAGACGATGGCTTTCACTGAATTGAGAGAGAGTTTGTGTAGAGCTCCAGCGTTGGGAATGCCTGATTACACAAAGCCTTTCACACTGTTTTGTCATGAACGTGATGCTTGTTCTTTGTCTGTCTTGACACAGGTCCATGGAGGTGCTTATCGCCCAGTAGCCTATTTTTCAGCTACCTTGGACCCGGTTGCAGCAGCTTTACCAGGTTGTCTGCGAGCAGTAACCGCAGTTGGTCGAAGTCTTTCCCAATGTGAATGGGTGGTCATGGGATACCCAGTGACGGTAATGGTGCCACATTCAGTTGAAATTTTGCTGACAAGAACAAAAACACAACATTTGATGGGGGCCCGACTGACAAGGTATGAGACGAGTATATTGGGAGCTCCAAATGTTACTTTGAAAAGATGTACAGTGTTGAATCCAGCAACATTATGCCAAGCAATACTGTTGAAGTCAAAAAGGAGGAAGCTATAGAGCATGATTGTCTTGAGGTTACGGATCTTTGTACAAAGCCTAGACCTGATATCAGAGACACCCGACTAGAAGAAAATGATCAGATTGTTTTTGTTGATGGTTCATGCCTCAGAGGTGGGACGGGCACATTGAGAGCAGGGTATGCTGTGTGTACATTTACAGGAACCCTAGAAGCATCTTGGCTTCCTGGTGTATATTCAGCACAAGTGGCAGAATTGGTGGCTCTCACTAGAGCATGTTACATCTCTACCAGGCTGCGAGTGACAAGATACACAGATAGTCAATACGGATTTGGAATTGTTCATGATTTTGGTCAATTGTGGTCACAAAGAGGGTTCATGACCTCCAGTGGAACCCCAGTACGAAATGGAGACAGAATAAAAGAGTTATTGTACGCAATACAATTACCTGAAGAA
Organism: Pleurodeles waltl; assembly: GCF_031143425.1. Taxonomy (NCBI): domain Eukaryota; kingdom Metazoa; phylum Chordata; class Amphibia; order Caudata; family Salamandridae; genus Pleurodeles; species Pleurodeles waltl. The sequence goes on from NC_090437.1 coordinate 1,243,628,014, forward strand.
ATTGCTGTAGTAAAATGTAGTGCACACCAGAAAACATCAGACTACATTTCCTTAAGAAATGGATATGTGGATCAGGTAGCAAGATTTTGCACCCTGAACTGTATATCGTTCAAGGATAAGTGGGAACTAATGCAAGAAGAAGAGATCAGTTGTGCAAATTTTGCTCTAAAAGTAATTGACACCTTAGAGGAATTGAAAATGTTGCAAGAAAATGCAGACAAGGAAGAGAAAAAGCTGTGGGCAAAGCTGAAGTGTATACAAAGACCAGATGAGATCTGGGTATCTGAGGAGGGTCAGATGGTTCTACAAATTGTCTATTGTCTCCGATGGCTCGGTATTACCATGGTCAGGCACACATTGGAAGGGATGCCATGATTAGGTTGTTCAAGGTTGATTGGTTCAATCCGAAGTTTAGACAAGCAGCTGAGGCAGTGTGCCATAGATGTGTGATTTGTCAACAATTGAATGTGGGAAAAGGGACAGTGGTAAATTGTAACCCCATTGGAAGAGCAGGAGGACCAGTCAGCAGAATGCAATTGAATTTCATTGAAATGTGGTGGATTGAAGTACGTGTTGGTGATTGTGTGTGTGTTTAGTCATTGGATTGAAGCATATCCCACACGTAGAAATGATAGTCTCACAGTTGCAAAGCTACTGCTTAGAGAGCTGATACCAAGGTTTGGATTTCCGATCTCTTTAGAATCAGATAGGGGAACGCACTTCAATAACGAAGTGATTAAACTCTTATATGCAGCACTGAACATTGAACAGATGCTACATTGCAGCTATCGTCAGGAGGCATCAGGATTGGTAGAACAAATGAATAGTACCCTGAAATCAAGAATCGCCAAAATGTGCGCAGCCACAAATTTGAAATGGACAGATGCATTGCCTTTAGTATTGATGTCAATGAGAAATGTACCTGACTGGAAGACAGGATTGTCCCCACACAAGATTCTCATGGGAAGAGCAATGAGACTGCCAGCAATACCAGCCAATGCTCTAGTCAATATTACAGATGATATGGTGTTAGACTACTACAAGGGTCTAGCTGATGTGGTTCGATCTTTTTCTCAGCAGGTACAAGCCGTTACCCTGCCACTTATCCATGACCCAGGTCACAACCTGAGAGCTGGAGATTGGGTCGTGATCAAAAAGCTTGTGCGGAAATCCTGCCTAGAGCCACGTTGGAGAGGTCCATATCAAGTGGTATTGACGACTACCACAGCTGTAAAGTGTGCAGGATTGCCCAGTTAGATACATGCAAGCCATATGAAAAAGGTGGTGAGTCCTCAGGGTCATGAAGAAGTGTTGCTGAGAACACCAGCACCAGCAAAACAAATAATTCTACCTGAACCAGAGCCAGAAAAAGTTGAGCCGGAAGTAGACCCAGAATTGGCGGAAGAAGGATCAATCACCCCGGTTAGAGACGAGGGTGTGAAAAATCAAGAGGCAGAGCTTGAAGACAATGCAGCAGACGCGTTAAGAGATCCATGCACAGGAGAAGTGCTAACGCAAACAAAATGGACTGAAAAACAAGGAAACCCAGTGCCAGAGCCTGAGGGGAAAAGAGTTGAAGCAGGGCAAAGCAAAAGTGATCTGACTCCTCCTGAACCCATGGCAAGCCCATCAAAAGAGGGCACATCAGACAAGGTGAAAGAGAAAAGTCCGATCTTGAAGAGATTTCTGACAGAAGGTGTAAGAAAAGGGGATCATTGGCCTGAGTCTCAAATAGGCAAGAAAAAGGACTTGTAATAAATGAAACAATAGAAGAAGAACAAGATACCACAAAGAAAGATGAACTGAGTGATGGAGAACTGACAGGGGAAAGGAGGTTAAAAAGAAAGAGAGTGGCAAGTCGAAAGTACGCAGGACCTTAGTGGGCATACGCCACAACAAGTGACTGGCAGAACGAGTTTATGTCCTTTTGTTTTGACAGAGAAGTTTCGAATCAGTATTCTGATGCAACTTGAAGGAGAGAAACAATAGACTATGTTGCTGAATAAAGAAAGAGATTGAGATTACTGATTTACCGGAAAAGACATTGATAGCCTGATATGACAATTAAACCCTGGAGTTGACCAGCTGCTAACCGATTTTGACAAAGGAAGAGGCGGTCTTGTCGTGTGAAGTTAAAAGTGTGAAGAAAGAAGTATATTTTTGATTTTTGTGTTTCATATTAATTAAGAGTTGAAAACTTTGCTTTCTAATTCTTTACAGATCATGGCTAATTTAGATAATAACGTAAGGCATATTAGGTATTGTAGATATTTGAGTGTAGGAATGGGGATTGTGTTTGGAATATTGTTTATAATAATGATTGTGGGTATGTCAATTCATGAGATGAAAGAAGTAAGGGTTACATCTGTTCATGAAACTACTACACTAACAGCTATAGAGAAGTTTAAATTAGATGAGCAATATTTGCATGATTATACTAACGCAAAGGAAGAATTGTCTTTTAGTGTCTTTTATCGTTTATTGAGTAAGTATGTGGAGACAATGGATGCAGAAGATTGTCTTGTGTGCACGCAAATACCTTCCTCTGTGGAAGAAGGGGTTACTTATCATAGTCTACCTCCGACTTACGGTATAACTTGTAGTCTGTTACTAACACGTTTCTATAACCAGGAGTACATTCAGTACTTTTATTCAAATTATGAAATAGTATTTTCTTTCGTTCCTATAATTAGATATTTGAGTAAGATAGCTAAGGATCATGATATAGTATTAGTTAGAGGATTCTTTGAGCCTACATTAACATTTGGCACAGCTTATGCGCATTGTAACAATTTGACTTGCTTATTAACTCCCATGGAAAATAGCTTTATTGGGCATACTGATGATAGGAGAAAAGTATTGAAAGAAAAACTAGAAAAAGGATTAGAGAAAAGGAATTACAAAAATGATTATGCTTACACTGCTATTAAAACACAACGGAAGTTAGATTTATTTGCATTACATGTAGGGAAGCTTTGTATATATAGGCCAAAATCACGCACTGACACTTTATTTGTGGGAACGAGTGAATGTAGGCATGTGTTTTTGTTTCAGAGTAAATGGACATTCATGTTGAATGGTGCCGACCCTGTGATTCCTGGGATTTATTAAATTTGTGGACTCAATGCTTATTACCATCTTCCAAAGGGATGGTATGGGACATGTTACTTGGGAATAGTATTCCCTAAAATCTATCAAATAGATGATTTGAAGAAGATACCGAAAATGACTGAGTTACATCGAATAAGACAAAGAAGAGAAACACCGTCTGCAATAGTAGGGCATATTTTTGGAACAGTAATTCCTTCAGTAGGAGTTATATTAAATGCAAACAAGATACGAAAGTTGTCAACTATAGTAGGTAATATGTTAACTAACTTTACAGGAGTTATATTATTACTAAACACTGAGTTAGCTGCGAATAGAGCTATGACGCTTCAAAACAGGCTTGCTTTAGACATAATATTGGCGAAAGACGGAGGAGTCTGCAAAATGATTAATGAAAGGCACTGTTGTTTATATATTCCTGCAAATGAGAAAGAAGTAAAAGAATTGCTTACTAATTTAACTAATGCAAGTAAGGATTTGAAGGAGTTGAAAGAACCAGGGGTTTGGGAAAAAGTAGGAAATGGATTTGCAACACTAGGCAATTGGTTTAGTCAAATTTGGGGTGGGATATTGTAGAAAATTGTTCAAGGAATATTAATTGTGATCACTATTATATTAGGATTATGGGGGGGTGCAAATTATAGCACAAAATTCAATTAAAAAGAGCTAAGAATAATCAGAGGAGGGAAGAACCACCCAGAAGAAGAATCTATAGGGAAAATAGAAACAGAAGAGACCAAAATTTAACTGAAAGTAACTTGTAATGTTTGACTGAAGAACGGTGTGATTACATATTTAGTCATTAGAGGAGGGACTGTTGCAGCTGATATGCTAATATGAGAATATTGTAATGATTTGCGCATACTTACTAATGAGAAAATTTGACATTTGATTAACAGTAATTGAAAATAACGTGTAATGTGCAAAATGTGCCCACGGGGAGTGGTCACCATCTGTGTTAACAGTACTAAATAATGTGAAAGTTTAATATTATGTATTAATATGCTATAATGAAAGATATAAATTTATGTTATGATGCTTCGTATTCTTAACTTAGCTAAACCAGAGGCCTAGTCGGCGCTGGGCCGTGCTTGCTTAACGTGGAGACGCAATGAGCTGCCGAAGACTGGAACTGGAGAAAAGGACCTTGAACTGTACAGAGTTCAAAATTGAGCACTGCTAGAAAAATCTGCAAACTCACCAGCGGACAGGAGACGATCAGAACAAATTGATACAATTATGTGTAGAGTAGGCTAAATATACTTTCCGAGGACTTGAACAATGGAGCTACAGACTAAGAGCTGGGGGCAACAATTTCGTTACCCGAAGAGCCAGATGATGTTCTCATCGACAGAAGAACCAATCATGTTAATGGAACTTGACTCTCAAAGTAACGCAGACAAGTGGTAAACAAAAACTATAGGTTAGAGTCATAACCCCTGATAAGGTTGACCAATGGGCAAATTGTGGGACGTACTGAGAGACCCTAATAGAAATCAGGAAATCAGGAGAAATCAGAACGGAGAGGCGAAAGTTGATGACGTCAGGAGACGCTGTCCGAAGTGCTGAAAATTGGGCTTGCTTCCTGTGAGCCCAAGCCTAGCTGATGACTGATGACCTGGGGACAAAGACTGACTCGTTGCTGATCTATCTTGGAAAGGTAGCTATAATTCAACTGACTAATGTGTGCTTTTCCTTCTAGGTACCAAATGCGCTGTTTTAAATCTTTTTCTCTTTTAGTTAGATTTTCCCAAATTACTGGTTTTTGACTAAATTGTTTTCGCATGAAGACCCACATGCTGATACTAATTTGAGATAGGTAGGCTGACAAGGGTGACTAATGGTGACTTTGACTTAGACTGACTGACTCATGCTGCTGAATTATTCAATGCTCATGAATTGCTATGCTTAGATTAATGTTGGTCGCACATTAATAAAATTTTGGTAATTCTTTGCTCATGTTGCTAATAAAGTTTGGTAATCATGGTTTTGTTGAATAAAGGTTTTGATTAGAGTTGTAATTAATAGGGAATAAAATGAACTAACCTTCTTATGAGTGATGGTATTTTCTTATTAGATTAGCCTTTGATATTATTTGTTGACTGAAATTTATTATTTTGGATGTTTCTTACTCACAATCACTTGACTAGGATACCCTGTGCAATCCAAAAGATTCATCGACCTATACGCGTCCCCTTGTAAGTTTACTTACTAAGGACAAGGCGCGCTAGCAGTGGCGTAGCAGAAATCAGACAACAAAGAATTGGTCCTTTTCAGTAGATTTGGAGAGTCATGCTGCATGATAAACCAGCTGACAGAACATAAAATTTCTGATGCAATCCCTCCTTATCTTCATTTTTCTATTCAAAGTCATCTTCTGTGTTAGTCTCTAATTCAGAGACATTTGATGATGAAACAAATTGCTTAGCAGGCTCAGTTGCATCCATAGAGAGCACTTTAGATGATGAAGATGGCTAAAAACCATGGGATTTAGTATGTGTTGATATCTGTGACTGAAGTATCTCCTGTCTAAAAGTCAAGGGTGTTTTTCATTACAGTTTTGATCATTGCCCTTAGCCCCTTCTTTTTCCTTTTCATCACGTGGTTCAGTGCTTGCCCCCACCCCTTTCGTACCTCCACTTTCTTAAATGTTACAGTGGCTAGACCATGGGTTGGTCTATCCCCAATCCCAATTCTAGCTGTTTCATCTCTGCAAATCAAGGCTGGACTTGGTCTGTTAAGCGTAAAGTGTAGAGGGGCCATTTCATCTAGGTCCGGCTGACTAAAACATTGCTCTGACTGATAATTTGTGTATTGTATGTATCTTTGTGGACAATCTCAAAGAGATGACAGTGCCTTTTAGTAGAAAAATGGATTGTACCTGTACATTATTTGGGCACTCTCCTCATTAATCCCTAGTCTCTTCAACCCCAACCTGTTTCTGCTGCTCCTGTTTCAACTGATCACCACAGTCGAGTTTAGAGCATGAGGGCGTACCCTCAGAGTGACCCTTGAAGAAATCCTTGAGCACCCATGGATCAATGACAGAATATCAGAAACACAAATATTGTGTGGACACCATATTGTTTCAAAAATCACAAGGACAAGAAAATTGAGAAGGTAAGTGCAAATAGGTAAGTATAAATGTACTATTCTTAACTCTAGATTTGCATACCTTGAAAATATATGTCATCAAGGTACATATATGTGGAATTATATATGGTAAAACTTTACTTACACATAGAAAATCACCTTAACAACATTTGCTTCTCTGGAGGCGTTCAGGTGATGGGAGGTCGTGATGCTTCCCAACAGGCTTGGTGGTACATAGCTCTTAATGTGACACCTCACCACTTCCACAGCCCTTCATGTTTGTGAGTAATTCACAAGCAATACTAACTGGACCTCCACAAAATGCCAAGCACCAGAGGGAGAGAGTGGGGAGTGGTTGGGCATTCAAACCACAACTTTCAAACAGGTAGAGCAGCAGCATGGGGGACACGTAGCTTTAATGGACACAAGAGTGATACGTTGCTTGGCTCATTCCGTTTCTTCTTCAAGATTTCTTCAATATCTTCTTCTTTTCAGCCTTCTTAAATTTACTTTCACCTAAACCTACCCTTTATCACACGTATCCACAGTATACACTACAATTTTAAGGAAGACATTGCAGGGACAAGGCAACTCTAACCCACCACCCCACCCCTTCACCCCCATCTCACAGCTTCAAGCAGCCATCTTGTGGTGACAATGGGCTGCTTTCGTCTTACAGTGAAAATAGCTGTGGGGCTAGTCAAAGTAGATACATGCCAAAACTAAATGTATGTATGTACCACTATCATATGCTAGGCACCCTAGTAATAGATGTGACTTATTTAATGTATTTAAATATATTGCTCTTTCCTGTCAAAAGAATTGTTAACATGTTCACCTGCAGGTTTAAAAGCAGACTAAAAACTAGAATCATATTTCACGTCTAGAATGTGTACAGCATTCTGCATGCGTATTCACATTTCATTGCCTGAAATGATTCTGTGGCACAGAAAGTAAGCAAAAGAATGTTGATTCTCCTTTTAATTTTGGTCATACATCGATTGCAGAAATAAACAGTACTACAGTTCAAAATAATTTTGAATTTGAACCACTTTTTACCTATAGTTATAAAATCACCATGTCATGTGCACAGAACATTCAGGTCAGCAGAGGGTGTGTGCTGACTAATGAACCAATATGATGCTACGGAGAGTGCCTGTGCCCACACTGATCGTTCAGTGTAAAAGTCCCAGAAATGCACTGTCATATTTATGATGTAATGGGACATGTCCTCTATGGTTCCACTAGAGTGTTAAGATTTGAACTACAGTCAGTTGCTGTGAAAGGTGGCTGAAGCATGTCACTTTGGAAGGTTCATTAAAGAAGCTTTAAGGAAATGTCCTCTCTCTATGACTACTGTCTTTATATACAACAATTTGGCAACAATTTGCCAGCTTTCCACATGACAACCTGCCAAGTGACATTTGTGTAATTATCCTGTGCGTGTGGAACAAGGTAACAATATGCTTGTGAGGGAATCCTGAAACCCTGTCTTCAGAGCAAGATAGTGATATTCATTGAAATGAATCGGTAATTCTGACTTCTACCAGGTACTTTTTTCTCATGTTTGTGCCAACCCCGGTGCTCATCATTAGACCTGCGCTTTCTTCAGTCTGTGGCTAGTAGCGTCAACCCAGCGCCTCACCAAAGGCATCAACCCTCATCCGCTTTGTGGCAAGCAAGTTATTGCAGCGCAGACCTGAGCCGTTTCATTTTTTCTACATTTTTGGAGTAACGTGTTCTGCCGGCGCAAGGCTAGGCGCACAATACGTGTCGTCGTTTTCATCATGTGGGCAGTAAGCGCAAGGTGACAAACATTCAAACTGGTGAATGGGTGAAAGTGACAGTGGTTGTGTTGGAAATGTATATTCAAATGTGAAGGTCCATACAAGGTACAACAAGTTTTTGATTGGTATGTGGTGTTGGAGAATGGTGATAAATGGAACAGACGGAGAGTGGCTTATACTAGAAAGAAGAAAGGTGTGGAGTCTTAGATGTGGAAAGTAATGAGGGATTTAGTGGGTTTATGATGATGGATGATGACGAGCGATGGTATAAGTGAGGATGATGATAATGAAAATGCAAAGGAAGGTGAAAGAATAATAGGTCATGCGTAGAGAGATAGGAAACCTCCTGCATATTTGGAAAGTAGGGAGAACATTTTCATTGTATCTTAAAGAAAAAAATATGTATTAATATTTATATATTTTATGTAGCATACGTTTATGTTATTTTTATTATATTATACATGATTGTTTCATTCTCTCTTGTTTATTCAAAATATATTCACACTTGGACTTTGCTTAATTGGTTAAGTTACATGTGAATGTGCGTTACAACCTATACATTCTTGTTTATATCTTGTTGTTTTCATATTAAGGAAGAAGGATGTGTAAATTTATGATGTAATGGAACGTGTCCTCTAAGGTTCCACAAGAGTGTTAACATTTGAACTACAGTCAGTTGCTCTGAAAGCTGGCTGGAGTATGTCATGTTTGGCAAGTTGATTAAAGATATTTTAAGGAAATTCCCTCTCTGTATGACTTCCGTCTTTGTATACAACATGTATCAACACCTGAGCAAATTTAGGGCCATATTTACTAGGGCCCTGCCTTGCTGTATTGCCTTGCCCCAGCCGGAAAGGGCAGAAATGTGCTGTCTCTACAAGATACAGTGCATTTTTGTCTTCTCCCCCTGCGCTCGGGCACAAATGGCTGCCATGTGCCAATGCAGGCACCCTTGCACTATGGTGCAAGGGTGCGGGGATGATTGTTTTAGTGCAGGAAGGTACACCTTCCTGTACAAAAACAATCAATGGAGGCAGTTTCCTCCTTCTATATGTGCTTCAGAATGCAGCACATATAGAAAGAGGAAAAAATGGGGAGAAATAATATCATTTCTACCTGTTGCACCTCCCTTGCACCACTCCTGGGGAGGCGTAAGCTTAAGACACAGTCCCAGGTTTACAAAACCTTGTAAATCTGGGAATGCATCAAAATCCATGGGTGTTGCATGTGAACATCTACCGCAAAACATATGGAACGCCTCTATGATGAAAAATAAGGCAATGCAATGACTCACTCCATATCTACAAACCATGTAAAGCTGTGGAAAGTGGTTTTGCGTGGCCTTGTAGATAATGTCAGGCAGCCTGCTCCACCAGTGCACCTAAAAAAGTGATGCACCGGTAGTGCAGGCCACCTGTAAATATGGCCCCAAGTGCGCAAAAACAGGCACATCTTGATCAAGATACAACCCCATATGTAGTAATTTTACTTATGGGTAAATCTCCTTTGAGTGGCAAGGTTTTGGGTATTTCATGTGGTTAACACCCCCAAACTTGCATGTACCAATATTTTTCCACCCTGAAAACAGTCACAGATTTACTCTTGGCAAGGTGGAGGACAGCAAATACATTTTCAGGATGGTAAAGTGTATAGAAAATGCCCGAAACTGATGGCAGTATAAAGCCACGGGTCATGCCATGGATACAAATATGTCCTCTGTGGAGAAACAAAAAAAAAATGAATTGCAAAAGTAGTATTGTATTTTATTTTCCTATACAGAAATTAACATGTTACATTTCTATATGGGTGAATATTTGTACATGAAAATACATCTGGTAAGCTACATCAGTTACAGGCTCCCTGTAGCGCTCCAGGAATTCTCTCTAAATTACAAAAGTCAGGAATGTACTCTAAATGCTTGCAGAAGCATATTCTACCTTTTTCCAAAGTATCGGGCCCATTGAGCCCTGTGAACAGTGCTATCCTGTGGAGCAGTGGTTGGACACTGCTGGTGATTTTAGCAACTTGTAACTTACTGTAATATTTATTAACAAAGTTCATTCCATAGAATATATTTCCCAAACATTAAACACAACATAGCAAGTTTGCATAGATATGTCTGGCCCTCGATTTCAAGGTATGTGGCTCTGAGTTCAAATTTAAAATCTTGGGCCCTCATTACAAGTTTGGCGGTCAGTGGACCACCACGGTGGAGATTGTGGTTGCACCACCGTGGGACTGGTGGTATAGACCCCCATATTATGAGTGCTGGGAAGGCACCTGCAGAATACAGTCAAGTTTCCGTCTGGACCGCCAGTGTGGATGGACCGCTGCTGCCGATGGAAGGCCCCTTCAGTCCGGCGGTCAGATAGTTTCCACCCACCGTATTGCAAGGTTGCACACCTCCAGGACTTCCGGGGCAGTCCAACCTCCACAAAAACCATGGCAGAAACTAACAACATAAAAGGAAGCACCCACCTTCTGGAACACAGGCATGTCCGTAGGCACCATGGCACGTGAATTGCAAGTCTTTCCAATCATCCTGCTGGCCATTGACATCCAGGACCAGCAACACTGACATAGACACCAGCCATAAGTACCCCATCCTAGTACACACTGGAGGGAAGGACATTAGTACACACACACACGCACAAACACACAATCACAAAACATACATGCGCAAGGAAAGCCAGGACAAGCTATGTAGCACCAACACTGTGCCGTTGTAGATAAATATTATTGGAAATATCAAAATTCCTAGAAAATAAACATTTACAAGATGCCACAAGGCCCAGTGTCTCTTTGTCCAAATGTCCTGGGCACACTGGACATTTGTGAGGACTGCCCAACTTGACTCCTGACTGCAATGTGCAGACCTCCACAGTGCATCGATGTGGTATGTAGGCACCTCAGGGATGGGGGAGTATGGGGGTGTGATCAGGGTTTGGAAGGGGTGTCCTTCCTCTTCTTATCAGGCTTCCCCCCTTACTGTCCTGCTGTTGTCTTTGTCCCTCTTTCCTGCCTTCTTAGGTGTGATGGCGGTGGAAGCCACCACAGTAGGGGACCCAGATGGAGTGCTACCAGAGCTGGAGGTGTGAGGGGCAGGTGTGCCTGTCGTGCCAGCACTGCAGACTGCTGACTGTGGGGCATGGCTCAGTCCAGAGGAGGACATGGAGGTGGAAGGTAGGAGTCTGGTAAGGGTAGCAGGGCGTTTGGGGGGAACAGGGACTGGAGTAGGAGAGGGGAACAGGGAAAACTCATGCAGGAATCTCTTTTTAGGGGCAGCGGGTAGGTCATGGGTTAGGTGTTTGGGAGTGGAGGGAGAGGGGATGGTTGATAGGTGTGTACGTGGATATGGTTTGGGTGTTGGTGTATGGGTGTATGAAATGTGTGTGCTGGGTGTGTGTTGGGTGGCTGAGTGTGGGCGTAAATGTGTACTGGGAGGAGGAGCAGAAGAGACACAGGGAGATGGCAGGGGGATGTGTGAGTGAATGTTGGGGTGGTGTGTACAGGTAGGGTGGAAGTGCTTCATGTGGTTGTGTTGATTGTTGTGGTGCTTACGGATGTGGTGTGTGGGGTGCATGCATGGGGATCAGCTGTTGTGGTGATGGTGACAGTGACAGGACATGTGTCTGGGCCAGGGACTGATGATGTGGTGTCTGCATGTGTGAGTGGCGATGTGACTGTGAAGGGGGAGCTGGTGGGGGAGTCCTGGTAGGTAGTGGATGTAAGTGTGTGCATGTCTGAATGGTTGGTGTGTGCATGGCGGTGGCGGCGTTTGTGGTGCATGTGAATGTCCTTGCTCTCTGGATCTGTTGGTGGGGATGCATGCTGGTATGAAAGGGTGCTTTGGATGGGAAATGGGAGAGGGATGTGGGAGTGGGAACAGGTAGTTGGAGGTGGGACGGAAGAAGGAACACTGGCTGCCATCAATGAGGAGGCCAGAGCCTGAAACGTTCTCTGAAGAGCAGACAGGGCACCATGAGTGCCTTCCAGGAATGCATTTAACTGTTGCATCTTCACCTTTGCCAGATGATGCTGTTGCACACAAAGACAGAGGAGCAGAGGGATGGAGGGTGGGACAGTGAGAGACAGGGTGGGAGGAGGAGAAACAGGGGGCAAGTGATCAATGCCAGCACAACAGCCACATACTAGTCACTAAAACATACTCCAGTGCCACATCATTACATGCCATGCCTTCACACACACATGTAACTGCAGTAAAGGCCCATGTGTGCCACCTCAATCACACTCATGAGTTTCACACATGCTGACACACATTCAATCATGTACAGGATGAAATCCATACCCTCAACACATGTCTTACCCACCCCATTGGCTCATGGCTCCATACAATCACTAGACCCTAAATTTCTACTCTATGGGCGTTTGGAGTCATACTTACACAGCCACATAACCCAAGCACACATAGCTGCATGATGTGAAAGCTCAAACTTCGCAGACTACACATACACCACATGCCAGCAGGCAGCAGATAGGGATATGGCCCCAGCAACACTGATAGGATAGTTTGGAGTACAATATGTGTGGACTCCAGAAGCAGGAACCATGTCCCCAACTAAGACCTGGCTGATGTACTACACAGATGCCCTGTCATCGATGCCACTTAGCAGTGAAGGTAACCCCAACTCACATCCTGCATGGCATTTGAACACATGTATGTAGCACATCTGGCATCAATGTGTCCCAAGCCTAGTCATACAGTAGCTACCTAACACACGTTCCACAGCCTTCACACACTGCACAGGCTGCACCTATCCCTCACCACATAACATAGGTACGAATGTGAACTCACCCCCTTGTGGCTGCTGTGCTGCCCTCAAAAACCCATTCACCTCAGGGTACACCACTGCCAAAATGCAGGACATAAGGGGGAGGTCAGGGTCCGAAGGGCACCCCTCCCTTGTTGGGAGGGGCATCCCCAGCTGGGCCTCACCGGTCTTCCTCTCCCAGGGTCGCAGGTCCTCTCACCGCTTCCTTCAGTGGATGCCCCGCCGAGCATGGATCCCCAGGGTCCGCACTTGCTTGGCAATGGCACGCCAGATCCCCTTCTTTTGATGCGCGCTCACCTGCATGGATAACAGAGAGAAAAGGAGACAGTCATGTAGCGTGGAATCTTAGGGACTGCACTGGACACAACACATCCCCTGAACAGACGCACGTTTCAACCTTCCAATTGTCCTCACAGCCAACAGCCAGGTCTTTCCATAAGTCACTCATCCTCGTCCCAAGGCCCCCATCCACATTTGTACCACTCACAGACAGTACAATCATAGTGCACTCACCTGCTGCCCTGGTGCCCCATACAACTGGGCATAGAGGGGTAGGACACCCCCCACAAGCTTCTCAAGTTCCGTCTGTGTGAAGGCTGGGGCCCTATCCCCTGCAGCACGTGGCATCTTGTCTACCAGTGGCAGAACACAGCAGCACACGCAGTGGAGGTATACTCAGAAGGCGTGCTAGGAGTCAAGTGAACATGAGCACATAAAATGGTGGCCACGGCCGCTGCGGACCTCACCGTCACTTCCGGTGGTGATCGTCATTGGCTCACGTCTCCCATAGACAACCATGTTAACCAATGAGGAGTTGCACGGCGGTTGCGACTGCCTACCACCAAGACGTGTTACACCAGTGGAATTCGCTCACTTCCATCTGTCCTGTGCATGCAGGACAGGCGGCTGCCATTTTACTACTACAATGTGTACAGAGGGGGTTTACGAGGTGCATCATGGATGTTTAACAGTGACCTGTGCACAGCTCTGCTGCATCCACACAGTCCTTCATGCACATAATGATTGCCACTCCCTCCTATTCCCAGGTATAGTGGAAGAATGATGGGGAGGAATGCTCCTGTCTACAGGCCCCTGGTCGATCTTGCCAGGGTAGTGAGGATCTGGGCCATGGTGTCCTGGGTTCAGTGGTATGCACCCAGGACCTGGTTGAGGGCCTACTGGCCAGTCTGTTGTTGCTGCTGCCCCCTCCCTTGGACCACAGATCCCCTCCCACTAGCCCTGGTTGCCTGTGTATGTGCCCCTGGCCCACTCCCAGTAGCACAAACGTCTTCATTGTCTGGGGCGGGTGCCCTTGACTCAGGTCCTTGTACTGTGGGGCACACCTCTAATTGAATTGTCCCTGAGGCACAGGTTTGGGGAGGAGGGGCTAGCTGTGATATAGTAGCCACACAGGAGGGTGAGTCCGGGGTGTCTAGGTTGGGGCTGCTGGAGGTGGACTGGCCGGTCACCCCAGATGGCCCAGGCATTTCATCATCCTCCAGACATCCACTGGGGCCTTCATCCTGGGAGGGCTGTCTGACCCTGGCATCCTCTGCTGACTGGCAGTAGCAGGGTTCGCTGTGGATGGAAAAGGTGAGAGTTATTATGTGGAAATGTCATTGTAGTATCATGGTGTGCCCCCTGCAGTGGGTGGAATCGTCAAGTCGAAATGGCAATGACATTTTCAGCAATGCTGTCACTGCATCGTGAATGGCCTTTGGGCCATGGTTGTCATGTAAATTGTAGTTGTGGGTTCGCTGTTTGACATTGCTGTAATTGGCATTGATAGTGAGGTGGTGTTGGCCAGCAGTCTGGGTGGGCTGTGGGATGCATGTCCATGCAGGTGCACTATTGTGAGGTGTGAGTGTGACTCGGATCCGGCATGCCTAGTGACGGATTGTGGGAGTGGTAGTTGAAGAGATAGTGAAGGTTTAGCATGCATTGTGCGGGGTGGGTGTGTGGATGGTGGGAGACAGGTGGTGTGGCATGCAGAGTAGGACGGTGGGGTGACAGTGTGGGGTGCATTATTATGGTGTGTGATATGATGGGGAGTGGTAAGTGCTCGGGAGGCATGCAGGACTGGTTTTGTTAGTGCTTGGGGGGGTGTAGGTTCCTTACCAGTATCAATCCCTCCAATGATTCCTTCCAGGCCCTCAGGATGCATGATGTCCAAGACCTTCTCCTCCCTGGTTGTCAGGTCAAGGGGAGGAGGTGGGGGTCCACAGCCAATCTTGTTGAGGGCGATGTTGTCCCTGGACGCCATGAAATGGACCTTCCCCTTGAGGTCGTTCCACCTCTTTCTGATGTCCTCCTTTGTGCGTGGGCAGCTGCCCGCTGCGTTCACCCTGTCTACAATCCTCTTCCATAGCTCGGTTTTCCTGGACATTGATGTTTGCTGTACTTTTGCTCCCATCAGTTATGGCTCAACTCTGACAATCTCTTCCACCATGACCCGCAACTCATTGTCGGTGAAGCGTGGGTGCTTGTGGCGTAACATGTTGTGGGAGTGAGTGCATTGTGTGGATTCTTGCTCTATGTGCAGTGGTTCGTGGGTCGTATATCTATGGCTTGTGGTGATATTCTCTAGGGTTTGCGGGAGTGTGAGATGGTGTGTATTATAGTGCACAGGTGTGTGTGGCATGTGTATATGTTTCAGGTGGGGTATTCGGCCTGTCCATTCTGATGTTATCTTCTATTGGCGGTGATTTTCTAGCCCACCGCATGTTCCGCTGTGCTGAATTGTGAATCATAATATTGCGGGCAGAATGGTGTCAGCCTGGCAGGCCCGGCAGTTGGACAGTCACTCTTTCGCCGTCAGTAGCACTGGCGGCGTTGGATTTCTGGCTGTGTTTCGTTGGCTTGGTGTTTGTGTCTGGTAATTTGGCAGACAATGTACCGCTAACAATGGTGGGATGGTGATGGGATTTTGCATGGCGGTCTTGCCTGAAGACCGCCAAACTCGTAATGAGGACCTCAGAGTGTCTGAGAGCCAGAGGATGTGTTTTAGTAAAGTAGTCCAAAAATAGTGGGAACCCAAAAAACATACATATCAAACTGCCAGCGTCAAGATTAAATGAAAAAATGATGAAATTACTGTATCAATAGCTTTGGAACCCCTTCACGCAATTATTTGTGTTTGGTACACACATGAACCCACACTTTCAGAAATGACAAAAGTTACATTTGCATTTGTCAAAGTGTTTACTCACACAAAGGATTTGGTGTGAGAAAATCTTTTCTCATCGAAGAGGAGTGGGAGTTCAAGGCTTGAACTGCTCAGTCTGTATACATCCACAAATGTCATGTTTGGGGGTATTCCCAAACTCCTATCTGACCCCTGCCAACCCTGGAAAGGGTTGGACATTTACTTCTGAGAATACAGAAGCAATACCTTTCAGGGTGGAAAGCAGACTGAAAAAATGAGTGGGGGCATAGCTTACAGGATTTCTCCACAGGAAAAAAATATTTCTGTTAGGAGAAAAAGAAGTAAAATGAAAAAGTACAAATGGACTCCTCCAACTGTTGCTGGTTTCCAGGAATACTTCTGTATACATTTTGCCAGTTTCTGAAAGTTGTAATTCTACACCCATGCGAGGTTGCAGACATATAGGTGAGAATTTACACCTTTCCTTGGGAAATTTGTCTTTGCTGTACAGTTCTGAGAGTCTACTGAGAGTTTAGGGATAAATGTGCTGCTCAGCATTCGAACAAATACTAGCTAAGAACCCAATTGGTGTCACTACTGTGTGAGGGTAGTGTACATGGTAGAGATATTGCAGTAGGCTGCACATACTTTATCCCACAAGAATGTCAAACTGCAGGAGCCCATATCCAAATAATGGCCGCTCACAGCCAACACTTTCCAATGGTATTCAAGGACTCAACTGAATCCAACTGAGAGCCAGAAAACAAGTTGAAAATCCAACCAAGGCCCACATTACATAGAAGATGCACTGTACTTGTTTGTGGCATGGTGCCCCTTTAAGCACGTGCACCAGGTGCAAACAGGGACACTGTGCCCTATTACGATCAAGGTACTGCCCCTGCGCAACAGCAAAGTTGTGGTGCTCTGGGACAGTGTATTCTACAAAATACAGATCGGCTGCTTCAAAGCTATTACATGTTTCTCTGTGCCTGCACCTTAAAGAGGAGTCAGAGATCCCCCTGCAGGCAGATGTAGTGATTGACTGACCCCGCCTATGAAGGATACCTGGGGGATCCATGGGACCCCCTTTACCTCCTCCAGAAAGCTGCCCTCAGGGGTGCAATGACAGTGTGCCACCTTTTTGTTGCGCACTTTTATTGGGTGCTAAGGTCAGGTTTGCCACTGCTTTGATAATACGACGTGGGTGTAGAGGCAAAGTGATTCTCTTATTTGCATGAGAAACACCTTATGAGGATAGCTAAGGTGCTACATGTGCACAAGCACTATTAGTATTAATTAACGGGCTGCACAAGTGTCTGCAGACCCTTCGGCATCATCATAGTGCCCCAGGGATACAAGAAGCAGACACACAGTCCCATTGCAACCCCAGGGCACTAAGGCCCAGATTTAAGAGGGCCTAGCACCTCCTTGCGCCACATTACAGTACAGATGTGTGTCTCTGACACAGCGAAAAGGTGAATACTGGCACTTAAAGGATCTGGGGCCACATGTACGAAGATCTAGTTTTGCAACTCTCAAACTCGAGTCTTAGCGACTTGCAATATGTGAGTCGCAAAACCAGATTTCCGACAGTGTCAGTGACACTGTCTGGGATTCGCAATGGGGTCGCAAAAGGTCGATATTTGCGACCCCATTGGGAATGGCGGCACTCACAGGGATGGTGGCCTGCTGGTATCAGCAGACCACCATGTCTGTGACTGCTTTTAAATGAAGCAGTATTTTTTTTTCATGCAGTCCGTTTTCCTTAAAGGAAAAGGGAATGCATTTAGAAATAAAAATGAATATTTTTTTTTCATTTTTTCAGAGCAGGCAGTGGTCTGTGGGACCACTGCCTGCTGTGAAAAATATGTTTTCACTTGCATTCACAATGGGAGGGGGTCCCATGGGGACTCCTTCCCTTTTGCGAATGGGTTAGCCCCAAATTGAAAATGGTGCTAACTGTGATAGTTTTGCGACCTTCCTAATACCAAATCGCAAAACCCAAACTGCGATTCAGTAACAAGTTACCGAATCGCAGTTTGGGCTTTGTACATCCCTAAAATCTTTTTTCGAGTCGCAAACGGGCCGGTTCTGCGAATTGGCCCCTTTGCGACTAGAAAAATACTTTGAACATCTGGCCTATGGTCTGGTACTTACTACAAGTGCAGATAGGAAAGTGTTGCGTCCACTCCACGACCCGGACAATTTTTTTTAATTGCTCTGGGAACAGCTACATTGAGAATCTTTCATCCTTTCTTAACAGCTTGCTCTTTTGAGGCATTGTTAAAAGGGGTTTTCTAAAGCACAAGCCATAAGCGCACACACGTAAAGACCAATGCATGAAATTAAATTGACAAATATGGAGATAAGAGCCACTGGATAGAATTTGATGCTTTCAAATAAATATATGCCAATAAAAAGAAAATATTCAGTGATATTTTTCATTTCTTCACATTCGGATTCAGATGCTTTTAAAATATTTCGCTTCGATGCATATTTCTTCACCAGAGCACTCTAATGACCTTACCCAGCATCACAAATAAAGGTTGTACAGCTCAGGTTTTTCAATTGGCTTGTATGACTGCACACCGTGGGACATTTACCTCGTTTCTGAAATCCTAAAAATTCCCAAAAGTCTGTAAAGTGTGGGGAAACAACAGCATAAAATTAGTGGGACATGAAATTTGATGGAAATGGCTTTACTCAGGCAGTAAAAGGGTTGAAGTGGTGGGCTGTTAACATGGCTGTTGATTAGAAGCATTCAGCAATGAACACAATGAGCAGGCTGAGAAGGTTTGAGCCTCATTAAAAGGCCTGATAATGGAGGCGTGAAGTCTCTGCCACTCATCCCACCCTCTCTTCAGGACCTTACGTGCCACCTGCCACAGCAAAGGTTTTTCCACTTAAGCCTTTTGTTTAAAGCCCAGACGCTTACTTTGGTTGGAGCTGGCAAGGGAGGGTGCTTTTGATGGCGGGATTTGACATGTGTGCTTCCAACACCTAGAATATGTATTTTATTTGCTATATTTTTATTTTACACATTGTTTTTGGCACATAAGGGCATCAGGTCGCAAGAGGTGTGTGCTATACTTTAGATTTACGCCCTCGCTGCAACATATTTGTCGATTCAACGAAAATTCCAAGGGTAGCGGAAGTGACATCTACCGCCTTTGACCTTAATGATGTCACAGGAAGTGACCCTTGATCCTGAGTTTTTTCAGTAAGTCATTTGACGTCCTTAAAGTTGAAGACATCACAGTAGTTGACACTGATGAAGTACTATTATGACTGCATGGTTAATATAGCAACACAGACAAAGGTGTATTTGAGAAACCACCTATTTTATGGTGCTGACTTGATCTTTGAAAAGTTCTGGAACCTAATACTGTCCTTCAATTGCAGTGAGCAACAAAGCAAGAAAGCAGGCCTTTACCAGAGTGGCCCCATTCCCCCAGATCATTATTAAAAGAATGTGGTGAAATAGCGCATTTTAAAGCACTATGTTCACATAACTTTTCAAAAAAGCCATAGGCTCTGGGAAGGAACTCATTATATTTTCAAACCCTTTCATGGTGTGCCAAGTCAAAGAAACAGGGTGCACCTTGAAGTTGACTGCATTTATTCAAAATGTCCTATGGATGCAACAATATGCTAAAAATGACCTCTATTGTGTCAGGGCTATCATTTTGTCATGGGTGCCTCCATATGCCACGGATGCCCCTAATGTACCAGTGGCAGAAATGGATAATCTTTTCCCATATATCAGGTTGTCATCCTTTGTGCCAAGAAATACCTCCATTGTGTTGATACCCACAAGCACACACACAACATACATTAGCTGCTACCAGGGTCTCATTCCAGCTTAGTTGTGCTTCCTTTTTTATTGAACTACTAGTGAACAATACAATTTTATTCACTATTGGTATAAAACAAAAAGACAGAAATAAGAAGTGCAGTCTCCCCTAAGTTTTGGCACCGATGTTACTACTTTTGAGGATGGGGCTGCAAGCACAGTGCCAAGAGTTGCTAGGTGCATAGCTGCGACCCCCTAGTAACCTCCTAAAAATGTCCATGAGCACTCGCTACTTTCCTATAGGCCTAGGTCCAGCAGCACATGAAAACAACAAGAGATTTTCTGACAGGATTCCCGAGCTTCCCAGTTCTCCCAGAGCTGGGAAGGTGAAGTATGTTCCTGCCTGGTGATGGTTTAGGAGTGAGAGGCCTTGAAGTTGTTTTGCGAGTCAACATTTTAAGCAAAGCCTTAGCTGATAGGACAAATCAAAAAGTTGCAAGTTGCAACTGTTATTTTCCCCTCGCTTTAGCAGCCTAGAAACGTCAAAGCAGTTTCTATTTTCAGCAGAGGAAAATGTCCTGCTTCCTCTGTTCCATGTGATGCCCTTTACAGCCTGAGCTCAGGGGTCACTAGGACCAGGCCAGGGGCAACAGGAGGCAAACCAGGGGTCGCAACTGCAACCGATGTTGACCCCTAAATGACATCCATGCACTAGAACTGGCCCTCTAATCCTGATTTTGAAGCAAACTATCTCATGTGTCTGAAGCAGGACTTTGAATTTTGCAGAAAGGTTTCCCCTTCACTCTGCACAATGTAAAAATCAGATTCAATATGAAAGAAAAAATGCTTGAAAAGAGAGAAACGTGGCGCATAAACTCTACTATGCATGTCATGCCTCGTTCAGAGCAGGAAAACTAGGAATGGTGCGATAATAGAGCACCTGGTAAATAAGGCACTAAACAATGTTGGAATTTACCGCGTGCGCAGCTGCTACCATGAATTGCAGGGGGCAGCTAATGAGGCCTTTGAAGTAACTAAAACACCATCCTTTGGAGAGATATTGTTCCTGCAATACACATGAAAGTAACTTTCAAAAAGTATAAGTTTAACAGACAGATTTTACAAGTTGAAAATACTTTTTGCTCTAGCATTAAGCAGAGTATAAGATGAGCAAGCTAGCTGCGCTTATGTAGCGTAGGGAAGGAGAGAAGGGTGAAAATTAGGTTACAGGAGAGGTCTGTGCTATATAACTGAAGGGGAGGAATGAAGGAGGGAGGGAGAGAGAAAGAAAGCAACACTCTGGCAATGAAGCTCACTCGGAATTCAAAGAACATGTGCCAGGAGAACATAAGCACACCTGATTAAAACTCCAGGGGCTGTATTACATAATTTGGCACATTGTACTTGTTTGTGCCGGATGCACCTTTCAAATGGTGAACTATCTGCAATCAAGGAGAATGTGCTGTATTAGATTGAATGCACTGCCCCCAGGGCATCTGCTAACTTGGGCTGCCCTTAAGGCAGCGCGTTCAAGTGATTCACTGTGCAGGAGGCAACCCGTCTTCACTTTTAAGAGAGCTGAGAGATCACCTTGCATGCGGTGTAGTGAGTGACTGCACCTGCCTGCAAAGGGATGTCTGTGCGATCCATAGGACCTTCCCCCCCCCAGAGGGCTGCCGTCAAGTGGCACCCAGACATTACACCACCTTTTGTGGCCCACTGTCAGTGCGCCTCCTGAGAGCTTCTTTTCCTTTGTGTCTGCATCTATAATACAGCACAGGTGCAGAGGCAAAGAGATTCCCTTCTTTGTATGGGGCCACGCCCATATGCAAATGAGGGAACACCCTCTGATGATAGCTGTGGTGCTATTTGTGCACCAGCGCTATCTGTATTACAGAAGGCACCGCACAAGCATCTGCGGCCCCTTTTGTAATACCAAAGTGCACTGGGAGAACGCAAAGTGGGGGCACAAACACCCATTGTGCCCCTGGGGCACTTTGCATAATACAGCCCCAGGAGCATAGATAGTTTAACTAAATGAGAAAGAATAGAATGGATGTCTACTAAAAAGCAGGAACGGGAGGACTGAAGCAATCCATAACAATTAATCAATCAATGTATTTGTGTAGTGCACTAATCACAGGTGAGAGTACCCAGACACTATAGTAGCTGCGTCTGACTCAGTCAAAGAGCCAAGTCTTGAGATCTCTTCTGAACTCCCGGATGGAGGGGGTTGATCTTAGCTAGGTGGGAGGCAGTTCAGGCCTTTGCTGCTAGGTATGTGAACGAGGGACCGTCATGAGTGCTGCAGCAAATTCATGGAGTGGTTGCGAGGGCGAACAATGCAGAATGAAAGAGTCTGGAGGGCTGGTCAAAGTCAAAGCGATGGTTGAGGCAGGCTCATCCCAGGTTGTGGAGAGATTTGTATGTGAATGTCAGGAGCTTGGATTGGAAGTGTTTGTATATGGGGAGTCAATGGAGAAGATGTGTGTTAGTTTTGGGAGGTCTAGGATGAGTCTGGAGGCTGAGTTTTGGATGATTTGTAGTTTTTTGATAGTGCAGAGGTGAGTCCTGCATAGAGTGCATTGTCATAGTCTAGTTGGCTAGCTATGAGGAATTGTGTGACTGTACGTCTTGCTTCGTCTAGGAGCCATTTGAAGATCTTGTGGAGCATGCAAAGGGTGAGGAAACAGATGGAGGAGATCGTGTTGACCTGGCAATTAATGTTGAGTTTGTTGTCTATGATAATTCCTAGGTTTCTGGTGTGGTTTGTAGGAGTGGGAGAGGGTACCAGCTCAGCTGGCTGCCAGAAGACGTCCCAAGGTGAGGTGGTGTTACCAAACAGTAGTACCTCTGTCTTGTTGGTTGTGAGTTTGATGTATCTGTCCTGCATCTGTTTGTGATGCTGTTCATGCAGTTGTGGAAGTTGGATCTTGTAGTGGAGGTGTTCTTGGAGAGTGAGAGGATGAGTTGCTTGTAGGCTGCATAGGAGATTATGTTAAGTCCATGGTTTCTGATGATGTCAGCCAGAGGGGCCATGTATGTATTGCAGAGAATGGGGCTGAGTGATGATCCTTGGCGGGGACACAGATGATATCCTTGGGTGTTGAGGTGAAGGGCAGCAGGTTGACTCTCCGATTTCTGCCTGAGAGAAAGGAGACAGGTCCTCCCAAATAAAGTATTACAACAAAAATGTGCAACATTGTTCTAGGAAAAATACATTTGAAGGCTGCAGAGATGGCCATGTTAGATTGTAGGGGCAATCCTTTTTCAGGATGCAAAAACTCTGAACCGCAAAGGTGGCATGCTTCATCATCAGATCATGCTCCTGATTGGGTGGGGGTTGAAATACTCAATGGATTCCTTCCAGAGCTCTTCTTTGGAAATCTTTTTATCTTTCGTTTTTTGATCACTAGAATGGATCAGACGAAACATGAGAATGTCATCAATTTATCTGCGCTACAGTTTTATCCATGTCTGTAGGGGTTGCTATCTGAATACCAATATTGAATTTGAGTTTTGCGCATGTATGAACAATTTGGACTGTGAGCAAAGGAACTCCCCGTGGAATTACCTTGAATCTGGAGATTAGTTTGTTTGTTTTAAAATTGAAAAATGTTTTATTGAGTGTTAACGTAGCATATTCTATAATGGAGTGCATTAAGATCAAATAGTCCCATTCATTTTGTCTCAGTTCCTCTAGACTTGTAATGTAGCACCCTATAATATACTAGTATGTACGGCTTCCACATCCAATGTGCTGAGGAAGTCAGTAGCAAAAGTCAAGATGGTGCCTTTTATTACATTCAAGATGTTTTTGACAAAATACTGTGTTTTTTCCACCATTGGTCGCAGGACAAAATCCCAAAAGATGGATAATGGTTCTAATAAAGAGTCAATACAGGAAACTGTGAGACATCCAGGTGGTGCATGCCATTGTTTCTGAATTTCCCTCAAAATGTAAAAATATAATGTTTTTGGATCTTTCTTAATTAGAAATTCAGTCACAGCTTTCAGAATCCGACCTGCGCTTTCTGCTTAATGTACCATGGTTTTGATTTAGTTAGCAATTTTCTTTGTAGTCATTTGTAGGGGCATTGTAGCTGTTTCAGTCTCTCAGAAGTCTCAGGCACCTTGTTTGATAATCAGCTACTTTCTTTCACTGTTATTGTTTGGTTGGGTCCAATGATGTATCACCAATAGTAGGTTCTGTACAAGAGAGAGGTGTGCATGCCATTACAGTGCAGAAGGACATTAGCTTTAATTATGCACTATCAATGTTTACCATGTCTTTGAGATGACTACTCAAGGATTCTTGATGTGAAAGATTTATATGCTCATTATTAATCATTAATATTGCAAAGAGCACATGTTGACTTGCTCAACTTATAAAAAGTATATCTAATGTTTTCCTAAAAGCCAAATATATACAGTTGTAAAACAGCTTGCTTCAAGAGCAAATAACCCTCAGTGAATTGCATGGGCTTACATAAAATGCGTACAGTATTTAAAATATTATTTCACATATTTAAAAAATATTCGTGAGTAAATGAATTGCATGTGTATATAATTTTTTTAAAACACATACAGCACATATGATTTAATACTTATCTTTGGTACTTGGAGTTCTTTCAGATGCCACAGCCTCCGACTGGAGAGTAGATTTAATCAGTTGCTCCATGGGTTTTGGTGGATGTTGGACCTGTCCCTTTTTTGCATGGTCATCCCCAAATTTTTTTGCCTCCTTCCTCCTATTTTTCCTGACCTGTTTTTGTTAGCTTTAGGACCCTGGGCATTTTACCACTGCTAACTAGTGCTAAAGTGTATATGTTCTCTCTGTAAATTGTACGGTTGACTGGTTTATCCATGATTGGCATATTTGATTTACTAGTAAGTCCCTAGTAAAGTGCACTAGAGGTGCCCAGGGCCTGTACATCAGATGCTACTAGTGGGCCTGCAGCATTGGTTGTTCCACCCATATAAGTAGCCCTGTAATCATGTCTCAGACCTGCCACTGCAGGGTCTGTGTGTGCAGTTTTGAACTGGAAATTCGACTAGGCAAGTGTACCCACTTGCCAGGCCTAACCCTACCCTTTTCCTACATGTAAGACACCCCTAAAGTAGGCCCTAGGTAGCCCCATGGGCAGGGTGCAGTATATGGTTAGGATAGGCCATATACTAATGTGTTTTATATGTCCTGACAGTGAAATATTGCCAAATTTGTTTTTCATTGTTGCAAGGCCTATCTCTCTCATAGGTTAACCTGGGGACTGCCTTTAAAACATAACATGATTAAAGCATAGATTCCCTTTGGGAGCAGATAGACATGTGAAGTTTGGGATCTCTGAACTCACAATTTAATAATATATACTTTAGTAAAGTTGGTTTTAAGGTTGTGTGTTTGAAATTGCCACTTTTAGAAAGTGAGCATTTTCTTGCTTAAATCATTCTGTGACTCTGCCTGTTTGTGCATTCCCTGTCTTGGTTAGTTTGACTGTTGGGCTGTTTGCACCTCTCTCTAGACAGTGGCACAAAGGGGACTGGGGTGTAGGCTGCATACCCTGACGAGCCATCTGTGCTAGGAGGGAGGGGAGGAGTGGTCACTCACACCGGAAAGGGCTGTGCCTGCCCTCACACAATCCAGTCTCCAACCCCCTGGTGGGTGTCTGAGGCCGTGCCTGGGCAAGGCAGGATTTCACAAGTGAGGCTTTCCTTTGAAGTAAGCCTACTTCAAAGGCCAAAATGGGTATAAGAAGAGCACCCAAAACCACAGACTTTAGACACTTCTTGGGGTAGACAATCTACCTCACAGACACTTCCTGGAGAAGAGAACCAGAACCTGCATCCTGCCAAGAAGAACTGCCTGGCTGCCCAAAGGGCTCACCTGTCTGCTTTCTGGGAAGGACTGCTGCATTGCTGTTGCCCTGCTGCCTTGCTGCTCTCTGGCTGTGGTGAGAAGTGCTCTCCAAGGGCTTGGATAGAGCTTGCCTCCTGTTCCCTGAAGTCTCAGGACCAAAAAGACTTCATCTCTACAAGAAGGATTCCTTTTTTGGCGAAAATCGATGCACAGCCTGCCAGAAATGACACACAACCTGCACTGCGGTGAAAATTTCACTGCACGCCGGACCGGAACGATGTAGCCCAACTTCGCAATGAGTAGATCGACGCAGCACCAGCATAGCGACCAGTAATTCGACGCACGGCCCACTGGATCGACGCACAGCCGAACCGGAACGAAACAGCCTGACTTCCAGATAGAAATCGATGCAGCACCTGCTGTGTGGTAGAAATTTCCACGCAACGCCCACCGGATCGATGCAGCCTTTGTGACTTTGTCCTGTCAGCACCAGAAATCTACTCATTGTCCCTGGGGCGTCCGAAAACCCCCGCAACCCGAAGACGATCTACGACCGAGCACCGGAAATCAACGTGCAGCCATCCCTGCGTGAAAACTAAATGACGCATCGCCGTGTGCGGCTCAAGAAATCGCCGTACACCCCTTGTTTTCCATGGATCTCCTCCTTTGCGGTTCTTTGCAGAGATTTTGAACGCGAACCAGGTACTTTGTGCTTGAAAGAGACATTTATTGCTTTTAAAAGACTAAATACACTTTATATCACTTTCACAGTGATATCTCAACATATACATATTGCATTTTAATCGTTTTCACCTGCATCTATTCAGATAAATATTATATATTTTTTCTAAACACTGTGTGGTGTTTTTTTGTGGTGCTATACTGTGATATTACATGATTTATTGCACAAATACTTTACACATTGCCTTCTAAGTTAAGCCTGACTGCTCAGTGCCAAGCTACCAGAGGGTGGGCACAGCATAATTTGGATTGTGTGTGACTTACCCTGACTAGAGCGAGGGTCCTTGCTTGGATGGGGGTAACCTGACTGCCAACCAAAGACCCCATTTCTAACCGTGGACATTCAGTACTTCCAGTATGTGCAGTGACTTCTCTTCTTGCTACACGTTTTTTCTTTGTGTGCGCCCGTAGGTCATACCATTTTTTCAAACTACTTCAACACTCCTGTCTGTCACACCAACAGCATTTATCCTCTCTGTAGGAAAGTACCCTCTTTTTGCCATGGTTACACACATGTTCTGTCTGATGTCAGTGTGTTTGACTGTGTTCACTCGAATCCTGCTAACCAGGACCCCAGTGATTATGCTCTCTCTCCTCTAAAGTTTGTCACTGCATACTAGTAACCCAGTATTTCACCCAGAATTAGCATACTGGTGTCCCCTTATAAGTCCCTAGTATATGGTACCTAGGTACCCAGGGCATTGGGGTTCCAGGGGATCCCTATGGGCTACAGCATTTTTTTTACCACCCATAGGGATCATATGCAAAGGCTTCTACAGGACTGCCATTGCAGCCTGCGTGAAAAGGTGCATGCACATTTCACTGCCATTTACACTGCACAAGGTCAGGTAAATCTCCCCTAAAGCAGGCCCTTCAGCCCTGAGGGCAGGATTCAAAGTACCTGTGTGTTAGGGCACCCCTGCACCTATGACCTCCAGGACCATTTTCCCAGACTTCGTGAGTGTGGGGATGCCATTGTATGCGTGTACTGTACATATGTCACTACCTATGTCCAGCTGCATAATGGTAACTCCGAACATAGGCATGTTTGGTATCAAACAATTTGGAATCATTGGTTGCATGATTCTATGCACTCTGGGGGATCCTTAGAGGACCCCCACTATTGCCATTCCAGCCTTCTGAGGTTTTCCAGGCAGCCCCAGCTGCTGCCACCTCTCAGACAGGTTTCTGCCCTCCTGTTGCTTGAGCAGCTCAAGACCAGGAAGACAGAACAAAGGATTTCGTTTGGGAGAGGGGTGTTGCACCCTTTCCCTTTGGAAATTGGTATTACAGACTTGGGAGGGGTAGCCTCCACAAGCTTCTGGAAATGCTTTGAAGGGCACTGGTGGTGCCCTCCTTGCATAATCCAGTCTACACCAATTTAGGGACCCGAGTCCCTGCTCTGGCACGAAACTGGACAAAGGAAAGGGGAGTGACCACTCCCCTGTCCATCACCACCCTAGGGGTTGTGCTCAGAGCTCCTCCAGAGGGTCCCTGGGTTTTTCCAGGTTGGATTCCAAGTTGTCAGGGCACATCTGAGTGGCAAAGTGCCAGCAGGTGACATCATAGCCCTCCCCTAATAGGTGCTTACCTGTTAGCTGACCAATCCCCCTTCCAGGGCTATTTAGGGTTTCTTTCTTGGGTGGTTCTTCTGATTCGGATTGCAAGACTCCAGCAGGAATCCTCTGCATCCTCCACTTTGACTTCTGACCGTAGAAACTGCATCTGGACTCTTCAGGACCCTACAAGCTGCAACAAAGAAGCAAAGACAACTTCTGCAACATTGTATTTCCAGCTCCTGCCAGCAAATGTAACTGCTTCCCAGCCGTGCATCCTCAGAGGACAGCCTGTCTTCAGCCTGCATCAGAAGGAAGAAGGAATCTCCCTTGGGGGTGAAGGAGTCACTCCCTGGCTTCAGCAGGAACTTCTCTGCAATGACAACCGGTTGTGTGGGACCCCTCTCCTGATGGGCTGTGTGGCTCCTGCATCACAGGTGATGGACTGAAGTGGTCCCCACGGTCCTGACGTCCAACTATCCAACTCTGATGGAGGTAAGAGCCTGCCTCCCCACACATGACAGTACCCCCGTGCACCGGTTGTTTTACATTTGCCCAGGCTTGTTGGCATCCTTCCATGAAGTTCTTTGTGCACTGTGCAGCTACGATCCCCAGCACTCCTTCCTACGGTGCACAGCTTCCTGTGTGGTTCTCCGGCAGCATAGGACCCTTTATTGTAGTGCTGTGTGGGCCTCCGTTTGCACATCCTTTGTCCCCGTGCTTTGGGACTCCTTCCTGTGCATGCTGCCTGGTCTTCTGAGGGCTCTCTGAGTTGCTGATTTATGCCTGTGAATCTCTTCTATGACAGTCATCCACAGCCTGACAAAGAGGCAGAACCCTACTCTATATAGAATATTTACTCTCCAGTACAAGTCTTGAGATTGTTTTAAAACAAATTGACGGTGTTGTCTTTGTGTCTTACTCATATCGGCCTTCATACAAGAAAAGTAATGGTTATATGAAAAGAAGAACAAAGGAGTTTGAAGGAAGAAAGAGGAATTTCTAGATTTGCAAAGCTACAATGAGTGAAAGCTGGTGGATCGTGAAAGTCCAAGCTTCTTAACCACAACTGACTCATCAGCATTTTCTGTAAAGCTATCTGAGTCTACGGTCTTTGAAGAGTTTCAGAAAACACATATCTTGATGGTCCATTGAAGAATTTAAGTACCAGGGACTGATTCTTCGCCCAGGTCCCATGCAGCATGTTTGTATTTCTTTATGATTACTGCTAAACAAGCAAGGGCAAATCAGTTAAATGCTCCATCAAATCAAACTACAAGGACACAAGGCTAATAACCAAGCAATCCCCAAATGGTGCTGTTTGACTACACAAAGACTGGAAGCTGATAAGGGGCAGTGTTGGGGAAGAGCAAACGGGGAAACAAAAGAGTGGGAGTAGAGGAAGAGACTGGAACAGTGAGATCAGATGAGTCTGGAGAAATCAGTGTTGAAGAGGAAACAGGAGGAGCAGACACTAATGAGTTGACTCGAGGAACAAGAGTGGAGGAGCATAGATTAGAAGACTGAGAGGAGGAGACCTGAAGAGTGGAAGCAGATAAGGAGAATGCAGGAGTGGAGAACAGAAGAAGATCTAATGACTGGAAGCAGAGCCTTGTAGAAGTAGTGACAGATTCAGAAGGCCATAGGTAAACAAGAGAGAAGGCCCACGGGTTAAGAACAGAAGGCTTTAGGTTATCCCCATACACTTTCACAACCCATCAGCCATCTAGAAATGGATGCTGTGTCCCTTACCACCACTGAGCTGAGGTGAGATGATGCCATACTCTACATTCAGGAATGTGATCAGGTTGGGACAATATGTGAGGAAAGAATCATTGTGGCAATATCAACTGTGTGTAAGTGACACAAGCACTAAGTTTGCAGGTATTCACTTCATAGGAGCAACTGATTGTCGTGAATTTAGTTAATGTCATACTTGTCATCTTTCTGATTGCAAGTGCACTGCTATCACCTGGGTGGATGGGTACATGGCCCTCCCCAAGCCTTATTAGGCCCCAAGAGAGCCAATCACCTGAGGCAAAATTGGGTAACAAAAGGGGAGAGGGGGCTCGCTGCTCCCCAGCCTAGCCTTATTAGGTCCCTGGGACCCTGCCCCACAGGACTGAATGTCATATAAGAGGTGGGAAGCACAGCACCCCTTCCCTGAACCTTATTAGGCCCCTGTGGGCTGCATGCCCTCCCCGAGCCTTATAGGGCCCGAAGACTCCATTCCCAGGAGCCAAATTATATAACTAAGGGTACAGGGTGTGCAGCCCCCCCACCTCATTAGGCTTAGGGGGACCCCAACCCCCAGAGGTCAAGGGCAAATAAAGAGAGGAGGGGGCACATTCAGCAGTTTTTGCAGTTGTAATCTGGGCAAAAAGGGTAATTTTTTGTAGAAAGGTTTTGGGAGATTCATCAAATGGTGCCAAAGTTGTAAGCAAAACAAAAAAAGCATTTCCTATTGAAATGCTGACTTAACTGTAGCTAACTAACTATGGCCCTCATTATGACATTGGCGGTAAGTACCGCTTACCACCATGCTGACTGCCGGCAACATACCGCGGCCGCCGCGGATTACCGCTACCTATATTATGACACACACATAGCAATCCGTCACTATACAGCCACACACACAAGTCCGCCAGCCCAAAGGTCGGTGATAAACTGGCGGTATCCAAACCCTTACCGTTACGCCAACAGAACTAAGCCCAAAACATTATGACCCACGAATCACCACGGCAGACATTCAATGGCGGTAAACCATTGGTGGTACATATCGCTGCGCTCAAAATACACACACATATACAAAAAAACACCACATTGGACAATTCAACCGACACACACCTGACATCCATTCGCACACCACACCCACACGCCCACACCACTATAAAACACACACCCTCATAACCCACAACCCTTTACGACTACAAACAAGTGCCACAAGAGAGATAGCAAGACCACAGACAAGACCAGAGCCACACACCACCATCAGCTACACACCATCCATGCACCTTACATCACACACCCCAACACATCACCCTACACACCCACACCACTCACACTACACCCATGGCTCCACAACGACACCCCAGATTCTCTGAGGAGGATCTAAGGGTCATGGTGGAGGAAATCATCTGGGTAAAGCCACAGCTATTCGGATCACAGGTGAAGCAGACATCCACTGCTAGGAAGATGGAGCTAGGGCGGAGAATCGTGGACAGGGCCAACGTCATGTGACAGCACCCAAGAACAAGGGATGACATCAGGAAGAGGTGGAACGACCTACGGGGGAAGGTACGTTCCGTGGCAGCAAGACACCAAATTGCTGTACAGAGGACTGGCGGTGGACCCCCACCTCCTCCCCAACAACTATCAACGTGTGAGGAGCAAGTCTTGGCAACCATGCATCCTGACGGCCTGGCAGGAGTAGGAGGAGGACCAGACTCTGGTAAGTCAACTCTTTACTACTTTCACCCCCCTACCTGCATGCCATCATATACCCCCACCCTTACCCGCACTCCCACCACCCCACTACCTCCCACACACCCCACCATCACAACCCACCCATCACAATACCAATCCCTGCATGCAACACCAATGCATGGACACCCATCACAGACCTGCATGGACACCTATCACTGAAGCATGCACACGAGAGGGAAACAGCTAGCCCACCAAATAACATCTCACACAAGGCAAAGCTGCCAGGGCAATAACAACCATAGAGCGCAACACACCCATGCACAAGATGTCACACGCAGAAACAATAACACTGCATGTACAGCCCCACAGGTCCCCCAGCCAAGGGCACCGGAGAGGAGGTGCCAGCAACATCCAGTCCCCCCCAGAAGAGGCCCACAGTGATCACAGCAGCTCTGGGCACCTGGATCTGGATGACCAACCTGGCCCATCAGGGATCTCTGGACAGTCGGTTACCCAGGCACAGTCTCACACCACCACAGAGCCTCCCCACTCAGGAAACACCAGCACAGAACCCACCCAGTGGGCTCACACCTCTGTTCCCAGGACACATCAATCAGCAGTGTGTCCACCACTACAGGGACCCCAGGCCACCCCACAAACACAGGACGATCAGGGACCTGGGGTCAGTGGCAGTGGGCACACGGTTCAGGGGACAGAGGCACAGGACAACAGGGAAGCTGGGAGGACTGCTGTGTGATGGGGGAGGAAAGGCCTAGGGAACTGTCTCTCCAGGTGGCACTCACCAAGATCCTGGGAGCATACCACCATTCCCTGGAGACGATGGGCCAGATACTGGACAAAATGCAGGAGAACCATCGGCTGCAGGAGGGGCAGTACCTGAGGATCAGGAAGGACTTGAAGGACATAACCACCACGCTGGTCACCATTGCAGGGGTGCTGGCAGACATGGCCAACACTATGAGGGAGGCAGTGAACACCACCGGCCCCTACCACTAGCCAAACCAATGAACAGCCCTCCGCTTCCTCTTTAGCTAGTGGACAGGAGGCCCCAGCACAGGACTATGTATTTGTTTACCAAGGTATAAACACTGCAATACAACTGTACAGTAATGTATACATAGGAATGACCTGTAGTTGGCTGCAGTCAACACACCAGGAGCGATAGTGGGGCACATATATCTGCAAACAGAGATGCCAAAGGGTACAGTGAGTGGCCATAGAAGTGGTAAAATCAGGCTGCCAGTGACAATGTAAAACACAAAACTGTCAATTGAAAGTGAAGTTACACTGTCTTACCTGTGTGTCATTGGAAGTATTGACAAATTATTGCACTTCTATTGCCCTCATCCTCTGGCTCCTCATCTTCACTGTCCACAGGGTCCACTGCTGCCACACGCCCATCTCCAGCCGCATCCTCCTGCAAACAAGGCACCTGGCAACATAAGGCAATGTTGTGCAACAAACAGCATGCCACGATGATCTGGCCATCCTTCTTGGGTGAGTAGCACAGGGAACCACCTGTGAGATGGAGGCAATGAATCCTGGCCTTCAGGAGGCCGAATGTCCTCTATATAATTCTTCTTGTTCGCCCATGTGCATCATTGTAACGTTCCTCTACCCTTGGCCTGGGATTCCTCACACAAGGCAGTAGCCATTAGAGGTTGGGGTAACCAGAGTCACCTGCAAATATTGAGGGACACCTGTTGGACACACACTAATCCTTAGGGCCCACACCATACCCATACACCAGCATCCACTGGCTGGGAACCATGGCTCACCTATTAGCCACACCCGGTGCCTCTGGAGTTGAGCCATCACATTTGGGATGCTGCTATTCCTCATGATAAAGGCATCATGCACAGACCCAGGATACTTTGCATTGACATGGAAGATGTACTGGTCCGCCAGGCACACTATCTGCACATTCGTCGAGTGAAAGCTCTTTCAATTTCTGAACACCTGTTAATTTCTTCGGGGGGGGGGACAAATGCAATATATGTACCATCTATTGCACCAATAATGTTGGGGATATGTCCCATTGCATAGAAATCACCTTTCCCTGTGGCCAAATCCTCCACCTGGGGGAAAACGATATAGGTGTGCATGTGTTTAATCAGGGCAGACAACACTCTGGTCAGCACTATTGAGAACATTGGTTGTGACATTCCTGCTGCCAAGCCCACTGTCACTTGGAAGGAGCCATTTGCCAGGAAATGGAGCACCGATAGGACTTGCACAAGAGGAGGGATCCCGGTGGGGTGACTGATATAAGATATCAGGCCAGGCTCCAATTAGGCACACAGCTCTGTGATTGTGGCCCTGTCCAGTCTATAGGTGAGGATAATATGCCTGTCCTCCATTGTTGCCAAGTCCACCAGGGGTCTGTCCGGGGGGGATGTCTCCATCTCCTATTCATCTGCAGCGGTTGCAATTTATGGGGCAAAACGGTGAGCAGCTGGTCAGTATCTCGTATTTCCAAACACTACACTTCATTGCATGCTGTGATTATAACAATATATTGTTGTATAGGTCCAAATGGTGCTTATGTGTACTGTGAAACAGTTAGGTGCCATGGCCTGCCCCCCCCAAAATGGCGTCCACCTGTGCTGTATGGAGGGACATGTGGAAATGAGGTAATTCCGCTGACGTTGTGCGCCGTTGCGGGATGTGGTCTAGAACCGCTGTGCAACTCCTCATTGGTTATCATTGGGCCCTGTGGGTTACAGTGATGTAGGCCAGCGGTGACGGTACGTGGAAGGGACCTGGGCAGCGTGCTGCATGTATGTTTGACCATGTCTGTGCGTAAGGGGATGTGAAGGGCTATGGTGGGCCATGAGTGTAACAGGCAGGACAGTCTGACTGATACCTTTAGCTATGTGAATTTCACTGCAGGTCAGCGCCCATCAGAAAAAAGGTATGTGGCGTGGCATCGACAAGGAGGTGCGGACCCGGGGGTCTACGGCAGGCAGAGCACCCACTGTTGGAAACGGTGGAAGGACCTGAGATGCTGGACACGGAATGGGGATGGCCTCCCAATGAGGAAGGGGGGTCCGTCGAACCCAGACCTCCCTGATGGCCTGCATACTGGCAGTGGCCTATACGGAGCTGGATGTGTGCTTGGGGGCATCATAGCAGCCACAAGAGGATGAGTACACTGTCCCAATATACTATTTTCACGTGTTGGTGTGGTATCCGGGTGGGGGATGTGGGCCTGTGGGTGCCCTTAGGCCAGGCTGGATATTGCAGGGTAGGTCCCATGTTGGGCAGGGTCTGATGTAAACTTCCTCCAACCAAGCTAGTAGGCATCCACTACTGGGCAGGGGTCTGTGGGTATGCTGCAATTGGCATTAGTTGTCCATGTCCATGGGGGGGTGACTAGCATTGAGACTGGTAGTACATTGCCTAGTGCGTAGGACTGTTCCCTGTGTGTTTGTGTTGTGTACGCCAACGGTGGTGTTGTTGCCACCGTTGACCAATTGTATCCTTTGTCTCTCCCCCCCCTTTTTATTTTGTTAGACTGTCCTTATGTGCATTAGCATCATCTGGCAGAGGAGCAGAGGCACCGGCGACAGAGGGAGCTGCATCTCACAGGGCCCACAAAGCCGAATCCACTGACGGTGAGGGCACCAGTGGGAAGGAGGGCAAGGGGAGCACCACGGCGGGGCCTGGAGTGGACAGTTCGGACAGTGATACCTCCTCTGATGGAAGCTCCCTGGTGGTGGCGGACACCTCTGTTCCCACCCCAACTACAGGTGCAGCTGCCACCCCGTACCAGCAACGCCCTCCCAGCAGCTCCTCAGTGAGTTTCCTGTGCCCGCTCACCCAGGAGGGTGGGCATCTCCTTTGCCCAAGGCACCTCAGGCCCTGCCCCAGTGAGCCTTGCTGCCCTGAGTGAGGAGACTATTGACCTCCTGCGATTCATCTCTGTTGGGCAGTACACCATTTTGAATGCCATCCAGGGGCTGGCAGCCCAAATGCAACAGACCAATGCATTCCTGAAGGGTATTCACACTGGCATGGCGGCCCAACAGAGATAAATCCAGGCTCTGGCCTCCTCTCTGATGGCAGCCATTGTCCCTGTTTCTAGCCTCCCCCTCCAACTTCCTCTACCCAATCCCATTCCCCTCAACCCCAACCTATCCCAAGCAAACAGGCAGACCAGCATGCACACAAGACAACACACAGGAGTGGTTCAGGCAAATACAAGCACCACAGGCACTCACACAAACACCATCCAGATGAGACATCCAACATCCACTGTCTCCACTGTGTCCCCTCGTCATCCACCTCCCTCCCAGGTTCTCTACACTCACACCTGCATGCACTAAATCCTCATCCACTCCCACCATCACCATCAATCCTATCAATACACGCCCCTCACTGGCAGTCACCACTCCCACATCCATGCACACGTCCCCTGTGTCCTCTCCCACTGTGTCTGTGCCCCCTCCTCCCAAAGTACACAAACGCAAGCACTCAGAAACCCAACAGCCATCCACCTCACAACAGCATCCAGCCCATGCACCTGCACCCAAAATCAGCAGACACCTCCTACAACCACTTCCTTTTCCTCTCCACCGTTGACCTCTTCCCTACCACTCCCCCCATCCTTCACGTCGGGCCAGGGTGGTCAGAACTCAGGCGAGCATCTCAGCCACCCAGTCCACCGCCACTGTAGTGTCAACAGCTACTCCAGGTGGGAGAGGATACCGGGCACCAGGCAGCCACACTGAAAGGGTGCTTGCACCAGGTGCTGCAAGCAGGGCTAAGGAGGCACCACCAGCTGCTTCAAGGAAAGGCAAGGAGGCCCCCCCAGCTGCTTCAAGGAAGGGCAAGGAGATACCACCAGCTGCATCAAGGAAGGGCAAGGAGGCACCCCCAGCTGCTACAGGGAAGGGCAAAGAGCAATGCCCGGCTGCGGACTGGAAAAGCAAGGGGCCTGCACCAGCAGGCAGGAAGGACAGGGGGCCTGGTGGTGGGACTCATTCGGAGCCCCCACCACCAACCATGGGGGTTCAGCCGTCCCAGGCTACAAGGGATGGGCCCCTTTTGTATTTTTTTATATTTTTCTCTGGTACTCGGCTTGTTATCAGCCAGTCAGATCTCTGCACGAGATTAGGAGGGATCACGATTCCTTTGCTTCGCTCTCTCTCTCTCTCTGTATATATATATATATATATATATATATATATATATATATATATATATATATATACACATGTGGATTTCCTTGAATTTCTCAAAAACTACTGAACGGATTTACATCAAATAACAAAAAGGGTTGTTCTTTCTGGACCAAGAGCTACCTTTCTGCCAAATGTGGTGTGATTTCATCCAGTGTTTTTTGTGCTATTGCTGTTCAATTTTTGCAATGGTAATTAACATTGGAAAAGCTCTAAATTTCACACCCTCTTTACCTCTGCCCCTACTTGACGGATCACCCCAAAATTTTCCAGACAGCAGCTCATGTGACTGTTGAATTCTTTGGGAAACTTTTGTGAAGATTTGTCAAGAGTGAATACTTACCCAGTAAACATGTATTTCATCACGGCTAGCCATCAGCTCCATTTCTGTCAAGCCATGACGGAACTGGTCTACTCCTTTCTGGCCGAGCATACACTATTTGAACTTTGTTTTAATCTCATGCTCATTGGGTGATGTCGTTATAAATAATATGAAGAGAGATTATTGTACACAATTCTGAGTGTTTTGAGCATGAAACAAGTTTGAAAATTGAAAATATAAGTGACTTTACCTTTAAAATAACGTGCGTCAGGAAGGAGAAGTGTTTCTATTGTTCATAGGTGAGGAAATCAGTGGACTATATATACCAGAATGCTACTCGCAAATTAGAACGGCAGGAAAAGAATAGAACAACATCAGACAGAAACCACCAGGAAGAAGACAAATGTGTCAAAACGTGTTGTGGTGTCGGATGGGAGCCTTGTCAAGTAATTGAGAGGAATGAGAAGTTTATAGTATCATGCCAAGAAATGAAGAGGAATAAATGAAATGTTACAGCAGCCTCCGGGAGTGCAGCGTCTTCCTTTTAGTGTGCATATATACATATATATATATATATATATATATGTATATATATATATATATATATATATATATATATATATATATATATATATATATATTTATATGTAGTAGGTGGTTATGGTTAGGACCTAGTTTCTATAGAAAAAGTGTTTCCTCTTTTGCCAATAACTTTGGCGCCTTTTGACCAATGTTCACAACATTTTCAAAGCTAGTATGCCACTCACTTCAGCTGAATTGAGTACTGTTTTCAAAATTAAAACAAATTCATACCATCAACTATACCAGTAAAATCCACTACAATGCTTTAACTTAAATGAACTTGTGTGGTTTACATGAATGCAAAAATAGGAGAAAAGACAGTAACCATGACTTCTGCATATAAACTCACTTAGCATTGTACCATGTACATGTTACAAACCATTACTACATATCCTAAATTTATAATTCAAAAGCCTTGAAAATAATATTAAATTAATATAACCCTCATGTCTTCTGCATCTGCAATGCAAACAGTTACCAGCCCATCATAAAATAGTTTGAAAATTGTTCTTTCCTCTATGTTTGTAAAATTATGCACATACACAATTTGTAGTTTTTGCCTGTTTTTGGTAAAAAATCTAAATAAAATAAGCATTATAAAAAGATATCTCAACAGAAGCCATTAATACCTGTTGCTCTGGCTTGCCATACAGCTGGCTGTTCTGAGGCAGGACCTCATTTACTAATATCTCCTGTTCTTCTGGTAAGAGGTTTCTCACTGTAATGATGAGACACAAAAACACATCATGTGACAACCTTGAGCAATATCAAGGCAGAGTTCTTGCACTGGGTGGCATACTACATGTGGTTGGTGCTATTGACGGAACACATATTGCTTTAGTTTCACCACACAACAAAGAGCAAGTGCAGTGGCACAGGAAACATTTTCATTCTAACAATGTGCAGATAGTCTAAACTGCAGATCTCTATAACACAAGAGTATGTGCTTGCTCTCCTGAATCCACCCATGATTCTTTTGAGCTACGCAACAGCAGAATACAAAAGCAGATGGTACAACTTGGAAATTTGAAGACATGGCAAGTGCTAGGTTAAAAAAATGGTACATCCATAACATCAATTAGTTGTCAAAATTTAATAAAGTAATTGTAATGCTTATGGATATATTTAATGTTTATTTCAGGAGACTCAGCTGAGACAAACATAACAAGGTTGTTACCACCTCTGAGAAATGCACCAATGCCAGCGGACGTCTATTTCACTGAGGCCCGTGGTTGAACTAGGAGGCCTATGGAACAGGCTTTTGGGGTCCTGAAAGTAATATTCCATTGCTATGAGGATAAGCATTTGGATTATAACATTAATCAATAACAGCTTATTGGTTTAGTACATTCCGTACTAAGTGTCAGAGAGATGTTCCAATTGTTGCCCTCTAAAATGTTACATGTAGTTGCCTGGACATGATGAATATTGATAGAAAGAAAAGTGTAATGCTATACATATGCAGGGTGCATTTTTCACAGGTGTGTGAAGTTAAGCTTAGAATTGTAAATGGCAAATTTGATAACCAGTGATATGAGGAAGTAAATTATTTTTCTTTTAGAATGTTTTTGTTTAAAACATAATTTTTCTTTGTTGTAGGTCACATCACATTGTCATCTTCTGTAGCACTAATGAAGCACTGGTGACTCTTGGATGTGGTAAGTAATTACACTTCTGATGTAGAGTGATAGAATGTTTAATATTTGCATCTTGATGTGTTCCTCTGTACCTTGTTCTCATGATAAATTCTCAGACCAATGGAAGATTTACACTGTGTGTTTTCATAAATGGCAACTACTAGTGTGAGCATATGCTTAGAGCCAACTGTATTGTTGGAGGGGATTAGTTAAGTGATATATTTAGTTATAAAGATTGAGCACAAGGCTATTAGAAATAGGCTCCAAGGGGATGTAATAGCACTGCTAATGTTATTTGTGTATCTGTTCATGTGAAGATGGGCATAAAAAGTGTAATTCTAAATTCTTAATTTTTACAACAAAGGACTAAACATTTATTATTGTATAAAAGTGAATGATCAATACATAGTTGCACAAATATTCAACACACAACCAATTTTTTTGGAACATGTAAGTACGTGGAGAAAAAACATCTATCTTAGTGTACCTTACATATTTGACTATATATGATCTTTTGTGTATTGTAAGCCTGTGTCAGATATGTTTTATATTTCAATTTATATATAGTAAATATCATTTCTAAACAACAAGTTTAAAATGTATTTATCAGGAAACGTTTTGATTAATATATTTGAAAAAATAATATGATAATACTTATGCCTTAATGTCCCCAAAATTGTCTTTAAATCCATCCTGCACCACCCCAGAAAGCAGAAAGGAAGCACAAGGTAGAAATGCTGATGGGTGTTTGGCCACAGGGAGCAGCACGACTATGGTTTGTTGAGTAGGGGCCGACACTACTGCATTTGGTGATGTTGTATTGCTAGGCTGAGGCTCACCCTTGCGGCCTGACCAAACAAATTTGACAAACCAGGCTGTTCCTCCTCATGATTCAGACCAGCAGGAGATATGTTACAGTGAACAGGACGCCTCGGTCAAAGTTTTACCTTCTGATTTACTCTTTTTCTTGAAGATTTTCTTCACCAGGAAGGACTTGCAAGTTGGATTCTACCTCCCTGGAGCCCTCTTCGGATACATGTCATAGGAGACCTCGGTGAAGAATTCTACCTTTCTACTAAGATGACTTTTCTTGACGGAAATCTTTGTCCTGGACAAACTTGAAATTGAAGCCCACCTGCCTGGAGCTCTCTTTGGATACGCTGTGTGGGGAGCCTCGGTCAACTTTTCACGTTCAGACTTTGTCACTTTTTTGGTGCTTTTTCTATCCGACGTCAGACGACCCCCCACAACAAGCTGATTTCAAGTTAACATCATCAGATTGCCTTTCCACGACCCCCAGGTGAAATCCTGGTAGTCTGGGGCTCCGGAGCTTTTCAGAGGGACGAACCTGTAAGTCAGGTTGGGTCGCGGTCGAAGTAAGCCGGCTTGACTCATAACATCAGGTCGGTCCACTCATGGAGCTTTTTTCCAGAAGTGCTCCAGTCTTCTCCAAACGTCTGGCTCTTCTTCCAGAAGGTCTTTGAAGGTCCTTTAGGAGTCCACAACTCACCCCAAGTTTCCAGAAGCTCTGAGTTGCTCCTTGAGGGTTATGACTCCAACTCTCAGAAAGCACCTGGCTCAAATCCAAAATTGACCACTGCATGGGTATGGTCAGTTTCTTCAGGGCTTGATGCAGGGGACTCTGGTCAGCTAATTTCTACTTGTAGCAAACAGGGAGTCCCTTCTTGAAGCAGTTGAAGACAGGCATAGTCCTTTTAGTGGTGAAGCCCAAGTGTGCAGTAGGTATAGTCCTTCAGAGTGCAGTGTCCAGGTGTAGGTCCGTGGTCCAACAGGGCAGTCCTTCTTCTTTGTCTTGTTCCTCGTAGGGATCTGAGGTGGGGGTGCAGCTCTGTCGATTTTGTCCTTGCTCCTGGGCTGGAAAGCAGGGGGGACTCTTGAGTGACCACTTCCCGGGAAGTGTGGCAAAAATCAATCCCAAGGAGCAAAATTCTTCCAAAATCCAAGATGGCAAAAATTCAATCTCAGAGGTTAGGTCTGGATGAGCCCACCCACTGGTGTGGCCAGGTTCCCCTTAACACACCCCTTTCCAGGCCTCTTCTTATCTAATCAGAAGGCACCTGGCTATCTGGTTTTACAGAAAATGGGTGAGGTCCACTTGCTGACCCAAATGTCCTTCCCTCCTTTGAAGTACAGTTTGGCAGCTCTCCCCCATCCTGTTTCATTAAAGTAAACAGTGGAAAGTTGATGGATTTATTATAACTTTTAATTTGACACTAAACATGCCATACTTTGCTCTTTTCTATGGAAAATAAGATTTTGGCCCTCATTACAACCCTGGCGGTCAGTGTTAAAGTGCCGGTAATACCACCAACAGGCCGGCGGTAAAAAAAATGGGATCAAGACCACAGCGGAAACCACCAAAACATACAACCACTTTAACACACCGACCACCATGGCGGTAGCAACAAACACCGTGGCGGTCACCGCCAACAGACAGGCGGAAAACAATGTACCGCCCACCCCATTAAACTCGCCAATCCGCCAGCTTTTCTGGGGCGGTACCAACGACATCAAAAGCACGGCAGAAACAGTACTCTGAAGGGAAACCACTCACCTCTCAACAATCAACGAAGAACCAGGACACCAGCCCGAGCTGCTGGTCCTGCCAATGCTGGTCTACCTCCTCATACACGACAAATATCAAAGGCAGCGGCGACGACCACAGGGAGTACTGCACCTAGCACACGGGGGAGGAAAAAGAGAGTGACAAACACACGCAACACCCCCACCCACAACACTATACACACGAACACATGCAACAACAGTACATTTACACCCTGTTACCCCCTGGAAGAACGCAAGTACAAAAGGAAGTGATTTAAATCAGTGATATTCTGAAATATGCAGATATACTTAACGAATATAGAAAAACAGTATATACAAATATTTACAATATGTACAGAAGGCCATACACTGTACTTTGCAAATATCCGTGGGCCACTGGGTCAAAAATCATGGGCCAAGCCCACATTTGACTCCTTCCTCAATACGGAGAGAACACTGCAGGGGCATCAGATCATAAACACACAGGCACCTCAGGGGGATGGGGAGGGGGGGCACCTCAGCCAGAAGATGGTACAACGCCACTGCCCCTCGAGAGGGCTCCATGCCCACTGCTTGGTCCTGGGGAGTGCAAAGCCACAGTCTCTCAAGTGGGTGGTTTGTCCACTGTTTGGTCCTTTGGGAGTGCAAGGCCACAGACTCTCTAGTGGGTGGTTTGCCCACTGTTTGGTCCTGGGGAGTGCAAAGCCACAGTGTCTGAAATGGGTGGTTTGCCCACTGCTTGGTCCTGGGGAGTGCAAGCCACAGTCTCTCTAGTGGGTGGTTTGCCCACTGCTTGGTCCTGGGGAGTGCAAGACCACAGTCTCTCAAGTGGATGGCTTCTCCACTGGTTCTGGAGGGGGCATTGTGCCCAGTCTGCTTCATCCTGCCAAGGATTGGGTGGGTGGATGCATTTCTCCACTGGTTCTGGAGGGGCCTTGTGCCCAGTCTGCTTTATCCTGCCAAGGATGGGGTTAGTGGATGGCTTCTTCCACTGGTTCTGGAGGGGGCATTGTGCCCAGTGTGCTTCATCCTGCCAGGGATCGGGTTAGTGCATGCATTTCTCCACTGGTTCTGGAGGGGGCATTGTGTCCAGTGTGCTTCATCCTGCCAAGGATTGGGTGAGTGGATGCATTTCGGCAGTGCAGGTGGCGGTGCTTGCGGCGGTGCTTGTGGCGGTGCTTGCCGCGGTACAGGTGGCTGGACTGTCGGTTCTGATGGTGGGCACCAGGCCCTCACCTGGAGCCTCCGAGACCTGAAGTGCCTTGCCTTGGCTTTTCTGCCCCTTCCTCACCTTGGCAGATGGTGCTGGGACCTTGGCTCTGGCAGCTGGAGTTTTGGAGGAGGCCTTGTTGGGTGGGTCGTGCTCTTTGGCCTTGATGTATGCTGGCCCCTTTTTCATCTTGGCAGGTGGCGGAATGATGTGGTCCTTTGCAGGGGTCGGTGGCACACCGCCTGGCCTGAGGGGTGCACCCTTTGATCCTCTGGGAGTTGCAGGTTCCACAGCGAACACCGACTTTGTGGCTGAGGTGCTGGCCTGGGATCTGGACACCCTGGCCTGAGGGGAAGGACGGAGGGGAGGGGTAGAGAACAGGTCAATGTTTGCCAGGAAAAGTTTTTTAGACACACTAGGATGGGAAGATGGAGAGGGTTTGGGAGTGAAGGAAGAGGGAGTGGTTGTAGGAGGTGTCTTTCTGCTGAGTTTGGGTAAAGGTGCATGGGCTGGATGCTGTTGTGAGGTGGATGGCTGTTGGGTGGGTGGGTGCTTGCGTTTGTGTGCTTTGGGAGGAGGGGTCACAGACACACTGGGAGAGGACACAGGGGACGTGTGCATGGTTGTGGGGGTGGTGACTGCTTGTGAGGGGTGTGTTGTGATGAGCGTGCTGGTGATGGAAGTAGTGGATGAAGATGTAGTGCATGCAGGTGTCAGTGGAGACGCTACTGGGAGGGAGGTGGACAATGAGGAGGAGGGGGACAGAGTGGAGGCAGTGGATGTTGTCGTGTTTGCATGGGTATGGTGCTTGTGTGAGTACCTGTGAGATGAAGTATGGTGCTTAGGTTTGCCTGAGCCACTTTTGTGTGGTGATTTGGGTGAATGCTGGTCTGAAGGTGTGCTTGGGATAGGCTGGGAATGAGGGGTTTGGGACTGGGTAGGGGATGTTGGAGGGGGAGGCTAGACACAGAGACAAGGGCTGCCATCAGTGCTGAGTCCAGAGGCTAAAATGCTCTCTGTTGGGCCGCCACACCAGAGTGGATGCCCTCCAGGTATGCATTTGTTTGTTGCAAATGCCTCTCTACACCCTGGATGGCATTCACTATGGTTGACTGTCCAACAGAGATGGTT
Organism: Pleurodeles waltl; assembly: GCF_031143425.1. NCBI lineage: Eukaryota > Metazoa > Chordata > Amphibia > Caudata > Salamandridae > Pleurodeles > Pleurodeles waltl. Next base: position 1,243,671,964 of record NC_090437.1, read on the forward strand.
CTCAGGATGTCAATAGCCTCATCACTGAGGGCAGCAGGGCTGACTGGGGCAGGGGCTGAGGTGCCTGGGGCGAAGGAGATGCCCACCCTACTGGGTGAGCGGGCACGGGAAACACGCTGAGGGGCTGCTGGGAGGGCAGTGCTGGTAGGGAGGTGGCGGCTGTACCTGTTGTTGGGGTGGGCACCGAGGTGTCCGCCACCGCCAGGGAGCTTCTATCGGAAGAGGAGTCGCTGTCTGTGGTCTCCCCTCCTGTCCCCGTCATGGTGCTCCCCTCACCCTCTGTCCCACTGGTGCCTTCAGCCTCGGTGGATTCGGCCTCCAGGCCCATGTGGGATGCAGCTCCCTCCATCGCTGGTGCCTCTGCTCCTCCACCAGATGATGGTAATGCACACAAGGACAGGGTGACAAAACAAAAAGGAGGGGAAGAGACAGAGGATACACTTGGTCAATGTCAGCAACAACACCACCGTTGGCCTACACTACACACATGGATGAGCCCTATGCACTAGGCCATGCCCAACCATTTACTGAGACAGTCACCAGCCCATGGGGTACAATGCCTAACGCCAGCATCTGCACACCAGATACCCACAGGGCCCTGCCCAGTGGTAGATGGCCACTTACACCATTGGGGTAGGAGTGCTCCAGAGCCTACCCAACAAGGGACCTACTCTGCCATGACCGCCCTTGCCTAGGGGCACCCACAGCCCACATCCCCCACCCAGCTACCTCCTAACGTGCGCAAAGTCATCTTTCAGAATCTGTACTCACCCCCTTGTGGCTGCTGTGATGCCCTCAAGTGCCCATCCAACTCCGGATAGGCCACCGCCAGGATGCAGAACAACAGGGGGGCCATGGTGTGACGGGCACCCCTTCCACGTTGGGAGGCCAGTCCCAGTTGGGCTTCCGCCGTCTTCTTTGACCAGCGGTGCAGGTCCTCCCATCTCTTGCGGCAGTGGGTGCTCCGCCTGTGAAAGACCCCCAGGGTACGCACCTCCTTGGCGATGGCCCGCCAAATACCCTTCTTCTGGAGGGCAGTGACCTGGAGGGAAAAGACAGCAGAAAAGGAAATTACTCACCCGTCCGGACCGTCCTACTCATTGCCCACCAGTTCCCACCCATGCCCTGACGCACATACACTGACCACCTTACATGCTGCACTCTGGCCAGGATGCCTCAGCACCCCCTAACATGTGGCTTACATCCACAGCACTCCAAACATTCATGCCCTACGCATCAGGCTCACAGTGTACTCACCTGTTTGTCTGGAGGACCATAGAGTAATGTGTACTGGAGTAGATCCCCATCCACCAGTTTCTCCAACGCCTCCGCAGTGAAGGTAGGGGCCCTTTCCTCAGGTAGCAAGTGAGTGAATAGTTAGAAAATGGCGGTCACGTCCGCTGCAGTGCGTACCGTCACCGCCGGCGTACATCGCCATTGGCTCCTGGAACCCATAGGGCCCAATAATAACCAATGCGAATTTGTGCGGCGGTCATCGACCGCCTACCGTGACGGCGCACGACGCCAGCGCAATTACCTCATTTCCACTTGTCCCTTCTCAAAGGTCAGGCAACCGCCATTTCAGGGGCCACAGGGCACAGCAGACATTGGTACATCAACTGACTCTCGAGTTCACATGCTGATTCTGTAAAGTAAATTAATCAACATTAGTGCAATAGATGTTGAAATATGCCCCTCTGCTCACCTTTCTCTTCCATAGGCTTCAACCTCTGAAGCAGAATATGAGCTGGCGGCATCCTCCGGTGTACAGACCACTGGTGGACCTTGCGACAATGGAGGACTGACACATTATCATCACATACAGACTTGATCGTGCCACAATCCTAGAATTGTGTGCCCAATAGGAGCCAGACCTCATGTCAGCTATCCGCCAGCCCACAGGAATCCCCCCTCTATTGCAGGTCCTGTCAGTGCTCCATTTCCTGGCAAGTGGTTCCTTCCAAACAACAGTGGCCATGGCATCAGGGATGTCTTAGCCAATGTTCTCCAACGTGTTGACCAGAGAGTTGTCTGCCCTGCTGAAACACATGCGCAGCTACATCGTGTTCCCCCAGCTGGAGGATTTGGCCACAGTGAAGGCTGACTTTTATGCCCTGGGACATAGCCCCAAAATCATTGGGGTCATTAATCGTACACATATAGAATTTGCCCCCCCCCCAGAGTAATGAACAGGTTTACAGGAATAGAAAAAGCTATCACTCGATGAATGTGCAGATGGTGTGTTTGGCGGACCAGTACATCTCCCATGTGAATACCAAATATCCTTGCTCTGTGCATGACGCCTTTATCCTGAGCAATAGCAGCATCCCATATGTGATGGGCCAACACCAGAGGCACTGGGTGTGGCTAATAGGTGAGCCGAGGTCCCCACTGAGTATATGTTGATGTCTGGGTATGGGATTGCCCCTAAGGGTTGGTGTGTGTCTAACAGTTGTCACCCTATATTTACAGGTGACTCTGGTTACCCCAACCTCTCACGGCTACTGACCCCACTGAGGAATTCCAGGACAAGGACAGAGGAATGTTACAATGAGGCACATGGGCATACAAGGAGGATTATAGAAAGGACCTTCGGCCTCCTGAAGGCCAGGTTCTGGTGCCTCCATCTGACAGGTGGATCCCTGTACTACTCACCCAAGAAGGTGTGCCAGATCATCGTGGCATGCTGTATGTTGCACAACCTGGCCTTGAGACGCCAGGTACCTTTTCTGCAGGAGGATGTGCCTGGAGAGGGTCTTGTGGCAGCGGTGGAGCCTGTGGACAGTGACGAAGAGGAGGCAGAGGAAGAAGATGTGGACAACAGAACAATCATAATACAGCAGTACTTCCAGTAACACACAGGTAAGAGACTAACTCCACTTAACATTTCAGTAATCTGATGGACATTGTACAAGACAGCCTCTTACCCTATGTCTATGGTCACTGACTGTTCCCTTTGGAATCTCTATTTTCAGATCTCTGTGCCCCATTCTAGCTCCTGCTAAATGTACTGCTGCCCACCAAAGCTCATCCTGTATATTTCACTGTACATATACATTACAATGCTTTGATAATGTTGTACTAATACATTTGTGAATCATTAGACTGACTCCAGATTGGTATTTGTTTCAAGGGTGTTTATTTAGGTGCTAATAAGTATAGGGGTATGTTCAAGGGGCTGGGGTGATGGCGGAGGAAAGTCCATGGTAGAGTCCAGTCTGTTGCTATTGTTCCATTGTCGACAGGTCCACCAGCGGCCTGTACACGGGAAGATTCCTCCATCTCCTCGCAAGTCCCAGAGGACGGTGCCTAGGAAGGACAGCATGGAGCACAGAGTCAATCAACCCACAGGTACGTTCCCACAGCTTGCACAGTACACAATTCTCAATGCATTGAATGGCTTGTATGAGTGTTGATGCAAGGCCTAGGCATGTGTGACGCAGTAGAAATTAAGATATGGGGGCCCTTGAAATGGCGGCTGCCTGAACTGTGAAGTGCAACAGTGGGATGTGAGGTCAATGCGCTGGCGTGGCACACCGTTGCGGTAGGCGGTCGAAGACCGCGGTGCAAAGCCGCATTGGTTAACATTGAACCCTATGGGTTTCAGGAGCCAATGACGATGTGCGCCGGCGGTCGCGGTACACCCCGCCGCGATACGCACCGCCGTGGGCGTGACCGCCATTTTCTATCTGCTTAATCACTCGATACCTGATCATCCACAGGAGAGGACCTATACTGCAAGTGCTGCTGTGACCTCGGTCTGGAAGAGACAATGGCTGCTGCGACTGGGGAAAGGGCCCCTGCCTTCACTTCAGAAGAATTGGAGAAACTCGTGGATGGGGTCCTCCCCCAGTATGCGCTACTCTACGGTCCTCCAGACCAACAGGTAAGTACACTGGGACCATGCTTTGTGGCCAATGCCTGGGTTGAGTGGGGTGAATGAAAGATGGTGGGGAGGGGAGTGAATGAGGCATGCATCAAACGACAGATGAGAGCATGTGCCACATGGCAAGGGTGGGGATGGGGGGCCACTCACATCGAGCATGCAGAAGGTGATGATTTTTTATTTTCTCCCCCTGTACATGTCACATAGGTCAGCGCCCATCAGAAAATCGACATTTGGCGTGCCATCGCCAAGGACGTCCGGACCCTGGGGGTCCACAACAGACGGGGCACCCACTGCCGGAAGAGGTGGGAGGACATCCGCCGCGGGAGCAGGAAGACCGCGGAGGCTCTGCTGGGGATGGCCTCCCAACGTAGGAGGGGTGCCAGTCGTACCTTGACCCCCCTGATGTCCCGGATCCTGGCGGTGGCCTACCCCGATTTGGATGGGTGCGTGAGGACATCACAGCAGACACAAGGGGGTGAGTACAAGCACATTCTGATGATTTTGCGCACATTGGAGGTGTCTGGGTGGGGGAGGAGGGCTGTGGGTATCCCTAGGCCAGGACGATTTCTGTAGGCTAGGCCCCTCCGTTAGGCATGGCCCTGTGCCCCCGCCCCCCACCTCTGTAGGTTGCCTAGTACAGCTATTCATGGCCCTGTGTCACCTATGTGTGGAGTTGTCATCCATAGGCTTGTAGGCCATGTCCCACGGATTGAGTAGTGTACCCCAAGTGTGCGGCATAGTGCAGGGGGCTTCTGTGTCTGTCCTCTCCGCCAACGTTGTCGCCAATGCATGCACTCAACATGTCTTTGTTTCTCCAATCCCCCCCCCTTTTTGGTGGTCTTCCTGTTCATGTGTGCATTAGCATCATCAGGCGGAGGAGAAGTGGCATTGGAGCACGAGGGAGCTGCATCTCACATGGCCATGGAGGGCCATGCAACTGACTCGGATTTCACCAGTGAGACGGAGGGCGAGGGGAGCTCCACAGCGGGGACATGTGGTGACACCAGCGACACAGACACGTCCTCGGAAGGGAGCTCCCTTGTGGTGGCGGCAACATAAGTGCCCACCGCAACAACAGGTACAGCCGCCACCCAGCGCACCAGCTCCGCCCTCCCAGCAGCCCCTCAGCGTTCGCCCCGTGCCCGCTCACCCAGGAAGGTGGGCATCTCCTTCGCCCCAGGCACCTCAGGCCCTGCCCCAGTTACCCCTGCTGCCCTCAGTGAGGAGGTCATTGACCTCCTGAGGACGCTCATTGTTGGGCAGTCTACCCTTTTGAATGCCATCCAGGGTGTAGAAAGGGAGGTGCACCGGAGTAATGCATACCTGGAGGGCATTCATTCGGGTCAGGCTGCCCATCAGCGATCGTTCAACGCTCTGGCCTCAGCACTGACGGCAGCCATTGTCCCTGTCTCCTGCCTCCCTCCTCCAACTTCCTCAACCCAGTCCCACTCCCCTGTACCTCTGCCTATCCCAGACACACCTACAGACCAGCCTGCATACACCTCAACACCCAAGGGAAGCTCATCCAGACATAAGCACCACACATCACACAAGCATTCACCCAAGCAACATCCACATGCAGACATGCCAACAGCCACTGCCTCCTCTGTGTCCCCCTCCTCCTCATCTCCCTCCTCCCTCCCTGTGATGTCTCCACTCACACTTGCATGCACAACATCTTCAGCCACTACGTCCATCACCAGCACACCCACCAGAACACTCCGCACACGTGCAGTCACCACCCCCACTACCATTTACACGTCCCCTATGTCCTCTCCCAGTGTGTCTGTCCCCCCTCTTCCAAACCACACAAACGCTGGCAGCCACCCACCCAACAGCCATCCACCTCACGACAGCCTCCAGCACAAGCACCTGCACCCAAAGACACCAGACTTCACTCTCCTACAACCACCTCCTCTTCCTCCACTCCCATACCCACTACAACTACCCGTTCCTGTCTTTCTAAATTGATTTTCCTTTCCAACCTTGACCTCTTTCCAACAACTGACCCACCCCCTCCATCTCATAAGACTCCAATCAGCACCTCAGCCACCACAAAACCTGGACCTACAAAGTCAATAGTCCAAGGATTTTGGAGTCCACCACCTTCAAGGCCAGCTACTTCGGCTAGGAGTAAAGAGACGGCCAGCCCACCCCCTGAAAAAAAAAAAAAGAAAGCCAGTGCCCGGCACGACAGGCCAAAGACAGCAGGCTCCAAAAGCACTACCCTGGCACCGTCAGGGAGTGGGGTGCCACCTGGCACACCGCCAAAGGGAGGAAAGGGCCACAGACGAGCAGGGAAGGGTGGCAAGGGCAGCACGCCCGACAAGTCCGGCAGCAGGCGAGCTGCCCAGGAGGGCCCCACCAGCCCCATTCCAGGTGTGCAGGAGGACACCCAGGGCCCGGGACGGCAGCACAGGAGGGCCCCGCAAGCGAGAAGACAGATGTGCACGAAGGGCCCGGCAGCCACATGTCAAGTGGCGAGTGAAATCCATGTAATGGCCGGATCTGGTGACCTGGACACATGTCAAGCACCGCTGAACAGGGCCCTTCAAGTCAAGTACCGCTGAACAGGGCACCGCCGTCTCAAGAACCGCTGAACAGGGCCCTTCAAGTCAAGCACCGCTGAACAGGGCCCTTCAAGCCAAGCACTGCTGAACAGGGCCCTTCAAGCCAAGCACCGCTGAACAGGGCACCGCCGTCTCAAGAACCGCTGAACAGGGCCCTTCAAGTCAAGCACCACTGAACAGGGCCCTTCAAGTCAAGAACCGCTGAACAGGGCACCGCCGTCTCAAGAACCGCTGAACAGGGCCCTTCAAGTCAAGCACCGCTGAACAGGGCCCTTCAACTCAAGAACCGCTGAACAGGGCCCTTCAAGTCAAGCACCGCTGAACAGGGCCCTTCAAGTCAAGAACCAATGAACAGGGCACCGCCGTCTCAAGAACCGCTGAACAGGGCCCTTCAAGTCAAGCACCGCTGATCAGGGCCCTTCAACTCAAGAACCGCTGAACAGGGCCCTTCAAGCCAAGCACCGCTGAACAGGGCACCGCGGTCTCAAGAACCGCTGAACAGGGCCCTTCAAGTCAAGCACCGCTAAACAGAGCCCTTCAAGTCAAGCACCGCTGAACAGGGCCCTTCAAGTCAAGCACCGCTGAACAGGGCCCTTCAACTCAAGAACCGCTGAACAGGGCCCTTCAAGTCAAGAACCGCTGAACAGGGCACCGCCGTCTCAAGAACCGCTGAACAGGGCCCTTCAAGTCAAGCACCGCTGAACAGGGCCCTTCAAGTCAAGCACCGCTGAACAGGGCCCTTCAAGTCAAGCACCGCTGAACAGGGCCCTTCAAGTCAAGAACCGCTGAACAGGGCACCGCCGTCTCAAGAACCGATGAACAAGGCCCTTCAAGTCAAGCACCGCTGAACAGGGCCCTTCAAGTCAAGCGCCGCTGTACAGGGCCCTGCAAGTCAAGCACTGCTGAACAGGGCCCTTCAAGTCAAGAACCGCTGAACAGGGCACCGCCGTCTCAAGAACCGCTGAACAGGGCCCTTCAAGTCAAGCACCGCTGAACAGGGCCCTTCAAGTCAAGAACCGCTGAACAGGGCACCGCCGTCTCAAGAACCGCTGAACAGGGCCCTTCAAGTCAAGCACCGCTGAACAGGGCCCTTCAAGTCAAGCACCGCTGAACAGGGCCCTTCAAGTCAAGCACCGCTGAACAGGGCCCTTCAAGTCAAGAACCGCTGAACAGGGCACCGCCGTCTCAAGAACCGCTGAACAGGGCCCTTCAAGTCAAGCACCGCTGAACAGGGCCCTTCAAGCCAAGCACCGCTGAACAAGGCCCTTCAAGCCAAGCACTGCTGAACAGGGCACCGCCGTCTCAAGAACCGCTGAATAGGGCCCTTCAAGTCAAGCACCGCTGAACAGGGCCCTTCAAGACAAGCACCGCTGAACAGGGCACCGCCGTCTCAAGAACCGCTGAACAGGGCCCTTCAAGTCAAGAACCGCTGAACAGGGCCCTTCATCTCAAGCACCGCTCCGCTGGGCCCTTCAAGTCAAGCACCGCTCCGCTGGGCCCTTCAACTCAAGCACCGCTCCGCTGGGCCCTTCAACTCAAGCACCGCTCCGTTGGGCACCGCCGTCTCTGCACCGCTCCGCTGGGCCCTACATCTCAAGCACCGCTCCGCTGGGCCCTTCAACTCAAGCACCGCTCCGCTGGGCACCGCCGTCTCTGCACCGCTCCGCTGGGCCCTTCATCTCAAGCACCGCTCCGCTGGGCACCGCCATCTCTGCACCGCTCCGCTGGGCACCGCCGTCTCTGCACCGCTCCGCTGGGCCCTTCAACTCAAGCACCGCTCCGCTGGGCACCGCCGTCTCTGCACCGCTCCGCTGGGCCCTTCAACTCAAGCACCGCTCCGCTGGGCACCGCCGTCTCAAGCACCGCTGGCCCATTGGCAGAAGGGGCAGGCCCGCATCTGTGTCGGGCAGGGCTGCACGAAGCACTCTGGGCACCATGCCTCCTCCAGAACCAGTGGAGTCTGTAATCCACTTGTGAGACTGTGGCTTTGCACTCCCCAGGATGGCACAGTGGGCAATCCACCCACTGTAGAGACTCGTGAGACTGTGGCTTTGCACTCCCCAGGATGGCACAGTGGGCAATCCACCCACTGTAGAGACTTGTGAGACTGTGGCTTTGCACTCCCCAAGATGGCACAGTGGGCAATCCACCCACTGTAGAGACTTGTGAGACTATGGCTTTGCACTCCCCAGGATTGAACAGTGGCCATGGAGGCCCCTCGTGGATCTGGTGTCGTGGACTCATCTGGCTGAGGTGCCCCCCCTTCCCTTCCCCCTGAGGTGCCTGTAGTTTTGCTATCTGATGCCCCTGCAGTGTTCTCTCCATTGGAGTCGGGTATCCTGTGTGGGCTTTGCCCATGTGTTTAGGCCCATTGGCCCACGAACAATGGCTGATACCCAATTTGGACAGGACAATTTACATATGTATATATAGTTATAGATGTTTGATATATTTTTTTACTAAGCCGTACAATATACTTCAAATTTCATGGTCATTTTATTTTGTCTTTGCTTTCTTCCGGGGGTTTGGGGGTGTCACTCTGAGTTGTTGCTCTGCATTGATGTGTGTGTAGTTGTGGGTGAGGGTGAGGGTGGGTGTGTCGCGTATGTGTGTCCCCGTAATTTTTTGCCTCCACCCTCCCCTGTGTCGTAGGTGCAGTACTCACCGTTGTCTTCTGCGCCGGCGTTTGTGCTCCTGGTAGAGGAGCAGGAAGACAATAGCTGGTAGGATGTGTAGTTCGGGTTCCATGCTGTCCAGATTCCTCGTGGAGTGTGTAGAGGTGAGCGTTTTCCGTTCGTAATGGCTGTTTCCGCCGTGTTTTTATCGGCGGGCTACCGCCCAGGAAAAGGTGGCGGATTGGTGGGTTGTGATAGGGTGGGAGGTACATTGTCTCCCGCCTGTCTGTTGGCGGTGACCGCTGCGCTGTTTGTTTGTCCCGCCGTGGTGGTCGGAGTGTTAAAGTGGCGGTCTCTGTTGGCGGTTTCCGCCAGGGTCAGAATTCCATTTTTTTTATCGCCTGCCTGTTGGCGGGTTGGCCGCCGCTTTAACACCGACCGCCAGGGTTGGAATGACCCCCTAAGTAGTGATCTGACCGGGCTGGGGAGAAATATCAATATTTTCACCCTTTTGGGAGGCCCAAGGACAAGATCCAATGTGTGTCCTTTATTGGAGTATGGCCTTTGACTACCTGAATGAGTTCCATGGCCACCGTGACCATCAGGATCATCAGGAGGAGCAGATTTAATCAATAAATTAAAGTCACCCACCTACACCACCTGCAAATTAGTATATGATAGGGATAAAGGTAGTACCAGATCCAAAAAAAAATTTGCCAAAAGGTTAAGGTGTACCAGAAGAACGGTAGCATACCACACCACTGAGCACAATGGTAGTCCGTGTTTCAAGAGAAAACCCAAATAGCTCTGTTGACAGAAAAAACATCAAAGTTTGATTTGATTGATGGAATGTTCAGTACTCCATATTATAGCCAGACCCATGCCCCTTTTTGCAAAGCAGATAAGGTAATTGTATAGCTAGTGGGACAATGAGTGTCATGGTCATGGGTTCCCACAATCCCCTTTGTGTCATCTGTGCGTTGGGGCACACCAGTCTTGCCCATATAGCAATGGGGCCCAGTTTTATTGGGTTCCTGTGGTTCTTGAATCCCCCGGGCCCACTTAATGCTTGATACCTTACTCTAGGTTGCGATCCCCAGGCCTGGCTTCCTTGGGTTTCCACAGTACGTGTTGCATGTTATCATTATTGTCATTGTTCATGGTGTGCCACTTCCTCAATCTCCTAAATGGTCTGGTCATATCCCTAGACCTTATGCCACCCAAAATCTTGTGAGATATTGGATGGCACATGCACTGCGGCCAGTTTGGATTTGAGCTCAGTGTAAATACCACGCCCAAACCACAAGGCTGTGTTTGACTACGTTATGTTATGTTATGTTATAATGGTTTATATAGCGCCTAACTGCCCAACGGCCTCGTAGCGCTTATACTGCCATAGCGGTGACATACTGTTTATGTTTATACGAGGGATTTAAATTTTAAATAGCCAAGTCTTCAATTCCTTCCTAAACGACATCTCTTGAGGGTTTACTCTCATCTTGAGAGGGAGATTATTCCAAAGCAAAGCGCCTTGGTATGCTAACGATCTTCCTCCCCATCTGGCTTTCCTCGTTGTTGGAATTATGGCCAGATTAGCTGAGGAGGATCTAAGTGGCCTGGCTGGAATGTAAACCTGTGCCAGTGTTTTCAACATTTCAGGTCCCTTATCAAATATGGATCTATGAAAGTGGCACAGGGTCTTAAACTGGATCCTTTCCGCTACCGGGAGCCAGTGTAGGGAGGCAATTCCTGGCCGTATCGAATGTTGTTTAGGAATATTTAGTAGCAGACGAGCCGCAGCATTTTGTACCCTTTGTAATCTATGAATTACATAACGTTCCTGCTGAAGAGAGCGGATCTCTCTCTTTTTCACCCTTGGAGGCTTATGTTCTGCATGAAGAACATCTACCAGCTCCCTCTTACCTGTAGCACTGGGTCACTCACATGGCGACATCCTTCATTTGCAGTGGTATTCAGGCATGTCTACCACCGCAACACTTGTAAGAAAAGATTATAGTATATTAATCAGATCCAGACTTTGTGTATCCAGGAAGTTAGTGCATTAATTTAGAGAGCATAATGCATGATTTGAACATTTCTTTTTTGTACAATGCATATATTTGAACATTGTAAGCGATACACATTACCTTGAACACTTGTGGGGAAAATGATATTTAGAAAAGTTGGACATTTACTCAAAGAGAGTGAACACTGATTTAGCCAAGGGTGCCAACCCTGATTGGGCCCTGATAACAGAGAAAGTCTACTCCAAGCACAATATTGCAGTTGCAGATGTAATGAGGTTGGAATCTGTGCAGCAATAAATTCCTTGACTGTAAGTACTGAGTGTCATTGCATTATATACAGATTGTGAACCAGGTGTATAACTCTTGTATGTTAGCAACAGACTGCTTGTTTTCTTGACAAGCACACACACATACACCCCCCACTCTGAGACGAACAGAGGTCTATATGAGAACCCGGTAGAGCAGAATCAAAGTATCTCCTTTGAAGACTCCATAGCAGGGCTTGGAGTTAAAGGTCTCTATCTTTGTTTATTTTCTCCCATCCCCTCTTCCCCTTAGGAGCATTGGCTGATAAGAGGTTCTTCGGCAGTCGGGCGCTGCTTTAGAGGTGAGTGAAGGTCCAACATCATCTCTGCAGACAAGTACTCCATGTGACTGTGACAACAGAAAACCAGACACACACTATCTTTTCCTCTCAGCCGATATGGCCCATCATGATCATATGAATGCCCATGACTAGCCCAGGCATTAGCAGAAAATAACCCCTAGCATCCTAGATCTGTCCAGGTCCCTAGCTGACATGCAGAGTGAAATCCTGTCCTTAAGCCAAGAAAATCAGATGCTTAGAAGTGAGTTAGTAGGATATCATCTTCGTTATTTCCCTTGGTTATTACATTTAGGGGCTATAACACTCCAGATTCTGCAACCTTCTCATTTCAGGGAGCCAGAACAGAAACCGAGAACAATGCCTATTCATGGTGAAGTACCTCCAATAAATGTTACTGTAGCAAATCCTACTCCTGTCGCGCTGGCCCCACCATAGTGTTTTTGGGGGACATCACTAAATTCAATGCATTCTGGAGACAATGCTAATTTCAATTTTTGTGCAAGCCTGGGGCCTTCCCCTCGGATATGGCCAAAATCACATTCATAGTTTCTTACCTAGGCAGTAATGCCACCAATTGGTCTATTTCTGTCATTGAAAACAATGACTCACAAGAACATGACTTCCCCAGGGTTAAAGAAGCGATGTGTTACTCTTTTTGTAAGCATACATTTGTCCAAGCCAATGACAATGATCTCCTTAATTTACGACAAGGAAGTAAGGAATTACTCTCCTCTAGCACTATGTTCTGTAAATTGGTTACTGAAACTCAGTGGCCTGAGGAAAAAATAACTTTGCTCTTCTATAGCGGTTTGAGGGACGAACTGAAGAATTCTCTGGTCCATGTAGTTGATCCCCCAATGGATTGCTCAGTATTTATTCACTTAGTTCTCAAATTGTATCACCGACTAAACAAAATTAGGGGTGAGCAACCTCGTGGTGAACCTAAGTTACTGAAAGTCAGGTCAGAAAGTAAGGAAGTGGAACCAGAGAACAACATACAGTGGAACCCATGGAAATAGGAGGAATCCGGGGTCCCTTATCCAGTGAAGAAAAAGAACAATGGCAGAAGCTAAACCTGTGCTTATATTACAGCAAGGCTCTGCATTTTTCCTGAGACTGACTAGCTAAACCCAAAGGAATGAGGAAAGCCATAGCAGTTGTCATTGATTCACCTTATTAAAACTAGTAAGCTTAATTAGCAAAGAGGTTGACTGGTCGAGCAAAGCTAAGGAACAGACCTCACAATACTTGGTCAATACCATGGGAAGAATCTCTTGTTACTTAACTACAATGGACTGTCTTGCAGGTGCCCCTAGAATCAGGAGCTACTGGGAACTTCCTAGACCTTACTTCGGCCAGCTCACTGAACATCCCTAAAATCAGGAAGGAAGAACCTGAACTAGTAAGAGCTGTTGATGGCTCTGAGCTCTCATCTGACTTAATGCAGTATCAAACTATACCCTTATCTTTGGTCTGTGAGAATGCACATATCGAAACCCTAGCATTTGACTTAATAGTCCCTTCCACATTTGGAGCCATCTTGGGGCTACCGTGGCTACTACTTCACAATCCTCTTATTGACTGGACCTTACACCTGGTGACCTTAGGGTCAAACCATTGATGGTCTAACTGTTATACAACCGTTCAGGACATGATACCACCCTTGACTTGTGCCATTCTAGAGCACAGACCTAAAGTTACTTTTCCTGTAGAATATCAAGATTTCCAGGATGTGTTTGGTGAGAGAAAGGACATTCAACTGCCCCTTCATAGGGAGTTTGACTGTCAAATAGGTTTGGTTCCAGGAGCGGTCCTCCTTTGTGGCTGATTTTATGCTTTATTTGATATGGAGACAAAACATCTAAAGCAATATCTGGATGAAATGCTTGATCTGGGATTCATCTATCATTCATTCTCTCCTATGTGCTCCCCATTATTCTTTGTCCCAAATAAAACATCCAGGGAATTATGTGTACGTATTGATTATAGGGCACTCAATAAAGTATCAATAAAGAATGGACACCTGTTGTCTTTAATCCCTATGATATTGGATCAGGTGTGGAACTCCACGATCTATACACACCTTGACCTGTGAGGGGCTTACCACCACATTAGGGTAAAGGAAGGCAACAAGTGGACGACAACCTTCCAAACCAAGTTCTGCCTTTTTTAATACACCGTAATGCAACTTGACCTTTGCATTGCCCCCACAGCATTCCAGTTCTTCATTAATGAAGTCCTACAAGATTTACTAGATAGCTGTGTCATTGTGTATATAGGTAGCATACTCATCTATTCACAGCACATAGCAGAGCATGTTGGTCACATCAGGGCAGTACTGCCAAGGGTCTGTGGAGTTCCTGGAGTATATTCTTTCCCCAGAAGGCATATCCATGGATAAAAAGAATGTCAAACAAATCCTGGATAGCCAGCACCTACCACCATCAAAGAGGTGCAAATCTGTTTGGGATTCGGGAACTTCTACAGGAGGTTTATTACTCAGTTTTGTAACATTGTGAGCCCCATCACCAAACTGCTAAGAAAAAAGATACCATTTCACTAGTCCAAGGAAGCTGAAAATGCCTTCTGTTTACTAAAAGAAAAGTTTACATCTGCTCCTATACTAAGACATTCTGATTCCATGCAACCATTCTTTGTTGAGGCAGAGGCCTCACACGTAGCAGTAATGGAAATCCTCTCTATGCGAGATCAGGCCTCAGGACAAATGCACCCCATTGATTACTTTTCTAAAAAGTTACTACCTTTGGAACAAAATTATTCCATTGGCAAAAGAAAGCTCCTCATCTTTAAATTAAGTTTCCAGTAATGGTCTCATTATTTACTAGGAGCCACTCATATAGTCACAATATACACAGACCACAAGAATCTTTAAGTCCCTGAAGGCCATGACCCCAAGGCAGATACAATGGTTGCTCTTTTTAAGGGAGTTCTACTTTATTATCACTTATCGCTCGAAGGCTCAACAAACAAAGGCAGATATGCTCTCATGGTGGGACATCAATCAGGACAGAGAACTAGCATTACAACAGAACATTATTTCCCGTGACCTGGTGTTAGGAGCATGTTACAAGTCCATCTTTTAGAAAAAGTGAGACAAAACACTCGCCAGATAAACATGTACGAGTGGTTAGCAGACAAAGAAAATCAGGTAGAAGATGGACTTCCCTATCATGGAAACACTGTTTGTACCCGCTCCAGATCTAAGGCAGGAAGTTTTGAGATGGTGTCACATAAACCTTCTTGCACGGTATCCTGGAATCGAGAAACCAATAGCACACTGTAAGAGGTGGTTATATTGGCCTAGCCTGTCAAAGGTTGTGCACAACTATGTCAAAGCTTGTCCCACATGTGTGCAGAACAAGGCTTCCCATTCAACACCATCAGGTCTACTCCACCCCATACTAGTACCTCCACATCCATGGCAGGACATTGATATGGATTTCGTTACAGACTTTTCCAACTCCAATCGACATATGACAATATGGAAAATCGTGGATTTATTTTCCAAGATGGCACACTTTGTCCCTCTAAAAAAATCCAGACTGCCAGAATGTTAGCTTCACTTTTTCTCTAGCATGTGTTTGCCTTATCTCTCATCAATAATACTTTCCGATAGAGGCCCGCAATTCCTCTCCAAATTTTGGTGCAGGCTGTGCACCTATTGGACATTAATACTCGCCTCTCATCTGCCTATCACCCACAAACTGATGGGTAGACTGAGTGAGTGAATCAATTGCTGGAACAGATATTGGCGGTCATTCTGACCGCGGCGGGCGGCGGTCGCCGCCGAATGACCGCATCGCGGTCAAAAGACCGAGGCGGCCATTCTGGCTTTCCCGCTGGGCTGGCGGGCGAACGCCAGAAGGCTGCCCGCCGGCCCAGCGGGAAACCCCCCTCAACAATGAAGCCGGGTCCGAATGGAGCCGGCGGAGTTGTAGGGGTGCGACGGGTGCAGTGGCACCCGTCGCGATTTTCAGTGTCTGCAAAGCAGACACTGAAAATCATTATGGGGCCCTGTTAGGGGGCCCCTGCACTGCCCATGGCAGTCGCATGGGCAGTGCAGGGGCCCTCAGGGGCCCCATGACACCCGTTCCCGCCATCCTGTTCCTGGCGGTAAAAACCGCCAGGAACAGGATGGCGGGAAGGGGGTCGGAATCCCCAGGATTCCCTGGGCCAGGGGTAAACCGGTGGGAAACCGCCGGTTGCCCTTTTCTGACCGCGGCTTTACCGCCGCGGTCAGAATGGCCCAGGAAGCACCGCCAGCCTGTTGGCGGTGCTTCCGCGGTCCCCGGCGGGTCGGAATGACCCCCATTATGTTTTATTTATTTGCTACTCATTCCTCTGAATGGGAAGTACTATTTCCATTGTTAGAATTTGCATATAATAGCACTGACCACTCTACCATTTGGGTATTACCCTTTTACTCTGTAACAAGAAAAATGTATGCATGTTGCTGGAAGGGACTCCAGGAATTGAGAATCCTGTTCCCTCCCTACAAAACTTTCTTGTATAACTATCACAAGGTGTGCACCGACATCTGCAACAATCCAAAAAGGACATGGAAAAATATGCCAATAAGTATCACAAGATCTTGTGTGTCTCTCCACCTAACACTTGTGGCTAGAAGGAAAGCACAAATCGCAACGTGGCATCTAGGTTCCTTCCCTGTTTCTAAAATAATCAACTCTGTGAAATTACAGTTGCTGTACGATCTTCCAATTCATCATTGTCTGTGAAATTACAGTTGCTGGACGATCATCCAATTCATCCAGTCTTTCAAATATCTTTGCTGCAGCCCTACAGTACCCAGCCCTGTCTTGTGAAACCGCCCCCCACCACTTAAAGTAGATGACTATTTGGTGTTCAAGGTAAGTAGAATTGTTGATCCCAAGTGATTTGGGGTATGTCTTTTCTACCTGGTAGATTGGAAAGAGTATGAGCCAGGTGATCAATCCTTGTTTGGCTACCAAAGTCCATCCCACTCCATCTTTTGTGCTTTTCCATGCCTGTTATCCCAACAAACCTTGCCCTGAGTGCATTTCATTGCGGTGGGACACTGTCATGGTCCTGGGTTCCCTCATTCCCCTTTGTGTCATCTGTGCAATGGGGCACACCACTCTTGCCCCTTTAGCCATCCCCCAGGGCCAGTTTTTTATTGGGATCACATGGTTCATGAATCCCCGGGGACATACTTAATCCTTGACACCTTAGTCTGGATAGCCATCCCCTGGACCTGGCTTCCTTGGGTTTCCACAGTAAATGTAGTATGCTGCATAATCCCCAGGGCCCTGTTGTCATTGTTTATGGTGTACCACTTCCATGAGGCCCTAGATTACATGGCTTCTTCCCTAGATCTCATGCCACCTGAAACTTTGCAGGTTTCCGTATGATACGTGCCACAGCAGTCATTTCAGATTTGAGCGCAGTATAAATTCCATGCCCAAACCACGAGGCAGTGCTTGGCCTCATTCCTATTGGAGACACCAGACATTTCTCTTCTTCGCTCCTGGAGACCAGCGCCCTGTATGTAGAATCGAGGACATCTACCAGCTCCCACTTACCTGTCGCATTGGGCCACTCCTGCAGCAGAATTCCTCTTCTGCAGTGGCATCTAGGCTTGTTCATCATCGCAGCACCTGTAAGAAAAGATAACAGAAGTTAATCGGATCCAGACTTCACATATATCCAGGAGGTTACTGCACTAACTTACCTAGGAAGGAGAATACATATAATTTGTGCATTTCTTTTTTGGACAATGCATATATTTGAACATTGTAAGGGATACACATTCTTTTTAACATTCTTGGGCAAAAGGATTTCTAATCTACAAGTCGGAAACTTATTCAAAAAGAGTCAACACTGATTTGGCCCAGGGATTCAACCCTGGTTGAGCCTTGATAAGAGAGATAAAGTCTACTGCAAGGGCACAATATTGCAGTTGTAGATTTAATGAGGCTGGATTCTATGCAGCAATGTATTCCTTGACTGTAAGTACTGAGTGTCATTTTATTATATACGGATTGTAAACCATGTGTATGACTCTTGTATGTTGGTAACTGTTAGACCTGACAGCCTTAGGGTGGTCACCCCTAACTTTTTGCCTACCTCCCTCCACTTTTTGGACACTGTTTTGGCTGGCTTTTAGACTCTGCGCACTTTACCACTGCTAACCAGTGCTAAAGTGCATATGCTCTCGCCCTTAAAACATGGTAACCTTGAATCATACCTGATTGGACTATTAATTTACTTATAAGTCCCTAGTAATGTGCACTCTATGTGCATAGGGCCGGTAGATTAAATGTTACTAGTGGGCCTGCAGCACTGGTTGTGCCACCCACTTAAGTAGCCCCTTTTCCTTG
This sequence comes from Pleurodeles waltl, assembly GCF_031143425.1. Taxonomy (NCBI): domain Eukaryota; kingdom Metazoa; phylum Chordata; class Amphibia; order Caudata; family Salamandridae; genus Pleurodeles; species Pleurodeles waltl. The sequence goes on from NC_090437.1 coordinate 1,243,690,052, forward strand.
TCTCAGGCCTGCCATTGCAAGGCCTGGGTGTGCAGTTTCACTGTCACCTCGACTTGGCATTTAAAAGTACTTGCCAAGCCTAAACCTCCCCTTTCTCTGCATATAAGTCACCTCTAATGTGTGCCCTAGGTAACCCCTAGAGCAGGGTGCTGTGTGGGTGAAAGGCAGGACATGTACCTGTGTAGTTTACATGTACTGGTAGTGTAAAACTTGTAAATTAGTTTTTGCACTACTGTGAGGTCTGCTCCCTTCATAGGCTAACATTGGGGCTGCCCTCATACAGTATTGAAGTGGTAGCTGCTGATCTGAAAGGAGTAGGAAGGTCATATTTAGTATGGCCAGAATGGTAATATAAAATCCTGCTGACTGGTGAAGTTGGATTTAATATTACTATTCTAGAAATGCCACTTTTAGAAAGTGAGCATTTCTTTGCACTTAAATCTTTCTGTGCCTTACAATCCACGTCTGGCTGGGCTTAGTTGACAGCTCCTTGTGCATTCACTCAGACACACCCCAAACACAGGGTACTCAGCCTCACTTGCATACATCTGCATTTTGAATGGGTCTTCCTGGGCTGGGAGGGTGGAGGGCCTGCTCTCACACAAAGGACTGCCACACCCCCTACTGGGACCCTGGCAGACAGGATTGAACTGAAAGGGGACCTGGTGCACTTCTTAGCCCCTCTTTGAAGTCTCCCCCACTTCAAAGGCACATTTGGGTATAAAACAGGGCCTCTGCCCTACCTCATCAGACACTTGCTGGAGAAGAAACCTGAACCAGAAACTACATCCTGCCAAGAAGAACTGCCTGGCTGCTCAAAGGATTCACCTGTCTGCTTTCTACAAAGGACTGCTGTCTTGCTGTTGGCCTGCTGCCTTGCTGAACTCTTGTCTGGCTGTGAAAGTGCTCTCCAAGGGCTTGGATAGAGCTTGCCTCCTGTTCCCTGAAGTCTCAGGACCAAAAAGACTTCTCTTTTTCACTTGGACGCTCCGTGCGCCGAAAAGTTCGACGCACAGCTTGTTCCGCGGCGAGAAAAACGCCGCACACCGACGCTGATCGACGCGACGCCTTCGGGACGACCGGAACTTCGACGCACGGCTTCGCAAGGACAACGCCGCCTGACCTCTAGAGGAGAAATCGACGCGACGCCTGCTGTGAGATCGTAATTTCGACGCGCAGCCCCGCAGAAACGACGCGCAGCCGGAAAACAAGCAGGAAAATCCACGCACAGACCCGGGACATCTGGTAATCCCCGCGATCCACAGAAAGAGACTGTCCGCGCACCAGAAAACGACGCACGACTTCCCCGCGTGAAAAATAACGGCGCAAGTCCGTGGGTGCTGGGGAGAAATCGACGCACACACCCTTTTTCCACGTATCTCTTCTTCTGTGGCCCTCTGAGGAGATTTTCCACTCCAAACCAGGTACTTTGTGCTTGAAAGAGACTTTGTTTGCTTTTTAAAGACTTAAGACATTTCTTATCACTTTCCAGTGATATCTCTACAAATTCACATTGCAACTTTATTCGTTTTGACCTACAATTATCCTGATAAATATTATATATTTTTCTAAACACTGTGTAGTGTATTTTTGTGGTGCTATATGGTGGTATTGTATGATTTATTGCACAAATACTTTACACATTGCCTTCTAAGTTAAGCCTGACTGCTCGTGCCAAGCTACCAGAGGGTGGGCACAGGATAATCTTGGATTGTGTGTGACTTACCCTGACTAGAGTGAGGGCTTTTGCTTGGACAGGGGGTAACCTGACTGCCAACCAAAAACCCCATTTCTAACATTGGTGATCAGCGATGAGGATAGGACTTGTATTTGTGCAGTGACATACAGTAGCTAAGTATTTCACTACCTACCCACAGTTGAAGGTCAACTTGATTTTTATCTCTTTTTGCAAATTCGTTTTTTCCTGACAATTTTCAAAAACTAAATCCTCACTCAACATGTCTCTGACTGGGTCTCATGATAGGAGACTTTGACCTAGTCCTGATGGATACATATACGGTCAAACAACTAAAAGGATTCTGCAGGGCTATGAGGGTACCCACCCAAGGGGCCTCCAAAAAGGAGGACTTTCAAGTGGCGCTGAGGGCCAGGGCAGAAGCCCATTTAGAAGAGGATGATGAGGAAGAGGAGCCAGAAAATGGCCCCTCAGAGGATTTGTCACTATCTGTGGATGGTGTTACCACTGCAATTGTGCCCCCTTCCAGACCAGGGAGCAGTGTCTCTGTGCAAAGCCTGACCGCAGAGGAAAGGAGAGAGGAAAGGGAGTTCCAATTGCAAATGGCAAAACTGAAAATTGAGGCTCAACAGGAGGAAAGAAGGGCAGAGAGAGAAGCCAAGCAAGCTGAGGCTGAAAGAGCAGCCAAACAGATTGAAGCTGAAAGAGCTGAAGCTGCAGCTGAGAGAGCCTTGGCTGAAAAGAAACTGTTATTGGCTCATGAACTGAGTCTCAAGGAGCTGGATCTCAAGGCAAAGCAGTCTGAATCCAGCAATAATGATGGCAGCATACTGACAGGACCTGCTGGAGAAAAGAAGGTTTGTATACCCAAAAATGTGGTGCCCAGTTTTGTGGTGGGAGATGACATAGATAAATGGTTAGCTGCTTATGAAGTTGCACTAAGGGCTCATTTGGTTCCTGAAGGGCAATGGGGGTAGCTATGTGGGGTTATGTACCGCCATTGGGGAGGGACACACTTCTCACATTGGATCAACCTGATCAAAACCCATACCCACTTCTGAAAGCCACTTTACTTGCCAAGTTTGGGCTGACCCCTGAGGGATACCGTCAGAGGTTCAGGGACAGCACCAAACAAACCACACAAACATGGGTAGATTTCTTTGACTTCTCCAGTAAGGCACTGAATGGATGGGTGCGGGGCAACAAAGTAGATGATTATAAAGGTTTATATGACTTGATTCTGAGAGAGCATATGCTTAATACTACTTATACAGAGTTGCGCCAGCACTTAGTGGATAGTAAGCTGACTGATCCCAGGAAGCTTGTTGAGGAGGCGGACCTCTGGGTTAGCACCAGAGTGTCCAAGAAGGTACCTGGGGGGGACACCCACAAAGGTGGTCAGGGTTCCCAACAGAAGAAAGAGGGGGGAGATAAACTTACAGATAAGGAACTCTCCAAAGGCACCCAAAAGAATTCCCAGGGAGGGGGTGGCAACCCTTCCTTTTCCAGATTTGGGAAAAAGCCAGGGACATATGATAGGTCAGGAAAATCCAACCCCAAATGCGTGGAGTGTTACCAGTATGGTCACTATAAAGGCGACCCCCAGTGCTCCAAGAGAGCACCGTCCACTACCGGACAGACACCTGGGTTGACTAGTGTAGCGCTCGGGGGGGAGATGGACCCAGATAGCTTTGGGGAACAGGTAGAGATTTCCCTAGTGTCCCTGGGAGAAGGAGAAATGGTGCCCAAAGCCCACATGCCCCAAAATACTTCCAAGTAGAGGCAGTGGGTCACCATTGATGGGCAGAAGGAGGAGGCTCTGCGTGACACAGGAGCCAGTATGACTACTATCAAGAGTCAGCTGGTGTCAACAGAGCAGATAGTCCCTAATACATTCCACCAGGTCATAGTCGCTGACAATTGTGAGAGTCACCTAACGGTGGCTTTGGTTCCCTTTGAGTGGGGAGGGGTCTTTGGTACTCTGAAAGTAGCTGTTTGGGACTCACTTCCGGGTTCAGACAGACCACAGGCCCCTCAGATGGCTCATGCAGATGAGGGGTGAGAATCCAAAACTCTTGAGGTGGTCCATTTCCCTACAGGGGATGGACTTTAAGGTGGAACATCGCCCAGGGGTAGACCACGCCAATGCTGATGGTCTCTCCAGATACTTCCGCCTTAGCGATGAGAGCTCCCAGGAGGTCGGGTAGCTCTCCCCACTTTCAGCTGGGGGGGACACATGTTAGACCTGACAGCCTTAGGGTGGTCACCCCTAACTTTTTGCCTACCTCCCTCCACTTTTTGGACACTGTTTTGGCTGGCTTTTAGACTCTGCGCACTTTACCACTGCTAACCAGTGCTAAAGTGCATATGCTCTCGCCCTTAAAACATGGTAACCTTGAATCATACCTGATTGGACTATTAATTTACTTATAAGTCCCTAGTAATGTGCACTCTATGTGCAGAGGGCCGGTAGATTAAATGCTACTAGTGGGCCTGCAGCACTGGTTGTGCCACCCACTTAAGTAGCCCCTTTTCCTTGTCTCAGGCCTGCCATTGCAAGGCCTGGGTGTGCAGTTTCACTGTCACCTCGACTTGGCATTTAAAAGTACTTGCCAAGCCTAAACCTCCCCTTTCTCCACATATAAGTCACCTCTAATGTGTGCCCTAGGTAACCCCTAGAGCAGGGTGCTGTGTGGGTGAAAGGCAGGACATGTACCTGTGTAGTTTACATGTCCTGGTAGTGTAAAACTCCTAAATTAATTTTTGCACTACTGTGAGGCCTGCTCCCTTCATAGGCTAACATTGGGGCTGCCCTCATACAGTATTGAAGTGGTAGCTGCTGATCTGAAAGGAGTAGGAAGGTCATATTTAGTATGGCCAGAATGGTAATATAAAATCCTGCTGACTGGTGAAGTTGGATTTAATATTACTATTCTAGAAATGCCCCTTTTAGAAAGTGAGCATTTCTTTGCACTTAAATCTTTCTGTGCCTTACAATCCACGTCTGGCTGGGCTTAGTTGACAGCTCCTTGTGCATTCACTCAGACACACCCCAAACACAGGGTACTCAGCCTCACTTGCATACATCTGCATTTTTAATGGGTCTTCCTGGGCTGGGAGGGTGGAGGGCCTGCTCTCACACAAAGGACTGCCACACCCCCTACTGGGACCCTGGCAGACAGGATTGAACTGAAAGGGGACCTGGTTCACTTCTTAGCCCCTCTTTGAAGTCTCCCCCACTTCAAAGGCACATTTGGGTATAAAACAGGGCCTCTGCCCTACCTCATCAGACACTTGCTGGAGAAGAAACCTGAACCAGAAACTACATCCTGCCAAGAAGAACTGCCTGGCTGCTCAAAGGACTCACCTGTCTGCTTTCTACAAAGGACTGCTGACTTGCTGTTGGCCTGCTGCCTTGCTGAACTCTTGTCTGGCTGTGAAAGTGCTCTCCAAGGGCTCTCCATTTCTAACAGTAACACACTGCTTGTTTTCTTGTCAGTACAGATACCTACATCCCCTCACACTGAGATGAGTAGAGGTCTGAGTGTTGACCCGGTAGAGCTGAACGAAATGATCTCCTTTTGAGATCCCATAGTAGACCTTGAAGTTAAATGTCTCCATCTGTGTTTTCTCCCAGCCCTCCTTCCCTTCTGGAGCATCGACTAATCAGAGGTTCTTCCTCAGTCTGGGCCTGATTATGAGTTTGGTTTTCTTGGTACTGCTGTGGCAGCAGCGGCGGATACACCACTGCAGTGTTGGCGGTATGACTGCCATATTACAATGCATGCAGTTGCATGGACGAAAGGCCTCTGCAGTCCCACCCACACCACCAGCAACTGTAGACTATAGTGGTGGCGAGATAGGCCAATGTGCCTGTCAGAAGGTGGACCGTCAGTGTAACCGCGGAACCAATTACGAAGTGCCTTCATGCCAGCGTGACAGTGACGGTCCAACTACCACATCTGAGCTGGTGGAATGAGAGGGATAGAAGGTTGATACTCACCTGTACTCAGCTTCACACATCCTGTGCTGCCATGGAGATGATCGTACATGTACTTCTGCTGCTTGTGCTGCTTGATGATGCCCAAAACGAGCACGGCCGTAGACACAACCAATGGTAAGCTAAACACATACCCATCAATTCCACAGCAAATAGGTGCCCTGCCATGGACCTGGCAAGGGCCTTGTGGGCCGTGGGAAAAACATATTTAGTGAGTCCCTGTTCGGAGTTGTTCTCAATGTATGACCCAATCACAGCTCAATGACGCCCTCTTTGGCTAGGTCACTGACACTGCACAGCCACATTCTACAAAAGTTGATACATGTGCACATCCCATGATCAGGGATAGTGATGTGTGTATTAAATTGTGTCATACAGAGCACCCCCTCATCAATAGCACACCTATTAATCTAAGTGACACCTTCACATTGCTCACCTGCTATTGCCTGTTGTGATATCAAAGATACATCTGTATGGATGTGTCATGAAACTGAAACACACATTCTCTGCTAAATCTCTGTCATAGACTCTCACATATCACCCACATTTCAAGGTAATGTTAGGCATATGGGATGCAAAATAATCAGTGTGAAAAACATTCAAAGGCTACAAACAGTGTGAGGAACATTCAAAGGTCCCTGCAGAATAGGTATGCCTCTACCAGGGGGACCCCTGGAAGATTGGTGCCCTGGGACAAATTCCACTTTGCAAATGCCTCAAAACATCTAAGTGCACAGGAACTGTGGCTTGAAGTATATCAGGGACAAACAATAGTATAACCAAGTGCCATTCATATGTTGGACATGTGTAATTGCAAGTCATGAAAGCAAATATAGCAGTAACACCATGGGTCACACGTTTAGATAAAGTAGGTGTAAAATACACACATGAAAATTGACACATGCCCATTAGAATGTATACAAAGGTATGACAATTGAACACCCTCCACATACAGAGAAACAAATCTCTAGCTTGCGCACATTAAACAAGTATCCAACTTATATCATAACCCAATAGATGTTGACATTGGCCAAGCCAAGATGAAATACTTACAGTATGAAATGCCACCCAATGCAGGCTCAACCCTTATTGGATTTCATCCCTCATATCCGTTCATTGACCATTACCCCTTGTTCTGGGTGACTCAAGCACTGGTTCCAAGGTCAGATCATTCCAACCACATCAAATGGATCATCAATCAGGGTGAAACAAACATAAGTGCAGCCATACATCCCAAATTATCCATGAACATCAAAATGGTAGCAAAGTAATGGTAGGAATAATGTGTAAGAAAACTGAAAAGGATAAACATGTAGTAAAGGCCAATGGCCAGTCCAATAGTCCAATATGTGGTCCAGCACTGTGTGCCAATAAACCTGATTCTCATAACAGTGCCAGGGGAATCTCCCCAGGAAGGGGCATCTAGTGGACAGTGCAGGCACCTCAATGATGTATTTTGGGGGGGGTGGGGTCGGTTTTGGTATGGGTGACCTTGGTTTTTGGAGGAGTGGGCCTGACTTTAGGAGAGGTACCCTTTGTTTTGGGGGGGTTGGTTTTCTTTGGAGTATGGCTGGGTTTAGTGGTGGAGGATCAGGTTTCACAGGGGAAGGATTTGGATGTCAAAGCAGTGGGTTGGGGTGTGGAAGAGGTCCCTTTGACTTTGGGAGGAGGTGGTTTTGATAGGGGTAAGGGCAAGGGCAAATAAACTCTCCATGGGAAAATGGGCAGGGTGTCCATGAGCGATTAGGGTATGGGAGGTTGAGGGAGTGGACGTGTCAGGTGTGGGTGGGTGTGTTTTTGGTGCTGCTGTCTGTGTGTCTGAAGTATGATGTTTGTGTTTTGTAGGTGTTTGTTGTGTGGGTGAGTGTGCGTGTGAGTTTTTTAGTGGTGTGTGATGTGGATGTGCTGGGTATTCTGGGGGTGGTGGCTGGGTCTGTGAGTGTGAGTGTGGTGTCTGGGGGTATGCTGGGGTGGTGGTTGGGTCTGTGGGTGAGGGCGTGGTGTCTGGGGGTATGTTGGGGTGGTGGTGGTTGTGAGGGGGTGAGTTTCTGGTGAGTGGTTATGTGCTTGTGTGTTTTGTGTTTTTTCAGTTTTTGTGTGCTGCTTGGGGCTGCTGAGGTGTGGGCGGGCCTATGTGTAAGTGTGCATGGGACAGGTATGGGAATATGGAATTTGGATGGTGAAGAGGCAGGAAGTTGGGTGGATGTTTGGGATGAAGGAAAGGCAGCCATGAGGGAGGAGGCCAGAGCCTGAAATGATCTCTGTGGGGCAGACATAGCACTGTGGATGCCTTCCAGGTAGGCCACTGTCTGTTGCAGATAGCTGCCCTGCACCTGGATGGCATTCAGTAGTGCCATCTGACCCACAGAGATGTTTCTCAGGAGGTCAATAGCCTCCTCACTTAGGGTAGCTGGGATAACAAGGAGCAAAGGAGACAGCTCCCCTCTTAGATGAGTGGGCCTGGCCAACTGGGTGGGGAGCAACAGGGTGGGTGGAGATGGTAGTGTGGGTGGCAGACAAGGATTGTATAGGAACTGGTCCTGTTTGTCCCGCTACCACCAGTGTGTGTCCACTAGAGCTTAACTCTGATGACGAAGACTTTGAGTCTGTGTCTTCTGTGGCACTCCCTTCACCCTCTGGGACACTGGGTCCCTCTGTGCCTGCTGTGTCACAACCGTAAATACTGTGGCCAGCTGCTTCCTCCCAGATGTCTGCTCTGTCTCCTTCACTTGCCTGGGATGACACTGAATTGACAAATACAAATAGGTTTATTGCCTGTGCAAGAACACACTTCACCAACAACTTTGAACAAAGTACATTACTAAAAGGCACAGCAGACCCTAGCTACAAGGTCCACTAAAGTGGCTTCAACATTAGCAAGACCACATGCATGCATGCTTTGTGACCTGTAAACGGTTGCCCACAGTAAAGTCATAACGACAGATAGCTCCAATTGCATGAGTGAAGTTGTCTAATCACAGTACCATGTATCAAGTAGGAGACCTCATCACCTTGAATAGTCTAGCTCTTGTAGAATACCTCAGTAACCTAATGTCATCAAATAGTATGACAATGCCAAATTCATGCCTATAGATTCCACACAAGGCCCTGCAATCAGCAAAAGTTCATATTCCATAATACTACATCATGATGAAATGATGGTCAACTAATGCAGCTATGTTGCAGCAAGATGTACAGTAACAGAAATAAGGTGACATAGAAAAACTCATGTCACATTGTTGGAACTTCCCAATGGTATCTTCCTAATATGTCTATTGTCAGAATAGTCTCATGAAAGTTGTACTTTTGCAGCTTCGCTATGTAACACATGTCACACAGAAAAGTAGACCGGAGACTATATAGGTAAATTGTCTGGAAGAAATGTCTACAAATATCTACAGCATAATGAAGCAGCTAGGTCTATGGAAATTATCAGTCCAGATTGGTACTGGTGAGAGCACCATTTAACATTGCATAACTAAAACCAACAGTCCATTGCATTTTGTTGAGGGTCAGGGAATCACCATTACCTGAAGATTTGGTTTAATCTGTTTCTTAATGGGAAGGCATATTACTGTAATTTGATTTCATGCAAACACAAATTCCATTGTATTACTGAGTGTACACACTTACATATGATTGCCACATTTCTGCATGTCACTCCCTGATGCATGTCAACAGTCAGTTAATCAGCCTTGACAAATAAACATGTGCAAATCACTTAGCTGAATAATTCCACATCAATGGCATGGACATTCACATTGTGAGAAATTACCGCAGGTCTACCTCTCATGTCCTTCATTGCTTCAGCAATTGTACCTGACTAATGACATGAGTAAAGGCTTAGGGTATGTGTGACCCACACAACCAATGTTTACATACTCCTGTCTGTGGCAACACATGAACTGTATACCCATCACATATAACTATTTTACAATACAGTTTGGCCAACACTCACATATGTGATGGAATCAGACATCATCCTATGAAGACATGTTGATCATGTGTGAAACAGTAGTATAAATGATACTACAAAAGAGAAAGGTAGACATACCAGCATGTAGGAACTGGTGGCAACAGTGATATTTGCTAACTCATGTAACTGTGCATTCCCCACTTACCAAGGGGAAGTATTGCTCAGTGACTACACCCAAAGTGCACAGTATGCTATGTCACATGTAAGAGGGCCACCATCACATGAGACACAGAACTGATGTTGCATCACTCTTGCCACACTGAAGACAAGTGGCCTGTTCGGTGCAGATGTCACCCACAACATCAAACAAAATAAGCTGATTAATCACTGGACTCAGCAATGTGTCTGCCTAAGACAGTAAATTGGTAGTGTTTCCGGTCATTAGGACAATTGGCAAAGCACACCAGCATGCACCTACTACTAGAACTACACAAACAATTACTCTTCTTGTGCATCACACATGGGCCAACCCTTATATTAATGTGGAGATGCCTGCCCGTAACACACAAAGTTGGCAATATAACATGTATGGTTTTGGCCAGGACTCACACCCTTGTAGCTGTTGTGAGTCCCTCAACCGCTAATCAAGCTCTGGATAGGCCACCACCAGTATGCGGACCATTAGAGGGTATCGGGATCCAGCACACGCCCTGTCGTCATCGGGAGGACAGCCCCAGGTGATCCTCCATGATCTTCCAGGCCCACCGTCACAGGTACTCCCACCTTTTCTGGCAATGCATGCTGCGTCGGTGTATGCAATAGATTAATAAACAGATCATAATTTCATATTTTAGCATATCTGTTTGGTTAACACACATTTTGTATACACCTAGCACAAGCATGTTTAAATTGTTAACACACTACGGGGGTCATTCCGACACCGGCGGGCGGCGGGCGGAGACCGCCAAAAGACCGTACCGCGGTCAAATGACCGCGGCGGTCATTCAGACTTTCCCGCTGGGCGGGCGGGCGACCGCCAAAAGGCCGCCCGCCCGCCCAGCGGGAAAGCCCCAGCAACGATGAAGCCGGCTCCGAATGGAGCCGGCGGAGTTGCTGGTGTGCGACGGGTGCAGTGGCACCCGTCGCGATTTTCAGTGTCTGCCTTGCAGACACTGAAAATCTTAATGGGGCCCCCAGGGGCCCCACGACACCCGTTCCCGCCAGCCTCTTCCTGGCGGTGTAAACCGCCAGGAACAGGCTGGCGGGAAGGGGGTCGGAATCCCCATGGCGGCGCTGCTTGCAGCGCCGCCGTGGAGGATTCCCTGGGGCAGGGGAAAACCAGCGGGAAACCGCCGGTTTCCCTTTTCTGACCGCGGCTTCACCGCCGTGGTCAGAATTGCCCCAGAAGCACCGCCAGCCTGTTGACGGTGCTTCCTCCGTCCCCGGCCCTGGCGGTCCATGACCGCCAGGGTCGGAATGAGGCCCTACGTGTGTAATTCTCACATGCTGTTAAGTACAAGGGGAATAAAAACACACTTTGTAGTCATCTGCTGACTATCCACAACCCTGCTCATGGCCTACACCGACTAAGCCAGCCCACTAACATCATGCAGCCCAGGGCTATCCATGTACTGTGATGTGAGATACTATGAAACACAACACACCATAGTGACCTTATGAAGGGTAAACTACTTGTGCATGACTGTACAGACATCTTTACTGCCACGCACAGTGACTTGCTGCATACGGTCCATACAGGCTACTACCATAGTATAGACTACATCCTAAGACTTAGGTCACAATGAAAGGGCTGGAATGTGTCACGGAGATCCTCCTCTCTGGCAATATGTAGACATGTGGACTACCTAATGGAATATCACACTACATCTGATTGAGTTTGTATGGTATGTACTGGTATCACAGGGCATACCTTTTACCATATGTAGCACTTTTACCAAGATGACATTTAACATACCATGGTATGTTTTGTTTGATTGGTTGAATGTAATTAAGGTAGTTGGTCACATGTAATGAGCTCTCCAGAATTAACCAACTATCTGCACTGTGTGTTTGCCACTTGTGCAATAGACCTTTACAGTGCAAAACTGACTTATGGAAAACTGACTTGTGGGACCTTATGGGACCTTATGGAAAACAGACCTGTGGGACTAAGGGGCCTGTCATTGGTAAGTGTCACACATTGACAATGTGGATCAATGGAAAGATGTATCAGGTCAGAGGGTTACCTCAGTCACCATTCCAAATATAGTCTATGTGAAAGCATTCAGGGCTACTATTGGTTCAGAAGACTCATTTTGGGAAAATCCAAGAATATGCAGGTCTACAGGGAAATTACCCTGTGCATCAGTTGTATTGTCACATTAACTTTGCCCAGTGTCGGGCCGTAATGGGCAAAACACTTTGTCAGGCCTTTCTCTCTGAAGGCTAAGCATACAGAACCCATATGAACATCACATTTCCATCACTTCAATACAGAACACCTTGTGGCCATCCTATATGTGAGCTCAAGGTTGTGTGGCACTCTGAAGGGGTCAGTGAGTTTTAGCTAGCTCTCAGGCAACAGTTTGACAAGGCCTGATCTGTGCTGAGTGATATGTGAGACTGTACACATAGCTAACATCCTCCTCAACTGCTACTAACAGTATACATACAGAGCTCATGCTGTAATGCAAATACATTTATTTTCTCATTTACCATCATCTGATCATCAAATATATCATTGGTACCTGGCGGAGTTTACTTTCATAGATACTGAATGCAACAGACAGAGGATATAGGGATTATCACACATCACACAATACAATGGTGATTTGATATACACAAAGTACAGGGCTCCACAAGCCATAACATTTTCATCCTATGTATGGACCACAAACTAAAACTATCTCTGGGACTCAGAGGCACATAGTAGAAAGGAAAGGATGGTGTTCAACAGATTCAAATATGTATATGAGGTATTTACCTGTTCCTCTGGTGAGCCATAGTGCTGACCATACAGGGGAAGGACCTCTTCAACAAGTTTCTACAGCTTCTCTGGAGAGAAGGCAGGGGACCTCTCACCTGCTTGGCCTGGCATGATTGCTCCCAGAGGTGGAGGACTGCAGCTAAAGTGGAGGAGGTGTTGACGGCAGCAGTGTCATGAGGCAAGTGAGTTAGTTTTCAAACCACGGCGTACATGTACGCCACGTACGCGGTCATCAGTGTAGACTGGCACAGCCATTGTGCCACGACCGTCACAATCAACAATGTTAGCCTATGGCTGTGTCCACCATGGATGAAACCGCCCACAAAGGGGTCGACTTCCACCTGCGGTGGCAGCTTCCAAAAGTCCAATATAGGAGGTCAGGCAGCCACCATTTTAGAGGTTGAAACTACAGTATTGGTGACTAGTAAATGTGTCACCACCACTAAAAATGTGTTGTAACATGTTTACATATGTACTACTTCATTGATGTGTAATTTATTCTATACAGTCATCAGTGTAGTGCGTTACTGGGCATAAATGCCATAAAACCGCGGTGCACTGTACACTCCTGTGACCGTATTTTGGGAAAACAAAACAAAATATACAATACCAAGATGCACATGAGGAACATTTAGATGTATAATTGTGCACATATATGTTGTAGACACATGTGTAGACCACAATGGGGATTATAGCTGGATTTTGGGTAGTAGACAATTGTTATGTGAAATATGTGTAATGGTTTTTGAGCTAGGAATGTTTTGTCACATTTCTTTTGGCTTACTCTTCATAAATGTTACTCTGGACACTGTGACCAATGTTCCAGTTTATTTGAATCAGCACATAGGTACCATGGCAAGGGAGAAAATGACAACCTCCAGTGTACCGCCCATTTCCAGACCATCAAACCATGGAAGAAAGGGATGTTATAAAGAAGTTCTGTTTGAACAGGCAAACAATACAATATTTATGTTGTCAGTTGGAGCCTGACCTCACACCTCAATCACTAATGCAACATGTATACCACCTATTGTGAGACTCAAAGCAGTATTACACTTTCTGGCCACTGGATCTTTTTAATATAAAGTAGCTATATCTGGTGGTATGTCACAACCTATGTTCAGTGGTGTATTAAAAGTTGTGCTATTAGCAATGATAAAACACATTGGCAGCTATATCAGGTTCCCCAGACGTCAAGATGTAGCCAATATGAAGGTTAACTTTTATGGATTTGGTCACCTCCCACATGTGGTGGGAGCCATTGATGGCACCCATATTGCAGTAATACCACAGCAAGCCAGTGAACAAGTCTATCAAAACAAAAAGCACTTCCATTCTATCAACGTGCATGTTGTCTGCTTGCCAGATTTGTATACTTCAGACATCTTGCCCGGTTCCCAGGTTCAGCTCATGATTCCTTTGTAATGCAGAACAGCACCATACCTCAGCTGATGTCACAGCTGCAAACGTAGAGGACCTGGCTTGTTGGTAAGTTAGACCTTTCCTACCTTTGTGTGTGCAATGTCAGGTGTTATAATCAGAAAGTGTGTGACTCATTTTAGCACGTATGTCTTATTACAAAACAGGAGACTCAGCATAACCAAACTGACCTTGGTTTTTAACACCGCTGAAGAATCCAACTATGCCAGGGGAAGTCTGCTTCAATGAGGCTCATGGAAGAACACGGCGACCACTGGAGTGGGCTTTTGGGCTTGTGAAGTCCAGCTTTCATTGTCTGGACAACACTGGGGGAGGCCTCCTCTTATCACCAAGGAAAGTGTGTCAGATCACCATGGCCTGCTGCATGCTCCATAACATCGCCCTGCCACGGAACATACCATACATGGCAGAGGAGGGAGAGCCTGAAGTGCCACTGGGTGAGAATCCTGAAATGCCAAATGATGATAGTGGTGAAGCAGAAGGAGCTGACTTGCGTCAAGATATCACCAACAGCTTCTTCTCATGTGTAAGTATGTTATGAGATGTCATGAGTGACTGTTCAATGAACTCTTATTGTGATGTTGCCAGGAGTAAGTCTGTTGAAACATTTAGGAAGCTGAAGCTCTGGCAAAATTTTGCAAAGAATGTTTGGTGAGGAAGGTTTTGAGACATTCTTATTTTTGTTTAATGTTGCTTTGTTTAGGTCAGATTTTTGTCATGGACTGCGTTCTCCAGAAGTTTGCTATGTGAACTGTGTTTTATGTATGGTTTCATAGCCAACCTTTTTGTTTTTGTGTTTTTAGGTACCTTCAACATGGCATCTTCATTTGGACATTTCAGAGTTGTGACATTAGCTGTTATATGATGCTGTTGGGACATACGAAGTGGACATGGATTGTTCCTGGGAATGTATGTCACAGACTTTGGGTGTACAAAACCTGTGGCAAGACAGCTTGTACTGTGATAGGATGGAAGTTAAGGAGACACCATTGGCCTTGTTCCTTGTCATGTGGTGCCCATAATGCATTATGTGTGTCATCATATGCTTAGAGAATAGCTAGTTGTATTCCCAATTCATGTTAGTTTCCCTTCACATTGGCTAAATACTCTTTTTGTATGAACTGTATGTAGCTTGATGTGTTTCATCATTGTAGACCAAAGTGCCTATGGCACATCACTGACATTTGTTTGTGACATACCACCAGATGCAGAAGCATTGGACTGTAATGACCCTGTGATCAGAAACTGCTGTACTGTCATCTGTCTGAGTCTTGTTTTACATGATATAGGATTCCTTTTGTGAGCTAGGTGATATGGCTCCAGCTGATAACATCAACCAATTAAATTTTTGCCTATTCTACAGGACAATGGGGGTCATTACAACATTGGCGGTAAAAGCCGCTTACCGCCGTGCAGAAGACTGCCAAATCACCGCCACGGCCGCGGAATTCCGCCACAGCTATTATGATCCACAGCTCGGAATCCGCCAAAAATCAGACACCCACACAAGTCCCCCACACCAAAGGTCAGTGATAAACTGGCGAAAACAAAACCGACACCGTCACGCCAACAGAAATATGGCCACACTATCACGACACACGAATCCACGCGGTGGTCTTTCAACCGCAGTATTCCATTGGAGGGTTCAAAATACACACACTCTGCGCTCAAAATACACACACTCTTACAAAACACAGCCACATTGTACAATTCAAAATACACACACCTGATACACATACACACACCACTCCCACACACCGAATACAATATAAAACACACACCAACAAACCCCTACGACCACAAGTACAGAGAGAAGCCCAGAGAGAGACACCACCATCAACAAACTAGCATCCACAGGCACACAACACCATCACCCACACAACTTCCACGCACCTCACACAACACACCACTACATATCACCACACTTACCACCACACACACCACCCCACACATCACCTACACCACCCCATGGCACGGCAAAGACAGCCCAGGTTCTTGGAGGAGGAGCTCAGGGTCATGGTGGAGGAAATCATTTGGGTAGAGCCACAGCTATTTGGATCCCAGGTGCAGCACACCTCCATTGCAAGGAAGATGGAGCTATGGCGAAGAATAGTCGACAGGGTCAACGCAGTGGGACAACAACCAAGAACTCTGGAGGACATCAGGAAGAGGTGGAACGACCTACGGGGGAAGGTGCGTTCCGTGGTCTCAAGACACCACCAGGTGGGTCAGCAGGCTGGCGGCGGGCCCCCAGTTCCTCCCCCACAACTAACAACATGGGAGGAGCAGGTCTTGGCGATTCTGCATCCTGAGGGCCTCTCAGGAGTCAGTGGAGGAATGGACTCTGGTAAGTCAAATCTTAACTATTACATCCCCCACCCTACCTGCATGCCAGCACATACCCCCACCCTCGCCCTCACCCCTATCACTCCAACTCCTCACAAATGTACCAATATCCCAAACCACACATCCCAACACCAAGCTCTGCATGCAACAACAACGCATGGACACCCATCACTAAAGTATGCCCACTGCACATACCCTTACACCCCCCTAACCATCATCACACAAGCTCACACACAGGAATGCCAGCACTGGGGTACATGGTCACCCACCCATTGCACACCATGACACACACAGATGCAATAATCATGCCTTTCCACCCCTGCCGGACCCCTACCCAACGTCACCAGACAGGAGGGTCCACACATGTCCGCTCCACCCACAAAAGAGGCCCACAGTGATGACAGCACCTCTGTCCACCTGGATCTAGATGACCAGCCCGGACCATCGGGGGCCTCGGGACAGTAGGTTCCCCTCACACAGGCACAGGCCACTACAGACCTTCCCCCCCTCAGGAAACATCAGCAAAGCACCCACCCAGCGGGCCCATACCTCCGTCCCCAGGACACGTCAATCAGCTGTGTGTCCACCACTACAGGGAACCCAGGATAACCCACCACCCCAACAACAACAGGGACCTGGGGGCAGTGGCAGTGGGCACACGGTCCAGGGGACGGAGGCCCAGGAACACAGGGGAACTGGGAGGGCTGCTGTGCGACAGGGGGCGGACAGGCCAAGGGAACCCACTCTCCACGAGGCCCTCTCCTCCATCATGGGAGCATACCACCACTCCCAGGAGAAGATGGCAACGGTACTGGCCAAGTTTCAGGAGACCCAGCAGATGCAGGAGGAACAGTATTTGGGCTTCAGGGAGGAACTCAGAACTATCAGCTCCACCCTGGGCACCATCGTAGGGGTGCTGAAGGAACTACTCAACACGAGGAGGGACACTGTGGCACTACAAGGGGCCCCTGACACTAGCATGGACGATGAACTGCCCACCACCTCCGCTGGTGCTAGTGGACGGGAGGCACCGCCACAGGACCACCAAACCAGCACCCCACCCGCTGCAAGGGAGAACCACCCCGCAAACGGTCCCTGAGATCCAGGAACAAGACAAAGCACAATGCCAAGACCCCCGCCAAGAAATGAGAACACCTTAATTGTCATCCCACTGTCCCACTTTGTCACCCTGTCCATAATAAAACTGCCCCAGCTCCACTTCCTATGCCCATATGGGCAATGCACCTGTGAGACTAATAGACTGGACTCTGCCATGGACACTCCTCCGCCATCACCCCTCACCATTTAACTTCCCCCTCCAATATTTTGTATTTAAATAAACACACCTAAAGCACCAAAAGATCTGCAGTCTGTCTGTGATTTCGAAATAGTGTATTTGCAATTGCAGTGAAATAGTAATGTCAACATACCTATGTCACACAGCTCTAGTCCATGAGGAATCTAAGCAGATGAGACACGTTGGGACCCACATCTGTGAAATCGTAAGGGAAAGTGACAACTCAGTGACCATACACTGGGTGAAAACGACAGACAGAAGAGAGGTAGAAGCGTAAAAGTACATATAGTACACAGGAATGTATTCTCACCTGTGTTTCACTGGAAATATTGCTGGATCACTGAGTCCCTGTTCTGCATGTCTACTTCCTCTGCTTCATCCTCATCACTGTCCACAGGCTCCACAGCTGCCATACCACCGCCATCTGGACCATCCTCCTGCAGAAAAGGCACCTGTCGTCGCAAAGCCAAGTTGTGAAGCGTACAGCAGGCCACGATGATCTGGCACACCTTCTTTGGTGAGTAGAATAGGGATCCACCTGTCATATGCAGACACCTGAACCTGGCCTTCAGGAGGCAGAAGGTCCACTCGATCACTCTCGTAGTTCGCCCATGGGCCTCATTGTAGCGTTCCTCTGCCCTTGTCCTGGGATTCCTCACTGGGGTCAGGAGCCATGACAGGTTGGGGTAAACAGAGTCACCTAATAGCCACACACAGTGCCTCTGGAGTTGCCCCATCACATAAGGGATGCTGCTATTCCTCAGGATGTAGGCGTCATGCACTGAGCCAGGGAACATGGCATTCACATGGGAGATGTACTGATCGGCCAAACATACCATCTGTACATTCATGGAATGATAACTTTTCCGGTTTCTGTACACCTGTTCACTCCTGTGGGGGGGACCAAAGCCACATGGGTCCCAACAATGGCACCTATGATGTTGGGGATATGTCCGAGGGCATAGAAGTCACCTTTCACTGTAGGCAAATCCTCCACCTGAGGGAAAACGATGTAGTTCTGCATGTGTTTCAGCAGGGCAGACAACACTCTGGACAATACGTTGGAAAACATAGGCTGGGACATCCCTGATGCCATGGCCACAGTTGTTTGAAAAGACCCACTTGCAAGGAAATGGAGCACTGATAGCACCTGCACTTGAGAGGGGATTCCTGTGGGATGGCGGATTGCTGACATCAGGTCAGGCTCCAACTGGGTCCACAGTTCCTGGATTGTGGCACGGTCAAACCGATAGGTGATAATCAAATGTCTTTCCTCCATTGTCGACAGGTCCACCAGCGGTCGGTACACCGGAGGATTCCGCCATCTTCTCACATTTCCCAGCGGACGCTGCCTATGAAGGACAACAGCGAGCACAGAGTCAAATAACTCAGAGGTATGTACCCACAGTCTACACAGAACACCAATCATACACAAAATGTGGCCTGTATGTGTGTTGAGACTAGGCCTAGGTATGTGTGACGCATTTGGAAATGAGGCCATGAGGGCCCCTGAAATGGCAGCTGCCTGACCTCTAAAGTGGGACAATGGGATGTGAGGTAACTGCTCTGGCGTTGTACACCGTCGCGGTAGGCGGTTGAAGACCACGGCGCAATGCTGCATTGGTTAACATTGGACCCTATGGGTCCCAGGAGCCAATGACGATATACGCCGGTGGTCAAGGTACGCACCGCCGCGGACGTGACCGCCGCGGACGTGACCGCCATTTTCTATCTGTAAAATCACTCGATACCGGATCTTCGACAGGAGAGGACCTACACTGCAAGTGCTGCTGTGACCTCGGTCTGGAAGAGACAATGGCTCGTGCGTCTGGGGAAAGGGCCCCTGCCTTCACATCAGATGAGTTGGAGAAGCTCGTCGATGGGGTCCTCCCCCAGTACACGCTACTCTACGGTCCTCCAGACCAACAGGTAAGTACACAGGGAGCATGTTGTATGGGCTATGCCTGTGTGGAGAGGGCTGGTTGTAAGAAGGAAGGGGGCAGAGTTCTGCGTGCATGAAAGACGGTGGGTGCGTGTGCCACATGGCAAAGGTAGGGATGGGGGCCACTCACTTTGTCGGCGCAGTTGGTAATGACTTCTCTTCTTCCTCTGTACATTTCATTTAGGTCAGCGCCCACCAGAAGAAGGATATTTGGCGTGCCATCACCAAGGACGTCCGGACCCTGGGGGTCCACCACAGACGGAGCACCCACTGCCGGAAAAGATGGGAGGACATTCGCCGCTGGAGTAAGAAGGCGGCGGAGGCTCAGCTGGGGATGGCCTCCCAACGTGGGAGGGGTGCCCGTAGAACCATGACCCCCCTGATGTTCAAGATCCTGGCTGTGGCCTACCCGGAGTTGGATGGGCGCTTGAGGGCATCACAGCAGACACAAGGGGGTGAGTACACTCTCATTCAGCTGACTTTGCGTGCATTACAAGGTGTCTGGGTGGGGGAGGAGGGCTGTGGGTTTCCCCAGGTCAGGGCGAGTTCCGTAGGCTAGGCCCCTCCGTAAGGCATGGCCCTGTGGACCCCCACCCCACCTCTGTAGTGTGCCAAGTACAGCTATTCATGTAGGCCATTTCCCAGGAATTGCACTGTAGAGCCCAAGAGCGCGACGTAGTGCAGGGGGCTTCTGTGTCTGTCTTGTCTGCCAACGGTAGCAGTAATCCATGCACTCAACATTTCTTTCTTCTGTTCCCCCCCCCCTTTTTGTGGTCTCCCTGTTCTTGTGTGCATTAGCATCACCAGGCAGAGGAGCAGTGGCACCGAAGCACGAGGGAGCTGCATCCCACATGGCCATGGAGGGCCACACTACGGACTCAGAATACACCAGTGGGATGGAGGGCGAGGGGAGCACCACGGCGGGGACAGGTGCTGAGACCAGCGACACGGACTCGTCCTCCGATGGGAGCTCCCTTGTGGTGGCGGCAACATCTGTGCCCCCGCATCTACAGGTACAGCCACCACCCCCCCCTACCAGCACAGCCCTCCCAGCAGGCCCTCAGCCTTCACCCCGTGCCCGCTCACCCAGGAGGGTGGGCATCACCTTCGCCCCAGGCACCTCAGGCCCTGCCCCAGTCACCCCTGCTGCCCTCAGTGAGGAGGCCATTGACCTCCTCAGGTCTTTCACTGTTGGGCAGTCTACCATTTTGAATGCCATCCAGGGTGTCGAAAGGCAGTTGCAACAAACCAATGCATTCCTGCAGGGCATTCATTCTGGTCAGGCGGCCCTTCACTGAGCCTTTCAAACTCTGGCCTCAGCACTGATGGCACCCATTGTCCCTGTGTTTAGCCTCCCCCCTCCAACTTCCTCCACCCAGACCTAATCCCCTGTACTTCTGCCTATCCCAAGCACACCATCAGACCTGCCTGCACACACCTCACCACACAAGGGGAGCTCAGGCAAACATAAGCACCACACATCCCACAGGCACTCACGCAAGCATCACACACATACAGACACACCAACATCCACTGCCTCCACTGTGTCCCCCTCCTCGTCGTCTCCCTCCTCCCTCCCAGTCTCGTCTACACTCACACCTGCATGCACTACCTCTACAGCCACTATGTCCCTCACAAGCACACCCACCAGCACACCCCGCTCACGTGCAGTCACCACCCCCACTACCATACACACGTCCCCCGTGTCCTCTCCCAGTGTGTCTGTGTCGCCCCCTCCGAAGATACACAAACACAGGCACACACCCACCCAACAGCCATCCACCTCACGACAGCCTCCAGCGCATGCACCTGCACCCCAAGCCACCAAACGTACACCTCCTACAACCACCACCTCTTCCTCCACTCCCAAACCCCCTCCAGCTACCCGTCCCAGTGTGTCCAAACAACTTTTCCTGTCCAGCCTTGACCTATTTCCCACCCCCCGTCCAACTCATAGGTTCAGAACTAGCACCTCAGCCACAACATCTCCAGGACCAGTGGTGCCTGTTGTCATAGGTATGTGGAGTGCACCGGCCACAGCAAAGCCAGTCCCCCCCCTGTGAAGCACCAGAAGTTGGCCAGTGGCCGGCGGGAGAGGGGGAAGACTACAGCCAACCAAGCCGCTCCCAGGGGTCCCGGTGGGAGTGTGGACTCATCTGTGACTCCCCCCAAGGTGGGGAAGCTACAAGAAACCCAGCAAGTCTGAGAGGAGAAGCACGGCGGAGAAGACCGCCATCATCCCGGCTGCCCAGGAGGGCCCCACCAGCCCCATCCTCGCTGCCCAGGAGGCCACCGCCAGTCCCATGCTCGCTGCCCAGGACACCACCGCCAGCCCCATCCTCGCTGCCCAGGAGGGCCCCACCAGCCACAGCCCAGCTGCCCAGGAGGGCCCCGCCAGCCCCATCCTCACTGCCCAGGATGCCACCGCCAGCCCCATCCTCGCTGCCCAGGAGGGCCCGCCAGCCACAGCCCAGCAGCCCAGGAGGGCCCCGCCAGCCCCATCCCAGCTGCCCAGGAGGGCCCCGCCAGCCCCATCCCAGCTGCCCAGGAGGGCCCCACCAGCCACAGCCCATTTGCCCAGGAGGGCCCCGGCAGCCACAGCCCAGCTGCCCAATGAAGGACCGCCAGCCCAGCTGAGCAATGAAGGACCGCCAATTCAAGCTCCGCTGAACAGGGCACCGCCAAATCAAGCACCGCTGAACAGGGCACCGCCAACTCAAGCACCGCTGAACAGGGCACCGCCAACTCAAGCACCGCTGAACAGGGCACCGCCAACTCAAGCCCTGCTGAACAGGGCACCGCCAACTCAAGCACCGCTGAACAGGGCACCGCCAACTCAAGCACCGCTGAACAGGGCACCGCCAACTCAAGCACAGCTGAACAGGGCACCGCCAACTCAAGCACAGCTGAACAGGGCACCGCCAACACAAGCACCGCTGAACAGGGCACCGCCACCTCAAGCACTGCTGAACAGGGTGTGGTAGAGTGTAATGCAGCATTAGAATGTGAAGGATCTCATCTCTCTCTGGCACTGATGTGGCACTGATGTCATATCTGACATCAGAGTAGAGTGTGAGAGAGAAGGGATTCCGAGGAAGCTGTTGGAGCTGACTGTTGGCTTGACCAGATCTGTATGTGGCTAAGATACTCCTATTAAAGAACCTACATTTTGTACCATCAAGATTCATCTTTATTACACTTGGCGACGAAGGTGTGCAGGAGTATCTTAACACTATATTTTTGGGACTTTACTTTATCCAGAACTTCTAATCCAGCCTTCATTTCCAGACAATTAGACCATTAGGATTTCTACATCGAGGGAGCTGGATATTTAATTCAAGATGGTGAGAAACATCTGTCCCTTTTTGGATTGAAACGTTTTCATTTTGAAATTTGAAACACTTTATACCTTGTGCATGTTGGATTTACAAGCGTTTCCTTTTTATGAGTGTGCGCTAAGAAACGCTCTAGCACGTCTTTAATAGCTGCCTTTGTGTGTTTTTATAACCACCCATGAAGATTGAAGATTTCCTACCTTACAATGAAGCGTGCAGAATCTGATTTTCAGCCAAATCTTCTTTGTTTCTAACTGGTTTTGTTGTGGAAGGTGCTTAACTCCAACCTCCTCTAGAAAACAATCTGTTGGTTTATAAATTCATACAACGAAGTGAATAGGAATATAATCCCATTTTTGGTAGTTTTCAAGCTTTATACTAAAAGCATATTCAACACATATTTTTCAACTTTAAAATCGTTTTGGAATTAAATCACAAGGAAGTATGCAAAACATCTCGCCCCCACCATTTTTCCTCACTACACCAGGGGAACCTCCTATAAATTGGTCTAAGTGGAAAAAAACTTTCCTACACTATTCCAGGGTGTGTGGAACTAATCTTTCTAATGAAAGAAAAACAGCTCTCCTGATGCATTGTCTAGGATGCGAAGGACAAGAAATTACCTGACACTGGTGATGAGGGAACAGATCTGAACGAATTTGAAATTTGTTTAAAAAAATTAGATTTGCACTATTTACCAAAAGTCAGTGCCATTTTGGAAAGATATCACTGTGGCATGAGAGAGCAACAACCAGGAGAAAGTGTTGAGGATTATATTACAGCTTTGCGGAAACTTGCATTTACTTGTAAGTTTGGAGTAACCATAGAGAAACGTATAAGGGATCAATTTATGCTGAGATGCTCGAGTGATAAAGTTCGTCAGGAATTGTGGAGCAAGGACGATCCTTCTTTGCAGGAGGTCGTTGTATTAGCAAAGGGTGTCGAGCACACTTTTGCATGTGTAGAAGAATTAGAGAAAGGAAAGAATAATTCAGTAAATAAGATATATGAAAAAAAGAAGATCATAGTAAAGAAGCATCTGGTGACAAAGGGGAAGATAAAGTGACTCATGCTCAATGGTTAAAATCTAAGGATTTGAAATGTTTCCGTTGTGGGAATGCAGGTCACTTTGCTTCATATAAGAAATGTCCAGCGATCAACAGCATATGTAAGTTGTGTAATAAAAAGGGACATTTTGCTAAATGCTGTAAGTCAACCAAAAGTGCAACATCAGTGAAAGTGGTGGAAGATTGCATTTACTCGATTTCAGCAAATGCTCAAAGGAAAAATCATCCGAGAGACACAATTTCGATCTTAAATGAAGATGTGGAAATATTGTTTGATTCTGGAGCGTGGTTGACTCTAATTTCAAATAAGTTTTTTGATGAAAATTTGACTCACAAGATCCATTTAAAAGATCCGGATGTTATCCCAGGAGGATATGGTGGCCAAACCATTCAACTGAGGGGCTATTTTGAATCAGAAATTTCATTCAGAGGAAATACTATTTTTGGGAAGATGTATGTTCCAGTTAAAGGGGACAGTGTGTTAAGTTGGCCTCACCAACGAGACTTGAACGTCATTTTAGATCCTAACTCAACTTCTCCGATAATGTTGAGGGATGAATTCATCAAAAAACTGCATGATGGTATTGAATTTCCTGTGCAGAAATCAAAGGAAATGTCTGGCCAAAGTTTGTTAAGGACTATGAGGATGTATTCAGTGATAAATTGGGATGTCTTAAGAAATATGTCCACCGCATTAGAATAAAGGAAGGATCAGTTCCTGTAGTTTCCAAAGTGCGTCCTGTACCAATTGCCATGAAAGATGATGTAAAAAGAGAAATACAAAGATTGTGCAAAGATGGAATCATTGAGCCTGTGGAGTCATCAGAATGGGTATCACCAATTGTAGTCGCAAGGAAACAATCAGGTGATATTAGACTGTGTGTCGATTTGAGGAATCTTAATAAATGTGTAGTGAGTGACCAATTTCCTTTGCCTAATATAACAGAAATGGTGACTTTGCTACATGGGTCCAAGTATTTCAGTAAGCTGGATCTCACGTCGGCCTACCATCAGGTCATGTTACATGAAGACTCAAGGGACTATACCACTTTTGTCACACCTTTTGGGACCTTTAGGTTCAAAAGGATGCCTTTTGGTCTGGTTTCAGCTGCTGCTGTTGTCCAGCGTTTGATGTATAATATGTTTGGCTCAGAACCAGGCGTTAAATGTTTTCAGGATGATATCTTGATACATGCTCAGTCTGAAGAGGAACATGAAAGAATAATCAGGAAAGTTTTGGGAATTTTAAGAGAACATGGTTTGACTCTTAAAATTGAGAAGTGTTCATTTGGTAGACCGGAGGTAGAATATTTAGGTCATAGAATAACTCCCAATGGGGTGTATCATAAGGAAGAACTTATTAAGAACCTTTTGGGCCTACGGGAACCTGAGAAAAAGGAGGAACTGTTAACATTTTTGGGAATGTTTGAATTTCAGGCAAAGTTCTTGCCAAACCTAGCATCCATGACCACAAACATGAGGAAATTGTTGAAGAAAGGGAAGGAGTTTGTGTGGGATGATGAGTGCAGAGTGGAGTTTGAGAGTATAAAGAAAGAATTGACATCAGTTGGAAGTTTAAGCTCATTTGATCCTAAGGAAATGTGTGTGATCATGACCGATGCAAGTATGAAAGGCTTAGGAGCGGTACTTTTACAAGACCTGGGGGAGCAAGATTTAAGACCTGTGGTGTACTGCTCTAGAACTCTGCGAGGAGCAGAAGTGAATTATTCGAAAATAGAGAAGGAAGCTTTGAGTGTGTTCTGGGCAATTAATAAATTTAAAAAGTTCCTGTGGGGAAAAGAGTTTCAGATTTTTACTGATCACAAACCCCTGGTAGAAGTGTTCATGAAGAGAGGTCTGGATATGATCTCTGGAAGAATCAGTAAGTGGATTGTTGGCCTACAAGACTTTGCTTTTAAGGTGTTTTATGTACCAGGTCCAAGCAATAGGATTGCTGATTGCCTATCAAGATTGAGTACTGAAGTTGGGAGCAGTTCAGAAGAAAGTCCAGATGATGTCATTAGTGTGTGTAATGTGACAAGAGGTATTGTTGAACAAAATGAGTTGTTGAGAGCGGTTATGGAAGATGTTGTGCTACAACGCGTGTGTTAGGAACATAGTGAGGGATGGAGTTCATCTGTCAAGGGGGATAAAGAGTTAGGCGGATTTTGGAAGGTGAGAGAGGAATTATCTATGGAGAATGGAATTTTGCTGTGGGGAACACAATTGGTTGTCCCGGTATTGTTGAGAGAAAAAATGATCGAACTAGTACATGAGGGTCATCAAGGGATGAGTAAAACTAAAGCAAGAATTCGCCTTAATTGTTGGTGGCCAGGAATGGATCTTATGATCGAAAGGAGAGTAAGGGAATGTTATGATAGCTGTAACAGTGATAAGGTTTATAAAACCAGAGTTCCATCGATGTGTACTCGTGAATGTTCCTCTAAGCCGTGGGATGTTGTGGCAGTGGATGTAGTAGGACCTATATTTGGTAAAGGTGGTTGCAACTATATTCTAGTCTTAGTGGACCAATTTTCAAGGTGGGCAGAAATAGCGATTGGTAGTAGCATGGAGACTACTAAAGTGATTAATTTCTTTAATGAAATTTTCAGCCGTGAAAGTTTGCCGAACACCATTCTCACGGACAATGGGCCCCAATTTGTTTCAAATGAGATGGAAGAGTATTGTAAATCCAGGGGTATTGTGCATAAAAGATGTTCCTTGTATCATCCTGAGGGTAATGGGACAGTAGAAAGATTCAATAAGTGCATAAAGGAATGTATACAGTTGGAAGTTGCAGCTGGCAGGAATTGGAAAGATGGTCTTAAGAATTTTCTCCATGCATATAGATTTTCTCCTCACGTCACTACAGGGAAGGTACCGTTTGAAATTTTCAGGGGACGGAAAGCTAACACACGTTTGGCACCAGGTTGGATGCGTTGGGGTAAGAATGAGTGTGTTACATGGTGTGATGGAAATAGGGAGGAAAGGGCGAAAGAGGAAAAGTACTTAGTGAAAAGAAAAGAAAACTATGATAGGAGGAAA
Source organism: Pleurodeles waltl (assembly GCF_031143425.1). NCBI lineage: Eukaryota > Metazoa > Chordata > Amphibia > Caudata > Salamandridae > Pleurodeles > Pleurodeles waltl. Next base: position 1,243,717,122 of record NC_090437.1, read on the forward strand.
AGCACATGCAATGTTGAGGTGAAAGTGGGTGATAAGATTTTGATTAGAAACCCCAGATTTAGCAAGTCTGGAAGTAAGTTTATGGGTCCTTTTGAAGTGGTCAAACTCTTCAGGAATGCGGTGAGAATTAAAGATGGTAGAGTCTGGAATCTCAACCGTGTGGTTGTTTCAAAGAAAATGTAACCCAATTTTATTCCAGTTTACAGTTTGTTGTTTTGGTATTATATTTTCTTCCTGTATATAGTTTCTTTTGTACTCATGGGTTTTGTAATTGTTCTAAAAAAAGGGGAAGGTGTGTGGTAGAGTGTAATGATAGAATGCAGCATTAGAATGTGAAGGATCTCATCTCTCTCTGGCACTGATGTGGCACTGATGTCATATCTGACATCAGAGTAGAGTGTGAGAGAGAAGGGATTCTGAGGAAGCTGTTGGAGCTGACTGTTGGCTTGACCAGATCTGTATGTGTCTAAGATACTCCTATTAAAGAACCTACATTTTGTACCATCAAGATTCATCTTTATTACACTGGGCACCGCCAACTCAAGCACCGCTGAACAGGGCACCGCCAACTCAAGCACCGCTGAACAGGGCACCGCCAACTCAAGCCCTGCTGAACAGGGCACCGCCAACTCAAGCACCGCTAGCCCATGAGCAGCAGGGGCAGTGACGCAACTGGGACCGTCACGGGGTGCGTAATGCACTCTGGGCACCAGTCCCCCTCCAGAACCAGTGGAGACTGTTATCGACTTGAGAGACTGTGGCTTTGCACTCCCCAGGATTGAACAGTGGGCAAACCACCCACTGTAGAGACTTGAGAGACTGTGGCTTTGCACTCCCCAGGATTGAACAGTGGGCAAACCACCCACTGTAGAGACTTGAGAGACTGTGGCTTTGCAATCCCCAGGATTGAACAGTGGGCAAACCACCCACTGTTGAGACTTGAGAGACTGTGGCTTTGCACTCCCCAGGATTGAACAGTGGGCAAACCACCCACTGTAGAGACTTGAGAGACTGTGGCTTTGCACTCCCCAGGATTGAACAGTGGGCAAACCACCCACTGTATGGACTTGAGAGACTGTGGCTTTGCACTCCCCAGGATTGAACAGTGGGCAAACCACCCACTGTATGGACTTGAGAGACTGTGGCATGCACTCCCCAGGATACATCAATGGGCATGGAGCCCCCTCGTGGATCTGGCGTCGTGCACTCATCCGGCTGAGGTGCCCCCCCTTCCCTTCCCCCTGAGGTGCCTGTTGTATTTCTATCTGATGCCCCTGCAGTGTTCTCTCTGTTTTGATCTGGTATCGTGTGTTGGCCTCGCCCATGCATTTTGGGCCCAGTGGTCCATGGACTATAAATGGTGCAATACCTGGACTACTATTCTTGGTGTATATTTTGTAAATAGTGTATATGTGTATATTTTTACGTACTGCATTTTAATCTATTACAATGGTTACACTCATTTCCTTTTGTCTTTGCATTCTTCCGGGGGGTAAGGGGGGTGTTACATGATGTATAGATATGTATTGGTGTGTGTGTTGTAGTGGGTGAGGGTGGGGGTGTTGCGTGTGTGTGTCCCTGTTTTTGCCTCCCCCCTCCCCTGTGTCGTAGGTGCAGTACTCACCATGGTCTTCGCCGCCGGCGTTGGTGCTCCTGGTACAGGAGCAGGAAGACTATCGCAGGTAGGATTTGGAGTTCTGGGTCCATGGTGTTGTCATTCCTCAGGTGAGCATTTTCCCTTCGAAATTCCTGTTTCCGCCGTGTTTTTATCCGCAGTGAATCCACCCCGGAAAAGGTGGAGGATTGGCCTGTCATAATAGTGTGGGCGGTACATTGTCCTCCGCCTGTCTGTTGGCGGTGACCACCGCGCTGTTTGTTTGTACCACCGTGGCGGTCAGAGTGTTAAAGTGGCTGTCTTTGTTGGCGGTTTCCGCCACGGTCGTAATTCCGATTTTTTTACCGCTAGCCTGTTGGCGGTCTTACCGCTGCTTTAACACCATCCGCCAGGGTTGTAATGAGGGCCAATGTCTGATATATAATTCCTTTCATGTTCTGGAAGTAAGTACGTGAACACTTACACAGTAGAATTCATTCATGTACGATTTGCTATGTTTCTGACATCTTGCCAGTCTATGATTTGAACAATGTAATAAAAATGTCATAAGACAAGACATGGTGTAACATGGTAGTGATCCTGAGGGAAACATTGTGTACACGCACCATATCCATGCTTACACAAGTAGCTTGTTTTGTCATTGTATAGTTCACATGGATTACATATCTACATTGCTAAATGTGAAATTTACTACAGCAGACAATGAGTTTGTAACTTGTAAATTTATTAAAGTGGTAAAGGTAAAGACACACTTAGCGCAAAAACAAACATAAAAGAAACGTGAAGTAGTCAGTCATGGTGCATGAAACTAGAGATGTAGATGCCAAATCATCTTAAATACAAAATCCAGATTACTCCTCCCATCAGAAATGGAATAGTTTTCATAATTAGTCACCAGAGTAAATGTGTGACACACAATGGAGGGAATTAAGTTAGAGGTTTCTTGCTGGCAGTGGTGGGTGTCTTGCCATCCGCATCTCCTGTATATTCCATTGATGACCCAGTCAACTGCTGGAAAGGCAGGGGTATCTGATGGTGTTTGTTCCTCTGACAGGGCCTCACTTCCTGTGTCTGCCACAGATGTTCATGACCTTGATATAGTTGCACCATAGGAAGAGGTAGATGGGTGTGGAAAAGCCCTGCTTATTATTGTATGGATTTCCATCAGCACCCCTGTTAGGGAGCCCATGTTATGGGCCTTCATCTGTTGGTACATGCCCCTCTGCGGCTGCTTTATTTCCTGGAGTTCGGTAACTACCTGTCCCACTACGCCTTGGGACTCCTAATAGACACCCAAGGCTTGGCTGATGGTGTCCTGGTCGTAAGTGGCCTTACTCTGCTGGTCCACAGCATCGCTCCCATGGACCCTACCCCTCATGCCTGTGCCCTTGACCCATGGTGCCCTCTCCAACTGGGTCCTGAATCCTCTGTGTCTGACCTGTTGGTTTGCACTTCAGGTTCCAGGACTGGGGGGCACAAGATTGTACTAACTGTGCTAGGTGCACAGGTTGGTGGCAATGTTGTTGGCTGAGATTTTGTTGCAGCTAGGAGTGAGAGTGTTTGGTGTGGGCACAGTGAGTTGCCGTCTGCCAGGCTGACCGATATGCCAGGTCTGTCATCCACGTCCACATGTCCAGGAATGTTGTCATCACCAAGGGCTTCATCCGCTGGTGGCTTGGGAATCTGTTTGGTGGACAATCTCTGCCAAAGTGCTGTGCCAGATTGATTTGTTGTGAAATAGAAAACATTCTTATTGGCAGAAGTGTGGAATCTACATCCAAATGTTTTGTGTCACAGCAAGTAGAGACCTTGAAAAATCTTAATAGGTAGGGTTTCCTATTATACTATATTTACATTGTATTGAACTTGTTGACAGGATATTTGTAGAGGTTGCAAAATGTGTTAAAATTGAGCAGCTCATTAAATGTGCTGATAAGTTGCTTTTCAAATGAATGAATGACCATGACATTTAAGAAACAGTTAATCCAAAACAGTGGAGAAGTAACTTGTGTAGGTGACAATCCTAAGGCCTAGTTGAGTATGATATAGGCAAACACACAACTTGATTGTATATGTAGCAGTAGACATCAAGCGAGCAGTGCAGTTACTGGATTACTTGCCACTTCCAATCAGCTGAAACAGCTTAATGCCTTACAAATAATTGATGTACACACTTGGTAAGGTGTCATTCATGCCATCAATAGTTTCAGTTGGGGAGACCAGGAGAACATCAAGCTAGGTAGGCAGACACGTCTCTGAGTTGAGCATGAAATGTAGATTGCTCAGCCCATGATGAGTGAACATCAGTTGCAGCATGGCAAACAAGCAACAATGGGCAAGAGCACAATGGCCTCCTGTTTTGAATTACCGAAGCAGGCCTTGAAGGTAGTTGTATTCATGTCACTTTCTAACTCCTCACACTAGACAAATGGTAAACTCCATGATGTGTGAACCTCAGTTGTGACGTGGTGAAAATGGGCAAATGTACAATGGCCTCTTGGTTTGAATTACAGAAACAGGGCCTCATGGTAGTTGTAGTCATGTCACGTTCTAACTCCCAACACTGGACAAATGATAAACTGCATGATGAGTGAACGCCAGTTGTAACATGACAAACAAGTGAAAATGGGCCAGTACACAATAGCCTCTTGTTTTGAGTTACAGATACAGGGCCTCATGGTAGTTGTAGTCATGTCACTTTCTAGCTCCCTGCACTAGGCAAATGGTAAACTCCATGATGAGTAAACATCAGTTGTGACATGGCAAACAAGTGAAATTGGGTAAATGCATGTTAGACCTGACAGCCTTAGGATGGTCATCCCCCAACTTTTTGCATGCCTCCCTCCACTTTTCTGACACTGCTTTTGCTGGTTTTAGGACTCTACACACTTTACTACTGATAACCAGTGCTAAAGTGCATATGCTCTATCCCTTAAACATGGTAACATTGGTTCATTCCCAAGTGGCATGTTTGATTTACTTGTAAGTCCCTAGTAAAGTGCACTACATGTGTCCAGGTCTGTAAATTGGATGATACTAGTGGGTGTGCAGTGCAGCTTTGGGCCTTCGCACAAGATGCCGGGAAGAACGACACAGACACAGGGATCATGTGCACACGTGGAGTCTGCAAACCGCAGCTCTGTCTTTACTTTTTATATGGTGACCCTGCAAGCCCCCCCTCGCGCCCACGATGGCAACAAAGTATAGGAGGGCCCGGGTGGCTCTCTACATCCCTCCCATGTTTCCATGAGAAAAACCAAAACATTAAACCGGGCTTGAAGAAAACATAAACAGGAAACAAAATGCATGAATATCATTACTTTCGTCAGTTCAGCAGGTGGGGCCAGGTAACATCTATAACCTGGCCGGAAGGACGTACTGTCCCCGGAGTCCTTGCTCAACAGACGAAGGCCCTCATTACAACATTGGCGGTAAAAGCCTCTTACCACCGTGCAGAAGACCGCCAACACACCGACGCGGCCGCGGAATTCCGCCACAGCTATTATGAGCCACATTTCGGAATCCGCCAAAATTCAGACACCCACACAAGTCCGCCACACCAAAGGTCAGTGATAAACTGGCGAAAACAAAACCTCCACCGTCACGTCAACAGAAAAATGCCCACACTATCAGGACACATGAATCCACGCGGTATTCCATTGGTGGTACACACCGCCGCGCTCAAAATGCACACACTCTTACAAAACACAGCCACATTGGACAAATCGAAATACACACACCTGATACATATACACACACCAGTCCCACACACCCATTACAATATAAAACACACACCCACATCACCCACAAACCCTTACGACCAAAAATTCAGAAAGAAGGACAGAGAGAGACACCACCAGCAAGAACAACAGCATCCACAGACACACAACACCATCACTCACAGAAATATCACAGAAATATCACGCACCTCACACAACACACCACTACATATCAGCAGACTTATCACCACACACTCCACCCCACACATCACCTACACCACCCCATGGCACGGCAAAGACACCCCAGGTGCTCGGAGGAGGAGCTCAGGGTCATGGTGGAGGAAATCGTCCGGGTAGAGCCACAGCTATTCGGAACACAGGTGCAGCACACCTCAATAGCAAGGAAGATGGAGCTAGGGCGAAGAATAGTGGACAGGGTCAACGCAGTGGGACAGCACCCAAGAAATCGGGAGGACATCAGGAAGAGGTGGAACGACCTACGGGGGAAGGTACGTTCCGTGGTCTCAAGACACCACCAGGCGGTTCAGCGGACTGGCAGCAGACCCCCACCTCCTCCCCCACAACTAACTACATGGGAGGAGCAGGTCTTGGCGATTCCGCATCCTGAGGGCCTCACAGGAGTAGGTGGAGGAATGGATTCTGGTAAGACAAATCTTAATTATTACATCCCCCACTCTACCTGCATGCCAGCACATACCCCCACCCTCACCCTCACCCCCAGCACTCCAACTCCTCACATATGTCCCAACATCACAAACCACCCATCCCAACACCAAGCCCTGCATGCAACAACAAAGCATGGACACACATCACTAAAGCATGCCCACTGCACATACCCATACAACCCCCTAAACCATCATCACACAAGGTCCCACACAGGAATGTAAGCACTGGGGTACACGGTCACCCACCCATTGCACACCATGCCACACACAGATGTAATAACCATCCTTTTATAGCGCTGCAGGACCCCTACCCAACGTCACCGGACAGGAGGGTCCACACATGTCCACACTACCAACAGAAGAGGCCCACAGTGATGACAGCAGCTCTGTCCAACTGGATCTAGATGACCAGCCCGGCCCATCGGGGACCTCTGGACAGTCGGTTCCCCTCACCCAGTCACAGGCACTACAGACCTTTCCCCCTCTGGAAACATCAGCACAGCACCCACCCAGCGGGCCCATACCTCCGTCCCCAGGAACGTCAATCAGCTGTGTGTCCACCACTACAGGGAACCCAGGCTAACCCACCACCCCAACAACAACAGGGACCTGGGGGCAGTGGTAGTGGGCACACGGTCCAGGGGACAGAGGCCCAGGAACACAGGGGAACTGGGAGGGCTGCTGTGCGACAGGGGGCGGACAGGCCAAGGGAACCCACTCTCCACGAGGCCCTCTTCTCCATCATGGGAGCTTACCACCACTCCCAGGAGACGATGGCAACGGTACTGGCCAAGTTTCAGGAGACCCAGCGCCTGCAGGAGGAACAGTGTATGGGCTTCAGGGAGGAACTCAGAACCATCAGCTCCACCCTGGGCACCATCGTAGGGGTGCTGAAGGAAGTACTCAACACCAGGAGGGAAACTGTGGCACTACAAGGGGCCCCTGACACTAGCATGGACGATGAGCTGCCCACCACCTCTGCCGGCGCTAGTGGACAGGACGCCCCGCCACAGAACCACCACACCAGCACCCAACCCCCTGCAGAGGGAGAACCACCCTGCAAGCGGTCCCTGAGATCCAGGAACAAGACAGAGCATGATGCCAAGACCCCCGCCAAGAAATGAGACCACCCTGATTGTCATCCTACTGTCCCATTTTGTCACCCTGTCCATACTTAAACTGCCCCAGCTCCACTTCCTATGCCCATATGGGCAATGCACCGGTGAGACGAATAGACTGGACTCTGCCATGGACATTCCTCAGCCATCACCCCTCACCATTTCACTACCCCCTCCAATATTGAGCACTTAAATAAACACACTTAAAGCACAAAACAATCTGGAGTCTGTCTGTGATTTCGAAATAGTGTATTAGCAATTACAGTGACAAAATGCTTTCAATTGTAATGTCAACATACCTATGTCACACAGCTCTAGTCCATGATGAATCTAAGCAGATGTCACACAGTGGGACCCACATCTGTGATATCGTAAGGGAAAGTGACAACTCAGTGACCATACACTGGGTGAAAACGACAGACAGTAGAGAGTTAGTAGTGTTAAAGTACATGTAGTAGGCAGGTCTGTACTCTTACCTGTGTGTCACTGGAAATATTGCTGGATCACTGAGTCCCTGTTGTTCATGTCTTCTTCCTCTGCTTCCTCGTCTTCACGGTCCATAGGCTCCACAGCTGCCACAACACCGCCATCTGGACCATCCTCCTGCAGAAAAGACACCTGTCGCCGCAAAGCCAAGTTGTGAAGCATACAGCAGGCCACGATGATCTGGCACACCTTCTTTGGTGAGTAGAATAGGGATCCACATGTCTTATGGAGGCACCTGAACCTGGCCTTCAGGAGGCCGAAGGTCCGCTCGATCACCCTCCTAGTTCGCCCATGGGCCTCATTGTAGCGTTCCTCTGCCCTTGTCCTGGGATTCCTCACTGGGGTCAGTAGCCATGACAGGTTGGGGTAACCAGAGTCACCTGCGAATGGCGAGGGACAACTGATAGACACGCACTAACCTGGAGGGATATCCCCAGACCCAGACAACCATTCCCACTGTCTTGCTCCCAGATGCTCACCTAATAGCCACACACAGTGCCTCTGGAGTTGACCCATCACATAAGGGATGCTGCTATTCCACAGGATGTAGGCGTCATGCACTGAGCCAGGGAACATGGCATTCACATGGGAGATGTACTGGTCTGCCAAACATACCATCTGTACATTCATGGAATGATAACTCTCCCGGTTTCTGTACACCTGTTCACTCCTGTGGGGGGGACCAAAGCTACATGGGTCCCATCAATGGCACCTATGATTTTGGGGATGTGTCCCAGGGCATAGAAATCACCTTTCACTGAAGGCAAATCCTCCACCTGAGGAAAAACGATGTAGCTCCACATGTGTTTCAGAAGGGGAGACAACACTCTGGACAATACGTTGGAAAACATAGGCTGAGACATCCCTGATGCTATGGCCACTGTTGTTTGAAAAGACCCACTTGCAAGGAAATGGAGCACTGACAGCACCTGCACTTGAGGGGGGATTCCTGTGGGATGGCGGATTGCTGACATCAGGTCTGGCTCCAACTGGGTACACAGTTCCTGGATCGTGGCACAGTCAAGCCTGTATGTGATAATCACATGTCGCTCCTCCATTGTCAACAGGTCCATCAACGGTCGGTACACCGGAGGATGCCGCAATCTCCTCACATGTCCCAGCGGACGGTGCCTATGAAGGACAACAGCGAGCACAGAGTCAAACAACTCAGAGGTACGTACCCACAATTTACACAGAACACCATTCATACACAAAAGATGGCCTGTATGTGTGTAGAGTGTAGGCCTAGGTATGTGTGACGCAGTTGAAAATGAAGCCATGTGGGCCTCTGAAATGGCGGCTGCCTGGCCTGTAAAGTGGGACAATGGGATGTGAGGTAACTGCGCTGGCGTTGTACACCGTCGCGGTAGGCGGTCGAAGACCGCGGCGCAATGCTGCATTGGTTAACATTGGAACCTATGGGTCCCAGGAGCCAATTACGATGTACGCCGGCGGTGACAATACGCACTGCCGCGGACGTGACCGCCATTTTCTATCTGTTCAATCACTCGATACCTTATCTTTGACAGGAGAGGACCTACACTGCAAGTGCTGCTGTGACCTTGGTCTGGAAGAGACAATGGCTTGAGTGTTTGGGGAAAGGGCCCCTGCCTTCACATCGGAAGAGTTGGAGAAGCTCGTGGATGGGGTCCTCCCCCAGTACACGCTACTCTACGGTCCTCCAGACAAACAGGTAAGTACACAGGGAGCAGGTTGTATGGGCTATGCCTGTGTGGAGAGGGCTGGATGTAAGAAGGAAGGGGGGAGAGTGCTGCGTGCATGAAAGACGGTGAATGCATGTGCCACATGGCAAGGGTACGGATGGGGGCCAATCACTTTGACGGTGTAGTTGGTAATAACTTCTCTTTTTCCCCTGTACATTTCATGTAGGTCAGTGCCCACCAGAAAAAAGATATTTGGCGTGCCATCGCCAAGGACATCCGGACCCTGGGGGTCTACCACAGACGGAGCACCCACTGGCGGAAAAGATGGGAGGACATTTGCCACTGGAGCAAGAAGACGGCGGAGGCTCAGCTGGGGATGGCCTCCCAACGTGGGAGGGGTTCCCGTCGCACAATGACCCCCCTGATGTTCAGGATCCTGGCGGTGGCCTACCCGGAGTTGGATGGGCGTTTGAGGGCATCACAGCAGCAACAAGGGGGTGAGTACACTCTCATTCTGCTGACTTTGCGCGCAGTGGAGGTGTCTGGGTGGGGGAGGTGGGCTGTGGGTTTCCCTAGGCCAGGGCGAGGTCCGTAGGCAAGGCCCCTCCATAAGGCAGGCCATGTGGCACCCCACCTCTGTAGAGTGCCAAGTACACCTAGTCATGCCCCTGTGTCATCTATGTGTGCAGATGTTGTTCATAGCCTTGTAGGCCATTTCCCAGGAATTGAACAGTGGAGCACAAGAGCGCGGTGTAGTGAAGGGGGCTTCTGTGTCTGTTGTGTCCGCCAACAGTAGCGGTAATGCATGCACTCAACATGTCTTTCTTTTGTTCCCCCCCCCCTCCTTTTTGTGGTCTCACTGTTCTTGTGTGCATTAGCATCATCAGGCAGAGGAGCAGTGGCACCGGAGCACGAGGGAGCTGCATCCCACATGGCCCTGGAGGGCGAGACTACGGAC